>NC_086171.1:4552500-5163750 GCF_023053635.1 Elgaria multicarinata webbii | reverse complement strand
ATTAAATTTCATTATGTTGTTTTCAGCCCAGCACTGAAAACAAAGTGCAGTCATCTTGTCTGTACCAAAAAGACATGCCTGAATGGAAAACCATAGCAGTTAACCTTCCAGCCTGCTAGAATGAGCGATCTTGTTTTATGCCTACAGGAGTATTGTTCAGATTTTGCATACTTTTGAAATCTAGCCACCCTAGGATGATGCTTCCTAATGAATGGTAACCAGCTCCCACTACATTGGGAAGCTTTTCAGTCTTGGGGCTGAATTCCAATGTGAGTAATTTCTCGAGGCCCAGAGTCCACAGATGGGTGGTGACAAAGGCAGAGGAAGTGGACCAAAGCTTTATTCATACGTATGTTAAATCCCCTACCAAAAAAGAACTTTATTTATTTATTTATTACATTTTTATACCGCCCAATAGCCGAAGCTCTCTGGCCGGTTCACAGAAAGTAAAACAATAATAAAACTTACGTTCCACATACATATCACAATCCTATGCATGTCAACTCAGAAGTAAGTCCCATTGAATTCAATGGAGATTACACACAAGTAAGTGTGCAGAGGTTGCATGAATTGTATCCCCAAATTATATGTTAAGATGCCACCCCAAAAGTCAACCCCACAAAACTATTCTGAGACAAAACGGCTACTAACAGAGAATGGCCGACGAGACCACATCACGCCAGTCCTTTTCCAGCTTCATTAGCTGCCAGTCCAGGTCCGGGCCAGGTTCAAAGTGCTGGTATTAACATTCAAAGCCCTAAACGGCTTGGGGCCAGGTTATCTGAAGGAACGCCTCCTCCCATATGTACCTGCCCGGACCCTAAGGTCATCCTCAGGGGCCCTTCTCCGCGAGCTCCTGCCAAAGGAAGTGAGGCAGGTGGCTACCAGGAGCAGGGCCTTCTCTGCTGTGGCACCCCGGCTGTGGAACGAGCTCCCTAAGGAGGTTCGCTTGACACCTACATTATATGCCTTTAGACCCAGATGAAGACCTTTTTATTCTCCCAGCATTTTAACAGTTTATAAATAAATTTTAACTTGGAGTTTTAAAATTGTAATTTTGCATTGCTGCTGTTTTGATCTGGTTGAGCTTTCATATTGAATTTTACAGCACCATGTACATCGATGGTGCTATATAAATAAATAATAATAATAATAATAATCTTCTCTTCTCCATGCTAAACATGCCCAGTTCTTTCAAATCCTCCCCCCTCCCTCCTGGAAAGCCGGGAGGTCTAGACATGCCCACACAAGATCCCGGGAGATAGCAGGAACGATCCCTCCATTTTCCTGGGATAATCCTTAGGTGTAGAAAGGGCCAGAGTCACAATTTCAGTCACCTCAGTTTATAAATGACCAAGGCCTTTGCTAGACCTGGTGGAAAATCCGGGGGAGAGGAGGGGAGACCTCGTGTTATGGGACCTCGCCCTTATTCACACGCGAGCCGCAACAAGCTCTGGAGGAGAGCAGTTGCGGCCGCCATTTTTTTTTAATTTTAAAGTCGCGGCAGCAGCGCAGGAGCCAGGAACGGTAAGTAGAGGTTGTTGTTGTTTTTTAAAAATTCTCCTTCTCCCCCCCCCATCCGTAATCTCCCCCCCCTGGCCCCGTTCTCCTTCCCCCACCCACGATCTCCTAAACCCCCACCCGCCCACCATGTCTAATCCCCATCCCACCCTGGCTCCATCTCCCCCCACATCCGTAATCTCCCCCCCTGGCCCCGTTCTTCTTCCCCCCCCCATCCATGATCTCCTCCCTGGCCCCGTTCTCCTTCCCCCGCCCACGATCTCCTAACTCCCCCAGCCCACCATATCCGATGCCCACCCCCTGCCCACCCACCATGTCTAATCCCCATTCCACCCTGGCTCCATCTCCCCCCACATCCGTAATCTCCCCCCCCGGCCCCGTTCTCCTTCCCCCCCATCCATGATCTCCTCCCTGGCCCCGTTCTCCTTCCCCCACCCACGATCTCCTAACACCCCACCCCTGCCCACCATATCCGATACCCACCCCCCGCCCGCCCACCATGTCTAATCCCCATTCCCCCCTGGCTCCGTTTCCCCCCCATCTCCCCACCCTGCCCTGATGGCCGCAGCGCTCCTCTGGAGCGTTTCACGCCTCCGCCGCTTTTCCCGTCTACTCGCGAGTAAATGTGGTAGCCGGGAAAAGTGGTGGAACTAGCTACATGCCCACGGTCTCGGGCTCAGCCTGAGACCATGGGAAACACCAGGCCAGAAGTGGTGCCGGTTATTCCGGGCCAAGGGAGGGTTACCACTGCCTGAGCCCAGGATCCCCTGTGCGTCATCTGGATGCACAGGGGCCGGGCCGGGGCTTGTACTGGGCTAAACCCTGGTCTAGCAAGGCCCCAAGTAGGATCCCCTTGCAGGCATGTGTTGATGTTGTAATCTGGGACATTTTGAAACTACAGCAACAGCTCTGGAATAGCAAAGAGCCAGAGAAAGCAACACAGGGCAGCAAAGACATGATATACAGCCTCCTGCCTGCTCACCTGCCCACACTGTGGATATGCTCTCTTTGTGTGATCAACTACAATCTCCTGACACCCCGATAGGGAGGTAATGTTACATCACATATTAAATCACTGCGAAAGCAGTTTAAACTGCTTTTACAATGATTAATAAGTGCTCTAATGGAGACTGGTTTTTAGCAGTTAAAACAGACCCCTGCTGCTTCTTTCCAATTAATATTTTAGAAGGGTGGGGAAGACCAGTGCGGAGTGAGCTTTACTTCATTTCTGACTATGTATACATAGAATCATAGAACAGTAGAGTTGGAAGGGGCTTACAAGGCCATCGAGTCCAACCTCCTGCTCATTGCAGGAATCCACCCTAAAGCATCCCTGACAGATGGTTGTCCAGCTGCCTCTTGAAGGCCTCTAGTGTGGGAGAGCCCACAACCTCCCTAGGTAACTGATTCCATTGTCGTACTGCTCTAACAGTCAGGAAGTTTTTCCTGATGTCCAGCTGGAATCTGGCTTCCTTTAACTTGAGCCCGTTATTCCGTGTCCACTCTGGGAGGATCGAGAAGAGATCCTGGCCCTCTTCTGTGTGACAACCTTTCACGTACTTGAAGAGTGCTATCCTGTCTCCCCTCCATCTTCTCTTCTCCGGGCTAAACATGCCCAGTTCTTTCAGTCTCTCTTCATAGGGCTTTGTTTCCAGACCCCTGATCATCCTGGTTGCCCTCCTCTGAACACGCTCCAGCTTGTCTGCATCCTTCTTGAGGTGCGGTGCCCATATATAACTACAGTGATGTTTTCCCATAAGAACATAAGATGAGCCCTGCTGGATCGAAGGCCGGCACAGTCTAGCGTTCTGTTCACACAGTGATCAACTGGATCAGAATGGGAAGCACACAAGCAGGAAGCAAGTATAATGGCACCTTCTTGTTTGCATCTCATAGCATTCAGCAGGTGGTGGCACATAGCCATCAGGACTAGTTGCCACCAATACCCTTTATCCTCTGTGAATTTATCTAATCCCCTTTAAAAGCCATCCAAATCAGTGGCCATCACTGCATCTGAGAATGTTGCAGGACTCCAAGAAGGGGATGAAGTGCCTGCAGCCATTTTGTGTAAAAGTGATGGTTTGTTGTTTTGTGTAAAAGGCCTTTTACCCAAACGGTCCAGTCGTGCCTGTAATGCTGTGTAAATAGTTCCTTTTTCAGCCACCATCGATGTAAACGACCGTTTGTGAAAAACTGAACTGCCATTTATTTATTTATTTATTTATTTTGCAAAATGGCAGATTGGCGAGGGGTCAGGCGGCTGGCACATGCCAATCACCGGGGTCCTGTGGATGGCACGGACGCTCGTCCAGGGAGCTGAACAGGGTAGTCAGTAGGGATTTGGTGAGCAGCACGTGGCGCGAATGGAGGTGAATCCACCCATCCCTAACTACATTTTGTGGAAGTGAATTAACTACGTGTCGTGTGAAGAGTAGGGCTGGGCATGCCCTCCCCGAACCGCTTCGGATCTGCTCGGGAACTGGATCCGGAGCGAGATCCGGAAGTCCAGAACGATATTCAGATGCCATTTTGCCCCCCCTCCCCCACTTACTTGCCTCCACAGTGGACGGCGGAGGCAGGGAAGGGGGGAAGGGGGGACAAAATGGGGGCCGAATAAGCCCCCTCCCCCTTTACCTGGCTCCGCCGTCTGCTGCCATACAGACTGCGGTGGCGGCGGACGACAGAGCCAGGTAAGCCCCCCTCCCCACTTACTTAGCTCTGAAACTTCGGAACAGTCCAAATAGCTTTGGACGGTTCCGAACCGCTTCGGGCCAATCCGGACCTCCCCTGATCCAGTCTAGAATCGGGCTTAGGAGGTCTGGATCACCCCTCTCCGCTTCGGATCCAGGGATCTGTAATGGAGCGGAGCTCACCCCTAGTGAAGGCATCCTTCCTTTTATCTATCCTGAAACTCCTTCCAATCAGCTTCATGGAGTGATCCCATTGTATTCCAATATTAGAAGAGAGGGAGGCGTTTTTCCCTCTCCAGTTTTCCCACACCTTGCTTAATTCTGTACGCCTCCATCTTATCTCCCCGTATGTGCCTTTCCCCGAAGCCAAACAGTCCCAGATGTTGCAGCCGTTCCACATAAGGGAGTCGTTCCAGCCTCTTGATCGTGTGTTCTTTCCTGCACACTTCCCAGACGGCTGCACAAATTAAAATGCAGTTCTGTTTCAGTGTTCACACTTCCCCAAAAGTTATGATACTGATCCCAACCGAAAACAAACGTTCCAAAATAAAAATATATATATGTGCGTTTCATTTACACAGTGGGTAACCAAAACGCAGATTTTGTTGGGAAAATGCATCCCAAAAGTATGAAAATCTGTTTGCATGTTTGCATGTGTTGTTGTTGTTGTTGTTGTTGTTGTTTTCGTTTTCAAGGCAGATAGATGTGGAAATGGAACACTTATAGACACAGAAATGCAAAACAGACATGGACTGGAAATACACTGATTTGTCCATTCCTACTCCAGGAAGGGAAGGACGAACTCACCCGCCCCATGTGCCCAGGTGTAAAGGATTCTGCGAACTCTTACCAGGTGTCCTATTGACAACTCACCCCACCCTGGTAGCCATGTAGGGCAAGCCGGCAGGAGGGCACCCAGTGGGCGTTCACAGCACACTTTTCACCCGCAAGCCACCATTTTGCAAAAACAAACAAACCCTGGGTAAATTTATTCCATAAATCACCATTTGGGGCAAAATGGAGGTCATAAATTGCAGGTGTAAATAATCTAATTAGCACAGCCCATGTCAGGCAAGTCATAGAATCATAGAATAGTAGAGTTGGAAGGGGCCTATAAGGCCATCAGCCCCCTGCTCAATGCAGGAATCCACCTTAAAGCATCCCCGACAGATGGTTGTCCAGCTACCTCTTGAAGGCCTCTAGTGTGGGAGAGCCCATGATCTTCTTAAGTCACTCATTCCATTGTCGTACTGCTCTGACAGTCAGAAAGTTTTTCCTGATGTCCAGCCGGAATCTGGCTTCCTGTAACTTGAGCCCATTATTCCATGTCCTGCACTCTGGGATGATTGAGAAGAGATCCTGGCCCTCCTCTGTGTGACAACCTTTCAAGTATTTGAAGAGTGCTGTCATGTCTCAGCCTTCTTTTCTCCGGGCTAAACATGCCCAGTTCTTTCAGTCTCTCCTCATAGGGTTTTGTTTCCAGACCCCTGATCATCCTCGTTGCCCTCCTCTGAACACGCTCCAGCTTGTCTGCATCCTTCTTGAATTGTGGAGCCCAGAACTGGACACAGTACTCAAGATGAGGCCTAACCAGGGTCGAATAGAGGGGAACCAGTACCTCCCGTGATTTGGAAGCTATACTTCTATTAATGCAGCCCAAAATAGCATTTGCTTTTTTTGTAGCCACATCTCACTGTTGTGATCTACAACAATTCCAAGGCCCTTCTCTTTTGTAGTATTGCTGAGCCAAGTATCCCCCCATCTTGTAACTGTGCGAAGGTCCACAGACTGGCACCAGGAGGCTGAGCTGGTGGTAACTTGCTAAATTTGAGCCTCAACCCAGATTCCTCTGACATCCCTAAATCCAGGTGCTATATAGTAGCCTACCTGCAGAAGGTCTAAGGGCTCCCTCTCTAACTAGGAGCATCAGAATGCAGGAAAGGTGATGTGGAAAGATCTCTACCTGAAACCCCTCTGAAGCTGCTACCAGTGAAGGTAGGCAACTCTGGGAGGAACAGATATTCGGACCCAATGTATGCTCCTTCCAGTCTCAGGACTTTCACATATGCAAACAGTTCCAATATTCCACTCCAGATGTGTTGCTTTTACAAATCAATACCATTTTCCCCCCATGATGGCCTCTGTAATTAGTCTCCAGTATGTATTTAGTTAAGGAAATGTCTAGGGAACCCAGCCATAAAGTTAATTGCTTGCAAAGGTTTTAATGGTGATCCTCATTGCATTAGAGTTTTGACTATTGCTGACTTTGGCAAGAGTCATTGAATTCATGGTGCCTCTATGCACCCTCTCTTTTTTAAAAAACACACGCAACACAACAACCCCCAAAACTGCAGCAGAATGTACAGCCGTGAACGTGCCTTTTTAGCATGCTTCTGTCTATTTTTAGATACCTGTATGTGATGTGTATCATCATTTCAGGAAAAGAAAGCAAATGCACAGGTATAAGATGGGGGAGGCCCGGCTTGGCAATAGTATGGGCAAAAAGGATCTTGGAGTTGTTGTCAATCACAAATTGAATGAGTGAGCAATGTAGTCTGGCCGCAAAACAATTTTAGGTTGCATCAATAGAAATACAGTTTCAAAACAAGAACAACAAAAAAACACCTCCATCCATCTGGACCACATACATCTGGCCAGTCTCAGAAGCAGCGCGATCTATAACTGTGGTTTCTAGGGGTGTGCACGGACCCCCCACTCCGCTTCACTTTCAGATCCTCCATTTTCGGATCGGGCCGCTCCGCCCCGCCCCCACTCCGCCTGTGCCCACTCAGCTCCGCTCGGAGCTCCGGATCCAGATCGGAGCTCCATTCCCCCCCCATGGGGGGGTTACCGGGCCATGCCTCCATCGCTGCCCATGCGGCGACGGCGGCAGAGCCCGGTAAGAGACCAAGGGAGAGGGGGACCTTACCTGCCTCCGTCCGCGGTCCGTCGCCGTCTTCAATTGAGCCCGCGGTTCAACCAGGAAGTCTGGGCAGCGACCCAGGCTTCCTGGTGGAACCGCGGGCTCAATTGAAGACGCCGACGGACCGCGGACGGAGGCAGGTAAGGGAGAGGAGGGCGGGGAGGGGGTTACTGGGCCCTGCCGCCGTCGCCGCATGGGCGACAGCGACAGCAGCAGGGCCCGATAAACCCCACTTACCTTTCCGGCGGAGCTCCGGATCGAGGCGAAGGATCCGCCTTCACCTCGATCCTCTCCGCCACGCTCCGCCGGCCCCCCAATCCTCTTCGCCTCCGCCTTAAGGGCAGGCGAAGCCCCCCGCTCCGCTCCTGCTTCTCCGGTCCGATTAGAAGCGGAGCACATCCCTAGTGGTTTCTATGATTTCCAAAGATGTGTTGCATTTCAGATACTGTGTGGATCAGGAGTAGCAATGCCAAAGCTCAGCCGGTGTCCTTTTGCATCACTGGCTGTGTATTATTTATTTATTTATTTATTTATTGTTGTTGCTGTTGTTGCATTTATATCCCGCCTCGTGTGGCGCAGAGCGGTAAAGCAGCAGTTTCTGCAGCTGAAACTCTCCCCACGGCCTGAGTTCGATCCCAGCGGAAGCTGGTTTCAGGCAAAAGGCTCGGGTCGACTCAGCCTTCCATCCTCCCGAGGTCGGTAAAATGAGTACCCAGTTAGCTGGGGGAAAGGTAATCACGGCCGGGGAAGGCAACGGCGAACCACCCCGCGATAAGGCCTGCCAAGGAAACGTGAGCGAAAGCTGGCGTCCCTCCAAGAGTCAGTAATGACTCAGTGCTTGCACAAGAGGTTCCTTTCCCTTTCTTTTTTTCCTCCAAGGAACCCAAGCTGGCATACATATTTATTTATTTATTTATTTATTTATTTATTTATTTATTTCATTTATATACCGCCCCATAGTCGAAGCTCTCTGGGCAGTTTACAACAGTTAAAAATGGTAAACCTTAAAAAGTATTCAAAATTTTAAAAAACCGTCAGAAGCATAAAAACGACAGTTTAAAAACAACAGTATCCATTTAAAAACAACAATTCTAGGGTCCATTAGAAACAAACGTAACGTTGTTAAATGCTGTTAAAATGCTGTTAAAATGTTAAAATGCCTGGGGGAAGAGAAAAGTCTTGACCTGGCGCCGAAAAGATAATAATGTTGGCGCCAGGCGAGCCGCATCGGGGAGATCATTCCACAGTCCTCCTCTGCATGTTTATCCTCACAACAACAACCCTGTGAGGTAGGTTGGGCTGAGAGCCTGTGACTGGCCCAAAGTCACCCAGTGGGTTTCCATGGCTGAGTGGGGACTAGAACCCGGATCTCCTGACTCCCAGTCCAACACTTTAGCCACCACACTACACTACTGGTGTAGTGGCTAAAGTAGAGTCCTTGCTTCTTTATAGGGAGGGCAGGGGAAAGCATTCATGCTATTGTGGGGAGGTTTTCCATCTGCATATAAGCAGATCAGTTTCAAAGTGCCAGTTGCGGACCACATGTCCTCTCGGTGCCCTTGGTGGACTAGACTCCGCAAGTCCTTCACCTGGACCAGTTTCAGAATCCGTCTTAGTCAGCAGAGGCTGGTGAGCCCTGGTGGAACTCCCCCTTCTATAAAAAGAAGTCGGATATTTGGTTTCCAGAGAAATATTAATTTCCCCAGTGTGTCACACCTCTGAATGGTTTCTTGCCATGGGGGGAAAAAAAGGTTGAAATTACCCATTTAATATATTATTATATATACATATAGAATAATTTTAGAATTCCTTACTTTAAGGCAAGTTGTTTTTGGTTAGTAGCCAACCATGTCTGGAAAAACATTGGCAGTTCCTTGTTGCAGGGGTGTTGCAGAGGGCAGCGAATGAAGGAGGCTGAACCGTAGATCTAGAAGAGAAATGGAATTCAGGTTGTGGGGAGTCTCTTCTTTATTTATTTCCATTTGGATAGCAACAATGGCACAATAGAAGGGACGAAATGCTGACGTCAAACTCTGATGGAGAGCCAGTTCTCGTTGTTGGCCACACTGTAGGACGCGGGCGCTGAACACCTTGTGGTCCAAAGACCAAATTTAGTTCCATAGAAGCTCCCGAGGGTTCCAGTAGTACAAGGCAGAAGGGGAGGTGCTGAAAGCACGAGGAGCAGAGTCAAGACACAAAAAAGAATCACGTTGTAGCTTGAAACTAGGGATGTGCTCCGCTTCTCCTCGGACCGGAGAAGCAGGAGCGGATCGGAGGGGCTTCGCCTCCGCTTAAGGCGGGGGCGAAGAGGATCGGGGGAGCCACGGAGTATTGCGGAGTGGATCGATGTGAAGGCAGATCCTTCACCTCCATCCGGAGCTCCGCAAAAAAGGTAAGGGGAGTTTACTTGGCCCTGCCGCTGTCGTTGCCGCTCGTGCGGCGACGGCGGCAGAGCCAGGTAAGGGGGCAAGGGGGAGGGGGGTATTATCTTCATCCGTCCGTGGTCCTGCGGCTGCTTCAACGGAGCCCGAGGCCTCAAACAGGAAGACCAGGCCTGGTTGAGGCCTCGGGCTCCATTGAAGCAGCCATGGGTCCGCGGACGGATGGAGGTAAGGGAGAGGAGGGAGGGGGATAGAGGGGCAATATTCCAGGGATTGCCCCAGGATCATCCCTGTGCACCCACATGATGCACAGGGGATCCTGGGAAGAGGGTGAGATGACACCTCCCTTTCACCTGGATATTGCCTTCCACTTTTGTCCTGGTTTTCCCCGTGGTCCCGGGATGATCCCGATAAAGCGGGATGTGTGGCTGGCCATCCTGGTTTGCTGAAGAATTTTATTGTACCTTAGACTTAGGCTGAGATCGCTGTGTTTTTTGTATTTTATGTATGTTTTTTATTGTATGTACCTTGCTGGGGTTTTCTAATATTATTGTTGATGATGTTTTCTGCTGTGCTGGTCTATGGCCGAAATAAATAAACAGTAAACAGTATTGCCTTACACTTTTGTCCTGGTTTTCCCTGTGGTCCCAGGATGATCCCGAGACAGCAGGATGTGTGGGCAGCTGTCCCAGTTTCATTCCAGCTCCTCACGAGTAGAAACATAGAATCATAGAATAGCAGAGTTGGAAGAGACCTACAAGGCCATCGGGTCCAAACCCCTGCTCAATGCAGGAATCCACCCTAAAGCATCCCTGACAGATGGTTGTCCAGCTACCTCTTGAAGGCCTCTAGGGTGGGAGAGCCCACAACCTCCCTAGGTAACTGATTCCATTGTCGTACTACTCTAACAGTCAGGAAGCTGTTCCTGATGTCCATCTGGAATCTGGCTTCCTTTAACTTGAGCCTGTTATTCCATGTCCTGCACTCTGGGAGGATCGAGAAGAGATCCTGGCCCTCCTCTGTGTGACAACTTTTCAAGTCCTTGAAGAGTTCATAGAATCATAGAATCATAGAAAAGTAGAGTTGGAAGGGGCCTACAAGGCCATCAAGTCCAAACCCCTGCTCAATGCAGGAGTCCACCCTAAAGCATCCCTGACAGAGGGTTGTCCAGCTGCCTCTTGAAGGCCTCTAGTGTGGGAGAGCCCACAACCTCCCTAGGTCACTGGTTCCATTGACGTACTGCTCGTAAATGTGAGGAGCTGGGAACCGGTCACCAACATCTGGGGTGGGAGGGGGGAGCAGAATCCATATCCAGCCCACAACCGTTTACATGGTTCCATTTGGATCTTCCGTGCATCACTCTCATCCCTATTTCCTCCAAGCTGCCCAGGCAGGGATGACCAAGAGAAGCTTACCAAGAGTTTGGGCTAGAAATAGCTTTCGGCTTTCTGGTCTGCCAATTCCATCCCTCCATGCTCATGTTCTGGCAGTGCCTTCCTCACATATTCAAAACTCAAGGTGTGCAGGCAGGGTGAAGTACTCTCAGCGGGTTGCCCACTACAGCTTCTCTCGAGGGTACTTGCACTTAACTCCCATGGAAATCAATGAGACTTTAGTCATGACTAATCCATTCCATGGAAACCAAATTCAGCTACCTTTATCCAGCCAAGCATGTCCCAGGAAGGCATAATAAGTGGCCACGTCTCTGAATGACTCACATCTGCCATTAAAAAAAAACACAGAAGAAAAAGCAGAACAAGATCTCCATAAGTGTTTATATATTGCGAGCATAGTACAATACGTCTGCATGTGTGAAGTACTCCAAGTTCATGGCTTTCCTTAGTCATGATGCTTGTTGGGTGGTCTTGGGTTAGTCATACTGAGAATTCAATGGAAAACAGCAATTCAATGGCCCACTGAAGGATTATAGGTTCAAGTCCCACTCATAGGAAATGCATGTGGAGGGATCATTCAATGCTGACCACAGGGCGGGCCCGAGACATTGTACTGCCAGAGGTAAAGGATAAGACGGAGCCTCTCCAATTCCAGTTGTATCTTTCTTCAATAGTGGTTGAAGAAAGATAGACGTACTGGAATTTACTACCACAAGATGTAGTGATGGCCACTAATTTGGATGGCTTTAAAAGGGGATTGGATAAATTTCTGGAGAAGGCTATCAATGGCTACTATCTCTGATGGTTATGTGCTACCTCCAGTATCTGAGGCAGTAAGCCTGTGGGCACCAGTTGCTGGGGAACATGGGTGGGTGGATGTTGATGCACCATGTCCTGCTTTGTTGGTCCCTGGTTGGCCACTGTGAACAGAGTGATGGACTAGATGGACCCTCAGTCTGATCCAGCATGGCAATTCTTATGTTCTTATGGTGACAGGACAGTCACCATTGGGGTGGGCAGAAGGTAGATCTCTTGCTGAGTTAGACTTCATCTCCCAGAAGCCCCTGCAAGCAGAGCCAATGATACTGAATGTTGTGAGTTGAAGTCCAATCATCTCGAGATCTACTACCTTCCCCTTCCCCACCACTATAGCAGGGCAGGCTGGATGGCACACAATTCTCTTTTCCAACGCTTTGCTGTCAACTTCCAAAAACTTCCACCAGAGGCCACTGGATCACTCTGCCTAATGGAAGGTCCGGCCCTGCCTGACAAGCACTGCTGGAACACTGCCAGCCTTGCCCTATTTTTTAGGGCTGTGCGTGACACCCCCGAACCACTTCGTATCCCGATCCAGAAGGTTTGGGTCGATATGGACCCCCCCCCGACCTGCTCTGGAACCAGATCCAGAGCGAGATCCGGAGGTCCGGATTGATATTCGGATGCCATTTTGCCCCCCCTCCCCACTTATCTGCCTCCACGGCAGATGGCGGAGGCAGGTAAGTGGGGAAGGGGGGACAAAATGGCACCCGAATAAGCCCCCCTCCCCCCTTCCCCACTTACCTGGCTCCGCGTCCACTGTCACAGACCGTGACAGATGGCAGAGCCAGGTAAGACCCCTCCCCCTTCGACTGACGATGACGCCTAAAGCTGGAACTAGGCCACGGATGGTGGAGCCAGGTAGGCCCCCATCCCCCTTTCCCCTTACCTTGTGCCATCACCACCACGGTCCACACGGTGGCTTTGACTGCTGCTGACGCCTAAAGCTGGAACTAGGCCTAGTTCTGGCCTTAGGCGTTGGCGGCAGTCAAAGCCGCCAAATGTACCGTGGCAGCAGCAGACAGCGGAGCCAGGTAGACCCCCCCTTCCCTACTTACCTGCCTCCACTGCCATCGCTGTATGGACCGCAGCGGCAGCAGAGCCAGGTAAGACCCCCTTCCTCAATTACCTGCCTCCAAAGCTTCAGAACGGTCCACATCGATTTGGACTGTTCCGAACCGCTTTGGGTCAATCAGGACCTCCCCCAACCTGCTCTGGAAACCGGGTTTAGGAGGTCCGGATTGGCCCGCTCCGCTTCCGATTTGGGGATCCGAAACAGAGCAGAGCACACCCCTACTATTTTTGCTTGGCACTCAATTCTCAGAGCCATACTTTTGCAGCCCTTCCCCGGACAGACCTTTTCCTCCCACTGCTAGGCAAATGCAGTTGCATGAATGCCAGCAAGTCTCGGTCGGACTGACAGTATGAGATAGAAAGATCATGTCCACCTTGCTGTCTATTCTGGAAACGGAGCAACCGGTATTGGCGATCCCAAGTTCAGTTTTTATTACTGCTTCTTTTAAACTCCGGCATATTTTCAAAGATAAGAGATCTAGGCAATCAATCCAGGCAGGCAATCAATGCAGATGCACATCATTATCCAATCATTTACTTGAGGATTTCCTCTTAAGGCACTTCAGTACTCAATTACCACGGGCATTCCATTTCTGGCTGAGGACGGCATTAGCTCCTTGTCAGTCATGTTCAGCTCAAGAGATGCCATCTATTACTCAGATTTCTATATGTCTTGATGGGGGCTGAGCTAGATGGCTCTCATGCCAAAAAACAATTGCTTCCCTCAAGCGTCACTGTCAAATGCTCAGAAATCCAGTAAAGCCTTAGCTAGACCTAAGGATTATCCCAGGCAAATGGAGGGGTCATCCCTGCCTGCTCCCAGGATCCCCTGTGTGTCATTTGGATGCACAGGGAAGATCCCGGAATGATCCCAGGATATAGGCCTGGTTTAGCCATGGCCTCAGTTTCCTGAAGGCTTCTACTCTAATCCTTGCAAAGTGCAATGGCTGACCAGCCCTTCCTCTGTGGCCATTGCTAGACGAGGGTTTAGCCCGGGGTAATACCCGGGATCACCCCTGTGCATCCAGATGACGCATAGAGGATCCCGGGGTCAGCCTGGGCTAAACCCTCCCTTGACCCGGGATAACCGGATCTGCTTGTGGCCCGGTATTTCCGCAGCCCCGGGCTCAGCCCAGGGCTACGGAAGGTCTAGCTGGTTCCGCAGCTTTTCCCGGCTACGTGGCTTACTCACGAGTAGCCGGGAGAAGCCGCACACTGGGCACAGCACTCCATCACAGTGCTGCGCCCATTGGGCCAGGGGGAGGAATTGTGTGGGGAGAGATGGGGGCTGGGGGGGAGAGTGGACCCAGCAGGAGAGATGGGGGGGAAGACCGGAGCCAGGGTGGGGAGATCACAGTCGGGGGGGATCGGATATCGCGGCTGGGGGGGCAGAGGGGGCATCGGACATGGCAAGCGGGGGGAGGGAGGGCAAGCGAGGGGGTGGGGGCGAGCAGGGCAGCGGGGAGGCAGGTGAGCGGGGGCGGACAGGCGAGCGGGGGGTGGGCAGGCGAGCAGGGGGTCGGGCGAGCAAGCGGGGGAGGCGGATGGGCAAGTGAGCGGTTCGGGACATCAGACATTGTGGGGGGGAAATCGGGGGTAGGGGAGCGGGGAACCCTTTTTTTAAAAAAAAAAGACTTACCTTATCGTTGGTGCACTCCTGCGCACATGGCCCCTTTAAGTTTTTTTTAAAATGGCTGACGCGATGGGGCTTTCCCTTACGCCATCACATGTCACATGTAGACTGGGGCAATGGCCTGCGCTAGCTGCAGCGCGGCCTCGCCCCTACTCCCCACTGGATTAACAGGTAAGTCTAGCAAGGCCCTGTGTCCCCCTTTCCATTTTCCAAGAGGAAGGGGACTCACTCTGGGGAAGGCGAACAGCTGACTTCTCACTCAACGCATCTGGTCATTCATCCTCTTTCTCTGTGTCTGGGTTACTGATGGACTATGGCTTTTGACACCCACGAAATGATGCACAGAGCAACTTTGCTGGAGCCATTTGCCCCTTAAGAACATAAGAAGAGCCCTGCTGGAGCAGATCAAGAGGCCATCTAGTCTAGCATTCTGTTCACAGAGTGACCAACCAGCCGTCAACCAGGGAACCACAAGCAGGACACAGGTGCAGTAGCACCCTCCCATCCATGCTCCCCAGCAACCAGTGCATGTAGGCTTACTGCCTCTAATACTGGAGGTAGCACACAACCATCAGGACTAGCAGTCATGGATAGCCTTCTCTCCAGGAATTTGACCAACTGCCATTTTAAAGCCATGCAAATTGGTGGCCATCCCTACATCATGTGGTAGCAAATTCCATAGTTTAATTATGTGCTGTTAGAAGAAGTCCTTATAGAATCATAGAATAGCAGAGTTGGAAGGGGCCTACAAAAGTACCCTTTCAAGTACTTGAAGAGTGCTCTCATCTCTCACCTCAATCTTCTCTTCTCCAGGCTAAACATGTCCAGTTCTTTCAGTCTCTCTTCATAGGGCTTTGTTTCCAGACCCCTGATCATCCTGGTTTCCAGACCCCTGATCAACCTTCCTTCTATCTGTCCCGAATCTCCCACCAATCACCCTTTATGGGATGACCCCCTCTGGGTTCTAGTATTACAGGAGAAGGAGAAAAACGTTTCCCTCTCCACGTTCTCCACACCATGCATAATTTTGTACAACTCTATCAGGTCTCCCCTTAGCCGCATTTTCCCCAAGCTAAACAATCCCAGCTGTTGTAACCTTCCCTTATTGGGATGATGCTCCAGTCCATTGAGCATTTTAGTTGTCCCTTTCTGTACTTTTTCCAGTTCTACAATATCTTTTTTTTAAAAGTTTGGGCGCCAGAAATATATACAATATTCTACCTGCTACCTCTTCCCCCTTCCTCAAAATTACCTTCTTTTTTTCTTTGTGGAAGAGGGAAGGCTTAGCAGGTGCCGAGGAGTAGCAAGGGACTGTCAGGGCTCTGCTGTTAGCACAGCAGCACTAGGGAGGTGCAAAACAGCAAAATCTCAGCTTTCCAACATTCTCCAAATTCTATTTCGAAGCACATTCTGACTTGAGTCTGTAACAGATTGCAAGCTCCGTGTGTGTGTGTGTGTGTTTTCTCACATGGAAATCCATGCGTATTTCAGTATAAGAACATTAGACACACTGTGGTGGTGGATCAGACCAAGGGTCCATCTAGTCCAGCACTCTGTTCACACAGTCAACCAGTCAGCGGCCAGAGATGAACAAGCAGGACACGGTGCAACAGCACCCTCCTGCCCATGTTCCACAGCAACTGGTGCACACAGGCTTACTGCCTTGAATACTGGAGGTAGCACACAACCATCAGGGCTAGTAGCCATTGATAGCCTTTGTCTCCAGGAATTGATCCAACCCCCTTTTAAAGCCATCCAAATTGGTGGCCATCACTACATCTTATGGTAGTGAATTCCATAGTTTAACTATGCACTGTGTGAAGAAGGACTTCCTTTTATTTGTCCTGGATCTCCCACTAATCAGTTTCATGGGAGGATCCCGGGTTCTAATATTTTGAGAGAGGGAGAGTATGTATTTCTCTGAATGGATGCATCAGGTGTGTTCATCTTTGAAATGTGGGCATTCTTCTCCCATTGACTAAAGTATATTTGTGTGCATTCCCCCCCACCAAACATGCATTTTTCATTCACATTTCCCCCCCCCCCAAATGTTCACATGCTGTCACCCGGCTTTGCGGACTCTCGCACCATCACCCCTGCCGTCTGGCCCTGCTCATCTGGTCACGTGAGATTCTTTTGAGGCTCAGCTTGGCCTGGTGAGTGTTTGGCCAAGACTCTTGTTCATGCACTGGTTATTTCTCGGTTGGACTACTGCAACCTTCTTCTCTCTGGCCTTCCTTCTTCTCACATCAGTCCGTTGGTTTCTGTCCACCACGCTGCCGCTAAGATCATCTTCTTGGCTCGCCGCTCTGACCATGTTACTCCACTTCTGAAATCTCTTCATTGGCTTCCAATTCACTTCAGAATCCAATATAAACTTCTCCTGTTGACCTACAAAGCTTTTCACGGTCTAGCTCCTTCCTATCTCTCCTCTCTCATCTCACACTATTGCCCGCTCGTGCTCTTCGCTCCTCTGACGCCATGTTTCTCGCCTGCCCAAGGGTCTCTCCTTCCCTTGCTCGGCTTCGTCCATTTTCTTCTGCTGCCCCTTACGCCTGGAACACTCTTCCAGAACATCTGAGATCCACAAGTTCAATCGCAGCTTTTAAAGCTCAGCTAAAAACTTTTCTTTTTCCTAAAGCTTTTAAAACTTGATGCTGTTTGGACTTTATACTGTTAGTTTTACCCTACCCTGTGCCTGTTTGCACTCTCTTCCCCTCCTTATTGCTTTACTATGATTTTATTAGAATGTAAGCCTATGCGGCAGGGTCTTGCTATTTACTGTTTTACTCTGTACAGCACCATGTACATAGATGGTGCTATATAAATAAATAAATAATAATAATAATAATAATAATAATAATAATAATAATAATAATAATAATAAATTAAGCATCCACCTGCCTTCACTGCCGAAAATGTGCACTTCCATTTGCACCTTTACCCTTGCAGAAACGGGGCCTTTAGGGCTGCCGCTGATGCAGTGGGTGAAAGTGTGCAATGTTGGCTGTGGGGGCACATAGCTGCCGAGAACTCATAGGGTCTGCACTTGCGCAGGGTGACCCTATGGAAAGGAGGACAGGGCTCCTCTTTTAACCGTTGCATAGAAAAGGGAATTTCTGCAGGTGCCAATTGTATACATGCAGCACCTGGTGAAATTCCCTCCTCATCACAACAGTTAAAGCTGCAGGAGCCCTGCCCTCTTCACCAGATGCAAAAGAGGACAGGGCTTCTGCAGCTTGAACTGTTGTGATGAAGAGTGGATTTCATGAGGTGCTGCATGTATACAAATGACACCTGCAGAAATTCCCCTTTCTTTGCAATTGTTAAAGATATAGGATCCCTATCCTCCTTTTCATAGGGTCACCCTACACTTGCGCCAAATGCGCCCAGGGCGGGAGTAGTCGAGGGAATCTGCCAGACTCCCGGACTCAGTCAGGTGCTCAGGACATCCCTACTGTCAAACACATCCCCCCCTTTTGTCCATGAGTCACTTTGCAATGACTGGACTTCAAGCACAGATTGTGTCGGATTCCGTCTCGGGTCTGGAAAGAACGAACTGGGAAAATCCTGATCGAAACGAGCGAAAACTCGCTCAAAAAATTCGGTATAAAAATCTAATAAACAAATAAATAAATAAATAAATAAAACACGTATCTGATACATCCCTAAGAAGCAGTTTCAGGTAAGACAGGTGTCAGAAGGAGCATTAGGAGCCGGTGATGACATTGAAGAGAAGGTTGATTAACTGAGGAAGGAATCCCATGACGGTGCCTTGCCCTCAGGACCTCGAAAAACTGAAGCTGCTAGTGGAATTAAGGTTTCAAGTCTATGCATTCAAGGCTGGACCTCAGGAAAAACTTCCTGACTGTTAGAGCAGTATGACAATGGAACCCATGACCTAGGGAGGCCTACTAGATAGGGTGACCATATGAAAAGGAGGACAGGGCTCCTGTATCTTTAACAGTTGCATTGAAGAGGGAATTTCAGCAGGTGTCATTTGTATATATGGAGAACCTGGTGAAATCTCCTCTTCATCACAACAGTGAAAGCTGCAGGAGCTATACTGCAGATATACTGAGACCAGATTTAAAAGAGGGCAGGGCACCTGCAGCTTTAACTGTTGTGATGAAGAGGGAATTTCACCAGGTTCCCCATATATACAAATGACACCTGCTGAAATTCCCTTTTCAATGCAACTGTTAAAGATACAGGAGCCCGGTCCTCCTTTTCATATGGTCACCCTACTACAAGAGGCCTTCAAGAGGCAGCTGGACAACCATCTGTCAGGGATGCCTCAAGGTGGATTCCTGCATTGAGCAGGGGGTTGGACTCAATGACCTTATAGGCCCCTTCCAACTCTACTGTTCTAAGATACTATGAAGTTTTCTCTAGTTTTCAGTGTTCTTGGACCAGACTGCATCTGTGTTGCAACAACAGACATAGCAGAGAGGTTGTGATTATGTGAACTGAAGTGCTTTGCAAGTGGTTATTCCAATGATGTGAACTGTAGTTCAACACACACACACACACACACACACACACACAACTCAATCGATCTGGAGCATGATGAAGCCTGGATGCCCGTGGGTGGTTAGGTTGAGTATGTGTCAACTGACAGCTTCTTTCTGGGATTGAAATGCCGATGATTCACCATAGGTTTTCTAGAGGTTTGTTTTCCCAGCAAGCCAAACAGAGCAATGATATATTGTGCCTGGACGATGGGTCTCAACGAAGCCAAGCTGCTTCCTCTGGGCCAACACCAACATAAGTCATGGTGATCATAGCTCTGTGTTTTGAAGGGAACCTCTGAATGAATCAGCACACAGCGAGTGTGCAGGCTTTTGGCTGAGCAGACTGGGGGGGGGGGGGGCGGGGAGGTAGCAAATTTCTGCTTCTCCCCTGGGATCATCCCTTCTTGCTTAGCTACTGGAGATTCCTAGTGCCTTTGGCTACCCATCTGTGCATCCCTACTCATGGATATATGATGGCAGGGATGTCTAAAGATATGATCCCAGAGCCAGTTATTCTCTTGTTTGCCTGAAGAAGATTGGACATCCCTGGACATCTTCCATAAGAAATGGTCTATTGGTAAAATCAGTGTAGTATAGAATCATAGAATCATAGAATAGCAGAGTTGGAAGGGGCCTACAAGGCCATCGAGTCCAACCCAATGCTCAATGCAGGAATCCACCCTAAAGTATCCCTGACAGAGGGTTGTCCAGCTGCCTCTTGAAGGCCTCTAGGGTGGGAGAGCCCACAACCTCCCTAGGTAACTGATTCCATTGTTGTTCTGCTCTAACAGTCAGGAAGTTTTTCCTGATGTCCATCTGGAATCTGGCTTCCTTTAATTTGAGCCCGTTATTCCGTGTCCTGCACTCTGGGAGGATCGAGAAGAGATCCTGGCCCTCCTCTGTGTGACAACCTTTTAAGTATTTGAAGAGTGCTCTCATGTCTCCCCTCAATCTTCTCTTCTCCAGGCTAAACAGGCCCAGTTCTTTCAGTCTCTCTTCATAGGGCTTTGTTTCCAGACCCCTGATCATCCTGGTTGCCCTCCTCTGAACACGCTCCAGCTTGTCTGCGTCCTACTTGAATTGTGGAATCCAGAACTGGACATAATACTCTAGATGAGGCCTAACCAGGGCCGAATAGCGAGGAACCAGGACCTCACATGATTTGGAAGCTATACTTCTATTAATGCAGCCCAAAATAGCATTGGCCTTTCTTGCAGCCATGTCACACTGTTGGCTCATATTCAGCTTGCGATCTACAACAATTCCAAGATCCTTCTCGTTTGTAGTATTGCTGAGCCAAGTATCCCCCACCTTGTAACTGTGAGGAGAGGAAGGGGGAAACGTGAGCATTGCTGGGACCTTTGAGAATGGATTTATTGATGTGGGAGCATAGGCATGCACAGCACATTTTATTAGGGTGTGCACCCTGGCAAAGTGATTCCTTTTCACTCCTGCTGCTGGAAGCAATGGCATATGTTCGGGGGCAGTGACAGCGAAGCAGCTGCAGGGCAGCCGGAGGACTCTTTCTGCTGCCTCCTGATCCTCCTCTGTTTCCCTATTCAGTGGCTTCCTTAATTCAGCACTTACTGCTTGAGACATTAGGGTGTGCCTTGGCATACCCAGCACATCACTTGTGCACGCCTATGGGTGGGAGCTGTGGTCTGACATTGGTAGCTGCCATTAGAGCTGGGGTGTTGAACCTCAAGCCTCCATATGAGTTATATGGCATGGAACATTCTCTGGGCACTAACACATTTTGGGTTCCACAGTGACACAAGAAAGACCATAATCGTTTCCTGGGCAGGCTGAGAGTTTTAACATGTTTTGGCTCATAGTTTACTCCAGCCTGATACAGGAGCCCTGTCCTCTTTTTCATATGGTCTCCCTAGCTGCACTGAAGACAGATGGATCATCTTGCTAGGATTGGCACCTACCAAATTATTCCCAAGTAGGTATGGAAAGCAGAAAGAGAAACACTCTTCAATACTTCGAGTGTAGGTGTGTGTGTGTGTGTGTGTGTGTGTGTGTGTGTGTGTGTGTGTGTGCTGTTTTTCAAACAAGTCTGAAAATAACCTCTGCTCACTCAAGTTACTGGAAACCATAGAAACTAACCATTATAGGAAAAAAGGAATTGCAAGGACTTGCCAACATCTTTTGAAATGTGAGGCTCTGAAGATCTTGGCCCAGGCTGTGTCAAAATGACTAAAATTGGTCCTTTATCAAGGTGCCATTTTGTTAGAAGCTGCCAGACCTGGGTGCACCTGGGTACTTTTCAAGAAGGTACCCTCAGCCCAGGACCTTTTCTTTTTGTGCTTTTCCCCTGCAAGTGCTGCGATTTCTGCCACTTCCTGAGCAATTTGCAGAAATGACGGCCAAATTTGTGCAAATGACAGCCGGAGTTGTGCAAATTCAGCCGGAGTTTGCACAATACTGTTCAGAAATTGGCGTAAATTGCAGATACCGAGGGAGAAAAGTCACAAGATGCCCAGGGGGAAAAATCCACAAACTGGGTGCTATAGCAGGAACTGAAACAGGGGGCCAATCCTAGGGAAACTGATTGAGCTCCACAACCTCCCCCAAAATGGATCTCTGGTGTTTTCCTATATCCTTTGACCAAAATGCCATAAGACCTGCAGTTGCCCTGGAAAAGCTGCTTTCTTCTTCTTCCCTCATACCAGCTGCCCTGCTGTCCCTTCTTTAATTTTTACAGGGCATAGTGGTGGCGATGGCGGTGGTGGTGTCTTCTGCTCCTCCTGCATTTGACTCACTGGTAAAAGAAGGCTCAGAGGCAGTTATGTGGTCAAGGCCACGGTCCTAGGGCATGCCCTTTTCAAGGAGAGTTGTTCTTCCCTTCTTAACTTTGAGTAGCAGTGAGTTGAAGCAATCAGTCAATGGCATTTTGGGATGGGAAGGGAAAGGCCTATGAAGGCACAGGAGTGGCCATGTCCCCCCAAACTCAACTGTCTGGTTGTCATAACAGTTGTCGCGGGCTGTAGCTGCTCAAGCGTCCCCAAGGAGTCAAAACCAAGGAAAGTTCCGAGGCCAATCCACAAAGCTTTATCGCAAACAATTAACACTTTTGTAACACAATCTAGGCACCTTTACGGGAAAATCCCCCCCTAGGCAACGCTATGCAAACTAAGCAAAACAATTGACCCTTCAAAGTAAAGAAAAGGCTTTTCAAATGTCCCAAGCTTCAAGGTGGAGGAGGGAGTGTAGACACCTTCTCACGCAACCTCTCCAACTATCTCTTTGCTGCTAATCTCACTGAACGTTGTTTTTTTAAAAATATTTATTAAACTCTATTTAACAAAGCGGTTAAAAAAGTTAAATATATATAAAAAAACATACAAGTCAGACAGCGTTTCTAATAAAGATACAAACAGAGACCTCACGATTTCTGTAGATGCCAAACAGAGCTTGTTTCCTTCAATTTACTGTCGTCAAAGGAAGATTAGTTAAACCAGAGTTGGATGTCACATCTGTATCATTGATGTAATCGAGAAAAGGAGACCATATTTCATTGAGTGGGTCATAGCTAAGTTGGCCCAACGAAACTCTGCGGTGGTTGGTTAATTTTTCAGAGCAGGCTCTATCCCACACTTTCCCTTTCCATCCAGTAAGTGTAGGGCCCTTCGGATCCTTCCAATGTTCGGTGATTTCTAAACATCTCGCTGAACGTTTTAACTTCTGGCGATTCTTAGCATCAAGTAATGTTTTGGAATGTTCACCCCCAGAAGTTGACTCCCTGTCTCTTGAGAGCATAGGATCTGGCCTTGAGGAGACAGACTCTGGGAGGCGCGCATTCGCAGCTGGAGGCTCTCCCTTGTGAACTTCCTCCCCCACTGACTTGGCATCTTCTGAATCAGAATCTGTTTCTGGTTGATTCTCTGTGTCACCTGGTCCCAACACCAGAGCAGTAGGGGCATACATGACAACAGTTCCTTTTATCAGAGAATTGAAAACAGGACGAGGAGCCACTATGCTTACCTGCCGGAGGGTTGTTTGGCAGCCTTTTCCAAGCTGTGGGGCCCTGGACCTGCACCCCATGGCCCTGCCATGGCAGTGGCACTGTTCTTTAGTCCTGACTTGCCCTATGGCTCTGACGTTCATCTCAGACTGCTTCTCACAGCCCAACCCTGGTAATTTAGAAGATTTGGAAAGTGAGAATTTAAATGGATTGAAAAAAGAAATAGAGGAAGAGTTAAAGAAGTATAAGAAACTGAATCTTTCCTGGTTTGGAAGAATAGCTCTAATAAAGATGAAAATTTTACCTAAGATTAACTTTTTCTTTAGGATGTTACCAATAAGAATTTCAGAGATAGAATTAAAAAGATGGCAGAACCTTATAAATAATTACTGCAATGAAGGGAAGAAATCAAGGATTAATAAAAGTAAATGGTACTTAAGCCAAAAGAGAGGCGGACTGGGTCTCCCAAACCTTGAGTACTATTATCTAGCAAATAGGTTAAGACATGTTGTTGAAGCAATTATAGGGGTAGGGGATTTAAAATGGATGGAGGAAAATACGCTAGGGAATATTGAGTTAAAATTGCAGAATGTGTTTTTTAAGGAAAAAGGGAAGGGTAAATGGCTTAATGATTTAGATAACCAATTTTTGAAGTTCCATTGGGAACTTTGGAATAATTACAAAAAGGAATTGTTTTCAAGTAATTCCCCCTTAACACCGGTGATAATGTTAAAGAAATTTCCTGAAAATTTAAAGAAGAGGTTAAGCAAAGTTTTAAAAGAAATAAATAAAATGAAATTAGGAGAGTGGTTAAGGGGGATGAATACAAGAGAGAGGTTGGAAGAAGTTTTGAGAGACTTGAAATTAACGTGGTTAAATTATGGTCAATTAGAACAATGGACTAAAAATTGGGTAAGAGAAAATGGAGAATGTAGAGAGAGGACGAAATTTGAGGAATTAATTGAACAAAAAGAAATAGATAAGGGACAAAATATAGGGATAAAGGGGTTAGTGAGTCAACTATATAATATATTAGTTGAGAAAGGAGGGCTGGATAGCGCTGGGAAAATGGTTTGGGAGACTGATTTGAAGATACAAATAGGACAACAGAGGTGGGAAGGACTATGGAGACAGAGAGTGTTGAGAAATATGTCAGTAAGAATAAAGGAGAATTATTATAAACTTGTATGGAGGTGGTATTTAACTCCGGTTAGATTAAATAAGATTAATAAACAGCTTTCAGCAGATTGTTGGAGGGGTTGTGGTGAAAAGGGAACGTATTTACATATGTGGTGGGATTGTATACATGTGCAAAAGTTATGGAAGATGGTGTTTTATGAGATTGAACAGATTGTGGGATTTAAAGTAGAAGTTACACCAAGGATTGCATTACTCTCACTGCATGATGATCCTAAATGTAATAAAGAAATGAAAGAATTGATAACGAACCTGCTGACAGCTGCGAGGTTGATAGTAACTAGGAATTGGAAAATTACAGGAGACTATTGTATTGAAGAACGGTATAAAGAAGTGTGGACATTGCTATAAATGATAAATTGACATGTAATATAAAAATGAAAAGAGGCATAGTAAAAACGAATGATTTTGAGAGTATATGGAAAAAGTTCCTGGAGTTTGTATTTCCCCTCCTGCCCCCTTACCTGCCTCTGCCGCCATCACCACACGGATTGCGGCGGCACCAGGTAAGCCCCCCTCCTGCCACTTACCTTTTTTCCAGAGCTCTGGATCGAGGTGAAGGATCTGCTTGATTTTGATCCGCTTTGTCTCGATCCGCAATTCCCCTGACCCAATCAGTCTCTGCCTTTGTCGGAGGCAAATCAGGCCACTCCGCTATGGGTTCTAAGAAGCGAAGCGGAGCACAGCCCTAATTTTTATGTTACTCAAGTGTTGCTACATAAAGTCACATGATGCTACATAAAGTCACATGGCAACACAACAAGTTTCTGGAACTTTTTTTCTTTTTTCTTTTTCTTTTTTTTTGCTGCTCTTGTGCCGGCAGGCAAAAAAAAAATTAATGTTTTTATTCAAGCAGGTCTTGATGGGTTGGCTTGCTGCTGAAGGGGATTTTAACTGAATGAGTAGCGCTTATTCTTTTACTGATTGATTATTTTGTTTATATATTATATTTTTAATGAAGATTCTGTATTAATCCATATTTCATTACTGTTAGCTGCCTTGAGTGCCATTTTTGGTAGAAAGGAAGGATATTGACTTAAAGAACTATATACATAAATTTGACTATAAACATGATATGGCTATAACTCCGGGCAACCCCACATGAATTAAACCCCAAAGAAAATGAACATTTCTAAAGGAGAGCCCCAAATGGGCCAAATACATAAATTCAGTTTGTGGAGAGAGCAACAAAGTGAAGAAAAAAAAGAAGTTAGCTAGATGCCCTGTTGTAAATAATTCCTAGTACTGATGTTCTGCTAATGAACATTCTGTGAGAAAGGATGATTTGCAATGATTCATTAATTGATTTCTTAAAGGGGTGTGTGTGTGTGTGTGTGTGGAGAGGATTTTTGCCATAAAATAGATGGCCTATTTCCTGAAAGTTTGGGAACTCAGTGGCAAAGAGCACCTTTTATCAGCTTAGGCTGATATACTAACTGTGCCCTTATCTGGACAGAGATAGCCTAGCTACAGTTATCCATGCTCTGATAACCTCTCGTTTGGATTACTGCAATGCGTTGTACATGGGGCTGCCTTTGAAAATGGTCCAGAAGCTTCAGCTGGTACAAAACAGGGCAGCACGGTTACTAACAGGGACTGGCCGATGAGACCACATCACGCCAGTCCTATTCCAGCTTCATTGGCTGCCAGTCCAGGACCGGGCCCGATTCAAAGTGCTGGTATTAACATTTAAAGCCCTAAATGGCTTGGGGCCAGGCTATCTGAAGGAACGCCTCCTCCCGTATGTACCTGCCCGGATAAGGTCATCCTCAGGGGTCCTTCTCCGCAAGCCCCTGCCAAAGGAAGTGAGGCAGGTGGCTACTAGGAGGAGGGCTTTCTCCGCTGTGGCACCCAGGTTGTAGAATGAGCTCCCTAAGGAGGTTCGCTTGGCACCTACATTATATGCCTTTGGACGCTAGGTGAAGACCTTTTTATTCTCACAGCATTTTAACAGTCTATAAATAAATTTTAACTTGGTGTTTTAAATTTGTAATTTTGCATTGCTGCTGTTTTTATCTGGTTGAGCTTTTATATTGTATTTTATAGTATGGTTTTATACTGTTGTTTTATACTCTGAATGTTTTTAATTTTTGTGAACCGCCCAGAGAGCTCCGGCTATTGGGCAGTATAGAAATGTAATAAATAAATAAATAAATAAATAAATATATGGCATAATGGGAACATTCTGAGCAGGATGGCCTTCTCATCCTTCTCAGAAAACGACCGCTGAAGATCTGAGAATTGGATGCATTCCTAGGAAGGTAGGAGAAGTTTGCTCCTTGTAAAGAATTGTAGTAAGAGAGGAGAGATGATAAATGAAGAAAGAAGTGTTTCAAAAGGTGGACCTGTCATGTACGGATCAATTGAAGAGTGGGGCAAATGCATTTTGGACGCTGATCAACACCTACTAGATTTGAAAAGAAGAGAGATGCTCTCTCAGTCTTGCTCTATCACACACACACACACACACACACGGTTCAGTCAACAGTATTATTGAAGTTTTGTTTTATGACAGTTCTGCAATTGATTTCAATCAGCAACGTTGAATCTCAGATCCACGGACCAAATGTAGCTCACCTGAGGTCGTGATCTGGCTTTCCAGGGCTCCTCAGATGCAGTGGGGGCTGGGGGGTTCTGATATCAGTGGGGCCCTGCACTTTGGATAGGTCCTTGAGAGTTCTGGCTGGTTCTGGCTGAAAGTCGGAGCAAATTCAACTCCCCACTGACCTTGGAGCCACCAGCCTCCACAGCTCAGAAGGCTGTGCCTTCTTCCCTTACCCCCTCCCTTTGACTTCTGCCAGTTTCCCAGTTTTTGTGTAGTTCCCCCCTCCCATTCCTTAAGGGTGAAATGGCTCTCCTAAGGATTAGGCCTAATCTACACCAAGCAGGATATTGCACTATGAAAGCACTATGAAAGCTGTATGTAAAAGGCAGGAGCCGCACGACTGCTTAATAGCAACATTGACGTGCACTGACAAATGTTGGGGCACATGGACACATACCCTATGCCGCTTTCATGGTGCAATATTGTAGATTAGGTGTAGATTAGGCCTTTGTTGCTCTTAGTAAGATGGTTAAGCTAAAATATGCTGGTATTCTTGGACTTGATCCCCACGGAGCACCGAATTGCCCCATCCAGCACTTTGTACCCATCCAGCACCCAGAATGCTGCCCCAAGAGCTTCTATGAAATTAAATTCAGCCCCTGGATTCATAGAAAATTTTCAGAACACCTTGGGCATGTCTACACCAGGGGAGGGAAGGGGGAGGATCTCACAATATGCTGATCGCGAGATCCTCCCCTTGGGTTCAAATGCGGTGCGCGACGGCAAGGCGAGAAGTAGGATTTGCGCCCACCATTTTTTTTAAAAAAAGACAGGACCTGGAGCACACCTGCACTCCGATGGCCCTGGATTCCCCCCAGCCTGGCTCCTTCCCTCTGCAGACCCCCGCTACTTGTGGGGAGGAGGGAAGAAGCCAGGATGGCTGCCCACACCACCCGCAGTCCTCGGGATCATCCTGGGACTGTGGGGAAAATCGGGCTAAAAGGGCCTGCCGATATCCCAGGGAAATGGAAGAATCATCCCTCCCGGCTCCCAGGATCCCCTGTGCATCATGTGCAGGGCCGGTGCTACGAGTAGGCAGGTCAGGCAGCTGTCTGGGGCGCTGCCCCTTAGGGATGCCACAGGCAGCATTCCAGCTGGCTGAAGTGGCGTGAAGAGCAGCAGCCAGGAAGCAGCGGCCCAGGCAGGCATTCAACGGGCGGATGGTGAGCCTTTCTCGGTGGGGCTGGCCACACCTGGGCAGCGGTGCCCACTCGGGGCACCGTGAT
Organism: Elgaria multicarinata webbii; assembly: GCF_023053635.1. Taxonomy (NCBI): domain Eukaryota; kingdom Metazoa; phylum Chordata; class Lepidosauria; order Squamata; family Anguidae; genus Elgaria; species Elgaria multicarinata. The sequence continues at coordinate 5,135,806 of NC_086171.1, read as the reverse complement.
CTCTCCTGCACCCTGCACAGGAGCCCTGGCTCAGCCGGGGCAGAGCGGGGCAAGGGGCACTTTCTGGCAGCGGCAGCAGGCGTCTCTCCCAAGCGCTCGGACTCACCCTGTCGAAGGATAGGCGCTGCCAGCTTTGCGCAAGGCATCAGGCTCACCCAGCGGGGAGGTCCGATCGCCCACCCTGTCCCACCTCTGAAGCATCGCCTCCTCTGGCGGGCCTTGGGGTGGCCGAGTGGGGTCTAGACGGGCTCCCCGGAGCCTTTGCTCACCTTCCTTTGGCTGGTTGGGACCCTGGAAGGCCATCAGGCTGAGCCCGTGTCGAGTTTTCCCACGGGCCGGGCAGAGGGTGGCACGGGCGGTGGGTCGGCCAGCCAGCACTCAGCCCGGGGCGGATCAAGGGGGCACCTTTGTCGTGAGCCGAGGCTTGCTCCTGGGCGCCATCCAAGCTCCTTCCTGGGTTGGCGCTCTCCACACCGCCCTTGCCGAGAGACGGGGAAGCCGGGCCCGCCCACCCACCCGCCAGCCTACGAGCGAGCTGAAGATACTTTGCTTTTTTTGGCAGTCTGTTCTGCTATCCCTTGAGGGGACAGCGGGCAGGAGATGCTTTCAAGTCTTCCTTTCCTTCAAGGCAGCAAATATGCCCCCCTACACCTTTTATCCTCACAACAACCCTGTGAGGGAGGCTAGGCTTGAGGGCTGGTTCAGCCGAAGGCCTTCCAGGGAGCTTCCTGGCTGAGCCTGGAGCTGGTGCGTTAACCACCGGCTCCCCTTCCCATCGCTGAATAAAAGGAAACTATAATAGTTCAGAAACTCTTCTTGAACAGCAGAATCGAAGTTAGCATTTTTTGGAGGGGGGGTGCATGTAGCTCGCCTTGCCTGGGGTACAAAATAGTCTGGCACCGGCCCTGATCATGTGGACACACAGGGATGATCCTGGGACGATCCCCAGGAAATCGACTGGTGTAGACATGCCCATAGAATAACTCGATCAAGGGTTGGGATAGAAGAACCAATGATTTGGGAGCTCATATAAATTCTCCAGAAATCACTTTGATGCTTGTTTCAACCTGCTCCCATTTTTGTTTTCAACCTGCCTTTTGGGGAAAGTGTGCATTTCGAATGGGAGAAGAACCCTGGATTTCTGAGCCCCAACTCTAAACTCGAAAGTGCCATGAGAGAGAAGCAAGACTTATGCCGGATGCGGAAGAGGAAAGGCCTAAAGAGTTGTCAAGAGTGTCCCTTCAATTGGGGCTTTTGGTGTCATCATGCAAAGGTTGACATTTGAGAAGTCCAGTGACCTCTCTCTCTCTCTCTCTCTCTCTCTCTCTCTCTCTCTCTCTCTCTCTCTCTCTCTCTCTCTCATACACACACACACACACACTTTTGACAGTGACCCCAATTAATTGTCTTCAAAACTTGAAAGGAGATGTCCCGGGATGGTTTCTGGCTCGCGTCAATAACAGGTTTTATGCTTATTTTTAGCTTCTTTGAAGAACAGCTGTGCCTTTGGTCAATGCCAGTGTCTGAGGGTGTCTTTTAGAGAGTGCTTTGTTCTGGGAGAAGCGTGAGCTGATTGCCTGAGACAGTTGTGGTTTCCGTGAACTAGTTTAGCACCAATAGACACATGTGCCTGTTCCCATCACTCCGTCACTCCAACCACCTGCATGACCTTGGCAACTCGGGTGCAGCTTAGACTGTGCACTTTGTTCCTGACAGCGGGCCCTGTGTGTGAATGGATTGGCTTTCTTTGGGACAGCCAAACAGGTGCTGGGTCATAAAACACACACACACACACGCACAGAGAATCAGTTTGATATGCCTCCCTCTCCCTGTCCAAGAACAAAGAAACTTAAAGTAGCTCAAAATATCAGGTTGGGAAATTGATACAGCCCTTCGTACTCTCCAGAGATGGATTGTGGGCATGAATGTATGTCTTCTCAAGCTTCCAGGCCCTAACGTCGTACGGTTAGGGATGGGCAAACTCCCCTGCGACTGCCTCTCGCACCACTTGCCCAGACCCCCTCCACCTGCTTGACCCCGGCAGGCGCTCGTGACAAAATGGCGGCCGTAAATACACAATGTATGCAAAATTTGCAGGCGCAAATGACGGCTTGCAGGACAGTGGGATATGACGAGTAGGGATGTCACAGGCATTCAACTGGGTTCAGGGAATCTGACGGACTTCCTCACGTTTGACCACCACCACCACCATTGGACCAGTTCACCAGGCCATTGCTGCACACAATGGAGGCTCCAGAAATTGTTTAGCTTCTACCTTTTGCAAATGGCAGCTGCCATTAGTGTATCTTGCCTCTGAAGGAGAAGGCTGTCAATGGCTACTAGCCCTGAGGGTGATGAGCTACCTCCAGTACCCAAGGCAGGAAGCCTGTGTGGACCAGTTGCTGGGGAACCTGGGTGGGAGGGTGCTGTTGCACTGTGTCCTGCTTGTGGATCCCTGGTTGACAGCTGGTTGGCTGCTGTGTGAACAGCATGCTGGACTAGATGGACCCTCGGTGTGATCCAGCAGGGCTCTTCTTCAGTTCTTCTGTTTGTAGAGCCAGAAAACTGACCCATGTGAAATCCAGAGGACACACAGTCAATGGGGGCGGGGGGCATTCCTCAATGGACTCCACAGGTTGGAATCTTGGGAATCTGATCTCCTTGGAGCCCACAGTGGGCTTCTCCAACATCTAGACTTATACAACTCTATCCTTGACCGAAAGGTCATTTTTTAAAGTTCAGAACCCTCTTTAGCAGATCCAGCTATGGCCAGGATGACGAGGAACCCTCTTCCAGCCCAGTTTTGGAGAAGCTCTCAGGGGCTGCATTCCAGTGGTGGGTGTGGCCAGAGGCACAAAGGGGTGGGGCTAAAATAAAAATGCCGGCAGATGTGATCTTAAAGCTCTTACTGTCACTGTAACTCAGGCTTAGGGGAGGCATTTCAACCTTGTAGAATGGGATGGGGGACGGGACTGCACAATGGCCAGGAAACCAGGAAATGATTGCGACATCCAAATCACGGGAGGTCCTGGTTCCTCTCTATTCGACCCTGGTTAGGCCTCATCTAGAGTATTGCATCCAGTTCTGGGCTCCACAATTCAAGAAGGACGCAGACAAGCTGGAGCGTGTTCAGAGGAGGGCAACCAGGATGATCAGGGGTCTGGAAACAAAGCCCTATGAAGAGAGACTGAAATGACTGGGCATGTTTAGCCTGGAGAAGAGAAGATGGAGGGGAGACATGAGTGCACTCTTCAAATACTTAAAAGGTTGTCACACAGAGGAGGGCCAGGATCTCTTCTCGATCCTCCCAGAGTGCAGGACACGGAATAACGGGCTCAAGTTAAAGGAAGCCAGATTCCAGCTGGACATCAGGAAAAACTTCCTGACTGTTAGAGCAGTATGACAATGGAACCAGTTACCTAGGGAGGTTGTGGGCTCTGCCACCCTAGAGGCCTTCAAGAGGCAGCTGGACAACCCTCTGTCAGGGATGCTTTAGGGTGGATTCCTGCATTGAGCAGGGGGTTGGACTCGATGGCCTTGTAGGCCCCTTCCAACTCTGCTATTCTATGATTCTATGGTTCTATGATTGGTGGTTGGGGCAAAGGGGGAGGGGCCAGGGGAAAAGGGGTGTGGCTATTTGGGGAACATTGGAAGGCCAAATTAGAACCCCAGATGAGCTGGATTTGGCTCTCAAGCCTGAGGTTTCCCACCCCTGACTCATGGTTCAAAGCAAGCCAGTGAAGAAGGCCAAAGGCTTCCACAGTTGAGAAAAAGGATTGGTTTAATGAGAAACTCTACAATAAATATGGAGTCGTCATGGAGGAATCATTTTGTCTGGGCAGGAAATATAATGACACCCTTCTGCCTGATTCTCTGGGTTGTTGTTGTTGTTGTTGTTTCCTGGACATCTTTCTATCTCACTCTAAAGAATTGCTTGGCCACCATCAGAGGAGTTGTACCAAGGGTAGTATTGGAACAGCACAGCAAAAAACCAGTGTCAACGTCTGGAACGAGCTGGAAGCAGCCACTGGGCGTCTCCTCCTCTTCCATACTTAGCAAGGCAAAGTGCAGGATGTGATGTCATTGCATTGCAAGTTCCCCCACCCCACCCCCGCTGGTGGCAGCCAATGACGGGGCGCTTGAGTGTCACAGTGTCGTGATGACATGGCATGTGTTTTACATTAGTAAGCGTTATGGGTGGGAAAGGGCTGGGCTGGGGCAGAGATGCTGCCTTCACTGGCTTTGGCTGTTATGTGTAGGGACAGACACAGAAAGGTTGGAACAGCACAACAGTATTGGGGGTAGGGGGCACCTGGCAAAAGTGAAAAATACTAGTTATCAACATCCAGGTAGACAGATGGCGTCACTGTCTCTTTTTCCATCCCCTCGTTTCCCAGGGAGACAAGGAGAAACTGATACGTGATGAGGACTTCCTTTTCTCAATTTCTTCTACTCTTTCCACCAAGAAAACTGTTCCAGGACCTTTGATTTTCCTGTTACTTCCAATTCGAGGACCTGGCTGGTTCTAGAGAGTGGCACAGTTGGGCAAATGCCAGCACCCCCAAGGGCCCACTGACCCAATAAGTCTAAAAGGATATTTTTGCATCTCACATTTTGCATGTTTAGGGGTCCATGGAGGGATGCCTTGCCTGGGAGCCCCCATATGTCTGAAGTTAACACTCTTTAAGGGATAAGAGAGTACATCTTAATACAAATGTTGTGAATCACTTATCTTTGACACAACAGCAAGCAAGAATTGCTCTGGGATGCACACAGGAGAACAACATGTTCATACTTGTATATCATGTGAGGGTGTGTCTCTGAAAATAGCTAATAGTGACAACAACTAGTAGTTAGCTACTACGAAATTACAAATAGTAGTAAACTACTATTCTGTTAGAACAAGTAGTAGATAACTGTTAGGATTCCAAGCTGATTAAATGCCAGCCATGTTTTGCATCACAGCATTCCAGCTCAGTGGGACTTAGTCCTCAGTTTAGGGGAAGAGCTGGAGAGAAGACAGAATAGATTGGGAAGATTTCCAGATGAAGGAGGAGGATGAAGAGCCGTCAGGTGGTAATAGAGATGGAGGTAAGGTAGAGGGTAGGTTGATGCAAGAGAAGTAGTAGAGGCAGCGATTCCAAGCAGAGAAAACAACAGGGCAGAAGGCACAGGGATTCGGTTGAGAGGAGGCAAGATGGAGTTAAAAAAATACCCATTCGAGAATGACAGAAACAAACACAATACATTTCAGGAAATTTGAGCATCAATTCCAACTGGAAATAGCAGATAAATTCCATTGATTCTGTTTAAATCCAAGGTCAGCGCCCAGTTCCTGTTGACATATCCTATAAACAAAGTATTAACAGTTAGAAACAAACTTGTATTCATTTATTGCTTCAGTTCAAAACCTCTGAGCGCGGTTTACAATGAAACAGACTCAAACCCATCCACCAGAGCCAAAAAAACAAAAACGAAAAACGCAACACCAAACAAGAAATAAAAGCAAGGAAACAAAGTTTTATTCTGCCCAGAGTGGAGGAAGGGCAGACAAGAGGCTGCTTGATATTAACTCTTTGGCAAATTCCCCTGGCCTCTGTTTTCCTTAAGGAGGTTTATTTGAAAGAGATAGGGGAGGCATGTCTACACCAGGGGAGGGAGGGGGGGAGGATCTCACGATACGCGGATCGCTAGAAACCCCCCCCCCTGCGTTCACATGCGGTGCTGACGTCCGAGGAGGAAGCAGGACGTCGCGCCCGCCATTTTATAATTTTTTAGAAGAAGAGGAGCTGGAGCGTACTTGCGCTCCAGTGGAAAAGTACATGTGGGTTGTTCTTTTTTTAAAAAGCCCTGATTCCACTCTGCACACACACACACGATGTCCCTGGTTTCCCCACAGCCCAGCTCCTTCCCTTTGCTGATCCCCGCTACTTGCGGGGAGGAGGGAAGAAGCCAGGATGGCTGCCCACACCACCAGCGGTCCTCGGGATCATCCCGGGACTGCGGGGAAAATCGGGCTAAAAGGGCCTGCCGATATCCAGAGGAAATGGAGGGATCATTTCTCCCTGCTCCTGGGATCCCCTGTGTGTCATCTGGACGCACAGGGATGATCCTGGGATGATCCCCAAGATAAACACTGCTTAGACATGCCCAGAGAGAGAGAGAGAGAGAGACAGAGACAGAGATGGGGAGGCAAGTTTTAGCCTCATGACTGTGGATGAACCTTTTCTTTTTCCTTTTTATTGTTTTATTTTGTTAAAACTCATGATAAAAAAAATGATTAAAAATGACAACCATCTGTCAGGGATGCTTTAGGGTGGATTCCTGCATTGAGCAGGGGGTTGGACTGGATGGCCTTATAGGCCCCTTTCAACTCTATGACTTCTATGACTGTGGATAAACCTGGATAAACTGAACCTGTCAAATTATTATGGCATCCCTACTAAGATTGGCAATGAAATGAAAAAAAAAACCACCCTTTTCATTTCACCCATACCTTACCCCAGGTTTGCAGAACCACTGGCCTATGGCACACCCCAGTTTGGCCTGCACTGCCTTTTGGCTGAGCACCAGTGGAGGCTGGTGGCTCCAGCATCCGTGGGGCTGTGAATCTGCTCTAAATTTCAGTCAGGATCAGTCATTCTAAAGGAACTATCTACGGTTCTGGACCCAATCCTCCAAAATGAGTTCAGCACCTTGGATAGCACCTTGATGGTTCTGACTGAAACCCAGAGTGGATTCACACACCCACTGACAATGGGTCCACCAGCCTCCACTGCAAAGGATAAGTGAGAAATTAATTTCAGTTCATTTAAAAAATAATAATGGGATTTTAACTAGTTCACATCTTCTGGACCCAAACATGCATTCAGACACAGTCAGTGGTCGAAGTCCATAAATTTCAGAGCGTGCAGTGTGAGTCACAGACCAAAATAATAAGTTTGACACCAGTCGGGGGAAAATGAGTGCTTTTGACCAATGCACACAAATACATTTTAACCCATGGGAGGAGAGAGTGTATATTTTAAAGATGTGGGCTCTCCCACACTAGAGGCCTTCAAGAGGCAGCTGGACAACCATCGGTCAGGGATGCTTTAGGGTGGATTCCTGCACTGAGCAGGGGGTTGGACTTGATGGCCTTAGAGGCCCCTTCCATCTCCGCTATTCTATGATTCTATGTGCACAGTTGGGAAAATATGCATGAAAATAAGCCCAGGTTTTCATGCAAAACCACAACAACAACACAAAGCTATCAGTCTGATATGGACTTGAGTCAGAAGAAGTTTGGAGATGGGATTTGGAAAACTCAGGTTTTCTGATTTGCCCATCCCTACCCTTATTTATTATTTATTTATTTACAATAGTTATATACTGCTCCATATCTAAAATAGATCCCGGAATGGTGCACATTGGGGTGAACAGTAAAAAGAAAGAAGATTAAAAACAGCAAATTAAAATTGATCTGTTTAAAAACAAAGGACCAACATAAACAGTGGCTAATCAGTTGAGGAAGGCTTCCCGGAAAAGAGCTGTTTTCAGGCGGCCCCAGAAGCAGCCTGGTGTTGGCATCTTCCTGACCTCCAGGGGCAGGGAGTTCCAAAGGGAAGGGGCCACCACACTAAAAAGCTCTTCTCCTGGTGGACTCCAGTTGAACCATAGGTCCATGTGGAACCACCAGGCGCATGACGTCCAATGACCTCAGTTATCAGGCAGGTTGGTAAGGGAGAAGGTGATCTCTCAGGTATCCTGGCCCCAAGTTGTTTAGAGCTTTATACAATAGTACTAGAACCTTAAACCTGGCCCGGTAGCGAATGGGCAGCCAGTGCAGTTCCCTCAGCAGAGGAGTTCCATGCTGGAAAGGGGAAGCTCCTGACTACAGCCGAGCTGCAGCATTCTGCACGAGCTCCAGCTTCTAGAGCAGCCTTAAAGGTAGCACCACATAGAGCACATTGTAGTAGTCCTGTCTTGGGATTACTAATAGCTGTACTGCTGTCCAGAAGAGGCCATAGCTGGCAAGCGAGCCAAAGCTGGTAAAAGGCACTGCGAGGTTCCATGGTCACTTGGACCTCCAGCAACAATGATGGATCTAGGAGTACTCTTGGCAGGGCTTGGGGCTTAGATCAGAGGCAGTAGAAGGGAGACAGATAAGCTTGGGTCTCTTTCTGGATGACGGGAAGGGGGCAGAGTTCCAGCATGGAGAAAGAACAAAGGGGAGTCATCCAGCCTGCAGTGAGCCTGATCATAGAATCATAGAATCGTAGAGTTGGAAGGAGCCTACAAGGTCATCGAGTCCAACCACCTGCTCAATGCAGGAATCCACCCTAAAGCATCCCTGACAGATGGTTGTCCAGCTGCCTCTTGAAGGCTTCTAGTGTGGGAGAGCCCACAACCTCACCAGGCAACTGATTCCATTGTCGTACTGCTCTAAAAGTCAGGAAGTTTTTCCTGATCTCCAGCCGGAATCTGGCTTCCTTTAACTTCAGCCCTTTATTCTGTGTCCTGCACTCTGGGAGGATCGAGAGAGATCCTGGCCCTCCTCTGTGGGACAACCTTTCAAGGATTTGAAGAGTGCTCTCATGTCTCCCCTCAATCTTCTCTTCTCCAGGCTAAACATGCCCAGTTCTTTCAGTCTCTCTTCATACGGCTTTGTTTCCAGACCCGTGATCATCCTGGTTGCCCTCCTCTGAACACGCTCCAGCTTGTCTGCATCTTTCTTGAATCATGGAGCCCAGAACTGGATGCAATACTCTAGATGAGGCCTAACCAGGGCCGGATAGAGAGGGACCAGTACCTCACGCGATTTGGAAGCTTATACTTCTATTAATGCAGCCCAAAATAGCATTCGCCTTTCTTGCAGCCATATCGCACTGTTGGCTCATATTCAGCTTGTGATCTACAACAATTCCAAGATCCTTCTCGTTTGTAGTATTGCTGAGCCAAGTATCCCCCATCTTGTAACTATGCATTTGGTTTCTATTTCCTAGCTGGGTCAGTCCAGTCCCCCACCAGAAAACGGTTCTGCACCCTCACCTCAACCCATTTCTCCAGGCTTCATCTGGCTTGCTTTAGGCCCTGTTCTGCTTACAGCCCCTGTCCCCACCAAATCAGAAGTAGGAGATCTTATTGACTTCACAATGTTGTTGCAAGATAAGGAAATGTTGTTCTAAGCTTCAGAAAGTAGCTCGGAATGAAAATGAAGACCCTAACATGAAATATTTCTGCCCATTCAATAAATCCATCCAAAGGAACAAAGCTGAGGTTTGCATCATCTCTGAACTGCTCATGGCAAGAAATCAAACCAGACCAAATCTGGGAAATTTGCCTATATAGAAGCTGGAAGTTGTCCAAGAAGAACAGGCCAAGAGACAAACAGGCACTTGACCCCCAAGGGGTAAAACATAAATAAATAAAGCTATGGCGGATGTAACAAATTGCTCCATATTATCAAGCCTTTTCAACCTTGGCAGGGAATGTAGCCAAAGAAAGAGGCTCTCTGTGTGGGCTGAGAATAAAGCAATGGTGACACGAAGGACAGAGAAGAATTTCGTTTCTTTCGCAAATCATGTGAACGTGTCCTGCCTGCAACTCCAAAAGTGAACGCAATTCTCTGGAAATGTTCACAATTTCCCAAACTTGCACTCGTGGTCAAAAGTCTGCACATGCTCAATTAGCCACATCCCAAAATGCACGCATTTGTGCAAATCCCCACCACCAAGTTCAGAGGAGGGTAACCAGGATGATCAGGGGTCTGGAAACAAAGCTCTATGAAGAGAGACTGAGAGAACTGGGCAGGTTTAGCCTGGAGAAGAGAAGATGGAGGAGAGACATGATAGCACTCTTCAAAGACTTGAAAGGATGTCACACAGAGGAGGGCCAGGATCTCTTCTTGATCCTCCCAGAGTTCAGGATACGGAATAACGGGCTCAAGTTAAAGGAAGCCAGATTCCAGCTGGACATCAGGAGAAACTTCCTGACTGTTAGAGCAGTACGACAATGGAATCAGTTACCTAGTGAGGTTGTGGGCTCTCCCACACTCGAGGCCTTCAAGAGGCAGCTGGACAACCATCTGTCAAGTATGCTGTAGGGTGGATTCCTGCATTGAGCAGGGGGTTGGACTCGATGGCCTTGTCGGCCCCTTCCAACTCTACTATTCTATGATTCTATGAAGTTCGCATGTTCACATTTTAGCCTGTAGGAAGGGGGTGCACACATTTTTAGTCTGGGGCCATAGCTAGACCTAAGGTTTATCCCTGGATCATCCAGGGGTCAAACCTGTTCATCTAGGTGACACACAGGGGATCCAGTACTCAGGCAGGGGCGAACCCAGGATGATCCCAGGAGAAACCTTAGGTCTAGCTGTGGCCTGGAAAAGGTGCGTTTTAAATAATATGTTTTTCTCCAATTGGGAAAAATGGTGCACTTTTAAAACATGAAAAGAAAAGAAGAAGATGCATTTGGGAAAGCAAGCAAGGCAAAGGGGGCTATGGCAAAGGTTTCGGAGAACCTCAATGAACTCAGACATTGCATGTTTGTCCATTTCTTGCCCTCCAACCCCCAACCCCCACCCCAGTTGGAAGGTAGCAGAAGGGATAGAGAGTGATGTCATCATAGGGTGTTCCTAGGATTCATGATGGGGAGGGGGGCTTGTTCCACATACTACACCTCAGAATAGTTAATTAAGTTATAGAAGTTGCTACCTGGTTTGCTGATGGTTTTAATGGAGGGATTAGACCACGTCTGGTCGACGTATATCCCATGGGATGCTTGCACCCCCACACACACACCATTGCCTCTCACTGCCGCCTCCAGCTGTTCTCCAAAATTAGAAAAACAAAAAAGTACGTCCTTTTCTTATTTTAACTCCATGTTAGGCATTATAAGAAAAGGAATTGAGAATACAACAGCCAGTATTGTACTGTACTGCCCTAATACAAATCTATGGTGCGACCACACTTAGAGTACTGTGTACAGTTCTGGTCACCATACTTAAAAAAGGATATTATAGCACTGGGAAAAGTGCAGAAAAGGGCAACTAAAATGATTCAGGGGCTGGAGCATCTCCCCTAGGAGGGAAGGTGACATCAACTGGGATTGTTTAGCTTGGAGACGAGGAGGCCAAGGGGAGATATGATAGAGGTGTACAAAATTAGGCATGGTATGGAGAATGTGGACAGGGAGACATTTATCTCCCTCTCTCAAAATACTAGAACCCAGGGTCATCCCATGAAAGTGATGGGTGGGAGATCCAGGACAAAGAGAAGGAAGGACTTCTTCACACAGCGCATAGTTAAGTTATGGAACTCACTGCCACAGGATGTAGTGATGGCCACCAATTTGGATGGCTTTTAAAGGGGGTTGGATCAATTCCTGGAAGCAAAGGCTATCCATGGCTGCTAGCCCTGATGGTTGGTTGCTATCTCCAGGATTTGAGGCAGTGAGCCTGTGTGCACCAGTTGCTGGGGAACATGGGTGGGAGGGTGTTGTTGGACAATGTCCTGCTTGCTCATCCCTGGCCGATGGGTGGTTGGCCACTGTGTGAACAGAGTGCTGGACTAGATGGACCCTTGGCCTGATCCAGCAACAGGGACCTTCTTATGTTCTTAAAGCATCTGGAGTGGCCATTTTGGAACCATTTATTTATTTATTTATTTATTTTTATTTCATTTATATACCGCCCCATTGCCGAAGCTCTCTGGGTGGTCCACATAAGATAAAACATTTAAAAACAACATACAAAAATTAAAAACCACAAAAACATGCAACATTACTCTTTGCACGGATCCTTCATATGCTTTACCAAATCATTTTTCCGGTGGTAGCTTTCTCCACAGTGAGGACACTGAAAGGGCTTCTCCCCTTTCGTGTTCTATAGCTACCACAGAGGACCAAAAGGGTCACAATGAGCTTGAAAACAAGTTAATTTTGAGCCTTTTGGTGCTCCTTAGTCACTCCTGATGCCATTTTTTTAATTTTCAAATGGTGCCATCAAGGGGAACAGCCTGCATGGCGGAAGACCTGTTTGGGCAAAATGCCCCTCAGACTTTTCAAAATTGCCCACCCCTGAATCAAACAAATTCATTGAAGAATGAATCTATTATCAACTATTGGACATACTAGCTAAACGGAATCCCCATATTCAAGAGAAGTCAACCTCTAAATAACAGAGTAAGGCTATTTCTTCCCTGTTCTGTTCCTGGTTTCCTAGAAGCTTCTAATGGGCCACGATGGAATACAGATTTCTGGACTAGATGAGGTTTTGGTCCAATTTGGCAGCCAGGCTCTTCTTGCACTTTACATGCAGATTGTTCCTGGTCCAATCCCAAAGATCTTGGATCTGGGGAGACCTCTTTCTCTAAGTAGGGTGGCCATGTGTCCTCATGATCTCTTCTCGATCATCCCAGAGTGCAGGACCCGGAATAACGGGCTCAAGTTACAGGAAGTCAGATTCCGGCTGGACATCAGGAAAAACTTCCTGACTGTTAGAGCAGTACGACAATGGAACCAGTGACCTAGGGAGGTGGTGGGCTCTCCCACCCTAGAGTCCTTCAAGAGGCAGCTGGACAACCATCTGTCAGGGATGCTTTAGGGTGGATTCCTGCATTGAGCAGGGGGTTGGACTCGATGGCCTTATAGGTCCCTTCCAACTCTACTATTCTATGATTCTATGATTTACTGAGGAAAGTTCTCAATTTGAAGTGCTTTCGGAGAGGTCAGTTCTCTATTTGAAGGCACCCTCTATTTCAGGGTTGTGCAACTTGTAGTTCTCTGTATGTTTTGGCCTGCAGCTCCCATCATGCCTCACCACTGGCTTTGCTGAGTAGGGCTGATGGAAGGTGCAGGCCAAGATGTACCCAAGATCTCCCACCTCTGCTCCATTTAAAGGGCTGACCAGCCAGTTCAAGTCCAATTGAAAGATAAAGTATCATCAGAAGACAGGAGAGCAAGCCCATCAACTCTGGCCCATGGGCCTAATCTTGCAAAGGTTCCACATCTGGCCCAAACAGCCCCCTTGGATTCCTCTAGAGGAACTGCAGCATGGATTCCTTTCTCAGCATGGAGAGAGGAAAAAGGAACAGGCCATGGGAAACCACAACTTGGTTTCTCGTTTAATTCCAGCTCTGTGCTGCGCCTATAATATATCGCTCCTGCATTGATCCCCTATCCAGCATATGTGAATATGTGTGTGTGTGTACATGCATATTCACATGGGTGTTCATGCACACACGTATAATAGAACCAGCCAGGCTAGGAAGCCACTTTGAAAGTCTAAACCCAAAGGCATGAGGCTTCATAGAATCATAGAATCATAGAATAGCAGAGTTGGAAGGGGCCTACAAGGCCATCGAGTCCAACCCCCTGCTCAAGGCAGGAATCCACCCTAAAGCATCCCTGACAGAGGGTTGTCCAGCTGCCTCTTGAAGGACTCTAAAGCAGCTATCCCATGTCCTGAACCTATTTTGGGGATAGGGTTCAGCACCTTGGATAACCCATTTTGAGTTCTAGCTGGCCCTGATTGAAACCCAGAATGGATTCACAGCCCCACCGGAATTTAAGACACCAGCCTTCAATCTTCTAAAATCATTAAATCTTTGAAGCTCAAAAGCATCACAAATGGGGCTAAAGCAGCTGGCACAGTCTAGGCATTCTATGATCTGACTGCCTCACACCCAGCAGCGCTCAGGAAGCCCCCAGCCAGCCTCCTCTGGTTCGGACCAGTTCTGTGGATGCCCATGTGTTTCCAGAGAAAACCAACAGTGTTTGAAAAGCAGCCTACAATTTGGCAATGGATTAGATGTTGTGCAGAAAAAGATTCAGCAGTCTGGATTTATCTTTAACTCTCGTTGGCTTATTCCCTGGGGTTTTGGTGAAGAGATACAACCAGGGGGGAGGGAGTGATAATTCTGAATATCACTATGCAAACAAGATCAGGAGGAAAGAGGAGATAAATAAACCAGGACAGAAAAACAGGAAATGTTAGGATTGTTTTCCCGTACTTATCTAAGGCATGCACCCCCTTTTTTTGGCTAAAATAGATGGAGCTTGGTTCTTAGGTCAACCTTTTCCCAAGAGCCAAAAGAATATAAACACAGATATGGAGTCGTCACATTGCTTGGCCATGGCTGTTTTTTTTCCTTCCAGGAAGAAAACTGTCCTCAAAGCTGGCTCACAGTGCTGCTGCTTCAGTTTGAGTGAACCAACCAACGGAGATCTTTGCACATTCTCAGAATTGATGACAAACCAAATAATACAGCTGGTTGTCATTACTAATGAATGAGCTTTTGTTTATTAACCATTAGGGATGTGCTCCACTTCTAATCGGACCGGCGAATTAGAAGCAGAGCGGGGGGCTTCGCCTGCCCTTAAGACGGAGGTGAAGAGGATTGGGGGGCCGGCGGAGCGTGGCGAAGATGATCGAGATGAAGGCGGATCCTTCGCCTCGATCCAGAGCTCCACCGGAGAGGTAAGTGGGGTTTACCGGGCCCTGACGCTGTCGCTGTCGCCCATGCGGTGACAGCGGCAGGGCCCGGTAACCTCCCCCCGCCCTCCTCTCCCTTACCTGCCTCCGTCGGCGGTCCGTTGACGTCTTCAATTGAGCCCATGGTTCAATCAGGAAGTCTGGGCCGCTTGCGGCCCAGACTTCCTGGTTGAACCACGGGGTCAATTGAAGACGCCGACAGACCGCCGACGGAGGCAGGTAAGGCCCCCCTCCCCCTTGGTCCCTTACCGGGCTCTGCCGCCATCGCCACACGGGCGGCGATGGCGGCAGGGCCCGGTAAACCTCCCGCCCTCCTCTACCGGCCTTACCTGGCGCCACTCCCCTCCACTGTGGAGCGCCGATTCGGAGCCGGAGCTCCGCGGCGAAGAGGAGTGGAGTATGGGCGAAGCGGTGCGGAGCGGGGGGTCCGTGCACACCCCTATTAACCATGCGATCCAATGCATGTCTTCTTAGACTAATGGGTTGGCCATACGAAAAGGAGGACCGGGCTCCTGTATCTTTAACAGTTGCATAGGAAAGGGAATTTCAGCAGGTGTCATTTGTATATATGGGGAACCTGGTGAAATTCCCTCTTCATCACCACAGTTAAAGGTGCAGGAGCTATACTAGAGTGATCAGGAGGGGATCTACACAGCGGACTGAAGGCACACGTCAGCGCCTTCAGTGCGACCCGAAAGCGCGTGTGTAGATCCTGCCCTGGAAGAGGAGGCGGAGGAGGAGGCGTCCTTGCCACTGCCACCGCTGTCGCCACCCACCTCCCCGCTGGCCTCATGATCAGCCCAGAGGACGTGCTCGGGCTGGGGCTGGCCTGGGCAGAGAAGGAGGAGCCTGGTCCGCAGCGGGAGGGGGTCTCGCCCCCCACCTCCGTGGCTGGGATGAGGCTGGCGGGGAGGTGGGTGGCGGAGGAGGCAAGGACGCGGCCGGATTCCCCAGCCGCCGCCTCCTCCGCCTCTTCCAGCAGGATCTACACAATCGCTTTCGGGTCGCACTGAAGGTGCTTCCGTGCGCCTTCAGTACACTGTGTAGATCCCCTCCAGATTTAAAAGAGGGCAGAGCACCTGCAGCTTTAACTGTTGTGACGAAGAGGGAATTTCACCAGGTTCTCCAGATATACAAATGACACCTGCTGAAATCCCCTTTCCAATGCAACTCTTAAAGATACAGGAGCCCTGTCCTCCTTTTCATATGGTCTCCCTATCTTAGAAGTAGGTTTGTTTTTAACTGAGTATATTTATTGTTTTATAATGTATGTTTTTATCTGTACACCACCCTGAGATCTTAGTGATACAGGGTGGGATATAAATATTTTTTAAAATAAATAAATAAATAGGTGCCATTGAGTTCAATGAGACTTACCCCAGGTAAGTGTGAATAGGATTGCAGCCTAAACGATAAAACCCATCATTTTTTTTTTTTATAATCAGCAAGGCACCATTCATTGAGGTTCTGTGATATTTATTTATTTATTTATTTATTGCATTTTTATACCGCCCAATAGCCGAAGCTCTCTGGGCGGTTCACAAAAATTAAAACCATAATAAAACAACCAACAGGTTAAAAGCACAAATACAAAGTACAGTATAAAAAAGCACAACCAGGATAAAAACCACGCAGCAAAATTGATATAAGATTAAAATACAGAGTTAGAACAGTAAAATTTAAATTTAAGTTAAAATTAAGTGTTAAAATACTGAGAGAATAAAAAGGTCTTCAACTGGCGACGAAAGGAGTACAGTGTAGGCGCCAGGCGGACCTCTCTGGGGAGCTCATGCCACAACCGGGGTGCCACAGCGGAGAAAGCCCTCCTCCTAGTAGCCATATTCTATCCATTTATTTTATTTATTTATTTATTTTAATCAGACTAGGGTGACCATGTGAAAAGGAAGACAGGGGTTTTGTATCTTTAATGGTTGTATTGAAAAGGGAATTTCAGCAAGTGTCATTTTTCCGCATGCAGCACCTGGTGAAATTCCCTCTTCATCACAGCAGTTAAAGCTGCAGGAGCTATGCTAGAGTGACCAGATACAAAAGAGGGCAGGGCTCCTGCAGCTTTAACTGTTGTGATGGAGCAGGAATTTCACCAGGTGCTGCATGCATAACAACGACACCTGCTGAAATTCCTTTTTCAATACAACTGTTAAGGATACAGGAGCCCTGTCCTCCTTTCCATATGGTCACCCTAAATCAGACTGTTAATTGTAAAGCCAGAGAGTAAAGCTGTCAATCAGTGGAAGTTCTTAAAACAACAACAAAAGAATTGCAAACTTGGTGAGCTTACCCGGTATTCAGCTTGCCATAATATACTTCACAAATGCTGAAAGAAATGGAAGAAGGAAGTGACATTGATATCCCACATTTGGGCTCCCAAAGGGATGGTGGATCTCAACAGAGGACAACGCCTGAGCCATGTGCTCCACCATGTGGGTGGGGCATAAAGTGTGGCCCCTGCACTGCTGAAATTCATTGGGGGAGGGGATTAATGGTTTGCCACTGAACTTCTGCAGCAAACTGCTTATGGAGTTTCAAGAAGGACAAATTCACGTTGAAAGCAAGCATTTAAGCCTCTGTGGTTGATTGATGAGGAAATTCAGTGGCAAAACGGCAATTGTTCTTTGCTGCCTCTGAATTTGGTGGTGTGGTGGCAGCAGAAGTGCAGCCCACTTGAGGGCCAGGGGTGGAAAGTGGTCCCCAGACACCCAGTGATTTCCCACCCCTGATGCAGCGGCTTGGTACAGGGCAGATTCACTTTGCATGCAAATCCCAAGATTCCTGCCTCAACGGGTTTGTGAAAGCTGTGGGAATCCTGCACCATTCTTCATCCTGTTCCCCAAGGTCTGATGGTCGCCAAGTCAAATCTTGGTGCAATATATTGTTGTTGAGATCCAACCTCAGACCTCTCTGAAGTTGATCCCTCTGATAATATCCTCAGGCAGGATCATTGGCCCAGATGGGCTTGCAGAACCTGAGTTCAAGTTCTGCACCTGATTTGTGCTGAAATGCTCCTTACTGGTAGTTCGGGTGACAACCAAGTCCCCTTGGTTGAGAGAATTCACCCTACCTCAGGGTCATTTGCTTGTCCTTATGGGCCCACAGGCAGAAGGTAGATGGAAGGAGGTGACAAGTTATCAAACTCCAAATTTGGGGGAAGAACCTGGGTCAGTCTTTAAAGGCATTTCACTGTCTTCAAGGTCCTCACTGGATAAACTATTGGCACAATTTCAAGCTATTGGACTGCATCATTTGATGCATGGCTTCAAACCAATCCACTAGTCCATTACATTCCTTGTGACTTGACTTAAGAGACAGAGCTCTAGCTGACATCAAGCCTTGAGCTATGGACTTCATCAGATTGGTCCCACCTGCCCCCAAGTCAGCCCAGATGGCCGTAAGCAACTACCTGCTCCTAATTGTCCTTCACATGTGGATCTTACCATAGCTCTTCCCATAAGGCCACAAATTCTCTGATCTTCTGGAGTGGGATGGATCCTGTACAGCCCCAGTTAATTAGAACCCCCTAAACCCCAGGGGAGTTCAGAGTCGTCTGTTTCTAGATCCGTCATACCTTCATAATTGATGCAACCATTAGAATCTTCCTGGCCAGACATTAGCTTATCAACCTCCTCCTCAGTCAGTCTTTCTCCTAGAGAAGACCAAAAAAAGAACATAAGATAACTGTTTATAGGTGAATCTTTCAAACTCATCTTCATTGAGATTCCCGTTCTTTCCATTGCCAAGGATGTTCCAGCAAGACTTTTTTCGCACTCTGAAAAATGGTTTCCTGTGTATTCCCCCCCCCCCAATTTACATTTGTACATTTTTTGCAATCCCGGGAAATTTATGCAGTTCATTACCAAGGACGTGTTCAGTCTCAGGAGGTACGAACTGGATATTTTCACATAAAATACCAGTTCAACAGATTTCTCACCCTTTCCAAAAGAACTCAGATTTTCATGTTTAACAACACAAAATCTAATTACAATAGCCAAAGCAACAAAAGATGGGACCTTATACAATTAAGCTTTGGAGGTTTTCATCACAGCTTCTGCCATGCCATGAAAGTGCTCTTTACAAAGTTTTTCAAGGTCTGTTTTAGAGTAATGTTGCCTGGATTGTAGTCTTGGGGGCATTCGAAGTAGCGGTGAACTCCAGCTGTAAACAACCCTGCAAAATTAGGGTAAACAGAAACTAGGGTGACCCTATGAAAAGGAGGACAGGGCTCCTGTATCTTTAACAGTTGCATAGAAAAGGGAATTTCAGCAGGTGTCATTTGTATATATGGAGAACCTGGTGAAATTTCCTCTTCATCACCACAGTTAAAGGTGCAGGAGCTATACTAGAGTGACCAGATACAAAAGAGGGCAGGGCACCTGCAACTTTAACTGTGGTGATGAAGAGGGAATTTCACCAGGTTCTCCATATATAGACAGAGCCTTTTCGGTGGTGGCCCCCAGACTATGATCTCCCTGACGAGTCGTGCCTGGCACCAACGCTGCTATCTTTCCGGCGCCAGGTTAAGTCTTTCCTCTTTGCCCAGGAATATGGCAGCACATCTTAATCACCCACGTTTAGTTTTTTAACGGTTTTTAATGCTTTATGTGTGTATGTTCTGTGTTTTAAATTTTAAATTTTTGTATACTTGTTTTTATCTCAATTTTAGAATTTCTGTAAACCGCCCAGAGAGTCCTGGCTATGGGAGCGGTATATAAGTGCAATAAATAAATAAATATATACAAATGACACCTGCTGAAATTCCCTTTTCTATGCAACTGTTAAATAGTGTGACCCTATGAAAAGGAGGACTGGGCTCCTGTATCTTTAACAGTTGTATTGAAAAGGGAATTTCATCAGGTGTCATTTGTATATATGGGGAACCTGGTGAAATTTCCTCTTCATCACCACAGTTAAAGGTGCAGGAGCTATACTAGAGTGACCAGATTTAAAAGAGGGCAGGGCACCTGCAGCTTTAACTGTTGTGACGAAGAGGGAATTTCACCAGGTTCTCCAGATATACAAATGACACCTGCTGAAATTCCCTTTTCAGTACAACTGTTAAAGATACAGGAGCCCGGTCCTCCTTTTCATAGGGTCACCCTACAGAAGCCATGTGTGTTCCATCCATTTTCCTGTGATCACATCACACTATCACAGAATTCCTTACTCCAAGTACCTCACTTTTCATTTTAAAAGGAAACAAAAGAATAGGGTGACCATATGAAAAGGAGGACAGGGCTCCTGTATCTTTAAAGTTGTATAGAAAAAGGAATTTCAGCAAGTGTCATTTGAATGTATGTAGCATCTGGTGAAATTTCATCTTCATCATAACGGTTAAAGCTGCAGGAGCCCTGCTCTCTTGACCAGATACTAAAGAGAGGAGGGCTCCTTCAGCTTTAACTATTGTGATGAAGAGGGAATTTCACCAGGTGTGGCATGTATAAAAATGACGCCTGCTGAAAATCCCTTTTCTCTACAACTGTTAAAGATACAGGAACCCTGTCCTCCTTTTCATATGGTCACCCTACAAAAGAACACGCTTCTGGCTTTCAAGGCTGTGAAAAGTACCTTGGAAATGCATGCATTTATGTTATTATACTGGAGATGGAAAATCTAAAGCTTAATTTAACTCTTGTGATACTAAATGATACCATTTCAAAATCCATCTAGCTTCGCTTTCAAGTAAAATTTTGTTCTTTTGCGTATGGATTTTCTCAGTTAACCCTCCGCAAATGGTTAGACCATTGGAGTTACACAAGGATTCCAGCCACAGTTTTACTAAGGAAACTTCAGGGTTTTTTCCACATTCTATTACCAACACGTCCCCCAATTTCTCCTTTGGAGTGGGTTTTGCCCACATCTAATTAATGGCGAGGACACCTAATGACTTCTAGAGCATCATTAGAATTGCAATCATAGATTTTCTCAATTCATTTTTCCTGCCAACTGGATGGATGAAGTATCTAATTTTGGGCTATTATACTGTGCAGACCATTGAAACAAACAAAGAAAAAATAGCCAGTATAGACCCACTGTCTGAGCAGCCTTCTACTTTTGGCCTCTGTAATTTGTCTATATGGGAGCAGAGTAGGAGAAAAGCATTGGAGCAAAAATACCTCTTCCCTGCAAAAATCGCTGAGATGGCCCTGCCTCAAGATTGTAGGGTGTGCTTACCAAGAGTTGCCAACACATGGCGGAGTTCAGCCCCCATGACAGTGCCATTTCCTTCCTTGTCAAAAACTCGTAGACCTTCCACAAAATCCTCAAAGGTACCGACATCTTTGGTCTTCGCAACGTGCTGGAGCATAGGCAGAAAGGTGTCAAAGTCCAGCATCTTGGTAGCCATTTCTGTCAACGGACAAACGGGGAAATGAAGGATAGAGCGGGCAATCCATTTGACACACAACTTATCTTCCTCCCTTAGGGAGGCTCAGCAGAGCTGTCCTCTACTCCTGCCATCTTGACAAATGAGTGTTGGCCTCCTCGGAGACCCAATTTAGAGTTAAAAGAGACAAGCAGAGGCCCTGCATGGCGTATCTCTTGCTAGGCTATCTCATTTCACACTGAAGGCGAGAGATCGGATATTGAAGCACACTTTCACATATAAGAAATCTTTCTTCATGCAAAACTAGCATGCTGAGGATAAGTTTGCATGGAATAGTTTTTCCCTGGAATGCCCATGTGGAACATGGAAGGATATGTTGACACCATGGGGAATTAAAAAGAATGATGTATCAACAGTGGTCTGAAATAGTATAACCCAGTAACAGATGTATAACCAAAGTCTTCTGCTTGCTTGTTTTACTTCTTTAAAGGAAGGAAGGAAGAGAAAAGAGAAATGGATTATGCCACGCCTGGCTAACTTTTTACTAGCCAAGCCCAACACAGTCCACTATACTAAGGCCATATTTAGATGGGGCTTTATCCCAGGGTGATCCACGGGATCGTCCCTGTGCGTTCATATGATGCACTGGGGATCCCGGGATCAGGGAGGGATCATTCCTCCCTTGCCCCGGGATATAGCCCTCCCCCTTGGCCCTGGTTTTTCCGTGGTCCCAAGACCATAGAACGTATGGTTGGTTGCTGCGGGTTGACCCAGCTCCGTGCGATTCCTCGCGAGGAGCCGGGAGCCACACACGGAGTGCAGCGCTCCTCAGAAGCATTGTGTCCATCGGGGGTAAGGTGAGGGGAGTGGGGAAAGTACTTTAAATTTAAAAAAAAAACACTTACCTTTAGCACATGAGCGTTTGTGTGCTGCTGCCCCTTTAATTCTTTTTTAAAATGAAAAAAATATATTTCAAAATCTTTTTGTCTCTGCAGAGGCCTCCAATGAGGGAGGAAGTAGCAGCCAGGCACCTCTCCATCATGCCTGGGTCCAGCTCCAGCTGAGATTCCCCCTCCCTCCTGCTACCAACTGTCACTGCAGAGGCCACCAGCGAGGGAGGAAGCAGCAGCCAGGCACCTCTCCATTGTGCCTGGGTCCAGCTCCAGCTGAGAGTCCCCTCCCTCCTGCTACCAACTGTCACTGCAGAGGCCACCAGTGAGGGAGGAAGCAGCAGCCAGGCACCTCTCCATAGTGCCTGGGTCCAGCTTCAGCTGAGACCACCCCTCCCTCCTGCTACCAACTGTCTCTGTGGAGGCCACCAGCGAGGGAGGAAGCAGCAGCCAGGCACCTCTCCATTGTGCCTGGGTCCAGCTCCAGCTGAGACCCCCCTCCCTCCTGCTACCAACTGTCACTGCAGAGGCCACCAGTGAGGGAGGAAGCAGCAGCCGGGCACCTCTCCATCGTGCCTGCGTCCAGCTCCAGCTGAGAGCCCCCTCCCTCCTGCTACCAACTGTCTCTGCAGAGGCCACCAGTGAGGGAGGAAGCAGCAGCCAGGCACCTCTCCATCGTGCCTGAGTCCAGCTCCAGCTGAGATTCCCCCTCCCTCCTGCTACCAACTGTCACTGCAGAGGCCACCAGTGAGGGAGGAAGCAGCAGCCAGGCACCTCTCCATCGTGCCTGGGTCCAGCTCCAGCTGAGAGCCCCCTCCCTCCTGCTACCAACTGTCACTGCAGAGGCCACCAGTGAGGGAGGAAGCAGCAGCCAGGCACCTCTCCATTGTGCCTGGGTCCAGCTCCAGCTGAGACCCCCCTCCCTCCTGCTACCAACTGTCTCTGCAGACGCCTCCAATGAGGGAGGAAGCAGCAGCCAGGCACCTCTCCATCGTGCCTTGGTTCAGCTTCGGCTGAGAGCCCCTTCCCTCCTCCTACCAACTTTAACTGCTGAACTTTGCAACTAAGATTGTAGTGCCTGAATTTGCTTTCCTTCCCCCCCACTCCTCCTCCCTCCCAGTCCCCTTTCCTTTTGTGTCATGTCTTTTACATTGTAAGCCCGTGGGCAGTGACTGTCAAGAAATACTTTTGTAAGCTGCCGTGATACCCTTTTTTGCTTGAAGGGCAGCATAAAAATGCCTAAATAAATAAATAAAAGTAAAAATAAAAATGGCGGGTGCGACGCCTCTCCTTCTGAGGGCATCACGCATCGCATGTAAACAGAGGAGGGATCTCGCGATAAACGCATCGCGGGATCTTCCCTGCTCTGTTGCAGGCTAAACAGTAGTTCTAGCTAAGGCCAGATGAAAAACTCCTGTTTTTCTCAATTGCCTAAAACTGAAAACAAAGCAGTTTTTGTTTGGGACTGATGGACTTCATTCAGCTTGGTGGGTCTCAAATTGATGGATGCCTGGATGGCAGCATGTGTTCCTTGTTTGTGAGTATGCTATGAATTAATGTTGGGGAGAACTCTTTTACTGCTGCGTTTAATTTCTTTAATGATCAGACCCAAGATGAATTGCATCACAAATTCCAAAACGCTCACCCAAAAACCAATCATGGGTTTTGCCTGGCCTTGTTGCAAATCTTACACATGAATCTACTCCACCGCAGCCCTCTCTGCTCCCATTTTGAGATTTTGGTTTCGGATTTATTTATTTCTTTCTTGAGAGGGATACCGCTTCTTCATGCAAGATGTCTTGTTTTTAATTCAGGAGAAACAGACATTATTACACATGTTTGCGTCGGTGGGAGATGTAGTATGGGAATAATAATAATAATAATAATAATAATAATAATAATAATAATAATAAGGCCAAAGTGGGTTAAAAATGGCTACAACTTGCATTAGTTACAGATCACAGATTTGGCATGGCAAAAAACAAGAATCCAGCCATCAGGAAGCTCAACTGCTGCCTGACACTATTGAAGGAAAAGCGAGAATCTTGAGCCCACCATCGTGTGAACTGATAATACAGGCCCTTATAACCTGGGTGTGTGGCAGGCATGCCAGCCTCTAAGCTGAGCTGAGGCCTTGGAGCCTCACCCCAAGGGGCTGCAAGGATAGGGGAGATGTGGTACAGGCATTGGTAACCTCAAGATTGGATTACTGCAACGCGCTCTATGTGGGGCTGCCCTTGAAGCTGCTCCGGAAGCTGGAGCTAGTGCAGAATGCTTCAGCTCGGCTGTTGTCTGGAGCTGCCCCTTTCCAGCATGGAACTCCTCTGCGGAGGGAACTGCACTGGCTGCCTATTCGCTACCGGGCCAGGTTGAAGGTTCTTGTACTTGTGTATAAAGCCCTAAACAACTTGGGACCAGGATACCTTACCAACCTGCCCAGTCACTGAGATCATCTGAGGGCCTGCTCTGGTGGTTCCACATAGACCTACCCTCCGATTGGAGTCCACCGGGGAAGAGCCTTTAGCGTGGTGGCCCCCCTCCTGTGGAATTCCCAGTCTCTGGAGGTCAGGCAGGCGCCAACTTTGTATTCCTTTCGGCACCTCCTGAAAATGCAATCGTTCCAGGAAGCCTTTCCTTAATAACCAACCATGGTTCACGGTTCACTTTTCATTTTGCTTCTTTTAAAATTCTATTTTAAGGTGTTTTATTCTGTTTATTGTTAGAATTATTATTACTATATTTATTTGTATACCTCCTTTTGCCCAATACTGGGGCCTCAAGGCGGCCTTTCAAAATTAAAAACATATATATTGTAAAACCTATGAAAAGAAATACAGAAGTTAAAAATATATTAAATATATTACAATATTAAAACATCAATCATTTAAAATACTTAGATGGAAGCCCAGATTATTTGCCAAAGGCCTGTCGTAACAAAGGAGGGAATTGTAAAATAAATTGATGAAGGTCTTGTTTTTCTTCAAGTCCCATCTCTGAATTTCGAACCTTCAGTTGTCATCCAAGCCCCACCTTATTTAATGTTCTATTTCTATTGCTATTTAATGCTTTCCTCTTTTATTTTATTTTATCTTGTACACCACTCCAAAATGTTGAATAGGGAGCAGTAAATAAATATTATAAATGAATAAATAAATAAATAAATGTTTGTTTGTTTGTTTATTTATTTATTACATTTCTATACCGCCCAATAGCCGGAGCTCTCTGGGCGGTTCACAAAAATTAAAAACATTCAAAGTATAGAACAACAGTATAAAACCATAATATAAAATACAGTATAAAAGCTCAACCAGATAAAAACAGCAGCAATGCAAAATTACAAATTTAAAACACTGAGTTTTAAAATGTATTTATAGACTGTTAAAATGCTGGGAGAATAAAAAGGTCTTCACCTGGCATCTAAAAGTATATAATGTAGGCGCCAAGTGAACCTCCTTAGGGAGCTCATTCCACAGCCGGGGTGCCACAGCAGAGAAGGCCCTCCTCCTGGTAGCCACATGCCTCACTTCCTTTGGCAGGGGCTCACGGAGAAGGACCCCTGAGGATGACCTTAGGGTCCGGGCAGGTACATATGGGAGGAGGCGTTCCTTCAGATAGCGTGGCCCCAAGCTGTTTAGGGCTTTAAATGTTAATACCAGTACCTTGAATCGGGCCCGGACCTGGACTGGCAGCCATTGAAGCTGGAAAAGGATTGGCGTGATGTGGTCTCGTCAGCCAGTCCCTGTTAGTAAACATGCTGCCCTGTTTTGTACCAGCTGAAGCTTCCGGACCATTTTCAAAGGCAGCCCCACGTATAATGCATTGCAGTAATCCAAACGAGAGGTTATCAGAGCATGGATAACTGTAGCTAGGCTATCTCAGTCCAGATAAAGGCGCAGTTGGTATATCAGCCTAAGCTGATAAAAGGTGCTCTTTGCCATGAGTTCACCTGTGCCTCAAGTGACAGTTCTGGATCCAAGAGCACCCCAAACTATGGACCCGATCCTTTAGGGAGAGTGCAACTCCATCCAGGACAGGACAAACATCACCTCTCCCATGAAGGTTCTGTGTTTATGGCAAAGGATACATAGCTGTTGCGCAATGGCCCAGTGGAAGGAAATATCAGCGAGGCTCACTGTTCGTTAATGCCCAAAGGCTAAGACGGGTCTTTGGAGCAAAACCTGTTTTGCGAAGCAGCCATCATGAAAATAGAAAAGAAAGACTCTAACCGTCTGGTTTGGGCCGTCCGAGGACCTTGAGAACTTCTGCCTGGGTGGGATTCTGCCCGCAAGCCCTCAAGACATCTCCACACTGCGAGTACATGATTTTCACTTCCCCCTTCGGAGTTCTGTCAAAGAGCTCGAAGACTTCCTTAAATTCTGGAACAGGCAGAAAGAAGACCACCATGAAAATTAGTCTCCCTGTCATGCCAACATTGTAGGCAGGGTTCTGTTGAGTAACAGGCGTGGTTCACTACAGTTTTGTTCCTGCCCTGAAAAGCTTACAGTCTAAAATTTGAGGAGGTGGTGTGAGACATGATGGAAGGGGACAGGAGGAAAGGGTGAGGGTCAAAAAGGTCCTGAGGAATGGATGCGGCTTAACAAATTCCATGAACATATGAAGAAGCCAAATGTGATCTCAAGCTTTAATTTTCTGTATTATTATTTTTTTTAAAGTCCTCTCAATCGGAGAGAGTGACCCTTATGTTTTTCTTTGGTTTTCAAATGGGAAAAAGTTCGACGAATGTTTGCTGTTGAACTCGTTATCAGATGTGTTTGCATTCCGATGCATTTGGACTTCCTGGAAGAACTACAAGATGGGAACCGGTCAGGTCAAGTGGTTCCTCACATAAGTTGTATAAGTTGGGAATTACTAAAAGACCCATCTCTGTGAAAGTCCTTGGAGGCACTCCAGGGCAGGGCAACAGCCCTTTGTACAAACAGTTTTTAAAAATCTTACATTAATTCCCAGAAAAGTTCTAATTAAATTACGAGAGGACATTGTGACAATCTCTGACAGAATGCATTAACCTAAGCTGAATTGTCAACAGTGAGATAGTCAAGCTATTTAATGGGCTGTATGACTACAAAAGTCATGAGGGCATATGAATTCTGCTCCTTCTTCTTATTATTATTATTAATAATAATAATAATAATAATAATAATAATAATAATTGGGGGAGAGCAAAACCCAGCATGCGGGTGCGGAGCTTAGTGTTCATCTTCCATGTTATTTTTCTGAGTTCAGGAAATCAGAATGGAAGATCATTTTTTCACATAAGCCCCCAACTGTAGTCTGAAGTGGTACGGCCCAGACATGGAGTGACCGCTTCACTGGGAATGAGGCCTCAGTTTTTGACGTATTGCAATCGCCAAAGTGTTCTTTGCATTGTAGCCTTCTAATGTTGTCTGCATCATTGTCATTTTGACTTGTTTTGTGTAGTTCGATATTTCAGAGTGTTAGGGTTATTTTGCTGTTGTGCATTTCATATAGCTGTAAGTTAGGGTGACCATATGAAAAGGAGGACTGGGCTCCTGTATCTTTAACAGTTGTACTGAAAAGGGAATTTCAGCAGGGGTCATTTGTATATATGGAGAACCTGGTGAAATTCCCTCTTCATCACAACAGTTAAAGCTGCAGGTGCCCTGCCCTCTTTTAAATCTGGTCACTCTAGCATAGCTCCTGCAGCTTTAACTGTTGGGATGAAGAGGGAATTTCACCAGGTTCCCCATATATACAAATGACACCTGCTGAAATTCCCTTTTCTATGCAACTGTTAAAGATACAGGAGTCCTGTCCTCCTTTTCATACTGTCACCCTACTGTAAGTTGAACTGGCGAAACTTGAACGTCAGTTTGAAAAAGAATAACGGGAAACTTAGGCCTTACTAGATGGGGCTTTATCCCAGGGTAAACTCCGGGATCGTCCCTGTGCATCCACATGATGCACAGGGGATCTCGGGATCAGAGAGGGTTCAGCCTTCCCTTGCCCCGGGATATAGCCCTCTCCTTTGGGCCTGCTTTTTCCACTGTCTCTGGCTGTGGGGAAGAGCCCTCAGGGGAAGAGACAATGTATGGGGTGAAATATGCAGGAGGTTGACAATGCCATCTAAACAACCTGCAAACGTCAGTGAGTCACAAACGTGCCGTATATCACTAGTGTAGAAAGGGCCTCTGTCTCTCATTCTTAACGGACTTCACCAGTGACGTCTTCACATAGCAAAACTGCATTAATCCTATCTAATATGTATTAATATTATCTAATATGTGATCCCTTGTTTGCTGGGATCACCAATATGCCTGATCCGTTAAGATGAAAGGAAGAGCAGCCAAGGGGGTTTGGGGGTGAGGGATTGATTGCTCAAGGAACAACAGCCACCACCAGCAGTGGAAACGATGAGATGCACTGAACGGAATTCACTTCGTTGACCAAGGAGCACATGGGGGATACTTGGCTCCGCAATACTACAAACGAGAAGGATCTGGGAATTGTTGTAGATCACAAGCTGGATATGAGCCAACAGTGCGATATGGCTGCAAGAAAGGCCAATGCTATTTTGGGCTGCATTAATAGAAGTATAGCTTCCAAATCACGGGAGGTACTGGTTCCTCTCTATTCGGCCCTGGTTAGGCCTCCTCTAGAGTATTGCGTCCAGTTCTGGGCTCCACAATTCAAGAAGGACACGGACAAGCTGGAGCGTGTTCAGAGGAGGGCAACCAGGATGATCAGGGGTCTGGAAACAAAGCCCTATGAAGAGAGACTGAAAGAACTGGGCATGTTTAGCCTGGAGAAGAGAAGATTGAGGGGAGACATGAGAGCACTCCTCAAATACTTAAAAGGTTGTCACACAGAGGAGGGCCAGGATCTCTTCTCGATCCTCCCAGAGTGCAGGACACAGAATAACGGGCTCAAGTTAAAGGAAGCCAGATTCCAGATGGACATCAGGAAAAACTTCCTGACTGTTAGAGCAGTACGACAATGGAATCAGTTGCCTGGTGAGGTTGTGGGCTCTCCCACACTAGAGGCCTTCAAGAGGCAGCTGGACAACCATCTGTCAGGGATGCTTTAGGGTGGATTCCTGCACTGAGCAGGGGGTTGGACTCGATGGTCTTGTAGGCCCCTTCCAACTCTGCTATTCTATGATTCTATGTGAGAAAAAGAGTATTTCTACCCCACCGGAAATTGGTATTTTCTTTTACCCCAATGTTGGAATTATAGACTGCTTGGTGCCAAGTTTACGCAACCTAAATGTCCCTTTATATTTTCTCTGTGAAGCATCCCAGATTCAAGCTCTGCTATTTGCAGAGGAACGAGGCTTCCACTTTGACAGCAGCTGAACAAACATGGACCCCCTCCCCCATCCCAATGGTTTGTCCTCCTGCTTCCTCCTGGGCCGTCATTACCAACAAAAATCTTTGTCAGCAGGAGCCGCGCTGTCACTGGGTTCATATAGGAGCTGTCAGAGAAAGCCCAGGCCTTGTCCTATCGCCGCAGACAGTGGGCCGAGGCTGTGGTGACTGTCTTGGAAGCAGAACAGCCTCGACAGATATGGAAGCAATTTCACTAGATCAAATTCCATGGGAGCCCAAAACCAACAGTTGGATCTGGGAACTTGAGCGAACGTTTCTTGAGCTTTAGAAGCCAGTGGGGGTGGGTGGGTGCGTGGGTGCACAAAATGGAAGCCTTGTTTGTGTGCTCTTGTCATGCGGTGTGTGTGTGTGTGTGTGTGTGTCATAGCCCCTAATGTTGTGCACTGTGCTGACCCTGATAGGTGGATGTCGACAAAGGGGTGTCAGGCCATGAATAGGGATGGGCAAATTTGTCAGTTTCGCTTTCTCCCCCATTCAAAGTGTGTGTGTTTTTTTAATTTAATTGTATTTATTTATTGCATTTTTATACCGCCCAATAGCTGAAGCTCCCTGGGCAGTTATTTATTTATTTATTTATTTATTTATTTATTTATTTATTTATTTATTACACTTATATACCGCCCCCATAGTCAGGGCTCCCTGGGCGGTTTTCAGAAATTCTAAAAAAATGAGATAAAAATGAGTATACAAAATTTAAAATTCTAAAACACAGAACATACACACATAAAGCATTAAAAGCCTTTAAAAACTAAACATGTGGGTGATTGAGATGTGCCGCTATGTGCCTGGGCAAAGAGGAAAGTCTTAACCTGGCGCCGGAAAGATAGCAGCGTTGGCGTGCAGCAGATAGTTTCAGGTTCACAAAAACTAAAACCATTCAAAGTATAAAACAGTATAAAAACATGATACAAAATACACGTTAAAAATTGATTAAAAACATACCACATGTGATTAAAACCTCTTTAAAACATCTTTAAAACATTCTAAAATTTCACTGGATAGGCCTGCCGGAAGAGATCAGACTTTATTGCTTTTTTAAACTCTAAAAGACTGTGAAGTTGATGAATCTCCTCCGGTAGGCCATTCCACAATCTGGGGGCAGCAGAAGAGAAGGTCCTCTGGGTAACAGTTGTTAATCTAGTTTTTGCTAGCTGAAGTAGATTTCTCCCAGAGGACCTGAGTGTGCAGGGTGGATTGTACGGGAGAAGGCGATCCCGCAGGTAGCCTGGACCCAAACCATGTAGGGCTTTAAAGGTGATAAAACCAACACTTTATACTTCGCCCGGAAACTAATTGGCAGCCAGTGAAGAGATTTTAAAACTGGTGTAATGTGGTCACCTCTAGGGCTGGATCTACACTACTGCTTTAAAGCACTTTATAACAGTTATAAAGTGCTTTAACTGCTTTAAAACCCTATAAAACTGTTATAAAGTGCTTTAAAGCAATAGTGTAGATCCGGCCTAGGTGTACCAGTGACCAGCCTGGCTGCCATATTTTGGACCAATTGAATCTCATGCTCTTTCTCCCTTGAATACAGAGAACTTTGCAATTTTTGGTCAATTCTAAAAATGACAACGCTAAAACAAAAGGATCACCCATATGTACCGGTAGGTGCCGCTATTCCCAGCATGGAGTGGATTGTGATGTACCTGCCCACCATGTAGCTGGGATACATAAGGAGCCAGTCAGAAAAAGAAAAGAAAATAAAGAGACAGCATCCCTAATTCACCACCATAAACATGGCTGAATATACCAAGATTCAAAGACAGACTTGGGGCATGTCTAGACAGGGCAATATCCCGGGGATGGTCCCGGGATCATCCCTGTGCATCCACGTGACTTACAGGGCATCCTGGAAGCAGGGACGTTCACAAAAACTCCCTCCCTTGCCCTGGGATATCGCCCTACCCTTTAATTCCGATTGTTCCCACGGTCTCAGGATGATCCCGAGATCGCGGGAGGTGTGGCCCGCCATTGCGGTTTTGTCCTGGCTCCTCGCGAGTAACCACGAGGAGCCGGGAGCCAGCCATGGGGTGGGTGGGAGGGAGGAGTGGGGTCTTCTTAAAAATAAAAATAAAAGCCTTACTTTTTTGTAGGAGCACTCCTGTGCTCTTTCCCAATTAAAAAATAAATCCAAAATGGCAGGTGTGACGTCCTCTTCCTCCTGGGATGTCGCATGCCGTGTGTAGACGAGGGGGATGATTTTGTGCATCACAGAATCGTGAGATCTTACCCCTCCATCCTCCTTGTTTAGCCATGCCTTTGGAAAAGCTAATCACTCAAAGCCCTGGGCCTGGGTGAAAGAATCTATCCGTTTGGGTTTCTCCCACATTCACTTTTATTTAGGGGGGGGGGATCCCCATTCTGCTCAATGCATGGAAGCCAGGCGTGAGCATGGCACTCAGGAGGATGGGCATTTTGTTCCAGTTCATTTGATGTAAGAACTCATCAAACGTTTGTAGAATTCTTCATTAAGCTGATGGAAAGAATTTGAAATTTAAGAAAACTGAAGGTGGGAGAAATGTCTAGATTCAGCCATCGAGGCAGAAGGCTTTGAGTGAGGATGCATGGATTGTATAAATCTATTCCTTGTGTGTGTCACAGATTTTCAGCTGTCTTTTGTTCTGTTGTCTGCTCATTGACAGAATCAAATTTTTTTTTTACTACAGTTTCATTCTACTTGCAGCAATTCACATTAGTACTAATGCACATTTGAGTACTTGCACAAATGCATTAATGAGGACTCACTAATGTGAATTATCATAATGCAAATTAGTGCAACCCCCCCCCCAATGAAAAACTGGTCCAGAAGTCCACAGAATCCATGTAACTCAGGGGGAAAACCAGATCCATTGTAGGATCCACAGGCTGGATTCGTAGAAATCGGAATTTATTTGAATCCATTGTGGATTTGCCCAACATCCCAACGTTTGAATGCTTAGCTCTTAAAAGTCGGGGTTCGAATCAATGTTTAGTCAACCACGTTTGTGATGGTGAACCAGGGTTGTCACGGCCTCATCTTTAATAGCCTTTAACAGTTTTGCACACCAGGCAGGTAAAACATGTCCTTCGCCATGCTGGAAATAGTTGTACCTATTGAATTTGGCTAGGGCAGAAGGGTGAGAAAGTTTTTCGTTTCGTTGCTGGATAAGAACTTAGTGAAACTTACAAATTACTTTATGAACAGGATGGGGTGGGGAACTTCAGGCTGAAATAATTTGAATGTGGGAGAAAGTGAAACTGACAGAACCATCTCTCCCTCCACCACAGTGGCTCTCTTTCAATATCTTGCTGCCGCCTCACAGCATCTGATGTCTGAGACAACTGCGTCACTCTGCCTAATGGTAGGGACAGCTTGGGTGAATCTGTCTGCTTCACCTTATATTCTCACGTTCTTTCTGTCTTGAATATGAAGAAATTTACTCTGACAGGCAGAAAATGGATCTTACTGTCTTCGGGGAGGGTGAAAAGCGTGCCAGAGAAGTGATGATTCCTCAAGACAGGCTGCGTCTCTGCAACAAATCAGCTGCGAATTTAACTATGGAACGGGGAGGGGGGAGTTTTCAATGCCAAATGTTTTATACAGTAAAGGAAGAACGTACGGAAATGAACCATTTCTTATTTTGGCTGTCAGATTTGGGGGAGAGAAACTGTGCCGAGCGGGGGTGGGCTGGCAAAGCCCAAATGTGCACAGCATATGGGACAGTGTGGTGCCGAACACACATTTGGCTCCTTGGATTTGTAAATCAAATGCGAATAAAGCTTCCCTTGCAGGGCAACAATACTGTAGCAAATCCCTGTCCCCACGTGAGTTTGCAGCGACAGGTTTGTACTCTGCTGGCTTAACCGCTTCAGCTTAACGCCTTACATCTCAGGCCATGGAGCACTGACGATGGTCTTCAAGTAGGGTCTCCTGTGGTCAAGCCCTTGGCCCATCAAAGCTAGAGTGAGTGGGTGGTTCAGGAGGAAACATAGTACTCAGGGGTCCCCAATCATTTTCGATTAACTGGTACACTTTATTTATTTATTTAATTTATTTATTTATTACATTTTTATACCGCCCAATAGCCGAAGCTCTCTGGGCGGTTCACTTTGAGTTTTGAGTATTGTGGGTAGAGCTGTGTGCAAGTGCCCCCTCTAAATTCTCCACCTTATTTGTGGGTAGTGAAATTGGGGGGGGGACAACCTCACCCAATTTCTCCATGGGGAGGAGAAATTCTCCCAAAATTTCTCCCAGGTAGGTATCACAATTGGCAATGGTTGTAGAACAGCCTTCTCTCCCCCTCCCCTTTTAAGGGTTTTTGTAGGGTGGCCACATAGAAAGGAGAACCGGGCTCCTGTATCTTTAACAGTTGTATAGAAAAGGGAATTTCAGCAGGTGTCGTTTGTGTACATGCAGCACCTGGTGAAATCCCCTCTTCATCACAACAGATAAAGCTGCATGAGCCCTCCTGCAACTTTAACTGTTGTTATGAGGAGGGAATTTCACAAGGTGCTGCATGCATAGAAAAGGGAATTTCAGCAGGGGTCATTTGTGTGCATGCAGCACCTGGTGAAATCCCCTCTTCATCACAACAGATAAAGCTGCATGAGCCCTCCTGCAACTTTAACTGTTGTGATGAGGAGGGGATTTCACAAGGTGCTGCATGCATAGAAAAGGGAATTTCAGCAGGGGTCATTGTTATGCATGCAGCACCTGGTGAAATCCCTTCTTCATCACAACAGTGAAAGGTGCAGGAGCCCTGTCCTCTTGACCAGATACAAAAGCAAGCAGGGCTCCTGCAGCTTTAACTGTTGTGATGAAGAAGATTTCACCAGGTGCTGCATGCATAGAAAAGGGAATTTCAGCATGGGTCCTTTGCGTGCATGCAGCACCTGGCGAAATCCCCTCTTCATCACAACAGTTAAAGCTGCAGGAGCCCTGCCCTCTTTTGTATCTGGCTACTCTAGGATAGCCAGAGCATAGCAAGTACAGCACGGGCATAATATGAGTAAACCATCCACAACTTGATCGCCTTTAAATGGAGAAGGGACGTAGGAGCTTCTGCATGCCACATGTGAGATTTACCCCCTCTATCAACACAGGAGGATTGGGCTATGAATCTTCCTGGTGGTTCATTGGTTGCCCCAACTTGGGATAAGAGCTTCCAGGGCAGACACTGGACAATCCCTGTGACTTACTTATGGTGCAGCAGAGCTGTTGAAACTCAGGCCTGCGGGCCATGTCTAGTCCTAATATGGCCCTCTGCCCCCCCCCAAATGGCCATGCCCCTTTCCCCTGACCCCCCTCTTTCCCCCAACTGAGAACCATTTCGATTTTGCACATCCCTCCCTCCCCCACCCATTCTAAAAAGGTGAAGTGCCTCTCCTAAGGGTGAGTCACTGGCAGTAAGAGCTTTAAGCTTGGTAGGTGGGGATATTGTGGCCCTGCCCCTTTTGCCTTTGGAACCACCCACCACTGGAATGTGGGTCCCGAGAGCATCTCTGAAATTAAACATGGTCCTCAGCCTGAAAGAGGTTCTGCTTGCCTGTTTTACAGTATGAGAATACCTGCATTTTCACAACATCCTAGTGATAGGAACGCCCAGAAAAAATGGGAGGGACCCTCATTTTTCCCAATGATCTTCTTTGTCCTAGGATCCCCCCACCCCCCCAGGCCTTCAGATCTCTAGGCTTTTCTTTCTGCTTCCTTTTGCCTCTTGGCTTCCTTTAGAATGAAAGCATTTTGGCAGGAATCCGTCTTGAACAGCACTTAGTACCACTTCAACCCTGGGATCAAATATCAGCAACAACTGTTACAATTGCTACTAGTGGGGGAAGAGAGAGAGAGAGAGAGACAGCGACAGAGAGATGAATGTGCCTTACCTTCAATCTGTTCATTATTGAATTCAAGCTGAAAGAGAATAAAAGGTGGTTATTCACTGTTCAACGTCAAAACCAATGAGTGAAGATCGTATTTGGCATACCGTAAAATGAACAAGGTTACACATGCCAGCGTGCTCATTTGGCTTCCTTCAGGGTAGATGGTCATTAGTCTGCAGTGACAGGTGAGCAGCTGGATGAAGGCCCTGAAAATAATATGGGAGCCGGTGTGCACGGCTTTTGAATGCCCTAAAACTAGTGGTTCTTGAATATTTAAAACGAATGTTCAACGGGCAGGACTGATGTCAGTCCACTTATCTGTGCCCCATCCACATCCCTCAAAAAAGAAGAAAAAGGCAATTTGGGGAAGGAGAAAGAGGTAACAGGTCCCGAAGGGCTCTGCAGTAGTGCTGTGCCAACCATTTTTATCGACCTTTTAAAATAACATTCCTATGTCTGTGTCTATCTATATCTATACTTATTTTGGGACAAGGGAGAGGGCTTCCTCTGTGGTGGCAACCCGACTGTGAACTGCCCTCCCCTTGGAGGCCCGACTGGCGCCAATGCTGATTTTATTCCGGCACCAAGTGAAAACATGGCTTTTTAACAAAGCTTTTAACGGTTGAATTCACTTGGCACATTGTTTTAACAGTTTTAATAGTTTTACTGCTTTTAAAGAGGTAAAAGCACTCAATGGCCTTATAGGCCATTGGACTCAATGGCCTTATAGGCCCCTTCCAACTCTACTATTCTATGATTCTCACAACCAGATATCCCAAGGGAAAACCCACAAAAAGACATTAGAGTACTCATGTCCCCCAGCAACTGGTAATTCGCAAGCATCCTGCCTCTGATATCATAGAATCATAGAATCATAGAATAGTAGAGTTAGAAGGGACCTCTAAGGCCATCGAGTCCAACCCCCTGCTCAATGCAGGAATCCACCCTAAAGCATCCCTGACAGAGGGTTGTCCAGCTGCCTCTTGAAGGCCTCGAGTGTGGGAGAGCCCACAACCTCCCTAGGTAACTGGTTCCATTGTCGTGCTGCTCTAACAGTCAGGAAGTTTTTCCTGATGTCCAGCCGGAATCTGGCTTCCTGTAGCTTCAGCCCGTTATTCAGTGTCCTGCACTCTGGGAGGATCGAGAAGAGATCCTGGCCCTCCTCTGTGTGACAACCTTTCAAGTATTTGAAGAGTGCTCTCATGTCTCCCCTCAATCTTCTCTTCTCCAGGTTAAACATGCCCAGTTCTTTCAGTCTCTCTTCATAGGGCTTTGTTTCCAGACCCCTGATCATCCTGGTTGCCCTCCTCTGAACACATTCCAGCTTGTCTGCGTCCTTCTTGAATTGTGGAGCCCAGAACTGGATGCAATACTCTAGAGGAGGCCTAACCAGGGTCGAATAGAGAGGAACCAGTACCTCACACGTTGGAAGCTATACTTCTATTAATGCAGCCCAAAATAGCATTTGCCTTTCTTGCAGCCATATTACACTGTTGGCTCCTATTCAGCTTGTGATCTACAACAATTCCAAGCTTCTTCTCGTTTGTAGTATTGCTGAGCCAAGTATCCCCCATCTTGTAACTGTGCATTTGATTTCTAGTTCCTAGATGTAGAACTTGGC
This sequence comes from Elgaria multicarinata webbii, assembly GCF_023053635.1. Lineage (NCBI taxonomy): Eukaryota > Metazoa > Chordata > Lepidosauria > Squamata > Anguidae > Elgaria > Elgaria multicarinata. Next base: position 5,099,253 of record NC_086171.1, on the reverse strand, counting down.
ATTTATCCCTATCATTGGTGATTTCATACAGCCATCAGGACTTGTAGCCACGGATAGCCTTGTCCTCCAAGGATTTGTCCTATCTCCTGTTAATGCCTTCCAAAGTGGTGGCCATCACTACATCTTGTGTTGGCAAATTCCATAACTGAACTGTGTGATCTGTGAAGAAGTCCTTCCTTTCATCTGTCCTCAATCTCTCACCATTCAGCTTCATGGGATTAAACCAAGGTTCTAGTGTTATTTCTCTACACCATTCATAATTTTATCCACCTGGGTACATTTTATATACATCTATGTTCTCTTCTTAAGAAGGCAAGAACTGTGTTGCTGGATTGGGCCCAGATCCACCTAGGCAAGCATTCTTCTAAGGAAACCTAGTACCCAGGAGGTGATCATAGGTGGTCCTAGGAAAATAGCCAATGTGGTGGATCCAGAACTTCTCAGTCCTGGGTCATTCTGAGCAAAGTTTAGTGGAGTATGTTCAGATTTCTTCAGGAGAATCAAATCCATTCTCCAACTCTATCTAGAGAAAATGGACTCGGTTGTACCCTGACTAGACTACTGCAATGCTCTCAACTAGATTGATTAAAAAAAATGTTTTGGGGCAGAGCCCCGTTGAGTGGGTTCTCCACTCTGATTTTTGGAGGGAGTCCATCCCTCTGCACTGCTGGATTACTGCACTGTGCATCAGCAAAATAAAGGATAAAACCTCCCTCCATAAATGTGCAGGGTTGAATTAATACAGAATCAGTTGGGTGAGGGGTTGAGGAGACAAATTTTAAAATTCCTAAAAATCATAGGATGAACAGATCTGTTTCAAACTTGCCATGCCTAAAGCCATATGTAAGAGCAATCACGCTACCAAGTTTCATCTCACTATCTTTTAAAATGACAGAGATGTAAGCATTTTATTAATTGCCATAGGGTGAGCTTTCAAACTTTCAAAAATTCCTTAAAACTCAAGGGATGAAGGGATCAGCTTTAAACGTGGCATATCTAAAGCCCTCCTTAGGAGCTATCATGGTGCCATGTTTCATTTCCTTATCTTTAAAAATGACAGACCTGCAAGCATTTGGGTTAATTGCCATAGCCTATAATGAACCGGTTCCCCAAAAACAGGACGGAGCTCCAAACGACCTTCGCTCCGCACATAAAACTGTATCCAACAGTTTTAAAAACATCCCCTAACCACACTGAAAATTCAGAGCTCTGTCAGAGCACCATCGGACGCTCGGATTTTCAGTGTGGTGCACACACCCCTATTCTCGCCATAGGGCTGCCTTTAAAGACAGTTTGGTTTCAAATAGGAACCATGTTACACCAGAAGTCCCCAACCATTTTGGGTGTGTGTGTGTGTTGGTGGTCATATTTGTAAATTTGAGAGAGTGTCTTGGACATTCTCACAAAATGGCTGGCATGGGGAACTGCCCATGCATAAAATGGCTGCCACGGGCAGTCACACACTGTCATTTCCCAGAAGTCAAACTGCTGACACTCAAAGAAGTGTACAAGTGCTACTTGCATTGGGTGCCTATTCATTTCCATGCTCAATTTCGCTCTGCTTTTGAGCCCTGGAGAGTTTGGGACCAGGGCATGGGAGAGGTCTCCTCCACCCATATGAACCTGCCTGGACTTTGAGATTGTCGTTGGAGTGCGCGTTCTCTGGTCACCACCGAAAACTATCAGCTTGGTGGAACCAGAGACAGGGGCCTTAGCTAGACCTAAGGTTTATCCCGGGATTGTCCCGGGGTCATCCCTGTTCATGTAAATGAAACACAGGATATCCCGGGAGCAGGCAGGGACAACCCCGGGACGACCCTGGGATAAACCTTAGGCCTAGCTAAGGCCAGGGACTTTCTAGTGGCAGCCCCACATTGCTGGAATTCCCTCCCCTTGGAAGTAGGTGTGGCCCAGTTGGAAATTTCCAAGCATCCCTTAAAAACTGCCTTGCTTCACTCTGCTTTGTTTTAAGCCTTGTTGATTTAAGATGGATCGGTGCTGTGACTGCTGCTGCTCTTAATTATATTTTTAGCTTTCAGCTTAAATGCATTCGAGATGGGTATTGCATTTTTGCTTTGTTTATTTCCATAAATCACTTTGCAAGGTGTACCCTGAAAGGTGAAATATTGATTTCAAGGAAGAAAGCAATGAAGCAAACGAACGGTAGCAGGTTTCATGTTCCAGAACGACATGTGAAAAGCAAATGGTGCTCAGTTCCTTTTTTCCTGGACAAATGCCAGGAATAACAGTCAGAAATCTGAGCAGGATCCTGGTGTTCCCAAAGCCCCTTTCCTTGTAACACACTTTTGGGAGTCTAATGAGCGTGTGGTTATATGTCCTCTTCTTTTGAGTTCTAAACCGAGTTGACGCAGAGCTTTTGTCTGTAAGACGATCGCCTCCATCCTTTTATTGAGACCATGCCTCCATCCTGTTCCACAGCCTGGAGGAATTAGTCTGAAGCATCGGCAAAGGAAAGTTATGGCATTTTTGGAGAAACGAGATGGGCTTCTGGCAAGCTCCACTAACAGAAATGTAAAACATTTTACAGACTGGCTGTTCTCCTGCTAATGGACTTCAGAAACATGATCTCAGATTCTTTGTCTGCAGCCTTAACAAGCTGCTACCCTGACCCCTTCGGGTTTTCTCTGGAGTTACCAATTGCCTGGGAAAAACAACAGTGCCTGGATGGTTATTTTCATTTCTTAGCCAAACGCCACGACTAGTTTTGCCAGCCCACCGTTTTCTAAAATATGATGACCATATGGAAAGGAAGACAGAGATCCCGTATCTTTAACAGTTGTGTAGAAAATGGAATTTCAGCAGGTGTCCTTCGTGTGCATACAGTGAAATTCTCTCTTCAGCACAACAGTTAAAGCTGCAGGAGCCCTGCCCTCCTTTTCATAAGGTCACCCTATCTAAAAGTTGCATGCCTTAGAATCAGAAAGCCAGACTCCGGCTGGACATCAGGAAAAACTTCCTGACTGTTAGAGCAGTATGACAATGGAACCAGTGACCTAGGGAGGTTGTGGGCTCTCCCACACTAGAGGCATTCAAGAGGCAGCTGGACAACCCTCTGTCAGGGATGCTTTAGGGTGGATTCCTGCGTTGAGCAGGGGGTTGGACTCGGTGGCCTTGTAGGCCCCTTCCAACTCTGCTATTCTATGATTCTATGGACATAGCTAGACCTAAGGTTTATCCCTGGATTGTCCAGGGGTCAAACCTGTTCATCCAGGGCCACAGCTAGACCTAAGGTTTATCCTGGGATCATCCAGGGTTCGCCCCTGCCTGAGCACTGGATCCCCTGTGTGTCACCTAGATGAACAGGTTTGACCCCTGGACGATCCAGGGATAAACCTTAGGTCTAGCTATGGCCTTAGATGAGCATATGGCCCTTGCACTGGAGTCTGCAGATGTGCAGAGAGGGGAAGACAAGGGAAGCTTTTTGTGCACTATACTTTCTTTCTTTTTTAAAGTCCCTTTCAAATTCTCTCCAAAAAAGCAAAATGGGGACAGTAATTTAGCGGAGACAGATTCCAGAACACAGAATAAAAGTGTCACTTGGAGTATATGAGAAAGCATTTTTAAAAGTTGTCCCTCTCCCTCTGCAGTGTAAAGTGGCATAGTCCATTCTACAATCTCAGGACTGTACCACCTGGGAAGTCCAAAGCAAGGAAATCCAGGCCAGTAACCATTGCAGAGGAATTCTTGCAGCAGCTTTAAACAAGAAAAAATTGCATGGCTTTAAACAAGAACTCCCAATAGGCCTTATTACTAGGCTCTGTTTATTTATTTTTATCAACCTAAGACCATTTCTTTAAAAGACGGTGGTCAACATCTGATCCTTGGTGTGAGAACAGAAGAACCCTGGGACGTTACTGGGAAACAGCCATGCCCTGGCATAATTTGAACCAGAGAGCTTCGGCTATTGGGCGGTATAAAAATGTAATAAATAAATAAATAAATAATAATTTATTTATTACATTTATATACCGCCCCACAGCCGAAGCTCTCTGGGCAGTTTACAAAAGTTAAAAACAGTAAACATTAAAAAAGTATACAAAATTTTAAAACCATCAGAAACATACAAACAACGGTATAAAAACAACAGTATCCATTTAAAAACAACAATTCTGGGGGCCGTTAGAAAACAAACTTAGCGTTGTTAAATGCTGTTAAATGCCTGGGAGAAGAAAAAATGCCTGAAAGATAACAGTGTTGGTGCCAGGCGAGCCTCATCAGGGAGATCATTCCACAGTTGGGGGGCCACCACTGAGAAGGCCCTCTCCCTTGTTGCCATCCTCCGAGCTTCCCTCAGAGTCGGCACTCGGAGGAGGACCTTAGATGTTGAGTGCAATGTACGGGTAGGTTCATGTCAGGAGAGGCGTTCCATCAGGTATTGCGGTTCCAAGCCACGTAAGGCTTTATAGGTTAAAACCAGCACCTTGAATTGGGCTTGGAAACATATAGGCAGCCAATGCAAGCGGGCCAGAATCGGTGTTATATGCTCAAATCTCCCTGCACCAGCTATCAATCTGGCCGCTGTATTTTGCAAAAGCTGCAGCTTCTGAACCATCTTCAAAGGCTGCCCCATGTAGAGGCCATTGCAGTAATCTAATTGGGAGGTTACCAGAGTTACCAAAGTACTCTGTCTTAGGCCATTTCTACACCTGCCTCCCCCCCCCCCCCCGTGATCGTCCTGGGATCATCCCTGTGCATCCAAATGACACACAGAGGATCCTGAGAGCAGGCAGGATCCATTTGCCTGGGATAATCCTAAGGTGTAGAAAGGGCCAGTATTGCATTGCAGATTCGCCTGCTCCACAGGTGCTAAAACCCTACTCCTTAGCAAGGATTTAAGGAGCGTCTAGCTCCTTCGCAGGTATGTGTGAAGTGACAGCCGTGCAATCTCAGGAACTTTCCATCCACAGAGTTATTATAGGAAAATCCTCTGACTGAATATGCCAAAGGGGAAAGCAAATGAGAGAGTGAGTGTGTGTGGGGGAGAGAGAGAGAGAGAGAGAGAGAGAGAACATACAGATGGAGTGAATAATGCATTATAAACACCCAGATGAAGTGAGGGATAAAATTAAACATCCACATGGAGCCATGCCCAGGAATTGTCACATAACAAGGCCTTTCCTAGGACTGGATTATATTCTGTGCGTTAAAAAAATAAAATAAAATAAATAAATCCATGGAAATAAATCTATGTCAAAGTCCTGCAAATCCATCCTGCACGAAGAAAAGCTCAGGTCTGTGAGCAATATAAATTAAGCAATTAAGCAAATATGAATCGTTTCTCTTCTTTTGTCTATTTATTCTATCGTTGGCCATCATTCATTCTGGTGTCGCAAGTCATCGGGCAGGGCAAAGGCCTAAGTAAGGCTGATGACTGGGTCATTTGTCCATTTTTGGGTACCTAGGAATGATGTCTTGTACCAGGTCAGACTGTTTATCCATCTTAATTAGTGCTGCCCACCCGGGCTGGCAGCAGCTCTTTCTTGGGTCTCAGGCATGCAAGGTTTTCCCCAGGCTACCTGATTTTTCTACCTGGAGATTGAATCTGGGACCATCTGCTTACAAACCATCTGTTCTACCACTGAGCGATGGTCCCCCATTCCCCCAGTTTAAGCAGGCATTGTGCATATCTGTAAACAGGGGATTTGTGAACCACCCAGAGAGCTTCGGCTATTGGGCAATATAAAAATGTAATAAATAAATAAATAAATAAATAAACATGAGGAATAAAAACTATGGCCGTAGCTAGACCTAAGGTTTATCCCAGGATTGTCCTGGGGTCAAACCTGTTCATCTAAGGCCACAGCTAGACCTAAGGTTTAACCTGGATCATCCCGGGTTCGCCCCTGCCTGAGCACTGGATCCCCTGTGTGTCACCTAGATGAACAGGTTTGGCCCCTGGACGATCCAGGGATAAACCTTAGGTCTAGCTACGGCCTATGTGTGTGTGTGTGTGTGTGTGTTTTATTCTGCACCCAAGAGCAATGCTGTGATATAATCAATCACACAACCCAGTATGTGTTCTTCATCAAAAATTTCCATGTGACACCTCCCAACAACCCTATGAGGAAAGCCATCATGATCTCATTATAGAGGACAGAGGTGGAGAAGAATTGACTCCCACAAGTCAATCTGCTCTTTGGAGAATGTGGCCTTAGCTAGACCTAAGGATTATCCCAGGCCAATGGAAGGGTCATCCCTGCCTGCTCCTGGGATCCCCTGTGTGTCATTTGGATGCACTGGAACTATCCCGGGACAATCCCAGGATATAAGCCTGGTCTAGCCATGGCCTCAGTTACCTGATTTTAATGAGTAAAGGCAGTCCAGTCCTGACACAGCTTGGAGTGGAAGCTGGGAAAAAGAGGAGCTGTCGTTGTAACTCTACCTTCTCGCCCTTGACACCAACTCTTAATAGCTTTACAAGTCTCCTTTTTGGTCTCCACCTTTTCTTAGAAGACATGTAGCTTTGCGGTTGAGTTGCCTTCAGAGAACTGAACTGTAAATATGTCTGCTTAGATATCTTACTCCTTCCTTGCGCAGCTCAGTAGTATCTCCAATTTATCGGTGACATAAATATCCACCATATTGCCCCAATTTTTGGTTCCCAGATGCAGCTGAACCAAACCTCTCATCATCTCTGGCCATATGGACAGGGTATGATGGTAGGGTTGCCATACGTCCCAGAAAACCGGGAATGTCCCGGTTTCCAAGCATTTCCAAAATGTCCCGGCCAGTCAGCCAAGAATCCCGGATTCCTGTTCCAGCCGGCCGGAGGAATTCCAACCTCCGAAATGGTGCCTTGAGCCTGCTCGGTGGAGTGTAAGTCTCCATACTGAAGTCTCCTCTAGTTTTTGAGAACTAGTGGAGAAATGTAATTTAGTGTCATTTTTTTCTGTTTGTTTGCTTAAACTGTTCTTTGTCTATTGTTTATTTGCAGGTGCTTAAGTGCTTTAGGTTGCAATCCTATGCATACTTACCTGGGAATAAGTCCTATTTAACTTAATAGGATTTGTTTCTGAGTAGACACACATAGGAGTGCAGTGTTAGATAACTAAAGCTTAGAAAGCTTTCTTTCCTTCCCTAGACCTTTACATATTGTCCAGTTTTTTTTAAAAAAAATATCCTAGCCCCCGCCCCCAATTGTCCTGGTTTTGTGGATTCAGAATATGCCAACCCTTTATGATGGGGGATGTAGTCCTCAAACCACAGGGAACCCAAGGTTGGGAAAGGCCATGCCCAAGCAATGATTTGCCTTTTTGAGCCATTCCGGGAAAGATGCCCTTTTGAGTCATGGGTTGAGTCATGCGTAATAATAATAATAATAATAATAATAATAATAATAATAATAATAATAATAATTACTAAGGGAGTGACTGTACCACATTAATGGAGAAATAATAAAAACCATATGCAAAGAATGCAGCTTCTTTGGGCCTCTTTGCTTGTGGTCCAAAGGTCGTTCTGAACAACAGAAGGCAGCTTGTAACTTAGGCCTCATCTACACCTAGCAGGATATTCCACTATGAAAGTGGTATGAAAGCAGTATATAGAAGGCAGGAGCCATTCGACTGCTTTATAGTGGTACTGAAGTGCACTGACAACTGTTGGGGCCCATGGACACATCTACACCAAGCAGGATCTAGCACTATGAAAGCGGTATGTGGTCTGTGTCAATGGGCCCCGACAGTTGTCAGTGCACTTCAATACCACTATAAAGCAGTCGAATGGCTCCTGCCTTTTATATATCGCTTTCATAATGGAATATCCTGCTTGGTGTAGATGAGCCCATGAAAAAAGAAAATCAAGTAATAAATAGAGGTTCATCATGTCAAACAAAAGCAAATGAACAACTTGCACCTACACCCATGGGTGGAGAGAGAGAGGGGGAGAGAGAGAGAGAGAGAGAGAGAGAGGTGTTCTGTTATTTTAAATGGCTGTTTTTTCTGTTTTGTTTTTTAAAAAATGATTAGCAGTTAAATAAATGTGACTTAAAACGAAATGTTCCAACATGGATTGCTCTTGTTCAGGGTTCCAGAGAGTTAACCATTATGCCCTCCTCCAGGAAACTCCATTGAATGTGTAAGCATGGCTAGCTACCTGCATCGGATTGTACCCTTAGGGATGGTGGAGAAATAAGTAGCTAATTTTCCACTTTTGAACCTCTACGTGAACAGAAACTGAGTTCTTCTTTAAAATTTGCCCTTCTCTGAAATTTGCAATGGAGTTCTCCAGTCACCAAAAAAAGGCATGCAAAAGCATGTATATTAGGGGAAATTGTGATTAATTTTTTTTGCATTATCTTAGGGAAATTGCTTGCAAAAATGGTGGATACATGCTTACGAGACTGCATGTATTTGGAGAGAAATTGAGATTAAAATGCTTATGAATTTTAATTTTATTTTATTTATTTATTTATTTATTTATTTATTTATTTATTTATTTATTGTATTTCTATTCCACCCAATAGCCGAAGCTCTCTGGGCAGTTTACAAATGCGAATTATTATTTTTAAAGATCTGACCCATACAACTGATATCCTTAGTCATTACATTCCATCTTTTACTTTTAGTAATAGTTCTATCCCTAATCAGACAGCACTGCAACAACCATGGCTACCAAGGAAGAACATTGGGGAAACAAGTGAATATCAATATGCCCCTTCTTGTTGATTTGACAAAGGCCCTTTCTACACCTCCTGGCCTTCTGGGAGGGAGGTGGGAGGATCTTGGGACTTCCTGGATCTGAGATCCTCCCCGTGTGTCCACACGTGGCACGTTATGTGCCAGGAGGAAAGAGGCATGTCACGGACGCCATTTTTTCCCCATGAGTGGGGCCGGTTGCTCAAGAGTGAGGCCCCACTCTAGTGAAAAAGTAAGTGACCACGCACCCCTCAACCCCCAACACCACCATCGCAGGGATGGTGAAATTGCTGCCACCCACTCCCCTGATGGGCACAGAGCCATGCGGTGCAGCTCTGTGCCCGTTAGAGCTTCGGCTATGGGGCAGTATATAAATGTAACAAATTATTATTATTATTATTATTATTATTATTATTATTATTATTATTATTTCTGGTGCTGCGCTTACTCACGAGTAAGCACATCAAGAGGCAGGATGGGCACTCACACCTCCCATGGTCTCAGGATGGTGCTGAAACCGTGAGAAGAATTGGGTTTTCCCAAGGTTTCTATATTCCTGGGAAAACCCTATTTCCAGTCGTTTCTGCCTAAATTCACTTCTCTTTCCATCCCCCTGTTTCTACATCAATGTGCATCTTTTAAAAAAAGAAGGAAAGAAATCTGCACAAAAACTGCTTTTAAAAGGAACTTGCACATTTTAAAATGTGTTTTCTCTCAAAAGCTCTATTTTGATGCGCTCTCATTGAGCTGAGAGCTGGAGTCAAGCTCTTAGTGTGCTGAGACCCTGTAGATTTTATTTATTTATTTATTTAGTTATTTATTTATTACATTTCTATACCACCCAATAGCCGGAGCTCTCTGGGCGGTTCACAAAAATCCCTGGCTCTGACCCACGCAGGAGTCCCGCTGGGACAGGTCAGATCTATTCATGTCAAAATTTGAACAAGAAAAGGGTGCAAAATCCAATAGATGTTTAGACAGGCAAAAGGTGCTACAACTCCCAGTATTCCCCATTCCCCAGCCAGGTTTGTAAGACTTCTTTCTGTGGGATCGCCTTCTCCCGTACAATCCGCCCCACACACTCAGGTCCTCTGCGAAGGGTTTACTCCAGTCAGCCAAAACTAGATTAACAACTGTTACCCAGAGGACCTTTTCTTCTGCTGCCCCCAGACTGTGGAATAGCCTGCCGGAGGAGATTCATCAGCTTAAAGCTCTCTCTAGCCTTTGCTAGACCACGGGTTAGCCCAGGGTGAACCCTGGGCTCGCCCCTGTGCGTCCAAATGACACACAGGGAATCCTGGGCTCAAGCAGGGGTCAACCTTCCCTTGCCCCGGGGTAACGGGCTCCAGTTGTAGCCCGATATTTCCCGCGGCCTCTGGCTGAGCCCGAGACCCCGAGCGTATAGACCGTTCTGCCGCTTTTCCTGGCTACCGTAATTGCTTGTGAGTAGCCGGGAAAAGCAGCAGGCGGGGTGCAGCACTCCTCAGGAGTGCTGTGCCCCTCGGGGCAGGGGAGAGATCGTGGCGGGGGGAGATCATGGGGGGGAGATTGGGGACAGGGTGGAAGGATTGGGGAAACCTTTTTTTTTTTAAAAAAAAAAGTCACTTTGGTCGATCGTGCGTGCCTGCGCACCCGTCCCTTTAAGGGGAAAAAATGGTGGATGCAACAGGCCATTCCTTTAGCCCGTCGCGTCTGACGTTTAGACCGGGGTGACAGCCCGCGCTACTTGAATCACGGGATCGCCCTTCCTCCCGCACGGATTTAAAAGTAGGTCTAGCGAAGGCCTCTGAGTTTAAGACAGCCATAAAGACTAGTTTCTTCCAACAGGTCTATCCAGATGAATTGTAAACCTAAGAATTTTAAGATGTTGTGATTGTTATTTTTATCTTGTATTGGTTTTATACGCTCTTTTAACTAATTTTATGTATTATATTGTGTTTGGTGTTGTTCCTCGCCTCGATCCAGCGGGAGAGGCGAGTAATAAAGAAATTTATTATTATTATTGTTAAACATGAGTAGGATTGTGCCTTAAATCCCCCAGACTTGTCTCATTCCACTTCTAGACTCCAATCAACAGGGGATTTCAGAGAGTCTTCCATTTCCCCAGAGAAATACGCACAAGATTATCTTTGAGCCCAGCTACTGCATTCACTTGATTGGAGGGAACAAAAAGAATCCATGGCAGCTAAACTGGTTTAAGCCATGTAGACAGGCCTGGAGCATTTACACAGCTAAATATTAATTTCCCCTTTGGCTTGACACCTCCTCCTTTTTTTGGCACCAGTTCTGTGATATGCTCAGCAGCCTGACAAGCAGAAACGAAGCAAGAGGAGGGGGGAAAGTCCTCTGGTATGGGCATGAAGTGATGGAGGAAACCTTTTACCCAGGTCATTTTCCCCCCCGAAGCAGACAGCTGCAGAAGGAGATGGGAGTCATGCCAGAAAAATTAAAAAAAATGGGGAGAGCTCCAATCCTTCCCTTAAAAAAATAAGTTATTCTATTTTGGACAATGACAAAAGCGGAGGAAAATCAACAGGAGCCAGGTAAACAGAAGAGGAGACAGACACAGTTGTTCGGCTATTAAAAGACTGACCCTGCCACCTTGGTGGCCATTCTCCCAGGGAAAGAACAGACTGTCCCTCCGGAGTGATGCTCACTGCAATAAATAAAAGCCAGGGAAAATGAGCAGGTGAGACCCCCCCACCCCACCCCAAACACACACTGATGTCTCAGTTATGCTCCCTTACTGCTCTCGACCTCTATGATCCTGGGAGGGGGGTGAGGAAAGCGAGGGAAGGATAGCTAACAGGATGCATGTTCCAAATTTGACATATTGGCTATGCAAGAGAAACAGCGCCCCCTTTTCTGCCCCATCCAGCACCCCCTTTTCTGTTGGGGTGTTTTAAAAGGGGGACAGATAACACATGTACCGGCAGGCCCTGAAGTTCTTTTGCAGCATTTAACATCATGCTTTCATAGAATCATATAATAGCAGAGTTGGAAGGGGCCTACAAGGCCATCGAGTCCAACCCCCTGCTCAAGGCAGGAACCCACCCTAAAGCATCCCTGACAGATGGTTGTCCAGCTGCCTTTTGAAGGCCTCTAATGTGGGGGAGCCCACAACCTCTCTAGGTAATTGATTCCATTGTCATACTGCTCTAACAGTCAGGAAGTTTTTCCTGATGTCCAGCTGGAATCTGGCTTCCTTTGACTTGAGCCCGTTATTCCGTGTCCTGCACTCTGGGAGGATTGAGAAGAGATCCTGGCCCTCCTCTGGGTGACAACTTTTAAGTCTTTGAAGAGTGCTCTCATGTCTCCCCTCCATCTTCTCTTCTCCAGGCTAAACATGCCCAGTTCTTTCAGTCTCTCTTCATAGGGCTTTGTTTCCAGACCCGTGATCATCCTGGTTGCCCTCCTCTGAACATGCTCCAGCTTGTCTGCATCCTTCTTGAATTTTGGAACCCAGAACTGGGCGGGGCGGCCCTCGGGGATTCGTGGAAGAAGTGCCGCCCACAGGTTGCCCCTCAGAATAAGGTCTGCATCCCCGAAAAGCTTTGAGATAGCGCAAGTGAAACCCCCTCATACACAGCACCATGAGGTAGCCCCCCCTCCCCACCCGCACCCAGACCTCGCCTTGCCTAGGGCACAAAATAGTCTGGCACCGGCTGTGCCATCACTACATCTTATGATAGCGAGTTCCATAGTTTAACTATGCACTGTGTGAAGAAGTCCTTCCTTTTATCTGTCCTGAATCTCCCACCAATCTACTTCAGTTCCCCCCTTGAGTTCTAGTATTATGAGAGGGAGAAAAGTGCTTCCCTATTCACATTCTCCACACCATGTCTAATTTTGTACAACTCTATCATGTCTCCCCTTTCTCACCGTTTCTCCAAGCTAAACAATCCCAGCTGTTATGACCTTCCCTCATAGGGGAGATGCTCCAGCCCTTTAATCAACTTAGGTGTCCTATTCTGCACTTTTTGTGCATGGATGGTGCTGTATCAGCTATGTGGACACTGGCATTCCAAGAATTGGATTCATTCTTAGCGTATAGAGGGATTTTTGATCAATGTATGTAACATTGTACACAGGTCCCTCCATTAAGGAATTTAGAATCTAAATTTGAAGTTAATGTGTATGCATATGAGCAAATTAACTTACTCCGTGAAATGCAAATACATTCTCAGACATTTACAGACAGCGCAAAACCCCTCGAAGGTCCCTTTATGAGGATGCCAAATAAATAGGACCATTTTTCTTAAGTCTGAAATGGCTCGCAGGGTAAACAAACAAATGTTGCTCATCATTGTGGGCAGGAAATGGTCATCTTTAATATTTTCTTGGTCATTGGGCTTGGGAATACAGAATACAGGCCAGCCTTTGACTGTAGTAGAGCCAACAAGGTTTTTTTTTGGGGGGGGGGGGAACGCAGACAAGACCACAAGGATCTGTCTCTTCCGTGGGACCGTTTTAGCAATAATCCCTTGTTGTTGAATTGGTGGAATGCAGGGCGGAGGGCAAGCATCAATCCATTCCAGCGGACTTCCGTGAGTCAGACAGCAGGGAAAAGGTAAGAGGTAGGGCTGTGCGCGGAACCCCCGAACAACTTTGTAGCCCGATCTGGAACTTTCAGATCGGGCCCGGACCGCTTCGGGTCAATCCAACCTTCCCCCGCTCCACTACATGGAGTGAGATCCGCTGCAGAAGCAAGTAAGTGGGGACAAAACGGGGGCTGAATAAGCCCCCCTCCCCCCTGCCCCCTTACCTGGCTCCGCCACCATTGCCACACGGACTGCGGCAGTGGTGCCAGATGACCCCCTCCCCCCCCAACTTACCTGTGTCTGGAGCTCCGGATCAAGGCGAACCGCTTTGCCTCAATCCATAGCTCCCCCAACCCAATTCGGATCCGCCTTTGGTGGAGGTGGATCGGGTTGCTCCACTCCGGATTCGGGGAACCAAAATGGAGTGGAGCACAGCCCTAGTAAGAGGCCACTAATGCCGTCCAAGTTCGGGCCCGATTCAAAGTGCTGGTATTGACATTTAAAGCCCTAAATGGTTTGGGGCCAGGTTAATTGAAGGAACGCCTCCTCCCATATGTACCTGCCCGGACCTTAAGATCATCTACAGGGGCCCTTCTCCGTGAGCCCCTGCCAAAGGAAGTGAGGCAGGTGGCTACTAGGAGGAGGGCTTTCTCCGCTGTGGCACCCTGGTTGTGGAATGAGCTCCCCAGAGAGGTCCGCCTGGCACCTACACTGTACTCCATTCGTCGCCAGCTGAAGACCTTTTTATTCTCTCAGTATTTTAACACTTAATTTTAACTTAAATTTAAATTTTACTGTTCTAACTCTGTGTTTTAATCTTATATCAATTTTGCTGCGTGGTTTTATCCTGGTTGTGCTTTTTATACTGTATTTTGTAATTGTGCTTTTAACATGTTGGTTGTTTTATTATGGTTTTAATTTTTGTGAACCGCCCAGAGAGCTTCGGCTATTGGGCGGTATAAAAATGTAATAAATAATAAAATAATAATAATAAAATGGATTTCCAAACAAACCATAGGGATGTATAAATTGGTCAGTTTCCATTTTCCAAGTTTCTCCTTCCAATCTCAAATTAGGGATGTCCATTTCAAGGAAATCTGGCCTTTTGGGGACCCATCAGATTCCCTTTGTACCCCCAGCTCAGTTTGCATTTGAGAGCCAAGAAACATTTTTTTCCAGGAAATATGGGAACTTTTCTTGGAGTTCCCCCTCCCCCCTTGTATATAGCAACTTGCACAAATTTTCGCTGTCACGTGCATAATTTGTGTAAATTTTGGCTGTAAGTTGCGTAATTTGCACAAAACGCAGCTGCAATTTGCACAGATCACACCAATTACAGACGCAATTTGTGCAAATGACTGAAATCATGTCCAAAATTTATGCAAGTTGCTACTTACAAAAGGGTGGAGTGGCGAATTTTCCCAATCCTAAATGTGCACCTCCTCCTAAATTACCTACTGGCTTCTTCGAAGTTAACACATGGTCAGCGCAAATGAATCTTCAGAGCCCTTATGACAGCTGAAAGACTTATATTATCACATTGGAAGGACAAAAGCTCACCTCCCATAATGCAGCGGATTGAGGACTTAAAACACTATCAACATTTGAACAGGTGTTATATAGAGGCAACTTGCGAGTGGATAAATACATGGATATTTGGTCTGTTTTTCTTGAAATCTATGTTTAAGTCTCCCCCTCTTTTTTAAAAAACGAACAGTACATTTGACAGAAAAATGACGATATTCCCATATATGTAATGTGTTTATTTTTCATGATTTATTTTCTGTTCTGTTTTGTTGGTATTCACAATAAAAATGGGAAAAAATGGTTTGGCCTGAACTGTAAGAATTGGGGGTTTTTTTAAAAAAAGTTCACACAAAAATGTGTATGCATGCTTGTGAAAATTTCTCCTAATACATGCATTCACGTATGCAATGTTGCCTAATACCCCTCTTTTTTTTGCAAGCAATTTTCCAAAAAGAACGTGATTTTGAACCTTTCCCCTACCTCCAAATATAGACACTTTCCATGCACTTTTTTTTGGATTGTAAAATCTGGAGAAGTGCAAATTGCACTGGGTAACTGAGTTTAGGTTTGTGTATTCAATTGAAAGGGTGAAAGTAATCATTTTGGTCAAGAGGGGATCAGAATTCACAAGTCTTTCTGCTTCTAGACTCTTGGCTGCAGAGGATAAAAGCCAAAATCTGGAAAGTGGGGAGGAAGGTTAATAGCCAATTAAATGACTCTTCAGGAACTAATATGGGTGGAAAGTATGGAGCTCTAGTTGATATCTAGTTGATAAAAGAGCACCTTTTATCAGCTTAGGTTGATATGCCAACTATGCCCTTACCTGGACAGAGATAGCCTAGCTACAGTTATCTATGCTCTGATAACCTCTCGTTTGGATTACTGCAATGCGTTATATGTGGGGCTGCCTTTGAAAATGGTCTGGACGCTTCAGCTGGTACAAAACAGGGCACCATGTTTACTAACAGGGACTGGCCGGCGAGATCACATTACACCAGTCCTTTTACAACTTCATTGGCTGCCAGTCCAGGTCCGGGCCTGATTCAAAGTGCTGGTATTGACAGTCAAAGCCCTAAACGGTTTGGGGCCAGGTTATTTGAAGGAACGCCTCCTCCCATATGTGCCTGCCCGGACCTTAAGATCATCTACAGGGGCCCTTCTCTGTGAGCCCCTGCTAAAGGAAGTGGGGCAGGTGGCTACTAGGAGGAGGGCTTTCTCCACTGTGGCACCCCAGCTATGGAATGAGCTCCCCAGACAGGTCCGCCTGGCGCCTACACTGTACTCCTTTCATCGCCAGCTGAAGACCTTTTTATTCTCTCAGTATTTTAACACTTAATTTTAACTTAAATTTAAATTTTACTGTTTCAACTCTGTATTTTAATCTTATATCAATTTTGCTGCGTGGTTTTATCCTGGTTGTGCTTTTTATACTGTATTTTGTATTTGTGCTTTTAACCTGTTGGTTGTTTTATTATGTTTTTAATTTTTGTGAGCCGCCCAGAGAGCTTCGGCTATTGGGCGGTATAAAAATGTAATAAATAAATAAATATCCACAAACCCTAACTCTTGACTCCCCATGACAATTTTAACCAAATGTCCCTTCCCCTATGACTTTCTGAAAAGACAGTGGGACATCACAAATGGTAGGGATCTGGGCCCCCACTGCCTCCCATGTAAAAGAGCAATAGTGGTTTTAGAGCAGACTCAGGGGCTCTCACAGTTTTGGTATTTTGACCACACCCCTTTTGCCATCAGCCCCACCTACAACTGGCAGGCAAGCCCTAAGTGCTATCTCTGAAACATAATTCAGCCCTCAGCCCATCTTGACCCCTGTTCTAACAGGGGCCAAGGAAGCCACGGTTATGTTTAATAGTTACGCAGGCAAGCCAATATGGAAAGAAAGGTGCCACGCTATCATGTACTGAAGTGGGCATTCTTCTCGTGTAGGTTCCCGGCATAATTTAGAATCTTGATGTTTGAGATTTAGAATCTGGGCCCAAGCCCAGGGAAACCCCTGAAGGGGTTGAGGAGGATTTTGATCACTCAGCACATCTCACACGCACAAAAGACACGGTGCAATTTGGGGTCCCCGAAAAGACCCAATGGTCCTAACTCTCCTCCTCACCCCACTAGAGCACCAACAGCAATGAATCAGGTAGTATGCCTGAGTATGCTCAGAGTCATCATCAGAGAACTTGGTTGGCTGCCACTACACCCGTTCACCAAGAGTTTCCTCAAGAGGAAGCATCTACTCAGGGATAATGGTCTACTTGTGAGGATGATGACCCAGCTGCAGCCAGTGAAGAAGCAAACCCAGGTGCAATTGGTGAATCAGGAAGAGCTATTGTATAACCCAAGTGTACGGAACTGGTGGCCCTCCAAATGTTGGGGCCTACAATTCCCATCAGCCTTAGCCAACATAGCCAATGGTGAAGGATGTTGAGAGTTGTAGGCCAAAATATCCTGAGGTCCACAAGTTAGTTAAACTTTGGAATTCACTACCATAAGATGTGGTGATGTCCACCAATTTGGATGGCTTTCAAAGGGGGTTGGATAAATTCCTGGAGGAGAAGGCTCTCAGTGGCTACTAGTCCTGCTGGCTATGTGCTATCTCCAGTATTCGAGGCAGTAGGCCTGTGTGCACCAGTTGCTGGGGGAACATGGGTGGGAGGGTGCTGTAGCACTCATGTCCTGCTTTGTTGGTCCCTGGCCGATGGCTGGCTGGCCACTGTGTGAACAGAGTGCTGGACTAGATGGACCCTTGGTCTGATCCAGCATCAGGGCTCTTCTTATGTTCTGTTTTCGTGAGCAGGGCCGTTGCTAGACCTACCGGGTGTTCCGTCGTTGAGGAGCGGTGAAAGCGGATTTTCCCGTTCAGCCGTGACGCCTCATGCTCCACACCTGCCTTCGATTTGTGGTGGAAGTTTGCGCCGGTTGTGCTGCTGCCGCCGCGAGCACGGTTGCGCAGCCACACCGGCCTGATTGCCGCGGCTTTTTTTTTCGCTTGCTGCACGGTTTGCGCACGTCCGAAAGACCGCAAACTTGCGTAGCCATCAGCGATGCCGCCGCCGGCCCTGGCGGCGGCAGCGGCGGCAGTGCCAGTGCCAGATGAAGTGCTGCTGGTGCTGTTGAGGGTCAACATTGATGCGCTCACTTCCTGATGGGGGTCGTGGCGGGTGTCATATGACCCGAGGTCAATCATCTGCATGGCCACTCTGTGCCTACATCTCCCATCATGCCTCTGAAGTGTCGGCGGCGATGACCGCCTCTGTGCCCTGTGCCCCATCCCAAGGAGCCAACCCACATCTGGCCGTAGCCATGGCAGCAGCCCACAAACAGCTCTGCCCTCTGCCAGCCTGGTACCCACACTAACAGGCAGCGTACAGCACCGCCATTATGCGGCCACGGTAGCTGCCCACCGCAAGGAGTCACCAGCCACTTTTCCGGTCCTCCGGTCCTGTGCAAACTGTCACTGGGGAAATAAAAAAAAAACCACTAGAACAGGCGCACATCCCCCACCCATCCCCCACACACCCCAGCAGCACACTAGCCACTTTTCCGTTCCTCCGTTCCTGCGCAAACTGTCACTGGGGGAGTAAAAAAAAAAAGCCACTCCGCCGCGCTGCCCCAGCTGGCGGACTGCGCGCAAATGGCGGAGGCGGCTTGACTGAAGCCGCTGACCACTCCCCCTTAGCACGCCTTTTCCTGCCCAGTGCGGACCGCAGTGACCTCACATCCTCCCACACGTACTCCGAATTACCGCGGGACGGCAGGAAAAGGCGCCCTAAAACTCACTTTTTTAAAGTCGGGAGAAAGAGGCTTCACCACAGGATAACGGCGGATCCTCGTGAACGTCATCTGGAAGCCTCGACGTGACTGCGGAAGGTAACGCGCGCTAGAGCCTCGTCTAGTAACGCCCCAGGTGTTTGAGGCATGTATTTGAGCACTTGGTTTTCCTTCCAGATTTTTCTCCCTCTTTCATATTACCAGAACCTGGGCTCTTGTCCAAGAGGCAGCTGGACAACCATCTGTCAGGGATGCTTTAGGGTGGATTCCTGCATTGAGCAGGGGGTTGGACTCGATGGCCTTGTAGGCCCCTTCCAACTCTGCTCTTCTATGATTCTATGATTCTATGATTCATCCCATGAAGCAGATTGGTGGCAGCTTCAGAACAGATAAAAGGACTTCTTCAACAGCACATAGTTAAACTATGGAATTTTGATGGCTTTTAAAGGGGGTTGGATTAAGTTCCTGGAGGCAAAGTCTATCCATGGCTACTAGCCCTGATGGCTGTGTGCTACCTCCAGTATTCGAGGCAGTAAGCCTGTGTGCACCAGTTGCTGGGGAACATGGGTGGGAGGGTGCTGTTGTCCCTGGCCGATGGCTGGTTGGCCACTGTGTGAAGAGAGTGCCGGACTAGATGGACCCTTGGTCTGATCCAGCCTCAGGGCTCTTCTGATGTTCTTGTGTTGCCCATTCCTGACAAAAGCCCTCAGTTCCTACCCAGCCATTTGCTGGGTGAGCAGCTGTCTTTGAGTTCCCTGCTCCAGCTACCTCACTCCAAACAATCAGACAAGGAGCTGACATACACACATGTTTTTAAGGTCTTCTGGTTCCTTCTTTCTGCACCTCCTAGGGATGTATGGATTTTGTTAAACCCACTCCGTCTGTGTTTCACAGATTTGCCAGGAGTCTTTCGTTCTATAGGCTGCTGATCAACAGAATTGGATTTTTTAAAAAACAAACAAACCAGAAACTCATTCTCCTTGCACGAAGTTGTATTAGCGCAAAGTCACAAATTTGTATCAGTGCTACTGTCAGGTTGTGTCAATGTGCACGTGCATGAATGCACTGATCCGCATTAGTTAACGCACATGTGTCAGTGCTAATGTTGATTTGTGCAAATCCCCGAGAAGGTGAAAAGCTGGTCTGCAAGTCTGCAGAATCCACACGACTCAGAAAAAGCCAGTCCATTGTGTGATCCGCAGGTCAGATTCATAGAAATCTGAACTCATTTGGATCTATTGTGCATTTCTCCAACATCACCACCTGAACCCCATGCCATGAGACACAGATAGAAATATAATGGGGAAATGGTCCCCCCACTTCTCTCTCTCTCATACACACACACTTGTGGAATACAGGTTTATCAATGGCTATTACCCATAGTATCTAAATTGAACTTCCATGGCCAGAGACAGTCTATCTGTACAAATAATAATAATAATAATAATAATAATAATAATAATGTATTTATTTCTTACCCACCTCTCCCTTTGGATCGAGGCGGGCAACAACATTAGAACAGGAATCAATACATCTTAAAAATTCATGATTTAACATTGATCTGGACAGGCCTGCCGGAAAAGGCTAGTCTTTAAAGCTGCCTTAAAATCACACAGAGAGTTAATTTTACGAATCTCCTCCAGCAGGCCGTTCCACAATCTGGGGACGACAGAAGAAAAGGTCCTCTGGGAAACTGATGTCAGCCTAGTTTTAGTGGACTGAAGTAAGTTCACCCCAGAGGACCTGAGTGTGCGAGGCGGACTGTATGGGAGAAGGCGATCCCGCAGGTAACCTGGACCCAAACCATGTTGGCCTTTAAAGGTAATAACCAACACTTTCTACTTTGCCCGGAAACTAATTGGCATCCAGTGGAGTGATTTTAATGTTGGCGTAATATGCTCACCCCTAGATGTACTGGTGACCAGCCTGGCTTAGAGTGACCATATTTGGGAAACCAAAAAAGAGGACACCTAGTGTGTGTGTGGGGAAGCAGCTTTCTGAGTCCTGCAGAAAGTACGTTATTCCCCCGCCACCTTAAAGAACCCGATTGGAGTGGAGGAGGGGAAAGGATTTCATTCTGCACCACCACCATCCACTCCAATGGGGGCCTTTTCTATAATGTCCACGAATGACCCACTTTCCCCTTTAAGACCTCAATTGGAGCTCTGGGTGGGGGAATGATGTGCCTCAAGAAAGCATGTCACTCCCTCCTGCCATGCTAATGGCAGCCATAAAGAGGAAGGTGTGTCATTCCAGGACATTATTGAAAATTATAGAAAATCCCCCCTGACACCATGGAAAGAACAAAAACCAGGACAAATCCGGGGAAATCCTGACAGTTGGTCACCCTAGCCTGGCTGCCATATTTTGAACTAGTTGAAGTTTCCGAACTAGGTACAATGGTAGCCCTATGTAGAGCGCATTGCAGAAGTCAAGCCTTGAGGTTACCAGCACTTGCACTACTGTCTTTAGGTCTTCTGACTCTAAGAAGGGGCGCAGCTGGTGTATCAGCTGTTATCAGTTGTCTAGGGACAGGGGAAGGCTGACAACTCCATGCCTCCATTCCCAGCAAGGCCAGCCTAAGACAAGGTAAAGATGGTGCACCTCCCCCCCCCAATTCTATGTACAGAACCTCACCAAGCTGACAGTTGACTCTTACTTTGATCCTGGTGAAGAGACCGCATCCTCCACTGCCCCCTGAGGGCAGCAAGCTAGCTTAGGGGGTGCAGGAAAGGCCTACAGCTCCTGCTTTTGTGTTTACTTGGTATGAGCACCTTTCTGAACACATGTAGGCACTGAATGGCAGGACAGAAATTAACGTCTCCGAAGAGGCATTCCTGATGGCCCACTGAGGCAGGAATGCCTCTTCTCAGACCTGTGCATCATCTACCAAGAAACCATGCTCTCTCCTTGGGCTGGATCTAGATTTAGCCATACTTAAAGTAGACCCATAGAATCAGTGGGACTTAAGGTGACCACAACTAGCTCAAGTCCCATTGATTTCAATGGGTCTGTCCTCTAAGTATAACCAAATCCAGATCCAAGCCCTTGTGTCCAAGGCCAAGGCCCTTTCTACACCTAAGAGTTATCCCAGGAAAATAGAGGGATCGTCCCTGCCTGCTCCCGGGATCCCCTGTGTGGCATTTGGATGCACGGGGACGATCCGGGGACGATCCGGGGGGGAAAGGCAAGTGCAGAAATGGCTTAAGTCAGAAAGGAAGCACAAATTGGGTTCCCAACACCAACATTCTTGGTTTGCAAAGAGGCCCTAAGAAGATTCAAGAGAACTCTCAGCTGAGAGTCCACATTCAAGTACACTGTCTGAGGAATCCCAGCCACTGCAAATACTAAACTGGATAGGTCTGAACATATATCGCCTTAAACATCAGGGCGTCGTTCTCCTTTCCAAACCCGCTACAATTCCACCCCTCTAGGATGCCAAAAATGACACTTACTTTGATGTTAGCCGGGTTAAACTCAACTTCCTTGTGGACCTCTGGCTCAGGCGGAGGGGCCGGCTTGGGGGCTGCCTTGGGCTCTTCTTTCTTGGGCTCGGCTTTCTTGGGCTCCGGCTTCTTGGGCGCCATTGTGCTGGGTCGTGCCGAGGCAAAGGAGCAGCCGGCCACTCAGGTGGGGCGATAAAGCAGAGCAGAAGAGGTTTTCCTGGCTGAGGTCTTTATTCACCTCCCAGCCCTTGAATGTCACATACTGAATGTCATTTGGCCTCCCCCCCTCCACGCTTCTCCCCCACCCCCCAAAAGTCACACATACCATGGCTCACAATAGGGCCGTTGCTATAAAAGGACAAGACATTCGGCCCTGCTATTTTGGAGTTGTCACTTATGGCATTGTTCTGAATTAGCTCCGAAATAGAACGAGGTATTAGGTATGGGGTCTGGCGAGAGGGTCAACCCGGCCTTTCTCGGGGGGAGGAGGGGAGAGGGGGCACATGGCCAGCTGCACTCTCCTCTGTATCCATTTCATCCCTGGAGAGATGGAGATGGCAGATTCTTTGATGGCGCTTCAGGAGTCCGAGGGAAAGGAAGGAGGGGGAAACGGTATCATGGCAATTCTGATTGAAACTCTCATTGTGGTGGGGGGGGACTTAATACACCATCATTTTTGGGAGGGATCATCCCCGTGTGTCCAAATGATGCACAGGGGATTCCGGGATCAGGGAGGGATGATCCCTCCATTTCCCTGGGATAACTGAGACCTCAGTTATCCCAGTTTTATATGTGGTCTCAGGACGAACCCGAGGACTGTGGGCGGTGTGAGTGCCCATGCTGGATTTTCCCCTCTTCCCTGCGAGTAGAGGAGGTCACCAGAGGGAAGGAGCCAGGACATGGGGGAGTCCAGGGTCCTCGGAGGTGGGGTGGGAATGAGATTGGGACTTCTTCTTTTTCTTACCTTTTTTCTTACCTTTTTACCGGCGAGGTGATGTTTGCCCTGTCCTGGACGGGGTTACACTCTCCCTAAAGGATCGGGTCCGTAGTTTGGGGGTGCTCTTGGATCCAGAACTGTCACTTGAGGCACAGGTGAACTCAGTGGCAAAGAGCACCTTTTATCAGCTTAGGTTGATATACCAACTGCGCCCTTATCTGGACAGAGATAGCCTAGCTAGAGTGATCCATGCTCTGATAACCTCTCGCTTGGATTACTGCAATGCGTTATACGTGGGGCTGCCTTTGAAAACGGTCCGGAAGCTTCAGCTGGTACAAAACAGGGCAGCCCTGTTCACATCATGCCAGTCCTTTTCCAGCTTCATTGGCTGCCAGTCCAGGTCCGGGCCCGATTCAAAGTGCTGGTATTGACATTTAAAGCCCTAAACGGTTTGGGGCCAGGCTATCTGAAGGAACGCTTCCTCCTCCCATATGTACCTGCCCGGACCTTAAGATCATCCACAGGGGCCCTTCTCCGTGAGCCCCTGCCAAAGGAAGTGAGGCAGGTGGCTACTAGGAGGAGGGCTTTCTCCGCTGTGGCACCCCGGTTGTGGAACGAGCTCCCCAGAGAGGTCCGCCTAGCGCCTACACTGTACTCCTTTCGTCGCCAGCTGAAGACCTTTTCATTCTCTCAGTATTTTAACACTTAATTTTAACTTAAATTTAAACTTTACTGTTCTAACTCTGTATTTTAATCTTATATCAATTTTGTTGCGTGGTTTTTATCCTAGTTGTGCTTTTTATACTGTATTTTGTATTTGTGTTTTTAACCTGTTGGTTGTTTTATTGTGGTTTTAACTTTTGTGAACCGCCCAGAGAGCTTCGGCTATTGGGCGGTATAGAAATGTAATAATAAATAAATAAATAAATAAATTTTAATTTTCACTGGAGCGCAAGTAAGCTTCCTTTAAAAAAAATGGCAGCCACAATGCTCACGACGCCTGCGACGTTGTGCGGCCTGTTTAGACTGAGGGTGACGATCCCAGAAGAAGGCAAGTCCGAGATCACCACCTCTCCCTCCTTCTACACCATGTAGGAAGGGCCACAGATGGGTTGTGAGAGGATTCAGAGACGGAGATACTAAGGATGTTCATATAAAATAGAAAAATTAAACAAATAAAATCTCAAGTCCTTTTTCTCCCCGAATATAAACTTTGGGAAATTTGTTAAATCCATATTTAAAAACATGAACTGAAACTATTTATTTATTTATTTATTTATTTATTTCACTTATATACCGCTCCCATAGCCAGAGCCCTCTGGGCGGTTTACAGAAATTCTAAAATTGAGATAAAAACAAGTACACAAAATTTAAAAATTTAAAACACAGAACATGCACACATAAAGAATTAGAAGCCGTTAAAAAACTAAACATGTGGGTGATTAAGATGTGCCGCCATATGCCTGGGCAAAGAGGAAAGTCTTAACCTGGCGCCGGAAGGATAGCAGCGTTGGTGCCAGGCGAGCCTTCTCAGAGAGATCATTCCATAGGCTGGGGGCCACCACCGAAAAGGCCCTGTCCCTCATTGCCTAGCATGGAGTTTGCCTTTCTCTCAGCATCCACACATTGGGTTGCCATTTTCACGGAGCTGCCCACCACAGCCCCAAGATCAAGTTACAGCTATCTCCAATCCCATCCGCTTGCAAATCTCATCTCACATTTGTGGTGAACATTGTTAATATCGGGACGGATGTGTCTGAGCCTGGAGTTGTGCGCTTCAGTGACATCTCTGGTTTGGAAACCTCTGTCCCAAAGGTCAGTGAAAGACCCCTATTGGCCCTAATCTGCAAGAGCCTTTTAACTGGAGAATCATAGAATCATAGAATAGCAGAGTTGGAAGGGGCCTACAAGGCCATTGAGTCCAACCCCTGCTCAATGCAGGAATCCACTCTAAAGCATCCCTGACAGAGGGTTGTCCGGCTGCCTCTTGAATGCCCCTAGTGTGGGAGAGGCCACAACCTCCCTAGGTCACTGGTTCCATTGTCGTACTGCTCTAACAGTCAGGAAGTTTTTCCTGATGTCCAGCTGGAATCTGGCTTCCTTTAACTTGAGCCCATTATTCCGTGTCCTGCACTCTGAGAGGATCGAGAAGAGATCCTGGCCCTCCTCTGTGTGACAACCTTTTAAGTATTTGAAGAGTGCTATCGTGTCTCCCCTCAATCTTCTGTTCTCCAGGCTAAACATGCCCAGTTCTTTCAGTCTCTCTTCATAGGGCTTTGTTTCCAGACCCCTGATCATCCTGGTTGCCCTCCTCTGAACATGCTCCAGCTTGTCTGCGTCCTTCTTGAATTGTGGAGCCCAGAACTGGACGCAATACTCTAGATGAGGCCTAAACATGGCCGAATAGAGAGGAACCAGTACCTCACGTGATTTGGAAGCTATACTTCTATTAATGCAGCCCAAAATACCATTGGCCTTTCTTGCAGCCATATTGCACTGTTGGCTCATATTCAGCTTGCGATCTACAACAATTCCAAGATCCTTCTCGTTTGTAGTATTGCTGAGCCAAGTATCCCCCATCTTGTAACTGTGCATTTGGTTTCTATTTCCTAAATGTAGAACTTGGCATTTATCCCTATTAAATTTCATTCTGTTGATTTCTATTAATCCAATCCATGAATTCAGCAGTGAACCAGCTTTGCTTGGGTTCCATGGATTCCTGGGACTTGTTGATCGGTTCTTTTACTTTCCAGAATTTTGTGCAAATTTAGTTGTAGAGAAATGTGTTAAAAACACACACACACAAACCAGTCAATGGAACAAAAGGCACCTGACAATCCACGAAACACAGATGGGATGGATTTTACGTCCACCCATCCCTGAAAGAGGCAATGACAAGGGAGGTTGCATGAAATATGTTTCACACAATTTTTCATGCATGCCATTATACTCCTCCTTGGGTTTATCAATGGGCGATCCAAACTCCCTGCCTTTTTGACAGAGAACGGATCATGTTTCACTCAGCTCTGTGACAAAGCAGGATGGGAAGTGTAGTTTCCTTTAAAAAAAAATGCAGTCACTGAAGTAAAACTGATTAGAAAATGCAGGCATGTATATTTCAGTATCCCCCTCCTTTCAAAAGCTAGATGCAGTCAAACACATACGGTAGAGCCCTAGGGCATAGCTAGGCCTGGGGATATCCTGGGGATTGCCCCGGGATCATCCCCATGCAGGGCCGGTGCCAGACTATTTTGCGCCCTAGGCAAGGTGAGCTACTTTTACCACCACCACCCCAAAAAATGCCAACTTTGATTTTTAAGAACATTTGTTTCCTGGAAAAAAAATAAGAAGCACAAAACTTGAAACTGCTAAATTTATTTTAAAGTGCAAGAAATATGTCATGCCAATTATAGCAAACAAATTGGAAAGGAACGTCTATGGGTCTAAAATGCATTATTTAATAGGAATATCACCTCTAAATCATCCCCCCAACTCACACACACACACTCAGCATCACTCACTCCAAACACACGCAGGAACACATGCATTCACTCAAAGACCCCATGCACCCCATTCACCCATACATTCTCTCTCTCTCTCTTCTAGGCGCGTTCCGGAAGTCCAAATTCTCGATCTCTTCTTGAACCTCCCAGAGTGCAGGACACGGAATAACGGGCTCAAGTTAAAGGAAGCCAGATTCCAGCTCGACATCAGGAAAAACTTCCTGACTATTAGAGCAGTACGACAATGGAATCAGTTACCTATGGAGGTAGTGGGCTCTCCCACACTAGAGGCCTTCAAGAGGCAGCTGGACAACCCTCTGTCAGGGATGCTTTAGGGTGGATTCCTGCATTGAGCAGGGGGTTGGACTTGATGGCCTTGTAGGCCCCTTCCAACTCTGCTATTCTATGATTCTATGATTCTATGTGGAGCTGCCCCACCCCACCCCAGCATCCCTGACTTCACTTCGGCTGGGCGGGTGCGGGGCGCCATGTCGCCGGCCCAGGCCCAGCTGAATCCTCGGGCCAGACTGGCTCACGGCCAACGCGCGTGAGTGCTGCGCTGTGCCCAGCGCCCCTCTTAGCTTGGCGCTCTAGGCGGCCGCCTGAGTGGCCTCTATGGTAGCACCGGCCCTGTCCCTGTGTGTCCACATGATGCACAAGGGAACCCAGGGGCAGGGAGGGATGAACTCTCCCTTGCCGCTAGGATATCACCCTACCCTTTAATCGTGTTTTTTCCCCATAGTCTTGGGATGATCCTGAGACCGTGGGAGGTGTGGCTGGGCATCCCGTTTTCATCCTGGCTCCTCACGAGTAACCATGAGGAGCTGGGAACCGGGCACTGGCCACAGAGCGCCTCAGGAGCTCCGTGCCCATTGGGGTTGGGGTGGAGGGAGCGGGAGGTGTTTTTTTTTTTAAAAAAAAAAACTTTTGCGCAGGAGTGCTCCTGTGGTCTTCTTCGATTAAACAAACAAATAAATGGCGGGTGCGATGTCCTCTTCTTCCTGGGACGTCGCACGCTGCGTGTAGACTAAGGAGGAGGATCTTGTGATCATCATATCGCGAGATCATCCCCCTCCACCACCCCCATCTAGCCATGCCCCTAAGATGAGGGTGGGGAATTTGTGGCTCTCCAGATGTTGCTGGATTCCATCTGTCCTTCTAGTTTAGCCAATGATGAGGGAGGATGGAGATTTCAATCTGTCGCCGTTTGGAAGGCCCCAAATTGCCCATCCAAGTACCCCCATCAGACTAAACGCAGGCCACAGCTAGACCTAAGGTTTATCCCGGGATCATCCAGGGTTCGCCCCTGCCTGAGCACTGGATTCCCTGTGTGTCACCTAGATGAACAGGTTTGACCCCTGGACAATCCAGGGATAAACCTTAGGATTATTATTATTATTATTATTATTATTATTATTATTATTATTATTATTTTGTATCCTGCCTTTTGCCCAATGCTGGGCCTCAAGGCGACTTTACAAAGTTTAAAATATACATGGGAGGGGGGAAACAAAACCATAAGTATTTAAAATACACAACAAAATTATAAGACATTAACATAGATGGAGGACCAAATTATTCTCCAAAGGCTTGCTGGAACAAACAAGTTTTAGCCTGCTTCCGAAAGCTCATCAAGGAGGGAGCCAGTCTAGCTTCCCCAGGAAGAGAGTTCCAGAGCACCGGAGCAGCCACCGAGAAGGCCCTCTCCCATGTTCCCACCAAGCGTGCCTGTGAAGAAGGTGGGACTGAAAGAAGGGCTTCTCCAGAAGATCTCAAAGCACGGGCAGGCTCATAAGGGAGAATATGTTCTTTCAAATAACCTGGACCCGAGCCGTAGAGTAGGGTGACCATATTTGGGAAACCAAAAAAGAGGACACCTGGGGTGTGTGTGGGGAAGCAGCTTTCTGAGTCCTGCAGAAAGTACGTTATTCCCCCGCCACCTTAAACAACCCAATTGGAGTAGAGGAGGGGAAAGGATTTCATTCTGCACCACCACCAGCCACTTCAATTGGGGCCTTTTCTATAATGTCCACGAATGACCCACTTTCCCCTTTAAGACCTCAATTAGAGCTCGGGGTGGGGGAATGACATGCCTCAAGAAAGCATGTCACTCCCTCCTGCCATGCTAATGGCAGCCTTAAAGAAGAAGGTGTGTCATTCCAGGACATTATTGAAAATTACAGAAAATCCCCCCTGACACCATGGAAAGAACAAAAACCAGGACAAATCCGGGGAAATCCTGACAGTTGGTCACCCTACCATAGAGGGCTTTATAGGTCATAACCAGCACTTCGAATTGTGCCCGAAAACAGACTGGAAGCCAGTGGAGCTGTTTGAACAGGGGAGTTGTGTGCTTCCTGTAACCAGCCCCGGTCATAGGTCTAGCTATGGCCCCAGTGATGTGTTTTCAAGAGTGGACACAGGACATGTCTCACGAGCAGGTTGTGACAGAGGCAGCCTAGCACCTGCTATTTACACTGCCTTGGAACATGGAGGTTCTATTCTCGTGGCGAACAGCGCGTTAACATCCACGGGCATTTCTTCAAGCAGCATTTATTATTGGTGAACCCATGGTTTGACTGGCTTTTGTTCAGCTGGTGGTCAGGACACGTCCTATGCCTTTTTAAAGAGAGAGTCTTTCCACCCGAGCTTGGCACCCTGCGGGCAGAATCTTGTCCCGTGACATCACGCGCGTACAGTAATGCCACATCCCAAAATACTCATCCCTTTCCCTTTTTCATTCAGTGGAATTCCGGGCTGGGAAACCCGACCTGTCCCTTGAGAGTTGTAATGCAATATGCCGGCGAGAGCTTAGAGAACAATACTTATGAGGTGAAGTCTTGTCCACGCTTACGAGCTGTTCTGGCCACCGGTTCAGTAAGGGAATGTGGATTGAAGCCAGTTTTGTCTCGCTCCAGGGAATGGCGCAAAAACCTTCTGAAGTCTGAGGATTTGGGGTTAACTCACATGCTGATCACTGCCTTAATGGCTCATTTCGACATGGAGGAGTGCTTGCTCCAGCTGTTTCGGTCCGATGTTGGGAAATCCACTGTGAAATCCCAACATGGCCCCAAGCTGCTCTTCTGGTAGGTGGAAGGAACTGGCACCAGTAAGGAGGTGGAAGAAGGAAAGACGAGCTCTAGTGCTGTGCATAAATGAACGATGAACGTTTTATTTTTGTAACGATGTAAAAACGCTCGACATTTCGGATTCAGAAGAATCCTTCCTCAGGAGCTAAAACAAATGGGTTACAAAACCATTATTTAATATAAAAGAACAAGAACAAAACCCATACAAATATAACTGAAAATTTGGATATCTATAATAATATAGTTTTTCGTTCTGGCAGCTACAATACTGTGCATATCTATCAGTCTTGGCTCCTACAGAGCAGATTCTTAATGAAAGAACTTAATTAAAACTTAATTATCTACTGTCATTGATCTAAAAACTACTTGTAGTATATTTAAGAAACAAGTAATACACAACAAATTGAAAATCATAAACTGCTCTTTTTCAAACATGTAATATTTTTTCAAACATGTAAAACTGATTCCATTGTCGTACTGCTCTAACAGTCAGGAAGTTTTTCCTGACGTTCAGCTGGAATCTGGCTTCCTTTAACTTGAGCCCGTTATTCCGTGTCCTGCACTTTTCTTGATCCTCCCAGAGTGCAGGACACGGAATAACGGGCTCAAGTTAAAGGAAGCCAGATTCCGGCTGGACATCAGGAAAAACTTCCTGACTGTTAGAGCAGTTCGACAATGGAACCAGTGACCTAGGGAGGTTGTGTGCTCTCCCACACTAGAGGCCATCAAGAGGCAGCTGGACAAGCATCTGTCAGGGATGCTTTAGGGTGGATTCCTGCATTGAGCAGGGGGCTGGACTCAATGGCCTTGTAGGCCCCTTCCAACTGTGCTATTCTATGATTCTATGATTCTATGTTTCTAGTCCTTCTTTTAAACTGCTTCATTAGCTGTTAAGACCATAACATGAAGTAAACTGAGGGAATCTAATTAGTTATACAAGAAAATCTGGCGGCAAGATTCAAAATACCAGTTACATATACATATTTTGACCAACCTGTAATGAGAAAAAAGTCAGGCAAGCTGCAAAACTCCACACACAGTTCGCTTGAATAAAAAGCCTCAGCGTTTGTTGTGTGTCCTGCTATCAGAACTGAAAAATTTTCAGGGTTGTGTGAGCAAGCCCTGATCCATTAAGGAACGTACTGATTGATTTTACATCATTACAAAAATAAAACGTTCATTGTTTATTTACACACAACACCAGAACTCGTCTCTCCTTCTTCCACCCTCAGCTGCTTTTCCACATGTGGAATCCTTTCTCTGGCAATGGAGCCAATGTCTTCAAAGTGGGGCCGCCAATTGGATAAGACATCTTTTTTCCTTATATGGGGGAAAGCTGGTTTAGTGGGGGAGGGTAAGAGGACCCTCCTATTGAAAAATGGCATGTCATTTACAACCTAATCAAGGATTTGTCATGTTGGGAAGGGCTAAGGCATGATTCATGATGGAGAAGAAACCGCAAAAGGGCGAGTTCGGAACATAAATGCTCCAAGTTTGGAATTCCCGGGGTTCGAGCCAAATCCAGACTCTGATGGATCTGGTCATGGCCCATAATGCATCCACTGCCATATTCTCCATCATCATCATCTAGCCCTCTCCTGCCAGTTTCCACCTCTCCTTCCAGAGCAAATGGAAGGAGAGGTGAAGAGGAGATTGAAGGGAGACACGATAGCATTCGTCAAATACTTAAAATGTTGTCACACAGAGGAGGGCCAGGATCTCTTCTCGATCCTCCCAGAGTGCAGGACACGGAATAAAGGGATCAAGTGACAGGAAGCCACATTCCGGCTAGACATCAGGAAAAACCTCCTGTTAGAGCAGTACGACAATGGAACCAGTTACTTAGGCAGGTTGTGGGCTCTCCCACACTAGAGGCCTTCAACAGGCAGCTGGACAACCATCTGTCAGGGATGCTTTAGGGTGGATTCCTGCACTGAGTGGGGGGTTGGACTCGATGGCCTTAGAGGCCCCTTCCAACTCTACTATTCTATGATTCCATTAAATGTATCCTTGGGTAGCAGCCACGACCTTGTGCTAATGCATGCCCAGCCCCCTCCTTCAATTTTTGTGGCCTGGTATTCCAAGCAGTGCCAGGAGTGCTGATATAGCCACCCTGATATAGCCCCACAAACGTCCTGACCTAGGCCATAGCTAGACCTAAGGTTTATCCCTGGATCGTCCAGGGGTCAAACCTGTTCATCTAGGTGACACACAGGGGATCCAGTGCTCAGGCAGGGGTGAACCCTGGATGATCCCAGGATAAACCTTAGGTCTAGCTGTGGCCCTAGTGTCATTCTGAGGCATTGCGGGAAATTCAAAGCAGGGGACTCAGATCCATCTGGGCCTGTGGGCACATTTGGCATTCTGAAAAAGTGTTGTGGGTGCAGCCACAAAATGGATGATGCAGGGTGTGTGTGGCTAGTCACAAAATGGCTATCACAGGGGCATGGGGGGCAACTGTACAGGGGGAGACATTCCCCACCCTATTTAAGTGAAGAAAGCAATGTTTCCATCCAGCTGAAGGGCCACAGCTAGACCTAAGGTTTATCCCTGGATCATCCAGGGGTCAAACCTGTTCATCTCGGTGACACACAGGGGATCCAGTGCTCAGGCAGGGGCGAACCCTGGATGATCCCAGGATAAACCTTAGGTCTAGCTGTGGCCAGAGAGAGAGAGAGAGAGAGAGAAAGAGGAGAGCATATCCTCCCCTTCAGCCATTTTTCAGCAGAACTGCTCCATAATAATAATAATAATAATAATAATAATAATAATAATAATAATAATAATAATAATAATTTTATTTGTTACCCGCCTTTCCTTCTGGATGGAGGTGGAGTACAACACAAATGCAAACACCCTAAAATACATACAACTGATTGAAACATATAAAACTATTACATTATTAAAAGGCATCTTAAAATTCGACTGGGTAGGCCTGCCGGAAGAGATCAGTCAAGAAATTGCTCCATTCGCTTAAATAGAAGGAGAAAACCTACCTTGACACACACACCCAATGGCTGGGGAAGGGCGCCCCCATCCAATCAAGGACCCTGTTGCCCCACGTGTCCTTATGGGAGGGGGGTTCCCTCCTCCAACCACTTTTCAGGCTGGTTTTCTCCCCTCTTTGCAAGTGAACGGGGGTGCAGGTCATGTCAGGAAAGCTGCCAGTACCATATGTAATATCTGCAAACACCGAAAAGGTGCTCCTTCACTTTCATCATTTTGCTTGCACTTTTCTGGAAACGGTCCAGCTCTACCATTAATGCCCTTTTCAAAATGTGTCAACTGGAACTGGACACTCTATTCAAAATACAGCCATGCCATAGATTATTATTATTATTATTATTATTATTATTATTATTATTATCATCATCATCATCATCATCATCATGGTTGGACTGGATGGCCTTGTAGGCCCCTTCCAACTCTGCTATTCTATGATTCTATGATTCTATGATCATCATCATCATCATTATCATTATTAAATTTATTTGTATCCCACCTTTTGCCCAATACTGGGCCTCAAGGCGGCCTTACAAAATTTAAAACAGGCGAGAAACAGAGAAAAATGGTGTATTTGTCTGTGGATTCCGTATATGAGATATCGTTAACTTAGAAGAAAGAAAAGAATTTGATTATTGTGTTAAATGTATCAAACAAGGAGAGAATATAATTCACATCTGTGATATGTAGAGAGCCGAAAATACAACTTAACCTTTGTGTGTGTATTTTTCTCCTTTTTTCCTTGGATGTAATGGCGTTAGGTAATGCTTTTAAGTCATGCATGTTTGCGAAACAATAAAAAATTGATAAAGAAAATTAAAACATACACATTTTAAAACCTATGAAAAGAAAAGTGCACTATGATACTGTCTGTTGTGATTCCTGACCCACTGGATGACAACCACGCAACCCAGGGAAACCTTGGCCTAATCTACACCTATAGCCCTTTCGCAACGGAGGAGGGGTAATTGCGAGGTTTCTCGCTTCCGCGACCGTCCCTCATGGCGCATGCATGAGGGAAGTTTCCCGCGAGTAAAGGAGAGCCGTTGCAGAAGGACGTGCGCCCCATGATGGCACTTTCAAAGGTGTATCGGGAGAAGTGGGCGGGCCTGGACAGATGGGTACGGGGCATGGATTTTTTTAATAACTCCTCAAAGATGCGTACCAGCACAAATACACAGAAATGCAAGGAGTAAGGTACTGTGTTGAAGATGCGCTCTTGCAAATCAATATAGTTGTTTTAAAAAATACACGCTGTTGGTGGCAAAACACGCCAATGGCCGAAGAACAACTGTGCTGAAAATGGCGGCCGCCCACTCCCGCACCCGTCCAAAACCACTCGACACACCCGTGACAGTGGGTTGGCTGTTCACTGAGCTGGGAGCTCTCACCAAAAAGCAACAGCTTCAGGAAGGGGGGAGCACAGCAGGCGCAGACTTCAGGAGCGTAGGGAGAGAGCCAGAAAAATTGTGGCAAAAGCAGTCAGTGATTTTCCTGAATAACTGAGGGGTCATCCCCAGATCACCACGGGAGTAGGTGAACATCATGTGGTGCAGTAGGGATGACCTCAATATTATTTCAGAATAAATGACCCTACGGAGCTGGTGATTTGAAGCGGTCAACTAAATCCGGTCAGCATAACCAGGCCACTGGAGGGTTTTGAACTGGGCAGAGGATTGTGGTGTTCCATTGGAAGAAGTCCAGAGTGACTCTGTGAATAAGCCCATGTGATTTGTATCAAAGAACAGTTAATTGCCGGAACAGCCTTGATTTGCTGATGTCAGGAGATTTGCGCAGGTGTGAAAGGGACTTCTAATCTGGAAAAGCCATTCAAGGACTTCCAGCAGTTTCCTGGATAGGAATGGATGAGAATTTCAGCTCTGTTCAGTTTTGATAAGGATTTACCATGTTTGGGACAAAAAGAACCTGACATTTAGAAGATGCAAATGTGGGAGAAACCAAAGCATTTGAAACAGTGTGTTCAAAAACAGTGTGTATATTTGCAAAATGTGCACAAAAAAATGCTTTCTTCAGTTGAAACATTGACTGCCAAAAAAGAAAAAAGTGTACATTTGAGGAAGTATACACAGAAATACATACGTTTGGGGGTGGAAGAAACTGCTTACAAAAATGTGTATAGTTTGAAAAGATAGACACACAAATACGTGGAAAATTTCATGCAAACAAAGAATGTGCAATCCAATGTGGAAATGGAACAGAGCAAACTTAGCAATGGAAAAATGAGAGCCTGATGGAAATTGATCCTGACAATTTTGCTCATACCTACAGGTGTTAACACTGTGAATGGTTCAGGAGGAAAACCATGTTCCCCCCTCTTTCACACTGCTGGACCTAGAATCCTACAATAATTAGTGATGGGCAAATGTACTCCAAGTGACTTTTACTTTTACTCAGAAAGTAACGAATTTTCCCATGTGAGCTTGGTAAAGATGGTCAAACATGCAATGTTCAAACTCATTGAGGTTCTTCAGATTATTTATTTATGTATTTATTTATTACATTTCTATACCGCCCAATAGTCGGAGCTCTCTGGGCGGTTCACAAAAATTAAAACCATTCAAAGTATAAAACAACAGTATAAAACCATAATATAAAATACAGTGTAAAAGCTCAACCAGATAAAAAGAGCAGCAATGCAAAATTACAAATTTAAAACACTGAGTTTTAAAATTTATTTATAGACTGTTAAAACGCTGGGAGAATAAAAAGGTCTTCACCTGGAGTCTAAAAGCATATAATGTAGGCGCCAAGCGAACCTCCTTAGGGAGCTCATTCCACAGCCAGGGTGCCACAGCAGAGAAGGCCCTCCTCCTGGTAGCCACCTGCCTCACTTCCTTTGTCAGGGGCTCACGGAGAAGGACCCCTGAGGATGACCAGTTATAGATCGGGAAAGTTGTACATATTTGATTTGGGAAATTACACATTCCCCCTATAGATGAAAGCATAAAAATGCAAATTTGGTGGTAGCGGGGATACTTTTGAACACTAATGTAAGTTCAGGACATGGCGAAAATTTCCTGCAAATTACATAACTGCCTGCATTTGTATTTGGGGGTTGCAAAAGGTGGGATACAACAGGACATGTTGTCCTGATTTCCAAACAGGAACATTATTTTCATACATCCCTAGAGCTCAGACAGGAGTTCTCCTTAATACAAAATCTTTCTTCATGTATAGGCACTTGAACTGTCACTTGAGGTACAGGTGAACTCATGGCAAAGAGCATCTTTTATCAGCTTAGGTCGATATACCAACCACGCCCTTATCTGGACAGAGATAGCCTAGCTACCGTTATCCATTCTCTGATAACCTCTCGTTTGGATTACTGCAATGCGTTATACGTGGGGCTGCCTTTGAAAACGGTCCGGAAGCTTCAGCTGGTACAAAACAGAGCAGCACGTTTACTAACAGGGACTGGCCGGCGAGATTACATTACGCCAGTCCTTTTCCAGCTTCATTGGCTGCCAGTCCAGGTCCGGGCCCGATTCAAAGTGCTGGTATTAACATTCAAAGCCCTAAACGGCTTGGGGCCAGGCTATCTGAAGGAACGCCTCCTCCCATATGTATCTGCCCAGACCCTAAGGTCATCCTCAGGGGTCCTTGTCCGTGAGCCCCTGCCAAAGGAAGGGAGGCAGGTGGCTACCAGGAGGAGCAGGGCCTTCTCTGCTGCGGCACCCCGGCCGTGGAATGAGCTCCCTAAGGAGGTTCACTTGGCACCTACATGATATGTTTTTAGACGCCAGGTGAAGACCTTTCTATTCTCCCAGCATTTTAACAGTCTATAAATAAATTTTAACTTGGTGTTTTAAATTTGTAATTTTGCATTGCTGCTGTTTTTATCTGGTTGAGCTTTTATGTTGTATTTTATATTATGGTTTTATATTGTTGTTTTATACTTTGAATGTTTTTAATTTTTGAGAACCGCCCAGAGAGCTCCGGCTATTGGGCGGTATAGAAATGTAATAAATAAATAAATAAATAAATAAATATTTGCGCATGCACAAAATCAAGGAGCATCCTGGGAGCTGTAGTTTAGAAGTCTATAGTCTGGCACCGCATCCTGAATGACCAAATTATGTGGCCCCTTTCCAATTGGTTCTTTTCATGTGACCTGCCTGTGTGATGATGCCACGTGATGTCTACTTACCTTCGCCAATCGCTGCTGAATATTGCGAATGGCTGAGTTTCGAGCAACGAACTGCATATGACATTTGGCAGCATCGCTTGGCAGGAGTTTCAAGATGGACAAAAAGATGTCTTTCACATAATATGCAATTCCCTTGTTGGGGTTTGCTGGAAGAAGCTATCGTGGTGGCCAATAACTTAGATGGCTTAAAGAAAAACACAAGACAGAAATAGAATCATAGAATAGCAGAGTTGGAAGGGGCCTACAAGGCCATCGAGTCCAACCCCCTGCTCAATGCAGGAATCCACCCTAAAGCATCCCTGACAGATGGTTGTCCAGCTGCCTCTTGAAGGCCTCTAGTGTGGGAGAGACCACAACCTCCCTAGGTAACTGATTCCATTGTCGTACTACTCTAACAGTCAGGAAGTTTTTCCTGATGTCCAGCTGGAATCTAGCTTCCTTTAACTTGAGCCTGTTATTCCGTGTCCTGCACTCTGGGAGGATCGAAAAGAGATCCTGGCCCTCCTCTGGGTGACAACCTTTTAAGTATTTGAAGAGTGCTATCATGTCTCTCCTCCATCTTCTCTTCTCCAGGCTAAACATGCCCTGTTCTTTCTTTCTTTCAAATAAAAGAAAGGTATAGAATAGACTCATGGCAATGAGGTTGATCAACTGTTTATAGTCAGCATCACTAAAAGGACCTTTCATATGAAGGAACAATGGCCATGGCTAGACCATGCCTATATCCCGGGATTGTCCCGGGATCATCCCTGTGCATCCAAATGACACACAGGGGATCCCGGGAGCAGGCAGGGACGACCCCTCCATTTGCCTGGGATAATCCTGAGGTCTAGCTAAGGCCAATGTGTCACACACACCCGAGGAAACTTTCTAGAGATATCTGCTTCGCCACTGATAGGATCCAGAGCTGTGTGCAAATGGCCTGTCAACATTCTCCACCCTGTGAGCAAAGAAATTGGAGAGGGGACCATTTCACCCAATTTCTCCAGAAGATGGAGAAATGCTCCAACAGTTTCGTGGGGCAGTGGCAGTGGTGATAGAAACACTTCTTTCTTTTCCCTAATTTTTTTTTTTTTTTTGGAGGCGGACAGGGGACGCTGCTGCTGCAAATTGCAACGGCGTTGATAGCCTGGCTGCCATTTGCATCCTCTGCAATGCCTTGGACATAGGATCGTTCTGGGGCATTTGTGGGGTTGAGGATCGTGGTTGTTACACAAAAATGCTGGAGAAGCCCCGCCCTTCTTTTTCTATGAGAAAAAGACAAATCTCATAAGTGAGATTTCTGGGGGAAACTTTCCCCTGGGGGAAAAAAATCTTCTGATAGATTTCAGCTCAGCTCTAGTTAAAACAGAATTGTAAACTTGATGGTCCTTTTCATCATACTGTTCTTGTGTTCTTAGCTGACTCCTCCCTCCAATGAAACAGAATTCTTACTATGAGTGGCCAATTTCCCTTTTTGTTACTCATCTGCAGAGAGTCTTCCACTTCTTTATTTAGAACTATTTCCCCCCCCCCAGTCACATTCACTTAAGTTTTAATTTAATTTATTTTTTATTTTTTATGCAGAATGCCGAACAACACAATGAGCTTTACATATATAAATAGCCCCAGCTGGGTCCAATTAAAACATCCATGCCGCACACGTGCCTTCGAGCGATCGCGCTTGCATTGCGTGACGCGCACGTCGATTTTCTCATTCCTTCTCTTTCCCCTTCTCCTCTCTCCCCTCTTTCTTTTCATTTCCCTAAATTAATTCATGCCCTGATGTGGCATGGTCTAAATGCATTCCAGACATATTTATTTTTGCTGACAGCCAGTGTTTTGGAGAGAGTGGGGTTTAACAAAGCCATATGATACCCTGGGTGGATATTTGGAAAGAAAGACAACGCAGATTGTATTCCCCAGTGAGATTCAGGATTCAAGTCCTAACATATGTTATCGTGAAAAAGAAATTACTGCCAAAGGGGGCTGTATGATTCCCAACAACACCACTGAAGCAATACTGGATAGCTGGGGGATTTATATAGTCCTTTTATTGCAGGAGAGGAAATTTTACAATATTGGAGCCAAAACAACACCCCAACCCTAGAACCATAGAATGGTATTGATTCCATGTCCTGCACTCTGTGATGATCGAGAAGAGATCCTGGCCTTCCTCTGTGTAACAACCTTTCCTTGAAGAGTGCTATCATGTCTCCCTCAATCTTCTCTTCTCCAGGCTAAACTTGCCCAGTTCTTTCAGTCTCATAGAATCATAGAATAGCAGAGTTGGAAGGGGCCTACAAGGCCATCGAGTCCAACCCCCTGCTCAATGCAGGAATCCACCCTAAAGCGTCCCTGACAGATGGTTGTCCAACTGCCTCTTGAAGGCCTCTAGTGTGGAAGAGACCACAACCTCCCTAGGTAGCTGATTCCATTGTCGCACTGCTCTAACAGTCAGGAAGTTTTTCCTGATGTCCAGCTGGAATCTGGCTTCCATTAACTTGAGCCCGTTATTCCGGGTCCTGCACTCTGGGAGGATCGAGAAGAGATCCTGGCCCTCCTCTGTGTGACAACCTTTTAAGTATTTGACGAGTGCTATCATGTCTCCCCTCAATCTTCTCTTCTCCAGGCTAAACATGCCCAGTTCTTTCAGTCTCTCTTCATAGGGCTTTGTTTCCAGATCCCTGATCATCCTGGTTGCCCTCCTCTGAACACGCTCCAGCTTGTCTGAGTTCTTCTTGAATTGTGGAGCCCAGAACTGGACGCAATACTCTAGATGAGGCCTAACCAGGGCCAAATAGAGAGGAACCAGTACCTTGCGTGATTTGGAAGCTATACTTCTATTAATGCAGCCCAAAATAGCATTTGCCTTTCTTTCACCCATATCGCACTGTTGGCTCATATTCAGCTTGCAGTCTACAACAATTCCAAGATCCTTCTCGTTTGTAGTATTGCTGAGCCAAGTATCCCACATCTTGTAACTGTGCCTTTGGTTTCTATTTCCTAGATGTAGAACTTGGCATTTATCCCTATTAAATTTCATCCTGTTGTTTTCAGCCCAGCACTCCAGCCTATCAAGATCACTTTGAAGTTTGTTTCTGTCTTCCAGGGTATTAGCTATCCCACCCAATTTTGTGTCATCTGCAAATTTGATCAGCGTTCCCTGCACCTCCTCGTCCAAATCATTAATAAAAATGTTGAAGAGCACTGGGCCCAGGACTGAGCCCTGCGGCACCCCACTCGTTGCCTCTCCCCAGTTTGAGAAGGTTCCATTGATAAGTATTCTCTGAGTCCAATTCTGTAGCCAACTGTGAATCCACCTAATAGTTGTTCCATCTAGCCCACTTTTAGCTAGTTTGTTAATCAGAATGTCATGTGGTACTTTGTCAAAAGCTTTGCTGAAGTCAAGATATATGACGTCCACAGCATTCCCACGGTCCACGGTCTCTCCTCATAGGGCTTTGTTTCCAGGCCCCTGATAATCCTTGTTGCCCTTCTCTGAACACGCCCTCAGCTTTACCATCCTGCTTGCAGGCTATGAACAGGACACTGCTTTAGCCATTTATTCATAGAATCGTAGAATAGCAGACTTGGAAGGGGCCTACAAGGCCATCGAGTCCAACCCCCTGCTCAATGCAGGAATCCACCCTAAAGCATCCCTGACAGGTGGTTGTCCAGCTGCCTCTTGAAGGCCTCAAGTGTGGGAGAGGCCACACTAGATTTTAGGGGGGAAACCCGCAATCTGGGAAGTTTTTTTTCATGATTTTTTTTAAAAAAATTGTAAATAGAAATTGGTAAGCTGAGGCACGAGTGACACAGACATCTGTCAAGCAGACATTGATGCTACTACTACTTGCGTCAGCTGCAGTAAATAGCTGCTGTCAGTATGCTAGTGAATGAGAGCAGAGGAGTCAGGGGGTGCCAGCAGTGGCCTACCACTCTCTCAGATGGTATAATCCCTCCAAGAAGCCCTGCAGTGGAGCCAATCTGTATTAAACCACGTCAGCCCTCAGCAATGCAGATGTGATCCGTTACTCAGCACTTTGTCCTGTCTGGTGCCTGAGAAAGTTTGGAAACCAGGCAAGCATGGTTTTTATTGAAGAAATGTACACCCTGCCTTTTCGTTATAAAAGCCCGCAAAGCAGCTCTCAGGTAGAAGTGAAAACGTCAAGCATCTCTTGATAACAACATGTCACATGAGAAGAAAGAAACCATCCTTCCTTCTCTTATATGACTCTCAGCTGGTAGCTT
Source organism: Elgaria multicarinata webbii (assembly GCF_023053635.1). Classification (NCBI taxonomy): domain Eukaryota; kingdom Metazoa; phylum Chordata; class Lepidosauria; order Squamata; family Anguidae; genus Elgaria; species Elgaria multicarinata. The sequence goes on along the minus strand of NC_086171.1, from coordinate 5,058,363 downwards.
CCTTAGGCCTCAGGAAACAGTTTAGCCTCCTGAACCTCTTGTTCAGCTCAGGGATCAAAAAAGACTGACTATACCCCCATGGTTTCGTTCACACAGGAGCTTGTGAGCCAGTCCCTGCATGAACAGAAGCCTCGGGTGACTGCAGTGGTTATCATTTGTAACAGCTGCTACAATCAACCACAGAAAACATCCTTCCAGGCTCCTCTCAGTGCAGCCACCCCCGATCCGCCTCGGAGGCTGATCCAGAGCCCCCGAAGTAGCCCCGATCTGCCTCGGGGCTGCCTGACCCACCTCAGCACCTAAGCCGAGGTGAGATTCAGGCCCTCCAAGGTGACTTGGAGTTTTCTGGAAAAGGCTCCCCTCCCCCCACCCCAAAAGGCTCCCCCCACCGGTCTCCTTACCTGCTGCCTCCACTGACATCTTTCTTCTGGCGGCTTCTGGTGTCGCTGTCGGAAATGAACAGAAGTAGGCCACACGATTTTAAGATATCGCGCAGCCTCTGCTGATTAGTACCTCTATGGCCTCCGTGGTTTGTGACCATAGAGATACTAAACTGTTTAGTACGTCTATGGCCACAAACTACGGTGGCCAAAGAGGTACTAATCACAGCAGAGGCCACACGATATCTTAAAATTGTGCGGCCTACTCCCTTTCATTTCCAGCGGTGGCACCAGAAGCTGCCAGAACCAAGATGACGGCGGCGATGGAGGCAGCAGGTAAAGAGACTGTTGGGGGGGGCAGGGGATTGGGGGCTGGGAGGGGGCTGGCTCCGAAGTGCTGAGGCGGCCCAAAGCTTCGGAGCTAATTGCCTTCAGCTTCGGGCTGCCTCGGCCTTCACCCGAACCGCTTTGGATCCGGTTCGGAAGGGTCTGAATCACCCCAATCCACTTCGGATTCGAGGTTCGGATCCGAGGCAGTGCACAGCCCTTTTACCAATGACTCACCCCTTGGCTGCACCCAGTGGAAATTGTATGGCAGAAAGTAAACCAGCTGCAATGAGGGACACCATTTGGGGCGAACTTTTCCGCCTGCTAATAACTTCTTCAGTTGAAGCATAACTGCTAATGATTTTTTTCCCCCAGTTGAAGTAAATCCAGGTGATGGAGGCTTATCAGACTGATGATCAACATAGACTGAAGAGTAAACTCTGAAGAATAAAATGAAGGGTAAAATGGGTCCTAGAATTTTAATCCAAGCCTAATGTAAAATCTCCTGATGTTTCAAGATCATACAGCTGGAATCCAAGCTATTCTGGCACAAAAAAAGAATAACTATTTTAACCTAATTTCCCAATGTCTGCTTGCTAGACTTGTTGAACTAAACCACATAGCTTGAATCACCATTTGGGAGCCCCTTCATAAAAGCCACAGATACCATGAACTGAAAAACCTCTATGAGAGCTTCCGTGTTGCAACCAAGATTGCAGAAACGTTCAGGATGACCTCCACACAGGCAGCAGGCAGCCAGGATTTGCATTTGTTTGCCAAATTTTGGAAGGCACCAGAAGCCTCACTCTGACAGCCCGATGTTACTCCCTTTGCCATCAAGGCAGCTCCGAAACTTCCGTCTTGTTAGTCAGTGCACGAGGGCACCGCCGGTGCTGGAAGATGTCCTGCACCTCACTGAACGAATCAGTAGTCCTCAAGAGATGTGGGAAAGGGAGGGAAAGATACTGAGCTTCAAAATGGGGCCTCCAGCTCTGGGATGGCTCCTACAGGGGGCAACTCAGTTACTTGATTAAACACCAACCTAATATCACTGCCTATTCCTGCATTTTCATTTATTAGCTCACCTGCCAGGGATGCTTTAGGGTGGATTCCTGCCTTGAGCAGGGGGTTGGACTCGATGGCCTTGTAGGCCCCTTCCAACTCTATGATTCTATGATTCTATGATTATCAATGTATATAACTAGTTGCCTAGGAAATTGCATTCTAATATTATTTTTATTTTGTTTGCCATCATGAGTCGTCTTGGTCCATATGAATATTTAAATATAAATATCTTCTTTTCGGTGCAGCAAGTGGTTCCATCTGTATTCCCTAGGTTCAAGCATAGAATCATAGAATCATAGAATAGCAGAGTTGGAAGGGGCCTACAAGGCCATCGAGTCCAACCCCCTGCTCAATGCAGGAATCCACCTAAAGCATCCCTGACAGATGGTTGTCCAGCTGCCTCTTGAAGGCCTCTAGTGTGGGAGAGCCCACAATCTCACCAGGCAACTGATTCCATTGTCATACTGCTCTAACAGTCAGGAAGTTTTTCCTGATGTCCATCTTGCTTCATGTCCTGTGAGGTCCTCTGTAGATCTTCCTTCAATGGCTCTGGCAGATGGCTGTCCATTCTCCCCTTGAATGCCACCAGTGATGGAGATCCCATCACATTTCTAAGCAGTTGGTTCCATTCTCTGACTGCCCTGACCAGGAGGAGTTTTTTTGTGATGTTCAGCTGAGGTTCTCTGGGTGATGTTGGCCAGCCATGTAGGCCACAGCTAGACCTAAGGTTTATCCTGGGATCATCCAGGGTTTGCCCCTGCCTGAGCACTGGATGCCCTGTGCGTCACCTAGGCCATAGCTAGACCTAAGGCTTATCCCTGGATTGTCCAGGGGTCAAACTTGTTCATCTCGGTGACACACAGGGGATCCAGTGCTCAGGCAGAGGCGAACCCTGGATGATCCCAGGATAAACCTTAGGTCTAGCTATGGCCTGGCTCTCAGCCTAACCTACCACACAGGGTTGTCATGAGGATAAAATGGAAAGGAGGAGAATCATGTAAGCCACCTTGGAGGAAAAAAAGGTGCGATGGAAATATAATAAATGAATGATTGTGGAATTGCAAAAGATTCCTGAGAATTACATTCCTGCTCACATTTGCATTTGGGGTTGTGAACAAGACATGTTTGCATGTTTGGCAAACAGGAACGAAACTCGTGCACCCATCATTCTGATATTTGGCAAGCTTATTCTCCCCAGAAGGGGGTGACTAGCCCAGTGAATTCCATCCAGTTCTGCCAAGAAATAAAATAATTATCAGCAGCTTTTTTCTTTCTTTCTTTTTGAAATCAAAACATAAAGATTCATAGCACAAACTCTATTTTTCTGAGATTTGGCAGATATAACCCCTGCCTAAGGAACTACTATGACTGCCAATAACATTCAGTTGTGTGTGTGTTTTTAAGTTCCCATGATAATCAATAGGAGGCATGAAGACTCTGATGTATGGATCTCAAGTTGGGTTCAGTATGGACTTGAAGCGGGTGGCCTCCGAATCAGTCCAAGCCGAAGCAGGACATTTTCTGAATCGGGGCCCACGTCGAATATCTAGATTGGTGCACTTCTCTAGTAAATGAAGCCTATTGACATCCATGAAACCCTGGTTCCAAGTGAAAGATCCAACAATTTCAGTCTCGGTGTAGGAAATGTAATACTTTTGATGCAGGATACAAAAGGGGGGGGTGAGAAACTGCACCCATTGAAACATTTAAACAAGCCCTGAAATTCTGAGTGCATCAAGTCTTGAAAAGTATAAAAACAAGACTGAGTGGAAAAATCTATGCAATGTTGAAAGATTTCTATGAATAATAATCACGAATAAAGGGATGAGAGCCGTTTTTACTATCATAAAAATTTACTTCCCTCCCTCAGTCATCTCAGAATCCAAAACATACTTAGTCATGGTTTCTTTATTTTATTTTATTTTATTTTTCCCTTACTGCTTGGGGGAGTAAAGGGGAAAAAAGATATTATAAACCAAAGAATTATCCTTGGGAAATTTGAAGTTAAGAGCCATGCAGTTTTCTTGCATCAGAAACCAAGTTTAGAAACTTACAAGGATATGAGAATCAGCATGCTGGATCGTATTAAAGATTTCTCTGACCCAGCACTGTGTTTCCAACAGAGGGCAGCCAAATGCCTCTAGGAGGCTTGCAAACAGGACATGAAGGGGGCAGACCTCCTTGTTTATTTGTCTCCCAGGATCTTGGAATTGGAGCTATAATGCCTCTCTGCACTGAGTTCTCATGCTTATTTGCTGTATGTAAACTCATCCTCAACTAATTTGTCCAATCTTTTAAATTCCATCTAAGCTGAGAGGCCGTTATCACCTCTTAGGGCCAGATCCGAAGCGAAGCGGGCCTATCCAGACCTCCGAAGCCTGGTTCCGAAGCAGATCGGGGGAGGTCCAGATCGGTCCAAAGCAGTTCGGGGTGTGTGTGCACAGCCCTAATTAACAGGATTCTTACATTCAGATGACTCCCCCTAGAGAATGAAAGAAATCACCAGCAGTGATTCCAGCAGGTCTATCTGAGGCAGCAGAGAAGCTATTCCACCAGACTTGCTGAAAGCCAGCTTAATTTTTTCTAGGGCTGTGCACTGCTTCGGGCCTGATCCCCGAATCTGAACCGAGGTGAGCCAGTTTTTCTGAAAATGGCCTTTTACGGCCACTGTAGTTTGAGACCTTAAAGCTAGGAAACTCCAGAGCTCCCATCTTCATTTAGAATGGTGGCTCTCATCGAGGATGGGTGGCTGCTGGATGGCTCAGATAAGTCCTATGGTTGGGTGATGGCAGCAGCTCTGGGTTTGGGTGGGCAAGTAGGGAGGGGGGAATCTGATGGACTCCCATTGGCTTTGCGCTGGGCTTTCCTGGGCTTTCAATGAGCGCCTGGGAACCTGCAACATCCAACTCACTTTGGCTGCCCGGATCTTCAGCTCCCGATCCAAAGTGGTTCAGCCCAGACTTGAAGCACCCTGAGTCAAATCAGGGCTAATTCAAAACCTTCAGATAGGTCTATGAAGCAAATCAGGGGATCAATGCACAGCCCTATTTTTTTTTCTCTGCCCTCCCCATTCCTTTTTTCCTTTTTCCTGTCTTTTCAGATTTTAAGCCTGCAGGCAGAGGCTGTCTTGTCAAAGAACACAGTTGCCATACCCTGTCATTTGTGCATTTGGGACCCATTGGAAAGCGCTCTGTTCACATACCAATGTGCACACATAGAGTTCCTCCACCACAAACAGAGCTCACTTGGATCAGAGTCCCCCTCACATGTAAGAGTTCTAGGTGTATACATTGGTACCCACGTAGGGCCGTTTCCGATGCACTCCAAACATGTGAATGGCAGAGGGGACGGGTGGCCACTAGACATATCGGAGTTCAGGTATGTGGCCAGCCTGTCCACCTTGTGAATTATTTCAAAGCATTAGTGGGGTCATCTGAAGCCTATGTGGAGTAGTGGCTAAAGTGTTTGACTGTGGCCATAGCTAGACCTAAGGTTTATCCCTGGATCATCCAGGGGTCAAACCTGTTCATCTAGGTGACACACAGGGAATCCAGTGCTCAGGCAGGGGTGAACCCTGGATGATCCCAGGATAAACCTTAGGTCTAGCTGTGGCCTGGGAGTTGGGAGATCCGGGTTCTAGTCCCCATTCGGCCATGGAAACCCACTGGGTGACTTTGGGCCAGTCACAGACTCTCAGCCCAACCTACCTCACAGGGTTGTTGTTGTGAGGATAACATAGAGAAGAGGAGGATTATGTATGCCGCCTCGGGTTCCTTGGAGGAAAAAAAGCAGGATAAAAATGTAATAAATAAATAAAATAAACAAACAACCCCCTGCTCTGATTGCTAATTGTACCAGTAGCCAGAGACTGAGGTATAATCCCTTCCATGTCCCCATCTTTAACACTTCCTCCTCCCACGACCATTTCTTAATCTGGTACTAAAAGGCTTAGATCACGTTGCAGTGAAGAGGGTACTTCAAATGTAAATTTGGTCCTGCTTAACGTGTGGCACAGAGCGGTAAAGCAGCAGTTTCTGCAGCTGAAACTCTCCCCACGGCCTGAGTTCGATCCCAGCGGAAGCTGGTTTCAGGCAGTCGGCTTGGGTTGACTCAGCCTTCCATCCTCCCGAGGTCGGTAAAATGAGTACCCAGCTAGCTGTGGGAAAGGTAATAACGGCCGGGGAAGGCAACGGCAAACCACCCCGCTATAAGGCCTGCCAAGAAAACGTCAGCGAAAGCAGACGTCCCTCTAGGAGTCAGCAATGACTCAAGTGCTTTGCACGAGAGGTTCCTTTCCTTTTCCTAACCTCAGAACCTGCACCAAACGTGTCTGGAGCATCCCAGCAGGTGACCAAGCTAATCCGAACTGACAAACATCACTACAAGAAAAAAAGCAAATTAAATTCTATTTATTTTAGAAAATTACAAAATTAAAAAGGAAGTGGCGGCATGGTGGTTATATAGAAATGTTCTCTATTATTAGAAACTTTCTCTATTATTACAAGGAAAGGGAATGAAACAAAAATATAGGATTCATTCAAGATATGCTAAGTTATTATAGCACTCCAATAGCAAACATTCAACATTATTAAAAAGTGAAGCTCACCGATATCATATTCCATTCGATGCTGGACTTTCAATATTTGCAGAGCAGTTCAACATTCAGAAAATGTCTGGAGAATATTCAAAGTGAACAGAGGCGCAGGGGGGCAACGGAAATCTGGGAAGCCGCCTTAGGCTGCATCAGGCCACTGGTCTGCCTATAACGCAGAGTTATTTTGGGGCTCTATGGGTTTTCAGACAGGAGTCTTTCCTAGTCCTAGAAGAAGATGTTGGGGTCTGAACCCAGGACCTTGTCCATGTCAAGCCTGTGGTCTACCACTGAGCTATCTGGCAGCAGAATGTTCCAGTTCTAAGCACTCTCTACTTTAAATTCTGGGCAAACTGCAGGGCTTCATCTCAGGATCTGCAGCGTTGTGATTTTGCCAAGTAAATGTGGAGCCAGAAACCCTTACAAATGATAATGGCCAAGGATCTTTGCACTGGAAGCTTCTTGTTTCTCAAAAACCTCCTGCCTTCTTGGGAGACAATAACGAGGCCTGCTAAGTAATCCACAAAGCTTTATTCAAGCAATAAACATCTCTGAAGGGAGTCTAATCTCTAAAAACTTTCCCCCTAGGCAAAACTATGCAAACTAAGCGAGACAATTGTTCTTTCAAGAAGAATGGAAAGCCATTTCCCAAGGTGCGTTAACTTCAGAGAGACTAGTTGTGATGCAGCTTCTGACAGGACGACTTCTTCTCGCCTTCCTTTAGCTCCGCCCGTTTTAGTCGGCGGCGTACTCTAGGATTGGCTAACCTGTGCATGCTCTCTCCTTCGGGAGAATATTGGCTTCCCACTAACTGTGTATGGTTTGCCCTTGAGGAGATAAGCTCTGGAGAAGGTTCACTCCCACCTGGTGAAGAGCCTGTGAGAGCTTTCTCCCCCACTGGTCCAGGCTGGCCTGTGTCTGGCGCCGACTCCTCTAGTTCAGAGTCTGATTCTGATTGGTTACCTAAAACACCTTCTTCCAAACTAACGAAAGCAGGGCTAGACATGACATAAGGTCTCCTCTTCCTCCTCCTCCTCCTCCTCCTCCTCCTCCTTCTCCCCCATCATCATCACTGCTGCCAGATGGTGCAGCTTGGACTTGCAACAAAATATTACTGTATTAGAGCGTATTCTCTGTTCCAGATTCCAGCCACTCCATCCTGCTTCCTCCTGCTTTTCCATACATTCTCCCAATGTTCCATGGACGCTGACCAATCTCAGTCCTCTCAATCGGCTGTGGGGAGCGGTTGTGGGTGGAGTCCCATCCACAACGTTCTGCTTTTAAAAAGGTTTGCTCTGCTTCTGTTAACCCTGGCTTTCCCCCACTGATGCCTGCCTCTTGCGTGCGGGTGGTGCCTTTTTGGCTACATAGGCATTGGCACTCAGCCCTTAAAAACCAGGGTTAAAAGGGATGCGGTTTCAGGGATAGAGAAGGAATTGGTGGAGGACCCGCAAGGGAAGAGCAGGGAAAGGTAGGTAGGAGGTAGGTAGAGTGGAGATCTGGTAGAGGAGGATTTGGAATCATAGAATCATAGAATAGCAGAGTTGGAAGGGGCCTACAAGGCCATCAAGTCCAACCCCCTGCTCAATGCAGGAATCCACCCTAAAGCATCCCTGACAGATGGTTGTCCAGCTGCCTTTTGAAGGCCTCTAGTGTGGGAGAGCCCACAACCTCCCTAGGTCACTGGTGCCATTGTCGTACTGCTCTATGGGGATGCTCTATCCATGATTTCAGAGAACGCTTAGGGAAAGCCTGAGCTTTCCCCCCAAAATGACCTTTAAAAGCTTGGGGGAAAGCTAGGAATTGGATCTGCGCATCCCTGTCCCTGAGGAATTTTGTTTTTTACAACTTGATGCTGTTTGGACTTTATACTGTTATACTGTTAGTTTTACCCTACCCTGTGCCTGTTTAACCTACCCTGTGCCTGTTTGCATTCTCTTCCCCTCCTTATTGTTCTACTATGATTTTATTAGATTGTAAGCCTATGCGGCAGGGCCTTGCTATTTACTGTTTTACTCTGTACAGCATCATGTACATTGATGGTGCTATATAAATTAATAATAATAATAATAATAATAATAATAATAATAATAATAATAATATAAAAGGAAGTACATCTTCATCCATTGCGCAGTTAAACTATGGAACTCACTACCACAAGATGTGGTGATGGTCACCAATTTGGATGGCTTTAAAGGGGGGATGGATAAATTCCTGGAGGAGAAGGCTATCCATGGCTACTAGTCCTGATGGCTAAGTGCAATCCAGTAAGCCTGTATATACCAGTTGCTGGGGAACATGGGTGGGAGGGTGCTGTTGCACCATGGCCTGCTTTATTAGTCCCTGGCCAACGGCTGGTTGGCCACTGTGTGAACAGAGTGCTGGACTAGATGGAGCCTTGGTCTGACCCAGCAGGGCTCTTCTGATGTTCTTATGCTCTTATGCAGCCTAACAATGAAAAAGGAAAAAACATTGCTTCAGGTGCTCCTATTTAATACCCATCCCATACCTGAGCTTTCATGTCTAAGATGTAGACCTTAAAGATCAATCAGATTTTGGAAGGAAAAAAAATCCCTGCCTCCCAGCAATATTTCCTTGAAATGGCACCAGGAACTTACCATGTCAGCAAAATAAAAAATGTGTGTGTGCGCGCACATGCGCACATGCGCACGTGCGTGTACACAGGTTGATTCCTTCTCTGCTATTCTTCTGCTGGGAGTCAAAGATCATTTTATTCAAGTAGCCCTTTGGTATGTAGGCAGGTCTCTTGGGTTGGAGCTGTCTTTACTGCTGTTTCTGTTTTGATTTTTTGAATGTTTTGAATGGCATTTCATGTTTTGTTTTATTATTGGTTTGGTTTTTTGTCAAGTCTTATTAGTGACTGGAAGCCACCTGGAGTGCCATTTTTTGGAAGAAAGGCAGGGTCCCAGTCAACTAAAGAGATAAGTAAATAAATAACTAATATTTGGCTTTCTTGCCAATAAATTAGCCCAGTTCCTGCCTAGGCAATGAGACATCTGCTGTGATTGTTTGAGCTGTCTGAAAGTCTGTCTCACGGGTGTATTGGCAGAGTAACACTACAGAATATGATTTCGTTTGTAACATTTATGCCAAATGAATGCTAAGCCGGTTCGTTGTCCGTTTCCTGGTCCCTCTTTCGGTGCCAAACAGGGAAACTTGAGCTCAGCAAAGGCTCTCCAAATTCTAACTTGAAGCTCATTCTGACTTCAGTCCATATGAGATTGTGATCTTTATTCTTTCCCCTCTTTTCCTATGAAAATCTGTGCGTATTTTTGTGTGCCTTTGTGCGTCAATTGAGCAAATCTCCCACTGATTAAAGCCTATTTGGGCACATTTCCCCCCCCCCCCAAAAAAAGTACACAATTTTTCATGCATATTTTTCTTTTCTTTTTTGAATTTCATCATTTTTATTTTTCCGACATCTAAACGAACATCACACATAATACATACACATAACGCATACGTATAGATGTGTGTTTTTTCAAATGTATGCTTGCTATAGAATCCTCTCCTCTCTCTCTCTCTCTCTCTCTCTCTTCTTTTTCTTTTGGTCTGTTGATCCCATTGCAAGCTCAGAAATGTATGGATTTGGACTGCAGATTGCATCCAAATCCATGTTCAGTCCAGAAGTTGTGAACTGGGTAAATCCTGATCAAAACAAACTGAAAAAAAATTCTCATACATCCCCAGCGCCAAATCAAGCGACATGCCTGTTGTCACTCAAGTAGCAAAGATGACAGAAAAGTTTTTGCCAGAGTGAAATGGTTGGCTTTGGGATTTGGTGGCCAGAAGCAAACCTCATAACCTGTTTCACCCTGTTTCTGGATGGGGTTGCACTCTCCCTAAAGGATCGGGTTCGTAGTTTGGGGTTGCTCTTGGATCCAGGACTGTCACTTGAGGCACAGGTGAACTCAGTGGCAAAGAGCACCTTTTATCAGCTTAGGCTGATATACCAACTGCGCCTTTATCTGGACTGAGATAGCCTAGCTACAGTGATCCATGCTCTGATAACCTCTCGTTTGGATTACTGCAATGCGTTATACGTGGGGCTGCCTTTGAAAACGGTCAAGAAGCTTCAGCTGGTACAAAACAGGGCAGCACGCTTACTAACAGGGACTGGCCGACGAGATCACATTACGCCAGTCCTTTTCCAGCTTCATTGGCTGCCAGTCCAGGTCCGGGCCCGATTCAAAGTGCTGGTATTAACATTTAAAGCCCTAAACGGTTTGGGGCCAGGCTATCTGAAGGAACGCTTCCTCCCGTATGTACCTGCCCGGACCCTAAGGTCATCCTCAGGGGTCCTTCTCCGTGAGCCCCTGCCAAAGGAAGTGAGGCAGGGGGCTACCAGGAGGAGGGCCTTCTCTGCTGTGGCACCCCGGCTGTGGAATGAGCTCCCTAAGGAGGCTCGCCTGCCACCTACACTATACTCTTTCAGATGCCAGGTGAAGACCTTTTTATTCACTCAGCATTTTAACAGTCTATAAGTTTAATTTTAACTTGGCTGTTTTAAATTTGTGTTTTAAATTTGTGTTTCTGCACCGCTGCTGATTTTATCCTGGTTTGTGCTTTTATATTGTATTTTATATCATAGTTTTACACTGTTTGTTTTATACTTTGAATGTTTTTAAACTTTTGTGAACTGCCCAGGGAGCTTCAGCTATGGGGCGGTATAAAAATGCAATCAATCAATCAATCAATAACCGGGAGGGATTTAGATTCCTTTCTGTAGGGGCATGTAGGACATTGTTGCCCAAATGTCTCCTCTTAATGGGGATGGCCTGCATGAGCTTTGCACACAGGTGAAGAAGCACAAGGGCCAGCCAAAGATGGTTTGCTGCCCAGTGCAAATGGAGCCACTACAAAGTTATTTTGCCACCAGAGGAAGACACAAGCAGCTCTCCCTGGGAGTAAAAATAAACAAATATCATTTTAAATTTTCTGACCTCTCATGATACCCTAATATTTGCTGCCTGAGGCAGTGGGGCTTGTGGGGGTGGGTGGGTGACGTCTTTCAATCCGAGGATCAATATCAATTTCGTAGAAGTTCTCCAGTGTCAAATTCCAGTGGTGAGCAGGGCCAAATACCACAATTACCATCATATTTTAGCTTAAAGCTTTTACTGCCAGTAACTAAGCCTTAGGGGAAGCGCCCCCCCTTGTAGAATTGTGGGGGGGGGGAAGCGCTTACCAAAAGCCAAGCAACTGCCAAAGAATTGGTGGTTGGGATAAAGGGGGTGGAACCAGGAACAGTGGGTGTGGCCATCTGGGGAACTCCGGTAGACCAGATCGAGAACCCAGGAAGGCCAAATTCCACCCCAGGGCCTGAAGTATGGGTGCATGGGTATTTTTAATCAGTTTTTTTTTTAATTGTGAGTTTTAACAAAACGAACAACGAAGCAAAAAAGTGCAAGTGTAACTACATACTTTAAAGGCCCCAGTTTCAAATAGGGCTATGCTCCGCTCCGATTCGGATGGCGAATCCAGGGCGGAGCGACCCAATCTGCCTCCGCCAAAGGTGGATTCGAATCGGGTCGGGGGAGCTGCAGATCCAGGCGAAGCGGTTCACCTCCATCCGGAGCTCCGAATGCAGGTAAGTGGGGGGGGGAAGGGGCTCACCTGGTGCTGCCACTGCAGTCCATGCAGCAACGGTGGTGGAGCCAGGTAAGGGGACAGGGGGGAGGGGACTTACCTGCCTCCATCGTGGTCCGGCACCGGTTTCAACTGAGGGCCAGGCCTCAAGCTGGAAGAGCAGGGTTGAAGCTGGCACTGGACCGCGACGGAGGCAGGTAAGTGGGGGAAGGGAGCCTTACCTGGCTCCACCACTGCCACTGCAGTCCATGTGGCAATGGCAGTGGAACCAGGTAAGGGGGCAGGGGGAGGAGGGCTTATTTGGCCCCATTTTGCCCTCCCTTCCCCACTTACCTGCCTCCACCATCCGCTGTGGAGGCAAGTAAGTAGGGAAGGGGGGCAAAATCTCGATCCGCCCCTCTGGATCTCGCTTCACGGAGCAGAGCAGGGGAGGGTCGGATCGACCCGAAGCAGACTGGCCCAATCCGAAAGTTGCAGATCGAGTCACAAAGCGGTTTGGGGGGTCCATGAACAGCCCTAGTTTCAAATATTATAATGTTCTAAATGGAAAAAAGGGGGAAAGGGGAGTAAATTATACATAAACTTCAGTACATGAAGACCAATTGGGCCTCGTCTACACCAAGCAGGATATTCCACTATGAAAGTGGTATATAAAAGGCAGGAGCCACACGACTCCTTTATAGCAGTACTGAAGTGCCCTGACAACTGTTGGGGCCCGTTGACACAGACCATATGCCGCTTTCATACCAGTATATTCTGCTTGGGGTAGATTAGGGCCAAACATAAGCCCATTCGTGAATGGCACCACTACCATTCTTTCAAAAGTTGCTAGTGTGGCCAGGACTTCAATCCATTGCATTATTGGTGGTGAGCTTTTATCTTTCCAATGATTTAATGAAGAATCAGATATGGAGAGCGTTATCCATACATCACTATCAAACTCACTGAAAGGAACCCATTCATATTCATCAGCACTTAGCTACTGCACAATGCTTGGATGTAGGCCTAATACTTTTTTGGGCCAGGTGACATCCCATTGCGCCCTTTGAAAGACATGAGCCGGTGACCTGCAGTACCACTGTCTGGCCAGCGGTAGCGGTGGAGCCCAAGTGCAGTGAACTGCAACTTGTTCTTCTGGTGAGCTGCTGTAGGCCCCATTCAGACAACACGCTAAACCATGCTGCTTAACCGCAAAATGGTGAATGGAATACAATGCATGTTGTCTGAATGGGGCGAGAGTGATGTAACAAGTAGGGCTCTGCTCCGCTTCTCCTCGGACCGGAGAAACAGTAGCGGATCAGGGTGCTTCGCTTCCCCTTAAGGTGGAGGCAAAGAAGATCGGGGGAGCAGCGGAGCGTTGCGGAGCAGATTGAGGTGAAGACGGATCCTTTGCCTCGATACAGAGCTCCGCAAAAAAGGTAAGGGGGGTTTACTTGGCCCTGCCGCTGCTGCTGCCACCCGTGCAGCAACGGCAGCAGAGCCAGGTAAGGGGACAAAGGGGAGGGGGGATCCGTCCGCGGTCCCATGGCTGCTTCAACTGAGCCCAAGGACTCATACAGGAAGACCAGGCCGTGCAGCCCAGACTTCCTGTTTGAGTCCTCGGGCTCAGTTGAAGCAGCCACGGGACCGCAGATGGACGCAAGTAAGGGGGAGGAGGGAGGGGGTTTACCTGGCCCTGCCGCTGCCCGTGCAGCGATGGCAGCAGAGCCAGGTAAGGGGGCAAGGGGGAGGGGGGGTCTTACCTGCATCTGTCGCGGCCCGTCGCCGGCTTCACTAGAGCCCGCGGCTCAAACCGGAAGTGTAGGCCGCAAGCAGGGCCTACAGTTCCTGGTTGAGCCGCGGGCTCTAGTGAAGCTGGCGACAGGCCAGGCAGACGCAGGTAAGGGGGAGGAGGGAGGGGGTTTTACCTGGTGCCGCACCCCGCCGCTGCGGAGCTCCGATTTGGAGCCGGAGCTCTGCAGCGGAGCAGAGCAGACCCTAGGCAGATCAAGATGGGGCGGAGCAGGCCCAATTCGCAATTTGCGAATCTGGAAGAGAAGAGGATCGGGGGTCCGTGCACAGCCCTAGTAACAAGTAAAGGTGGATTCAGCTGCCGGGGTCTCTGTTCCAAGACCCCTGGTGACTTACTAAATCATGGTATTAAAAAAATGAACATCAGAAACCGAATAAATAAATAAATAAATAAATAATCTAGCCCTATGACCACAAACTTTTTCAATATGGGCTGGTTCACATCTGAGGCCTAGCTGTCAACCAGCATTCATGGCAAGACAAGTAGCAATGGAGAAGTGTTTGTATGCTTTTACTGTAATTGCAGACTACACACACGCACACATATATAAATACAAGAAAATCCGCCAGTCTCTGAATTGTTTTCCCTCCGGACCCAAGAATTCTGAAAAAAATCCAGAGTCGAAACCTGACCTCTTTCTAGAGGACAAGTTATCGCTGTTTCCCCCTCTGCGTGAGCGACGTCTTTTTTAATTTCCTGTAATCTAATTAAGAAAGGAATCTGCGTTCGTTAACAGCTTTATCTGTTCTGTAGCCCTTTATGCAGCCATGTGAAAGGGAGTGAATGAAAGGGTCTGTCGCTGCTCTGCGGGATTCCAAAATAACCTGTCTTTAAGGCGGCAATCACCGCGTATTACTAAATAAACAGCCCAGGCAATGCTGTCCCTGAATCCGCCATGGATCCTTCAATGCCTGGCTTGCTTATGAAAGATGGGTTTATATTGAGGTCAAATGATACAGTACAAGTGTTGGGGGTACCTAATTAGGCCCTTGGTTCTATGGACGGTATGTGCTGTTTCATGGCTAGCTCCTGCTTATGCATTGATTATATTTTGTATAAAATAGCACAGAAGCATTCAAAGCTTCTATTTACAACCAGAATGCGCTATGAGGTCAGCATTCTTGTCTGCCACTAACTACCACTTAGCTAAAGCTTCTGACCGCTCCATCGAAATAGCTCCAGAATGCAGTGAGGTTATTTTGACTTTGAAAATCGGTCTTCTTTTTAAAATCCATCTGCCACCTAGGCCTGTGAATCTCAGAAGAGTATTATGTCTCTTAATTTCTGTTTTCCAGAAATATTTACACTGGTAGTAGCTACTCCAGGGGTGCACTGAGGAAGCGGTTTAATACTAAGCTGAAACATCACCCTCGTATTGCATTCTACTATCAGCACTTCAGAGTCTCAGGCAAATATCAATTTAGCTAGAGCTGTGTGCAAATGGCACCTCAAAATTCTCCACCCTATTATTTGCGGGCAGAGAAAGTGAGAGGACAATTTCAATGTGTCTCTCCAGCGGGAGGAGAAATTCTCCAACAGTTTCTGGCAGGTAGGGCTGAGAATTGGCAGGGGTTTAGCACAACTTGAGCCTCGTGTGGCGCAGAGCAGTAAAGCAGCAGTTTCTGCAGCTGAAACTCTCCCCACGGCCTGAGTTCGATCCCAGCGGAATCTGGTTTCAGGCAGGCGGCTCGGGTCGACTCAGCCTTCCATCCTCCTGAGGTCGGTAAAATGAGTACTCAGCTAGCTGGGGGAAAGGTAATCACGGCCGGGGAAGGCAACAGCAAACCACCCCGCTATAAGGCCTGGCAAGAAAACGTCAGCGAAAGCTGGCGCCCCTCCAAGAGTCAGTAATGACTCAGTGCTTGCACGAGAGGTTCCTTGCCTTTCCTTCCTTTAGCACAACTTGTTTTGCTTGTTATTCAGGGAATTTCTTTAATTTGCGCTGCCCCTGCAAGGGGAAACCAAATCAACCATGTTGGCAGCCTGGCCCCCAGTGTGCATTCTCCACAATGCAGATGTGAGAGGGGGTGGTGACGTCATCTTCACAGAAGAATGAGAACTAGTGGCCTACCAAAATCTGTCCTCCAATTTCTCAAAAGTTTCCTTTCCCTGTGAAAGAGGCTTTCATTTTTCTGCCTCATTCTCAGGGCATTTTATAAATAAGGCAGGGTCGCCTTCTCCGTACAATCCGTCCCGGACACTCAGGTCCTCTGGGAAGAATTTACTACAGCCAGCAAAAACTAGGCTGACAACGTTTACCCAGAGGACCTTCCGGGTCCTTGATTGGATGGGGGCTTCCTTCCCCAGCCATTGGGTGTGTATGTCAAGGTAGTTTTTCTCCTGCTATTTAAGTGAATGGAGCAATTTCTTGACTGATCTCTTCCGGCAGGCCTACCCAGTCGGATTTTAAGATGCCTTTTAATAATGTGCTGTCTTTTAATACTGTATTAATTTTATATATTTTTAATCAATTATATGTATTTTAGGGTGTTTTGTATTTGTGTTGTACCCCGCCTCGATCCAGAGGGAGAGGTGGGTAAGAAAGAATTATTATTATTATTATTATTATTATTATTATTATTATTATTATTTTCTTTTGGTGGTATTTTGGAACTTGCCTAATCACTGCAAGGTAGTTGAGCATGCAGTGTATTTTTCTTTCTTTCTTTCTTTCTTTCTTTCTTTCTTTCTTTCTTTCTTTCTGTTATGCATCTCTCCATTCCTCTCTGGCTGCCTGTACTTCCTGACCTGAGAAAGAACCTTGGAAGGAATTACCTCATGATGTGGTCTTCTCCTGGGCCTTAATTGAAACGCAGGACACTAATTTCTATACAATAAAAATAGGGCATTTGTGCACACTCTTTGACCACCTCATAAGTAGGGATGGGTGAACTCACTACGTCCAATTCGTTGGACGTTTGCCTCACCACCACCACCACCATCATTCCCCTCCCCCATTCATGGCATCGCACAAGCTTCTGTTCCAGCTTGGTGAGTGTCCGACGACGACATGAGCTTGTCCGCCCTTATCTGGAGCCTTCCTTGTGTGCAGCAATGGAAGCTCCAGAAATTATGTAAGGTCCCCTGCCTTTATACACAATGGAGGCTCCAGAAACAACGTCATTCCCCATTGCATAAATGTCAGCTGCGATGGTCCCATTTATGCAAGAGCAATGGCGCAAATGCTCTGTTCACAGAATCATGCAATCATAGAATCATAGAATAGTAGAGTTTGAAGGGGCCTCTAAGGCCATCAAATCCAACCCCCTGCTCAATGCTGGAATCCACCCTAAAGCATCCCTGACAGATGGTTGTCCAGCTGCCTCTTGAAGGCGTCTGGTGTGGGAGAGCCCACAACCTCCCTAGGTCACTGGTTCCATTGTCGTACTGCTCTAACAGTCAGGACATTTTCCCTGACGTGCAGCTGGAATCTGGCTTCCTGTAAGTTGAGCCTGTTATTCCGTGTCCTGCACTCTGGGAGGATCAAGAAGAGATCCTGGCCCTCTTCTGTGTGACAACCTTTCAAGTATTTGAAGAGTGCTATCATGTCTCCCCTCAATCTTCTCTTCTCCAGGCTAAATAGACCCAGTTCTTTCAGTCTCTCCTCATAGGGCTTTGTTTCCAGACCTCTGACCATCCTGGTTGCCCTCCTTTGAACACGCTCCAGCTTGTCTGCATCCTTCTTGAATTGTGGAGCCCAGAACTGGATGCAATACTCAAGATGAGGCCTAACCAGGGCTGAATAGAGGGGAAACAGTACCTCACGTGATTTGTAAGCTATACTTCTATCAATGCCTTTAATCATGCCTTATTAATATATACTTCTATTAATACTTTTAATCACTCCTTAGTTCACGCCTTTAATCTTGAGTCAATGGGGCCTTTACTGGCACCATTTACACAGCAGGGGAAATTACGTAATTTCTGGAGCCTCCATTGTTTCACACAATGGAGGCTCCAGACGAGGACACTCGCCAACCTGGAACAGACACTTGCCAAGTCCATGAGTGGGGGCGAATGTGGTCGCAGTGAGGCAAACACAGTGGAGGCTCCGGACAAGGGTGGATGGCTCCCAGGAGCTCATTGGGCTGTGCGGGCGCTCTGCCCGTGGGCCCGCGAACATGCCACAGGCACCTGACTGGGTCCAGGGGGCATGCGCAGGGGATCCGTTAGGCTCCCAGACCCAGCCAGGCACCTGCAACATCCCTAAGATAAGCACAAGGATCCAGAAATCAACCCATGAGAATTTCTCCAAACCTTTCTTCTCCTTCGAATTTCTTTTCTATCGGATTGAAGCTTTGGAGGCTGTACTCATTTTAATTGGAAATGGCAGGTACTGAAGCCAGGATCCGTGGCAGGTTGAGCATGTGCTCTACGACTGTGCATCTATAGGAGAACCCTGTGCTGGTTTATTCAAAACTGAGTTCAGTCAGACTTACTCTAGAGCAAGTGCCCAGAGGGTTTTCATGTAACCCTAGAAATCCTCAGCAGGGCAAAACCTTTTATTAGGATCAACTTGGTGGGACTTAATAAAGGCCGACTGCATCCTTGGGTGTTAATGCGCAATAGCACAAATTGGGCATTTGAAAACAAATGAAATTCTCCTAGAAAAAGTTCCGATTTGGTCAATGAGCAGACGACAGAACAAAAGACCGTCTGTGAAACACAGATGGAAGGGATTTCATAAAATCCATACCCCATCCCCACCAGCACCACTGTGGTGAGATATACGGCTGGTTCGCCATTCCAACCTGCTCTGTTTGGTGCCCCTCACAGTGAGCCTGTAAGAAAGCTAAATTTGTTTCAAAATCGTAAGAAATGACATGTCTTTTGCTTCCCCAATCTAGTGCCCTTCAGCTGTGATGGACTAGAATTCCCATCATTCCCAGCTAGTGTGGAAGGCTGGAGAAGGCCGTTGAAGAGACAGCTTTGGAAGAACAAGGAGGCAACTGAAGAGGTGAACCCCAATGAATCGCTATACCCTTTCCCAGTCCCCAATGCTGGACTCCTTGGGGTTGTGTCGTCCTTTCCTATTTCATTTCCAAAAAGTCAAAAGGGCCTGTGTGTGAGTTCAGCCTGCCTCTGCCATCGATCCGTCCCACAAACCACACAAGCTGACCCACAAGACGTCAGGTGAAGCCAATATTTGACCACAGAGCTCCATCTTTGTGGGCTTGCGAGATGCTCCAGAAATAGCGAAGGCACCCAAATGGACCTGGTTGTTTAAAGGAGCTTCTAGAACTCTCTGTTCTTCCAGCTTGGGATATGGCCTTAGCTTGTGGCTATGGCCAGGAAAAAGAGAGAGGGGGGAGAGAGGGAGAGAGAGGGAGAGAGAGAGAGAGAGAGAGAGAGAGAGAGAGAGAGAGAGGAATGCATTTTCAACAAGAAGGTTGGAACAAATTTACAACAAAAGCTGGAGAGGGAAGAAAACTCAAGTTGCTTGAAAAGACCAGGTGAAGCATCTGTTGTGCCCGCAACGCTGCTCATGGATGGTGCCTATGTCTCTGGGGGGGGGGGGGGCAGTAACAGCGCTGGTGAGGAACAGGAAGTAGAAAACATTGAATTGGCCAATTCTGTAAAGTTCGGTCCATGTTTTGCCAGTCTCTCTTAGGCCATGTCTAGACTACAGGGGTTGAGGGCGACAATCTCGCAATTTTATGCTTGCGAGATCATCGCCCTCGTCTACACGCGGTGCGTGACATCCCAGGGAGAAGAGGACATTGCGCCCGCCATTTTTTTCTTAAAGGAGGAGCGCATGTGAGCTCCTGCACAAAATGTGAGTATTTTTTAATACATAAATACATTTCCCCACCTCCACCCCACCCCACCCACTCCCTCCACCCCACCCCATCACCTCCTGAGGACCTCTGTGCCCCGTACCTGGGTCCCAGCTCCTCGCGGGATCATCCCAAGACCGTGGAAAAAGCAGGCTAGAAGGGTAGGGCGATATCTCGGGGCAAGGGAGGAATCATTGCTCCCTGCTCCCGGGCTCCCCTGTGCATCATGTGAACGCACCAGGATGATCCTGGGGCAATCCCCAGGATATCGCTCCGTCTAGCCATGGCCTCAGACAGGACACCTCTCTCTCTCTCCTTCCTTGCCACCTGCCTTAGGTACCCACCTTCCGACCTTGATCTAGCCTCTCCACCTTGGGCTTCCCATGGCCTCCAGGCTTCAGCCTGGATCTCACCCATGCCAGGTCTGGCATCTCTCTCTGCCCCGTCTGTTACTCAGGGTAGCCAGTACGGTGAGGAGTCTGGAATCAAACTCTCACTACCTTGTTGTTGTTGTTGTTGTTGTTAATTTATTTATTTAAAACATTTCTTGGCTGCCTTTCAGGGTAGATGCCTTCCCGAGGTGGCTTACAGCAATGAAATTCATAGAAACAGTTAAAATATTAAAAGCAATAAAAACATAAACACAATAAAATAGCAATAAAAACCACAATAAATGGTAATAGCAGCAGCAACAGCAGTCATATCAATATTTATTTTATTACTTGAATTATTATTATTATTATTATTATTATTATTATTATTATTATTATTATTTTGAAGATTCTGCCAAAAGACAGCACTAACCCTGCATGGTTTTAGCATTTAGTCACCAAAGCCATTGCAAAGCCTCACCCCCTCGAGGAATTCAAAGATGGCTCCATGGGCTGGATGGAGAACCTCACAGGCCCCCATCCCTACCTAGATGACGTTTGTTATGCTTTTTCTTTTTCTGAGGATCAATGATATAAGGAGAACCAGGGCTCACAAGGATGTGGCAGTGGCACTTTTTAAACAGCAGAGAGAAGCCCTTGTAAACTCTTTTCCGTCCAGGAAGTTTTAGTAGTTGAAATGCCTCCATTAAGTTGCTACCACTGAGTAGGCTGACCCTATGAAAAGGAGGACAGGGCTCCTGCATCTTTAACAGTTGTGATGAAAAGGGAATTTCAGCCAGTGTCATTTGTATATATGGGGAACCTGGTGAAATTCCCTCTTCATCACACCAGTTAAAGCTGCAGGTGCCCTGCCCTTTTTTAAATCTGGTCACTCTAGTATCGCTCCTGCACTTGAACTGTGGTGATGAAGAGGGAATTTCACCAGGTTCTCTATATATACAAATGACACTGGCTGAAATTCCCTCTTGATCACAACTGTTAAAGATACAGGAACCCTGTCCTCCTTTTCATATGGTGAGCCTACCACTGAGAGCTTTAAGCTATTTTCTGGGATTTGCCCCCCCCCCCCCGATTAGAATCCAGCTTCCCAAGAGGTCTTCCAAAATTTGACCCTGGGACTGAAAGAGGTGCAGTACTCCTGCCTTAGAGCATCAGCAAGAAGAATAATTCTTCCCCTTGGTTGTCTATTTGGAGGGGGGGATGTTGAAAGGCTGGGGAGAAATGAAATAAATACATAAATAATCAATTCCCTGCCCCGAGGATGTTACACGTCCTTATGAACATGGGACCAAAGGCAGCACGTGTCCAATGGCTCCTGTGCTGCCCCCGGTGGCGTGAGCGTTGGGCCCTGAATCAGTGAAACAGAAGTGGTTCCAAATTCCATTTGGCAAGAAAATCATCCGCTTCAGTTACAAAGTCAGCATGCACACCAGGACCCAGAGTAAACAAGACCTGCAACAGTGAAGTAGGCCCAGATGAACAATGTGCTCAGGCAACCTCTTTTCCCACAACCCCACCTGTGCAAACAGTGGAGACCCAACACCATAGGGACAGGGGTGGGTGAGTTAAAAATTGCAGTTTGGATCTCTCTCTCTCTCTCTCTCTCTCTCTCTCTCTCTTTCTCTCCCTCTCCCTCCCTCCCTCTGGCCTTTCAGTCAGCAGGTAAATGTTGAGTTGTGGGTTACAGAAATAACCCCCGGACTTGTCCAAACAGCCCCCCCTTCCCGGTCCCAGTTTGGCTTGTCACGTCTCCAATGACTAATAAACACCTTGGACATGAAAAGAAACCACTGCAGGGGAGGGAGGAATCTTGTTAGAAACAAGGCAAGCGAAGAAAGCCGACTATTGACCAAGTTTTTAAATAGAAAGAATACCATGGAATTGGTATCTAGGCCATGGCTTCTGAGAGGAGTCCATCCCAAATTTGAACACACAAACACTGCTTTTATAAGCGCACGGTTGCCTCAGGCCTCATCTACACCAAGCAGGATATTGCAGTATGAAAGCGGTATATAAAAG
Source organism: Elgaria multicarinata webbii (assembly GCF_023053635.1). NCBI lineage: Eukaryota > Metazoa > Chordata > Lepidosauria > Squamata > Anguidae > Elgaria > Elgaria multicarinata. The sequence continues at coordinate 5,036,410 of NC_086171.1, read as the reverse complement.
GCAGGAGCCACACCAAGCAGGATATAGCACTATGGAAGTGGTATATGGTCTGTGTCAATGGGCCCCAATAGTTGACAGTGCACTGCAGTGCTGCTATCCCGCCTTTTATATACCGCTTTCATACCACTTTCATACTGCAATATCCTGCTTGGTGTAGATGAGGCCTCAGGTTGTAGGGCTTTTGACTAAGCAGGCATAGGATTGCACCTAAACAGTCTTGCTAGACCAGGGCAAGATCTACACCAAGCAGGATATGACACTTTGGCCATGGCCAAGGCGATATCCCGGAGCGATCCCCGCGATCATCCCTGTGTGTCCACATGATGCACAAGGGATCCCAGGAGCAGGGAGGGATGATCCCTCCCTTTTCCCGGGATATGGCCCTACCCTTTGAGCCTGCTTTTTCCATGGTCTCGGGATGATCCTAAGACCGCGGAACGTGTGGAAAGGTGTTGCGGTTTGTCCCAGCTCTTCGCGAGTTGCTGGGAACTGCAACCATCGGTGGTGGGGTGGGGGAGTGGGGAAATTAATATTTTTTTAAAAAAATATATCTTTGAGCTCCTTCTGTTTCTTTTAAAAAAACAAAATGGCGGGCATGACATCCTGTTCGTTCGAGGCCGTCGCGCGCCACGTGTAAACAGAGGGGAGCTGTCGCCATAAAAATATCGTGAGATCCTCACCCCTTTGTCCCGCTAGACCCGTAGGTCTAGCTGAGGCCTTTGAAAACAGTTTGAAACCTGTATATGGTTTGTGTCCTGCACCCCAACAGTTGTCACTACTGTTGAAAGGAAAGGAAAGGAACTTCTCGTGCAAGCACTGAGTCATTTCTGACTCTTGGAGGGACGCCAGCTTTCGCTGACATTTGCTTGGCAGGCCTTATAGCGGGGTGGTTTGCCGTTGCCTTCCCCGGCCATGATTACCTTTCCCCCAGCTAACTGGGTACCGACCTCGGGAGGATGGAAGGCTGAGTCGACCCGAGCCGGCTGCCTGAAACCAGCTTCCGCTGGGATCGAACTCAGGCCATGGGGAGAGTTTCAGCTACAGAAACTGCTGCTTTACCGCTCTGCGCCACACGAGGCTCATCACTACGGTTATAAACCGTTTTAAAGCAATAGTGTAGATCCTGCCTAGGCCTTTTGGTTCTAATCTTCCCATCAGTGCAGGGCATCTGTTTCAGCTCAGTTTGCATCAGAATTTGCAAATATCAAGCTCCAGAAGCATCACTAATTACTATCCATAAAGACAATACATGGAACATTGAATAAGTGGGACAATTGTAAGCACTCAAAGTTTTCTTACTTTTAAAAAATTTGGAACTACTCTGGAACTGTGTTAATGTATTGGATTCTACCGTTTTTAATCTGGGTTTTTTAAAATAAAAATTTAACATGCTTTTAATTTTACTGCAAGTTTCATTCTATTTTAACTTTTGTAAATTCATATTGATATGTTTTAATTGTACATGTTTTAATCTTGGAAACCACCTTGAGTCCCAGCACTGGGGAAAAGATAGGACATAAATAAATATAATTTTTTAAAAAATAGGCACGTTCCAAACAAAAAAAGTGCTAATTTATTTCTTATTTAAATGAAGATCCTTATTGTCAAGAGTTCTTTTTTTGCACCATAAATCCATTTGGATGGATTTGAGTAGAGATTATTAAATCCCTAGTCCATGACAATTCCATATGTCAATTTCACTCATATGTCCATTCCATTCTTTTTGCAGAAATCCAAAAGAAAACCACATTCCAACCTTCCCATCAGTCCAGGACATCTGTCTCAGCTCAATTTGCATCAGGATTTGCAAATATCAAACTCCACAAGCATCACTGATTACTACACAGAAAAACAATACATGGAACGTTGAATAAATGGGACAATTGTAAGCACGCAAAGTTTTCTTACTTTTAAAAAAAATGTTTTTGATGTGCAAAATATACAATTATTACCGATATTTACAAAACAATACTATCAATAGAAAAGAATTTATAACAATTCCCCCTGGAATTAAATGTGGGGGGTGGGGGGAACACCAGAATTTAAGAGGATCTGACTGTTAGTTATTTCAGAATAGTCACATTGTATCAATAGCAGTAGCGTAATGTTATAGTCTGTAGTGTTCTCAAGGCCCTCCTTAAAAAAACACATGTTTTCAATGTGATTGAAATGTGATTGAAGAGAGGAGTGATTGAACCTGGAACATAGAATCATAGAATCATAGAATAGCAGAGCCAGCGTGGTGTAGTGGCTAAGGTGTTGGACTGGGAGTTGGGAGATCCAGGTTCTAGTCCCCGCTCGGCCATGGAAACCCATTGGGTGACTTTGCTCCAGACACAGACTCTCAGCCCAACCTACCCCACAAGGTTGTTGTTGTGAGGATAAAATGGAGACGAGGAAGATTATGTATGCCACCTTGGGTTCCTTAAGAGGAAAAAAAGGTGGGATATAAATGTAATGAATAAATAAATATTGCATTGGGTTTCTTTGGGCAATTGTCCTTAACTGACTTGATAGGTGAAGACTTTCCTCTTTTTTTTATTTAGGGTTCATGCCCACCCCTACATGCAGTAGTCATATCCATGCTCAGCCCTACATGCAATACATATCAATAATTATAATAAATCAAGTCAGGAAAATACAGAAATTAAATTTATAGACTGTTAAAATGGTGAGAGATTAAAAAGGTCTTCACCTGGCATTTGAAAGAATGTAGTGTAGGTGCCAAGCGAACCTCTTCAGGGAGCTCATTCCACAGCTGGGGTGCCACAGCAGAGAAGGCCCTCCTCCTGGTAGCCACCTGCCTCACTTCCTTTGGCAGGGGCTTGCGGAGAAGGACCCCTGAGGATGACCTTAGGGTCCGGGCAGGTACATATGGGAGGAGGCGTTCCTTCAGATAACCTGGCCCCAAGCCGTATAGGGCTTTAAATGTTAATACCAGCACTTTGAATCAGGTCTGGACCTGGACTGGCAGCCAATGAAGTTGGAAAAGGACTGGTGTGATGTGGTCTCATTGACCAGTCCCTATTAGTGAACGGGCTGCCCTGTTTTGTACCAGCTGAAGTTATCCGGATCGTTTTCAAGGGCAGCCCCACGTATAACGCATTGCAGTAATCCAAACGAGAGGTTATGAGAGCATGGAAAACTGTAGCTAGGCTATGTTATCCCAACTTCCTTCAAGTGAATCCTCCAGAACTCCCTAGGTAGGAGCAATTGTTACTGGTAAGAAGAAGAAGCTTCCAAACTCGTATAACATATGTATTTGCAATTCTTTACATCTCCCCTCTAATCTGACAGTTAAAGATTTAGCAATGTGTTTTGATCCTCCAGCTTTGCGATAAGTCACTTGCTGGGAATTATTAGCAGGATGGTTCTAAAGCACATATTTTCTATTCTGCTCTGCGAGCTGACGCTCATCCCTTTTAATACTGCTTTGAATAAGCAAACAGAAGAGTGTTTCTATTGCGCTCGGTTTGTCTGGGCAATTGTCTTTAACTGCCTCGATAGGTGAAGACTTTCCAATCTCTGCTTTACTTTGGTCTTTCCCAGCTATCAAAAAGCTTAAACGGTGTATTTGGATTCCAAACGTGAATTTCTGGGAAGCTTAGTAAAGAATAAATAACACATTGAATACATGAAGATGGCCTCCATTTGCGATTCAGGGGCCGTGGAGTTGTTAGCTTTCTGCCCTGGAACGTCATTTTCATTGGGCATGGAGAGATTTATTTATTTATTTATTTATTTATTTATGATGTGGGGGAGAATCCATGCATATGATTCCCTGCCTGAAGATGGAAAGTGGCAGTCTAGAAACAGAACCATCACTCCAACTGTATATTTTGCCTCTAACTGAGAAACAAAACACAGAGATGAAATAACATCAGGTACTTGTCTATAGTTATCCAGGAGCAGATCCACACAGAGGCTTCGGGACACCCTGAAGGCGCTTTAGGGCACCCCAAAATCGATGATGTACACCCTACCTTAACCGTTCCAAGAAGAGGCGGAGGAGGAGGAGGAGGAGGAGGAGGAGGAGGAGGAGGAGGCCCCGCATCGCCCCTCGTGGGGACGGGATGAAGCTGGGGAATCAGCTGCCGCCCACCTACCCGCCGGCCTCCTGTTGCCAGCGAAAGAGCCTTCAGGGCGTCCCGAAGCCTCTGTGTGGGTCTGCCCCAGGGGCCCTAGAACAAAGCCGGTAGTCAGAGTTAAAGAGCATGTCAGAACAAAACAGCAAACCATGAGTCAGGGCTAAAGAGTAACCAAGAATACAGGAACAGAACATCAGAAGAGCCCTGCTGGATCAGACCAAGGGTCCATCTAATCCAGCACTCTGTTCACACTCAGTGGCAAACAGCTGTCAGCCAGGGACCCACAAAGCAGGGCATGGTGCAAGGACACCTTCCTGACATATTTCCAAGCCCTCCTGCTGAAGTGCGAGCCAATAAAGAGGTCTGCCAAGTAATCCACAAAGCTTTATTCAGCAAATACACATCTCTTTGCACCTCAAGAGAGTTTAAACCCTGGGAATTTTCCTCTAGGCAACACTTGGCTAAACTAGAATCATAGAATAGAATAGTAGAGCTGGAAGGGGCCTATAAGGCCATCGAATCCAACCCCCTAATCATTGCAGGAATCCACTTGAAAGCATCCCTGACAGGTGGTTGTCCAGCTGCCTCTTGAATGCCTCTAGTGGGGGAGAGCTCACCACCTCCCTAGGTCATTGGTTCCATTGCCGTACTGCTCTAACAGTCAGGAAGTTTTTCCTGATGTCCAGCCAGATTCTGGCTTCCTGTAACTTGAGCCCGTTATTCCGTGTCTTGCACTCTGGGAGGATCGAGAAGAGATCCTGGCCTTCCTCTGTATGACAACCTTCCAAGTATTTGAAGAGTGCTATCATGTCTCCCCTCAATCTTCTCTTCTCCAGGCTAAACATGCCCAGTTCTTTCAGTCTCTCTTCATAGGGCTTTGTTTCCAGACCCCTGATCATCCTGGTTGCCCTCCTCTGAACACGCTCCAGCTTGTCTGCATCCTACTTGAATGGTGGAGCCCAGAACTGGACGCAATACTCTAGAAGAGGCCTAACCAGGGCTGAATAGAGAGGAACCAGTACCTCCTGTGATTTGGAAGCTATACTTCTATTAATGCAGCCCAAAATAGCATTTGCCTTTCTTGCAGCCATATCGCACTGTTGGCTCATATTCAGCTTGTGATCTACAACAATTCCAAGATCCTTCTTGTTTGTAGTATTGCTGAGTGAAGTGTCCCCCATCTTGTAGCTGTGTATTTGGTTTCTTTTTCCTAGATGTAGAACTTGGCATTTATCCCTATTAAATTTCATTCTGTTGTTTTCAGCCCAGCACTCCAGCCTATCAGGATCACTTTGAAGTTTGTTTCTGTCTTGCAGGGTATTACCTATCCTACCCAATTTTGTGTCATCTGCGAATTTGATAAGCGTTCCCTGCACCCCCTTGTCCAAATCATTAATAAAAATGTTGAAGAGCACTGGGCCCAGGACTTATCTCTGCGGTACCCCACTCGTTGCTTCTCCCCAGTTTGAGAAGGTACTGTTGATAAGCACTCTTTGAGTCCAATTGTGTAGCCAACTGTGGATCCACCTAATAGTTGTTCTGTGTAGCCCACTTTTAGCTAGTTTGTTAATCAGAATATCATGGGGCACTTTGTCAAAAGCTTTGCTGAAGTCAAGATATATTATGTCCACAGCATTCCCACAGTCCACAAGGGACTAAGTGAGACAATTGTCCTTTCAACAAAAGGGAAAGCCTTTTCCCTAAGCCCCCTTTAACCTCAAGAAGGATTCCTCTGAAGAAGACTTTGGTTAGAAGCCAGCCAAGCCAATTGACTCTCACCTTAGAATCATAGAATCATAGAATAGCAGAGTTGGAAGGGGCCTACAAGGCCATCGAGTCCAACCCCCTGCTCAATGCAGGAATCCACCCTAAAGCATCCCTGACAGATGGTTGTCCAGCTGCCTCTTGAAGGCCTCTAGTGTGGGAGAGCCCACAACCTCCCTAGGTAGCTGATTCCATTGTCGCACTGCTCTAACAGTCAGGAAGTTTTTCCTGATGTCCAGCCGGAATCTGGCTTCCTTTAACTTGAGTCCGTTATTCCGTGTCCTGCACTCTGGGAGTATCTAGAAGAGAACTACAAGTTCTACAACTTCTTTTAGCTCCACTTATTTGAGTCTGTGGTGGACTCTAGGATCAGCCCACTGTGAAGTTCCTTCCCCTTCTGAAGATTGCTGATTTCCCACAGACTGTGAGGGGGAATCTCCACTATAGGTTAAAACGTTATTGTTAGCCATTGTTCCATTATTAATTCTAACGTTTCTATTTTTAACTGAGCTCACTAACGTTACTTACCTTTTCCTGTAACGTTATTCCGGAGCACACTGTTTTGTTGCCCCGTTGCCTGATCCTTGATTCCATCCTTTCTATGATCCTCCCAATGCCCAGACTGTCTCTTCTATGATCCTCCCACTCCCATTTTTGGTGATTTTGGTTGGATGATGGCGCAGAGAGGAAGCTGTCCCAACCAGGAAGGAGAGCGTAGGATCACGTGCCATTGCATTTACAGTGCGACAGGGAATACAACGATAGAAGACTGCACATTGAAAGCTAACAACGGTGCAGAAGGTGAAACGGAACATAATTCACCTATAAAATGTTATAACTAATGAGTCACGTGACCAGTGACTCAATCAAAGCCCTATGTACCGTTATAGGTACAATTGTGTAGATTCCCCCTGAGTTGTTAATGTTTTCACTGACATGATCCAGCAAAGGTTCATCTCCAGCTCGTGAAGAGCTTGGGAGAAACACCTCCCCCATTTCCCATGTAGGCTGGAACATTTCTGGCACAGTCTTTTCTGCTTCAGAATCGGATTCCTCAAGCTCCTTCCCCACCCTAAGGGGAACAGGCCTCATCACAATACCACCCACCCATGTTCCCCAGCAACTGGTGTATATACACTTACTGCCTCTGATACTGGAGCTGTCAAGACTATTATTATTATTATTATTATTATTATTATTATTATTATTATTTATATAGCACCATCAATGTACATGTAGGTGTGCCAAGCGAACCTCCTTAGGGAGCTCATTCCACAGCCGGGGTGCCACAGCAGAGAAGGCCCTCCTCCTGGTAGCCACCTGCCTCACTTCCTTTGGCAGGGGCTCACAGAGAAGGGCCCCTGTAGATGATTTTAAGGTCTGGACAGGTACATATGGGAGGAGGCGTTCCTTCAAATAACCTGGCCCCAAACCGTTTAGGGCTTTAAATGTCAATACCAGCACTTTGAATCGGGCCCGGACCTGGACTGGCAGCCAATTATTATTATTATTATTATTATTATTATTATTATTATTATTATTTATTATTATTATTATTTATTTATATAGCACCATCAATGTACATGGTGCTGTACAGAGTAAAACAGTAAATAGCAAGACCCTGCCGCATAGGCTTACATTCTAATGAAACCATAATAAAACAATAAGGAGGGGAAGAGAATGCAAACAGGCACAGGGTAGGGTAAACAAGCACTGGGTAGGGTAAAACTAACAGTATAAAGTCAGAACAAAATAAAGTTTTAAAAGCTTTAGGAAAAAGAAAAGTTTTTAGCTGAGCTTTAAAAGCTGCGGTTGAACTTGTAGTTCTCAAATGTTCTGGAAGAGCGTTCCAGGCATAAGGGGCAGCAGAAGAAAATGGACGAAGCCGAGCAAGGGAAGTAGAGACCCTTGGGCAGGCGAGAAACATGGCATCAGAGGAGCGAAGAGCACGAGCGGGGCAATAGTGTGAGAGGAGAGAGGAGAGATAGGAAGGAGCTAGACCGTGAAAAGTAGCTTTCTCCTGCAGGAATTTATCCAACCCCCTTTTAAAGCCATCCATATTGGTGGCCATCAACACATCTTGCGGTGGTGAATTCCATAGTTTAACTATGCACTGTGTGAAGAAGTCCTTCCCTTTATCTGTCCTGAATTTTCCACCAATCAGCTGATCCCAGGTTCTAAATTAGCAGAGCTCAGTAAGACCTTGTTGCTCAAACAAGACTCAACTAGACCAGGAAGGCCTATACAGTGGAGATGTCACTGTATAAGTTCTGATGTCAGCAGGATGGTGAATCCCCTCCAGGTTCCAGTCAGAACTAGTCAGAACTCTAAAGGAGCTCTCCATGATGCTTTAGTTTGCAACTTCTTTGGGTCTGATAGCTTCTTTGGTTCTCACTGAAACCTAGAGCAGATTCACCACCCTACTGATATCAGAGCCACAAGCTGCCACTAGCCTTTTTTACTCCTTCCTGTCCAGGGCCGGGCAAAGCTGGTAATATGCCCGGGCCAGATAGGAAATGTAGGCCCCATTTCAAACTGCTCATTAAGTATTACTAGATATCACTCTTGCTATCAAGCATTCATATTCTGCTTAATTTTATCTCCCACCTTTGCCTCTGGGGAATGCATTTTATGAAGTCTATTAGGAACTGAGTCGCTTGATCTAGCCTTTTGTGATTGCTCTCAGCCCCATTCATGTGCTTTTGTCTCATCTCTGCTGGAGATGGGTGGGGGTGTAAAGACACCATGGCTTTTTGGCTGTCTCAAAATGGAGTGAGCGATACTGCTCACTCACAGGAGAACTACTTTGTAACAAATCTTTACCAAAGGGTCCCCCTTTGCCTCTACTTTACCAGAGGGACTCGGTAAAAATCGTAGGCCCATGCCAACTGGCCCCACTGCCCCCCTCTGCCCACCCATGTTCCTGTCCAGCAGGATCCAATGGCCAGCCAATTGAGCAGGGGGTTGGACTTGATGGCCTTATGGGCCCCTTCCAACTCTACTATTCTATGTTTCTATGTGGGCAGAGTCAGTCCAAGTCCTCCGCATACCTCATTGTGAATGCTGCCACCTGCAGTGCAGAAGCTCACCACATGGGGATGCTGCACGCAGATCCAGGAAGGACTGAAAAAGCCAAGCCAATATGGATGCTGAAAGAAACAACATATCTATTGTCTCACCTGGCCAAGAACAGTAGCTCTTACACTACCGACTGCCTCATTATAGGACAAAGTGCACCAAAAAAATGCTATTTTAGTTGACTGATTGACTGCATCTGCTCAGGTTGTCTATTTCATCCTTCTGGACAGAAAGGAATAAAAAGGGGATTGATAAAGGCTTTCTGAGTTCTTAGAATCAAAGAATCATAGAATAGCAGAGTTGGAAGGGGCCTACAAGGCCATCGAGTCCAACCCCCTGCTCAATGCAGAGATTCACCCTAAAGCATCCCTGACAGATGGTTGTCCAGCTGCCTCTTGAAGGCCTCTAGTGTGGGAGAGCCCACAACCTCATCAGGCAACTGATTCCATTGTCGTACTGCCCTAACAGTCAGGAAGTTTTTCCTGATGTCCAGCCGGAATCTGGCTTCCTTTAACTTGAGCCCGTTATTCCGGGTCCTGCACTCTGGGAGGATCGAGAAGAGATCCTGGCCCTCTGTGTGACAAGTATTTGAAGAGTGCTATCATGTCTCCCCTTAATCTTCTCTTCTCCAGGCTAAACAGGCCCAGTTCTTTCAGTCTCTCTTCATAGGGCTTTGTTTCCAGACCCCGATCATCCTGGTTGCCTTCCCCTGAACACACTCCAGCTTGTCTGCATCCTTCTTGAATTGTGGAGCCCAAAACTGGACGCAATACTCTAGATGAAGCCTAACCAGGGCCAAATAGAGAGGAACCAGAACCTCACCCGATTTGGAAGCTATACTTCTATTAAAGCATTTCTATTTCTCTGTGCTCTCGATTTCATAATAACATCGTAACACTACTGGTTATGTTGCTTTCCACTAAACCAACATTTCCTCATTCCAGTAATTCAACAATAATTCACAGGTGATTGTAGACTTAATATCTCCTCTCTCAGGCAGACATAAAAAGCCAATTTTGCCGCCTCTACCCTTTCTCAATATTTATTCAACTTCTTGACTCTTTCGATCATTTGGCCTTAATAATTTTGTGCTATTATGCAATCCATTTAAAGGAAAGGCCACGGCACCTATACAGACTTTTGCCAAGTACAACCTCTGGGTGTGTGTGTGTGTGTGTGTGTGTGTGTGAAAAACTGCTTGAGCTTGGAGTGGAAGGCTCCATCCGTCTAAATGGGGCTGCAGCTTTGCTCAGCCATGAGTGTCCTGAATTGACACAGCTGTTAACAAGTTGTTCAGCCAGAAACCACTGTAATTTAGCACATCACTGTACACATTCCACGGTAAGACATTTACTAACTCGCCTGAAATCACTCAGCAATGGGGTTTCTTTTTTCTTAGAATAATAGAATCATAGAATCATAGAGTTGGAAGGGGCCTATAAGGCCATCAAATCCAACCCCCTGGTCAGTGCAGGAATCCACCCTAAAGCATTCCAGACAGATGGCTGTCCAGCTGCCTCTTGAAGGCCTCAAGTGTAGGAGAGCCCACAACCTCCTTAGGTAACTGGTTCCATTGCCGTACTGCTCTAACAGTCAGGAAGTTTTTCCTGATGTCCAGCTGGAATCTGGCTTCCTTTAACTTGAGCCCATTATTCCATGTCCTGCACTCTGGGAGGATCGAGAAGAGATCCTGGCCCTCCTCTGGGTCACAACCTTTTAAGTATTTGAAGAGTGCTATCATGTGTCCCCTCAATCTTCTCTTCTCCAGGCTAAACATACCCAGTTCTTTCAGTCTCTCTTCATAGGGCTTTGTTTCCAGACCCCTGATCATCCTGGTTGCCCTCCTCTGAACACATTCCAGCTTGTCTGCATCCTTCTTGAATTGTGGAGCCCAGAACTGGACGCAATACTCTAGATGAGGCCTAACCAGGGCTGAATAGAGAGGAACCAGTACCTCACGTGATTTGGAAGCTATACTTCTATTAATGCAGCCCAAAATAGCATTTGCCTTTCTTGCAGTCATATTGCACTGTTGGCTCATATTCAGCTTGTGATCTACAACAATTCCAAGATCCTTCTCGTTTGTAGGAGGATCAAGAACAGATCCTGGCCCTCCTCTGTGTGACAACCTTTCAAGTATTTGAAGAGTGCTATCATGTCTTGGGCTAACCAGCTTGTGTTAATTGGTGTTTGCTTTGCTTCCACTAAGGCAAGGGTTGGGAGCCTGTGTCCATCCAGATGTTGTTGGACTACAACTCCCATCATTCCTGACCACTGGCCATGCTTTCTTGGGCTGATGGAGGCTCAAGCGTGCCAACATCTGGGGGGCCACAGGTTCCTCAGCCCTAGGCTAAGGAATCATTTAGTGGGAGGAGGCTTGGGACATATAAAAGCCCCCTGAGAAATGTCACCCATATTACTGAAACCGTGAGTTCCACAGCCCTGCTGGACCAGAACAAAGCTTCAGCATCCTGCATCCCACAATGGCCAATCAGCTTCCTCTGGGAAGCCCACCAGCAGATCTTGAAAGCAACAGAGTTCCCACACTAGCATTCCCCCACCAACTGTATTCAGTGGAACTTCCCTGTGGCCATTGTAGCTAATTGCCATTGATAGTCCTCTTCCCTACGAATTTCTCTCAATCCCTTCTAAAGCCATCTAAAATCCTGCCCCTCAGTACGACCTGGGCAGTTGGACTAGATGACCAAAAAGGTCCCTCCCTACCCTCTGATCCTAGAACACCTTGCAGCAGCAAATGTGTGAAGAAGTACTTTCTTTTGTCTCTCCTGAATCTGTTGCCGATCATTTTTTTTGGCTTATTCTGGTGTTCTTCCTGAGGATCAACCTCCCATTCCTTTTGTGTGTGTGTGTGTGAAAACAATTGTGTGAACAACACACACACACACACATACACACACACACCTGAGAATTTGTGCTGCTTTTATTAGAACTCTGTCTGCCTTCCCTTGAAATTCTCCAGATGTTTTGCCTGAGGAAGTACTTCCACATTTGCTTCAAATTTCACTTTGGAGAAAAACCCAGGGAGAACTCTAGCATGTACAAAAACCCTCGGAGAAATTCTGCTAATGTTCTCCAAAGCCTTTTGGCTCCCTTCAAAAGGAGGGGGGGGAACCACAAATTTGTTTCAACCATAATGGTGCAGCCAGTTCTGCGGGAGGGCAATGTTTTCTCTGGGCTTACAAGAACTCCGATAAACTGACTAATGGCTAGTTCATGCATCACCTCAATGTCATGGGGACTCTTGCATCAGCTCTAAAATATGGTCTTGGCTGATGGTGAAAGAGAAGCAACCTCAAGAAGCAGTTCTTCAAATACTTAAAAGGTTGTCACACAGAGGAGGGCCAGGATCTCTTCTCAATCCTCCCAGAGTGCAGGACGTGGAATAACGGGCTCAAGTTAAAGGAAGCCAGATTCCAGCTGGACGTCAGGAAAAACTTCCTGACTGTTAGAGCAGTACGACAATGGAACCAGTTACCTAGGGAGGTTGTGGGCTCTCCCACACTAGAGGCCTTCAAGAGGCAGCTGGACAACCATCTGTCAGGAATGCTTTAGGGTGGATCCTTGCACTGAGCAAGGGGTTGGACACAATGGCCTTGTAGGCCCCTTCCAACTCTACTATTCTATGATTCTATGAAAACCTGAGGGAAGGTTAACTAAAACCTTTCCCGTAGCTATGAGGGAAACAGGTTTAATATAGGATCTCTCAAAATATACTGTGGGAATACTCTGGTGTGGGTGTTTAATAACTGCAAGGCCGGTAAATTATGCCAAGCTGACATGTGGTATTTGGTAGCTAACAAAATAATAATATGTTTGTTGTTGTTTATTCGTTCAGTGGCTTCCGACTCTTCATGACTTCATGGACCAGCCCACGCCAGAGCTTTCTGTCTGCCGTCGCCACCCCTAGCTCCCCCAAGGTCAAGTCTGTCACCTCCAGAATATCATCCATCCATCTTGCCCTTGGTCGGCCCCTCTTCCTTTGCCTTCCACTTTCCCTAGCATCAGCCTCTTCTCCAGGGTATCCTGTCTTCTCATTATGTGGCCAAAGTACTTCCGTTTTGCCTTTAATACCATTCCCTCAAGTGAGCAGTCTGGCTTTATTTCCTGGAGTATGGACTGGTTTGATCTTCTTGCAGTCCAAGGCACTCTCAGAATTTTCCTCCAGCACCACAGTTCAAAAGCATCTATCTTCCTTCGCTCAGCCTTCCTTATGGTCCAGCTCTCGCAGCCATAGGTTACTACGGGGAATACCATTGCTTTAACTATGCGGACCTTTGTTGTCAGTGTGGTGTCTCTGCTCTTAACTATTTTATCAAGATTTGTCATTGCTCTCCTCCCAAGAAGTCAACGTCTTCTGATTTCCTGGCTGCAGTCAGCGTCTGCAGTAATCTTTGCACCCAGAAATACAAAGTCTGTCACTGCCTCCACGTTTTCTCCCTCTATTTGCCAGTTATCAATCAAGCTGGTTGCCATAATCTTGGGGCCTTGCTAGACGAGGCCTTAGCACGCTGTGAGGCCCGGTTTCCCTGCTGTGCGTCCAGATGACGCACAGGAAAATCCGGGTCAGGCCGCGCTGAAGCCTCCCCTAACGCGCCATAAGCGAAGTCGCTTATGGCGCGCCTTTTCCGCAGCCCCACCCTGAGGCCGGGGCTGCAGAACATCTAGCAAGGTCTGTGGCTTTTTGCGGCTACTCGCTTACTCGCGAGTAGCCAGGAAAAGCCACAGACTGGGCACAGCGCTCATACGAGCGCTGTGCCCATCGGGCCAGGGGGATCCGGTGGGGGGAGATGGGGGGGAAGGCCGGACCGGCAGGAGAGGGGGATGGCGGAGGGCGGCACAGATCAGGGACAGGGAGGGAGGGCGGAGGGTGGCACAGATCGGGGAGGGAGGGCGGAGGGTGGCACAGATCGGGGAGGGAGGGCGGAGGGCGACACAGATCGGGGACGGGGAGGGAGGGCGGGGAAAGAGTGGGCAGGAGGCATGGGAGGGGATCAGGAGCGGATGGGGGGGCTTAAGTAAAAAAAAAACACTTACCTTCTCCCAAGTCTTCGGGGCGCACGTGGCCCCTTTAACAAAAAAACAAAAAAAATGGCCGACGCTGTAGGGCTTCCGGAGTCCCTGCGTGTCGTGCGTGTAGGAGGTGGGGCGGCGCGCGCTAAAGTTAGCATGCCTTCACCCCGCCTCCCTGCCGGCTTATCCAGCATCGTCTAGCAAGGCCCTTGGTTTTTTTGAGGTTTAACTGCAACCCAGCTTTTGCACTTTCTTCTTTCACCTTCGTCATAAGGCTCCTCAGCTCCTCCTCGCTTTCAGCCATCAAAGTGGTGTCATCTGCATATCTAAGATTGTTAATGTTTCTTCCTGCGATTTTAACTCCAGCCTTGGATTCGTCAAGCCCAGCACGTTGCATGATGTGTTCTGCATACAAGTTGAATAGGTAAGGTGAGAGTATACAACCCTGCCGTACTCCTTTCCCAATCTTAAACCATTCCGTTGTTCCGTGGTCTGTTCTTACCGTTGCTATTTGTCCGTTATACAGATTCCTCAGGAGGCAGACAAGATGACTTGGTATCCCCATACCACCAAGAACTTGCCACAGTTTGTTATGATCCACACAGTCAAAGGCTTTAGAATAGTCAATAAAACAGAAATAGATGTTTTTCTGGAACTCCCTGGCTTTCTCCATTATCCAGCGGATATTGGCAATTTGGTCTCTAGTTCCTCTGCCTTTTCTAAACCCAGCTTGTACATCTGGCAATTCTCGCTCCATGAATTGCTGGAGTCTACCTTGCAGGATCTTGAGAATTACCTTACTGGCATGTGAAATAAGTGCCACTGTCCAATAGTTTGAACATTCTTTAGTGTTTCCCTTTTTTGGTATGTGGATATAAGTTGATTTTTTCCAGTCTGATGGCCATTCTTGTGTTTTCCAAATTTGCTGGCATATGGCATGCATCATCTTGACAGGATCATCTTGCAATATTTTAAACAGTTCAGCTGGGATACCGTCGTCTCCTGCTGCCTTGTTATTAGCAATGCTTCTTAAGGCCCATTCAACCTCACTCTTCAGGATGTCTGGCTCTAACTCACTGACCACACCGTCTGAGCTATCTGCAATATTATTATTATTCCTATACAGATCTTCCGTATATTCTTGCCACCTTTTCTTGATCTCTTCTGTTTCTGTTAGGTCCTTGCCATCTTTGTTTTTGATCATACCCATTTTTGCCTGGAATTTACCTCCGATGTTTCTAATTTTCTGGAAGAGGTCTCTTGTCCTTCCTATTCTATTGTCTTCTTCCACTTCCGCACATTGCTTGTTTAAAAATAATTCCTTATCTCTTCTGGCTAATCTCTGGAATTTTGCATTTAATTGGGCATATCTCCCCCTATCACTGTTGCCTTTTGCTTTCCTTCTTTCTTGGGCTACTTCCAGTGTCTCAGCAGACAGCCATCTTGCCTTCTTGGTTTTCTTTTTCTTTGGGACGTTTTTTGTTGCCACCTCTTGGACAATGTTGCGAACTTCTGTCCATAGTTCTTCCGCAACCCTGTCTACTAAATCTAGTCCCTTAAATCTATTCTTCACTTCCACTGCATATTCATTAGGAATATTAGTGAGCTCATGTCTAACTGATCTGTGGGTCTTCCCTATTTTCTTTAGTTTGATTCTAAATTGTGCAATAAGAAGTTCGTGATCTGAACTACAGTCAGCTCCAGGTCTTGTTTTTACCGTCTGTATAGATGTCCACCACCTTTGGCTGCAAAGGATGTAGTCAATCTGATTTCGGTGTCTGCCATCTGGTGAAGTCCATGTATAAATGTGTTTATTGTTATTTAAAAGCTTTAAATCAAAATATAATACTTTCAATCCTGCCTCCTCCAAACTCTCCACACACCAGCCACCTTACTCTCTTCACACCAACCCTAAGTCCCTAGAATCCAAACTGTTCTTACTCGACAACTAAACAACTCTCCTCACACGCACTCCAACTCACACCCTTCACAAACTCCCAAAACTTTCCTTATGTACTCCTTCCCCCACCACCTATTACATCATAAACCACACCCACTCAGTTCTAACATTCCATACTTACCAGACATACTAATCTAGACATCTACAAGATACTCAATTGTGGGTTAACACCACAAAGGCTTCTAAGGGCCACCTCAATAATTGGCACCCCTCTTTCCTTGCTCATGACCAGTCCACTGTTGTCCATTGTTGAGCCTGCAAATCCCTTGAGTTATTAGTTGGCCATGGGCCACTTCTTCTTCGGCCTCTAGTACTTCACTCTTTGTTTTTAGGTCAGGCTTTATAACTATGTCCAGGGCTGGTGTCATGGGTAGGCATGGTTGGGCACTACCAAGAGCCCTCTTGCTCATCTCTTCATCATTGCAACCTCCTTGATCACCTGCCTCCATCTCCAGCCCAGACAACAGTAGTAGTGAGGAGGAGGAGGAGGAGGAGGAGGAGGAGGAGGTATCACAGCCTGCTTGCTCTCTGGCTGGCTGCCCAGCAAGCAAGAAAATGGACCAACGATGAGAAAGAGATTGGGAGGAGCAATAGCAGCTGGTGGCAACACCACTGAGAAGGTAGACCTACTGAGAGACAAGACCCATTGAGGCTGCCTTGCCCAAGAGGTAAGTCAAACAGGTATCTCCATGTCACTCTTCCACAGTGATCATCAAGCAATTCCAAGCTATGGGCATCCATATGGTTGGAACCCATTTCTTGAGCGCTGGTCCAAAGCCTGTAGCACCTCCAGAGATGCGTTGGAGATCTTGGAATGCTGGAAAAAGATGTATTTCCTATACCCCAATGCAGCTAATTTCAGAATGCAGGTGAAGAATGTGGTGCTTCTGGAGGCGTCTCTGAGATTCCTACGCCCTACTGGGCTGAAGCCAACGGGGCAGGAGGAGTGGTGGAGGAAGTGATCATTGCATCCCATCCTCCAACCTCCTTTATTTTACAAGATGGGCTTTTCAGCCTGCCTAGAGAGTGTCCTTCGGAGGTGAAGGGAAGGAGGCTGGAGGAGGCTCAGGATGAATCATATCCAGGCCTCTCTGAGGTCCTCCCTTCACTGCCTGCTGGAATCTCCTTCTTTCCCCCTCTGCCTCCAAACTTGGGCCTTTGCTAGACCTACCGGTAAATGCACAACGGAGGAGGGGAGAGCCCGCGATGCAACTATTGTGGGCTGTCGCGCTAGTCTAGACATCAGGTGCGATGAGCTCAAGAAGAGAGCCATCGCATCCGCCATTTTAAAGAAATTCTTAAAGGGACAATGCGCACGAACACTCGTGCGCACAGGTAATGGGCGCAGCTTCTCCCGGCTACGTGCGAGTAATTGCGCGGAGCTGGGAAAAGCGCCACACGCTCATCCCAAGACCGCGGGGAAAACTGGGGCCAAAGGGTAGGCTAATATCCTGGGGCCAGGCAGGGTTGATCCCTGCCTGAGTCCGGGATCCCCTGTGCATCATCTGAATGCACAGGGGCGATCCCGGGGATCAGCCTGGGATAACCTCTGGTCTAGCAAAGGCTTTGGAGAGGCAGCCAACACTGCCAGCTACGAGGGCTCAGGGGCCAGATTTCCGACACCCCCTTCCAAGGTCAGAGTGCTGCCTCTGACTCCAGAGGGGGAATCCAAGCCAATCTATGGTCCCTGGGATGCTTACCCAGGAACCATAGGATTCCTCTCTTTAGTTACTGTTGCAATTGCTTCCCGTCATATTTTTTCAAGCACTGATCCATTCCATCTTGTTTCTGTTTCAGTTTGTAAATATGTGTTGTTGTTGTTGTTTGTAAAGTCTGCATGGAAATGTGCACACATTACCATGTGCATGAAAATTTGTACACATCTTTGCAAATGTTTTCCCCTGGTGTATGCATTCCTCCAAGTGCCTTTCCCAGATATATTTTTTCCCCACATCATGTTTTCTAACATTCACGTTGGTTTATAACAATACATTTCTCCATCAGAGAAATGCAAGGCAAACTTCAGAGAATTGTCAAAACCGAAGGATAACCGTGTTCTGGTTTGTCTCTTGGTTCAGGAAATGCAAATCGGTTTGGTTTATATTGAAGTGCGAACCAAACAAATTTCTGCCCCATCTCTAAATGTAACTGTGACGTTCAGCTGCCTTATATGCTATAAATGTGTGTGTAGTTATTGTTTGTATTGTGTAAAAGGTCCAGGAAATAAGTAGGCCTCAAGGTACTTACAATCCTGTAAAGGTGGGTTGAATGCCTGAGTGTTGATTGGAAGGTTGAGGGAGGAGTGTAGATTGGCTGAGTTAGAGTAGGAGGAGCTGGAGAAATGAATCTATGGCCTTAGCTAGACCTAAGGCTTATCCTGGGATTGTCCTGGGATCATCCCTGTTCATGTAAATGACACACAGGGGATCCCGGGAGCAGGCAAAGATGACCCCGGGATGATCCCGGGATAAACCTTAGGTGTAGCTAAGGCCTATATATTAGGGTGACCATATTTGGGAAACCAAAAAAGAGGACACCTAGTGTGTGTGGGGGGAAGCAGCTTTCTGAGTCCTGCAGAAAGTACGTTATTCCCCCGCCACCTTAAAGAACCCGATTGGAATGGAGGAGGGGAAAGGATTTCATTCTGCACCACCACCATCCACTCCAATGGGGGCCTTTTCTATAATGTCCACGAATGACCCACTTTCCCCTTTAAGACCTCAATTGGAACTCGGGGTGGGGGAATGATGTGCCTCAAGAAAGCATGTCACTCCCTCCTGCCATGCTAATGGCAGCCTTAAAGAGGAAGGTGTGTCATTCCAGGACATTATTAGAAATTATAGAAAATCCCCCCTGACACCATGGAAAGAACAAAAACCAGGACAAATCCAGGGAAATCCTGACAGTTGGTCACCGTACTATATATGTATATAGTTAAGTGAGCGAGAGGGGGGTAGGAGGTGGTATGTGAAGAGAATGAGAGATACAGGCCATAGCTAGACCTAAGGTTTATTCCAGGATTGTCCTGGGGTCAAACATGTTCATCTAAGGCCATAGCTAGACTTAAGGTTTATCCCTGGATCATCCAGGGGTCAAACCTGTTCATCTCGGTGACACACAGGGGATCCAGTGCTCAGGCAGGGGCGAACGCTGGATGATCCCAGGATAAACCTTCAGTCTAGCTGTCGCCTTAGTGCCACACAGGGCATCCAGCGCTCAGGCAGGGATGAACCCGGGATGATCCTGGGATAAACCTTAGGTCTGGCTACAGCCACAGTGTAGGTTAGAATTCTGTGAAGTAGAAAGAAGTAGATGATAGTAGTAGTGGTTTTATACTGTTGTTTTATACTTTGAATGTTTTTAATTTTTGTGAACCGCCCAGAGAGCTCCGGCTATTGGGCGGTATAGAAATGTAATAAATAAATAAATAGTGGAACCTTGTAAGAAAGAAGTGACAGTAGAACCTTGTAACTGTATGCATTTGAACTGAGGGAACCATTAAGCATGTACACACATTTACTTAAATGAATGAATTCAAATTATATTTACAAACAACTGGTTTGGTCCGTGGAGGAGTGTCTGACGAGGAAACAGCAAATGGTGGCAGCGGAATGGGAAACTGAGGGCTAGGTTTTTGTGAACCGCCCAGAGAGCTCTGGCTATTGGGCGATATAGAAATGTAATAAATAAATAAATAAATAAATAAATAAATAGGTTGCTGGGCTGTGTAGCTGTGGGGCCTGAAGAATAAAGGCAAGACAGGAGCAGCAGCAGTAGGCCTAAACCCTCAGAAACATCTTCTGCACAGGGGGGATTGAGTGGTCCTGGATGCTAGTGGTGTGGCTAGTCCTGTCAGGTAGCTTGTGGGTGTCTCATAGAATCATAGAATAGCAGAGTTGGAAGGGGCCTAAAAGGCCATCGAGTCCAACCCCCTGCTCAATGCAGGAATCCACCCTAAAGCATCCCTGACAAGTGGATGTCCAGCTGCCTCTTGAAGGCCTCTAGTGTGGGAGAGCCCACAACCTCCCTAGGTAACTGGTTCCATTGTCATACTGCTCTAACAGTCAGGAAGTTTTTCCTGATGTCCAGCTGGAATCTGGCTTCCTGTAACTTGAGCCCGTTATAGGGCCGGCCTCACTTATTGCAAACTGCCTTGGAAACGTTTTGAGTATCAAGATGGGATAAACAGGTTTAAGATAGATAAATAAATCAATAAACCCACATTAATCATCTGAGTGGCGAAGCAGAGACTGATGGATTTTGAATACTTGTAAATGTTTATTTGAATTTTGTGGGGTCAGGGGGGCCCTTCCGATTTGTGTGGATAAATGACACATAATAAGAACGTTTTTCATTGCTACCTCCTTTTCTGACATATAGGAATACAATTCATAGCTAGTCTCTGGGGGATCTGGGTATTTTTATCCTCTGGTCATTAGCCCGAAACCTCAAATGGCAAACTGTACTGCCACCTTGTGTGGCTTTAACTTAAAAGGAAGGAAGGAAGGAAGGAAGGAAGGAAGGAAGGAAGGAAGGAAAGACAGACAGACAGACAGACTATCTCATAGAACCGGCTATTGGGTGGTATAGAAATGTAATAAATAAATAAATAAATAAATAAATAAATAAATAAATAAATAAATAGAATCATAGGCTGTTTCTATACCAAACCGAAAATCCGGGCTGGTCATGGCCAAGTCCCTGTGCATTCAAATGATGCAAAGGGACTCCCAGGAGGAAGGAGGGATGAGAACAGATTTTCCCAGGGGTAAGTATTCCCTGGGAAAACCCAATTCTTCCTGTGGTCTTGGGATTGTCCCAAGACCATGGGAGCTGTGGCTGCCCATACCGGCTTCTTCCCTCCTCTCCACATTATGAGAACTAGAAATTTGCTTTTGACTTGTAAAATAAAAATCCTCAGAATTTATGCAGATGAGCAGAAGATCAGCTCAAAGTATGTCCTCTTTCATTTTAGGCTCTGGAGGACAATCCAACCAGCCCAAATGTAAAAGCAGTAGAAAGAATTCCAGTTCCCCCCCCACACACAAAAAATAAAAATAATGAATGTCTTTCAATTTTGTTTCATTTTTTTTTTCATGCAATAGAAGGCCAAGGTGTAAAAGAGTCTTTCAGTGAGTGCAAGATAGCTTGTACATGTGTAAGAGCACGTTTGGATCCAACCCCAAATTCTCAAGCTTTTCCCGCTCTTGCATCTTTTCTTAGGAGGCTTTTACTGAATTCCCTGTGCTCAGAAATCCAAATATGGGGCATTATCCTCCATAAACCCTTAAGTAGGTAAACTCAATCGTCTCTTTAACTAAGCAGGTTTTGGTGTAGTAAAAATGCACTTAAGTGGGGTTATGAGAAGCCAGTCCCAGTTTTTACCATGCTGGATCTAGGATCTCCTTTCCTTGAGATGAAGGGGCAACACTCACGGAAGGTCCCTCAGCCCAATTTTTGGAGATCCCCCCCAAGCCACATCTCTGCCCCCACCCACATTTAGCAGGGTCTCCTGACTCTCTGTGTAACATTTCCAAGGGGCTGGAAAAGCTGGCATGGGAAGGAGAGGGCTGGGAAGTCACTGTGCAGTTACTCTGCTCGCACTGGCTGCCTGTATGTTTCAAAGCCCAATTCAAGGTGCTGGTTTTGACCTATAAAGCCTTACACGGCTTGGGACCACAATACCTGACGGAACGCCTCTCCCGACGTGAATATACCCGGTCACTACGTTCACCATCTAAGGTCCTCCTCCGGGTGCCTACTCCGAGAGAGGCTCGGAGTGTGGCAACAAGGGACAGGGCCTTTTCGGTGGTGGCCCCCAGACAATGGAATGATCTCCCTGACGAGGCTCGCCTGGCGCCAACGCTGCTATCTTTCTGGCGCCAGATAACGACTTTCCTCTTTGCCCAGGCATATGGCGGCACATCTTAATCACCCAGATGTTTAGTTTTTTCACAGTTTTTAATGCTTTATGTGTGTATGTTCTGTGTTTTAGAATTTTAAATGTTGTATACTCGTTTTTATCTCAATTTTAGAATTTCTGTAAACTGCCCAGAGAGCCCTGGCTATGGGAATGGTATATAAGTGCAATAAATAAATAAATAAATTTCCACCAGTGCAGTTACTCCAGCTTAGAACTGGCTCCAACCCACCACCTATGGGATGGTGAAGGATTAATAATATAAGGTGACCCTAGGGAAAAGAGGACTGGGCTCCTTTATCTTTAACGGTTGCATAGAAAAGGGAAATTCAACAGGTATCATTTGTACTCATGCAGCCCCTGGTGAAATTCCCACTTCATCACAACAGTTCAAGCTGCAAGAGCCCTACCTAGTGTGACCAGATCCAAAGAGGGCAGGGCTCCTGCAGCTTTCACTGTTGTGATGAAGAGGGAATTTCATCAGGTGCTGCATGTGTACAAATGGAGCCCTGTCCTCCTTTTCATATGGTCATCCTAAAAAATAGCAATTGTCATGATGGTGACTACCACCACTGCTACTACTACACTGACAACACAGGTAGGTTCCTGCCCCTCATTCAAAAGAGAGAGAGAGAGAGAGAGAGAGAGAGAGAGGAAAGTAGAGAGGAAGGGAGGAGGGAGCCACCTGGCTATCTTGGAATGGCTGAGGCCATAAACTTCATCAAATAGGTCAGATAACTCTCCTCGTGGATCTTCAAGGCCAAGCTTTTCAAATATTCAGGTGCCCTTGAGTTGAAAAGGTTCGCGGATAAGGCCAAAAGAGTTAATTGGACTGTCCAATGAGTTTTATTAGGAGACACCGGTCATCTCCTTGGAAATGAGCAGGAACAGTCAACAAGGGCTGGAAACAGTTTGAATGGGCTTCTGGGAAGACAAAGGATTACGTTGTCTTTCTAGAGGTCAGCCGCCTGAATCAACTGAGTCCACACATAAGAGTAAAACCTGCAGAGAACATCTTCAGTAGTTCATCTTTGTTTGGGAAAGAGATTGGCCCTTTCTACACCTAAGGATTATCCCAGGTAACTGGAGGGGTCGTCCCTGCCTGCTCCGGGCATCCCCTGTGTGTCATTTGGATGCACAGGGATGATCCTGGGGGAAAAGGCAAGGGTAGAAACGGCCATTGAGGGGCTACCTCACACACAGCGTTTTCCGTACATGGAGAAAACACAGAAGGAAAAAGACTATGTACCAACTTTGTACAGCAGTGAGGGCCAATATCTGGACACTCTGTTCCTCTAGGAGTCTAGGCCCAGGGCATGGTCGGATGGCACAAGAGACAGACACCTTGCTGAAGCTAGCAGGAGTCCATGTGGCCAGGATGGGAGGCTACCAGATTCCCATCATGCATGCTTTGTTGAGTCCCTGGAAGGCAGAATAAAAACAAGGGATCAAGGGTCACCCTGTCCTCTGGATAGAGGGGAGCAGGATTTTTTGTGGGTGACTTGAACAACCTTCATGTATGATCAGCGGCTATAACAATGGGCCAAACATAACATTACTAACTTTTGTAACGCTAATGAAATGGATTGGGGGATTTGCAAGGGAGAATCAGTAGGTGGGAGAGGCACTTGGCCATGCCTTTACACACCAATTCTCTCTTGTACACCACCCCGCCCAACGCACTGAGCAGGCCATTTCCAAGTATTAAATTGAAAACAGAAAGGATGTTCTCTATGCCCTTTTGCTATACTACCATCATACCCTGCCTCCCTATCACATCAGCTATTTAGCCTTTGTGCCTAAGTAGCACAAAGGCCACAATCCTATGGGAGGCTAACCTGAGCCCGCTGAAGTTCTCCAAATTCCATCTCAAAGCTCATTCCAGCTAAAGTCCATATCAGATTGAAAGCTTTGCTGCTGCTGCTGCTGCTGCTGCTGCTGCTTCTTCTTCTTCTTCTTCTTCTTCTTCTTCTTCTCCTCCTCCTCCTCCTCCTCCTCCTCCTCCTGCTCCTGCTCCTCCTCCTCCTCCTCCTCCTCCTGCTCCTGCTCCTCCTCCTCCTCCTCCTTCTCCTTCTCCTTCTCCTCCTCCTCTTGCTCCTCCTCCTCCTGCTCCTCCTGCTCCTGCTCCTCCTTCTCCTTCTCCTTCTCCTCCTCCTCCTCCTCCTCCTCCTCCTCCTGCTCCTTCTCCTCCTGCTGCTCCTGCTCCTGCTCCTCCTCCTGCTCCTGCTCCTTCTCCTCCTGCTGCTCCTGCTCCTCCTCCTGCTCCTGCTCCTGCTCCTGCTCCTGCTCCTGCTCCTGCTCCTTCTCCTCCTCCTGCTCCTGCTCCTGCTCCTCCTCCTCCTCCTCCTTCTCCTTCTCCTCTTGCTCCTCCTCCTCCTGCTCCTCCTGCTCCTGCTCCTCCTTCTCCTTCTCCTTCTCCTCCTCCTCCTCCTGCTTCTCCTCCTCCTCCTCCTCCTCCTGCTCTTGCTCCTCCTCCTCCTCCTCCTCCTGCTCCTGCTCCTGCTCCTTCTCCTCCTGCTGCTCCTGCTCCTGCTCCTTCTCCTCCTGCTGCTCCTGCTCCTCCTCCTGCTCCTTCTCCTCCTCCTGCTCCTGCTCCTGCTCCTGCTCCTGCTCCTTCTCCTCCTCCTGCTCCTGCTCCTGCTCCTGCTCCTCCTCCTGCTCCTGCTCCTGCTCCTCCTCCTGCTCCTGCTCCTTCTCCTCCTGCTGCTCCTGCTCCTGCTCCTCCTGCTCCTCCTCCTCCTCCTCCTTTGCATGAAAATCCATCCATATTTTTGTTTGGATTTGTCCAAATGGACATAACAGTCCAAGAAATGTATGCACTCTTGTCCCATTTGTTAAAGCATATTTGTGCACTTTTTTAAAAAAACAAAAAATGTACCCACCTTTCATGCACATTTTTTCAAACGTACATATGCTGTCGAACACATCTTTAGAGATCCGTGAATCACATTGCGAGCTCAGAAATATACAGACTTTGAAGATTGCATCCAAATATGTTTCGGTCTGTAGAGGGCAAACTGGATAAATCTTAATCAAAAATGAACTGAAACAAATTTCACATGCGTCCCTATGGGGGGCTGAGAGAGGTCTGTTGAGGGAGGTCTGTTGGCAGAGAACCATTGCAAATTTCCTCATTATGGGAGTAGAAAACATCACTTGCCTGTTCCCCTCTGCCAGCAGTAATGACAAAGGGGGGATCCTGGGGGTGTATAAGAGGAGGCCTCTCTCATTCCCATGTTAAGGCCATGATGTTAAGTGCCCTATGATATTCTGATTAACAAACTAGCTAAAAGTGGGCTAGATGGAACAACTATTAGGTGGATCCACAGCTGGCTACAGAATTGGACTCAAAGAGTACTTATCAATGGAACCTTCTCAAACTGGGGAGAGGCAACGAGTGAGGTGCCGCAGGGCTCAGTCCTGGGCCCTGAGCTCTTCAACATTTTTATTAATGATTTGGACAAGGAGGTGCAGGGAAAACTTATCAAATTTGCAGATGACACAAAATTGGGTGGGATAGCTAATACCCTAGAAGACAGAAACAAACTTCAAAGTGATCTTGATAGGCTGGAGTACTGGGCTGAAAACAACAGAATGAAATTTCATAGGGATAAATGCCAAGTTCTATATTTAGGAAATAGAAACCAAAGGCACAGTTACAAGATGGGGGATACTTGGCTCAGCAATACAACAAATGAGAAGGATCTTGGAATTGTTGTAGATCGCAAGCTGAATAAGAGCCAACGGTGCGATATGGCTCCAAGAAAGGCAAATGCTATTTTGGGCTGCATTAATAGAAGTATAGCTTCCAAATCACGTGAGGTACTGGTTCCTCTCTATTCGGCCCTGGTTAGGCCTCATCTACAGTATTGCGTCCAGTTCTGGGCTCCACAATTCAAGAAGGATGCAGACAAGCTGGAGTGTATTCAGAGGAGGGCAACCAGGATGATCAGGGGTCTGGAAACAAAACCCTACGAAGAGAGACTGAAAGAACTGGGCATGTTTAGCCTGGAGAAGAGAAGATTGACGGGAGACATGATAGCACTCTTCAAATACTTAAAAGGTTGTCACACAGAGGAGGGCCAGGATCTCTTCTCGATCCTCCCAGAGTGCAGGACACAGAATAACGGGCTGAAGTTAAAGGAAGCCAGATTCCGGCTGGACATCAGGAAAAACTTCCTGACTGTTAGAGCAGTACGACAATGGAATCAGCTACCTAGGGAGGTTGTGGTCTCTCCCACACTAGAGGCCTTCAAGAGGCAGCTGGACAACCCTCTGTCAGGGATGCTTTAGGGTGGATTCCTGCACTGAGCAGGGGGTTGGACTCGATGGCCTTGTAGGCCCCTTCCAACTCTGCTATTCTATGATTCTATGATTCTATGAACTTTGGATGCCATTTTCCTAATATAATGCATTTTGAACAGTACACTGCGCTCAACATCTAAGGTCCTCCTCCGAGTGCCTCCTCCGAGGGAAGCTCGGAAGATGGCAACAAGGAAGAGGGCCTTTTCAGTGGCGGCCCCCCAATTCTGGAATGATCTCCCTGATGAGGCTCGCCTGGCGCCAACATTGTTATCTTTTCGTTGCCAATTCAAGACTTTTCTCTTCTCCCAGGCGTTTAACTGCATTTAACAACACTAAGTTTGTTTTTTAATGGACCCCAGAACTGTTGTTGTTTAAATGGATACTGTTGTTTTATACTGTTGTTTTTATATTTTTGATGGTTTTAAATTTTGTATACTTGTTTTTAATGTTCACTCTTTTTAACTTTTGTAAACCGCCCAGACAGCTTCGGCTATGGGGCGGTATATCAATTTAATAAATAAATAAATAAATAAATAAATAAATAAATAAATAGATAAATTTCCGCAAATATATACATTTCTGTGTGTGCTTTTCTCTAACGTCCACATTTTTTTTTATTAGAGAACCCTACTGCAACATTTGGAGAAGTGCAAATTTCGAAGGATAACAGAGTTTTGGTTCACACGTTGGCTTGAAAGTGCAAAATTAGGCCAGTCTCATTAAAATGCAAACTGGGCTGAGCTTAGGTTTGTGAATCGAGCCACGGGCTCCCTGCCAGATCTCATGGAATCCCAGCCATAGCTGTGCACAGATCTCTTCAGGTCCCTGCTGGGGCCCCAGCAAGGGGCAAGAGATACTTACACACAGTGGTTGGTGGTGAGCAATTGCAGCACTGGTCGCTGTGCCCAAGTCTCTGGTTCTCCAAGGCCTTAGCTAGAAGGGGCTTTATCCCGGGGCGAACCCCAGAATCGTCCCTGTGCATCCACATGACACACAGGGGATCCCAGGATCAGGGAGGGATGATCCCTCCCTTGCCCCGGGACACAGCCCTCCCCTTTGGCCCTGGTGTTTCTGTGGTCCTGGGCTGAACCCGAAACCGCGGAACGTGTGGCCTATTGCCGCAGGTTGACCCGGCTCCACGTAATTCCTTGCACGGAGCCAGGAGTCACGCATGGGGCGCAGCGCTCCTCAGGAGATCTGTGCCCAGCAGGGTAGGGTGGGGGGATGGGGAAATGAAGTGATTTTTTAAAAAAAAAACACCTACCTTTGCACACCAGCGTTTGTGCGCTGCTGTTCCTTTAAAAAATTAAAAATGGCAGACATGGCACCTCTCTTCCTGAGGTCATCGCGCCTCACGGGTAAACAGAGGAGGGATCTCGCATTAAACACAACGCGAGATCTTCGCTCCTCCGTCGCCTGATAAGAGGTGGGTCTAGCTAAGGCCCAAGAGTGGAGGACGGAATGAAAGATGACTGTTGACCCATGAAATTCAA
Source organism: Elgaria multicarinata webbii (assembly GCF_023053635.1). Classification (NCBI taxonomy): domain Eukaryota; kingdom Metazoa; phylum Chordata; class Lepidosauria; order Squamata; family Anguidae; genus Elgaria; species Elgaria multicarinata. The sequence goes on along the minus strand of NC_086171.1, from coordinate 5,008,771 downwards.
AAAAAGGCAAGCTGTAGTATGAATAATCTAATATATACAGAGTGCCCAAAGCACACTACCAGCAGTTTGCCATTGATGACCATGCAGGTGGATGCATCAGATATATTTGTGAGTAAATAAGGTTAATGATCACTAGCTATCCCTGCATGTATACACAGTGGTTGGTGGTGAGCAATTGCAGCGCTGGTCGCTGTGCCCAAGTCTCTGGTTCTCCAAGAGTGGAGGATGGAATGAAAAATGCCTGATGATCCATGAAAAACAGATGGAAACGGGCTAGCAAAAGCTATATAGACAGTAGTGCACGCGCTGGTAACCTCAAGGCTTGACTTCTGCACTGCACTCTACATAGGGCTACCTTTGCACCTAGTTTGGAAACTTCAACTAGTTCAAAATATGGCAGCCAGGTTGGTCACCAGTACATCTAGGGGTGAGCATATTACCCCAACATTACTCCACTGGCTGCCAATTAGTTTCTGGGCAAAGTACAAAGTGTTGGTCATTACCTTTAAAGCCCTAAATGGTTTGGGTCCAGGATACCTGCGGGATCGCCTTCTCCCATACAGTCCGCCCCACACACTCAGGTCCTCTGGGGTGAACTTACTTTAGTCAGCTAAAACTAGGCTGACATCAGTTTCCCAGAGGACCTTTTCTTCTGTCGCCCCCAGCTTGTGGAATGGCCTGCCGGAGGAGATTCGTAAAATTAACTCTGTGTGTGATTTTAAGGCAGCTTTAAAGACTAGCCTTTTCCAGCAGCCCTATCCAGATCAATGTAAAATCATGAATTTTTAAGATGTATTGATTCCTGTTCTAATGTTGTTCCCCGCCTCGATCCAAAGGGAGAGGCGGGTAAGAAATAAATAAATTATTATTATTATTATTATTATTATTATTATTATTATTATTATTATTATATAACCATAGTGTTTGCCTATCTTGATTCATAAGTTACTCTTTTATTTCCTGCACATGTAGAAATGGTGAAATTGGCTCCCCCATAGACTGTAGCACACGCTGCAGAGGGAGTCCGGATCTTTCTCCAAGACCTCTGTCCTTGATTTCCCAATGATACGTTCGCTGGGTTTCTTTCTTCCCCTAATTCTACGAGCAACAATCTGGTTCTCTTTTTCTCCTTCCTCTCCATGCCAATTATTCCCTTGCTGCATGTACCCAAGGAGGGTGTGTGTACCCACATTGCAGCAACCACAGTTAAATGCCTTTCTTGGAAACATGCAAGAAATCAGGCCAATACTACCCCAGTGAGAGGGCATGTGATTTGCATATTGAAGGTCCGAGGTCCAGCTCCTGGAATCTCCAGTTCAAAGGATGGGGGAAACAAATGAGAAGAAACACGTTCTGGCAAGGAGCCTCTCAGAAATTTTCCATCCTGTTTATTTATGGGTAGGAAATGGGAGAGAAACTCATTCCATCTGCATTTTAATCCTGGTTTGCACACTTGCACAAGTGCAAACATGAACACAAGCTCAGGAAATTGTGGACATTTCCTGGGAACAGCACGGCTGCTCACGTTCACGGTTGGGCTTGCGGACAGGATGTTTGGATGATTTGCAAAGGGGAATGGAATTCTAAGGCATCCCTAAGAACCCTGACCTTGTGGGGGAGAAGCTGCATGTCAGGGCCATGCCAGTTGGGGTGGGACACAGAAGGATCCCAAGCCCTCTCAGTCCCTGTGTCGCACGAAAATGTGCCTGATTCGAGTGCACCAAAGTCCAATTATGAGACACTCGCGAAAGATCTCTGTCAAGGCGTTGGGTTCCAAAACTTTATTCCTGGGAATAGGTGATAACCTTTTGGCTCACGCTGCAAGACAGGTTCACACCCCCACATTCAAATCACAGTATATATAAATAGTCTAGATGTTACAGTCATCTGCCTCCATCTAATTGGTCCACCTCATATACTACATCACTTGGGCATGCTCAGTTGCGCTCGAGTGGTGGCTACAGGAAGGAGGTGACGCATGGTCGCCGCCATGAGCGCATGGAACTTCCTGTTCCCCAGATGTGTCTTGCCTTGCTTACCTGGGTGTAGAAAGGAAAGGAACCTCTCGTGCAAGCACTGAGTCATTACTGACTCTTGGAGGGACGCCAGCTTTCACTGACGTTTTCTTGGCAGGCCTTATCGTGGGGTGGTTTGCCGTTGCCTTCCCCGGCCGTTGTTACCTTTCCCCCAGCTAACTGGGTACTCATTTTACCGACCTCGGGAGGATGGAAGGCTGATTCGACCCAAGCCAGCTGCCTGAAACCAGCTTCCACTGGGATTGAACTCAAGCCATGGGGAGAGTTTCAGCTGCAGAAACTGATGCTTTACCGCTCTGCACCACATCTCCCCTTATATGGTGGTGTTGTCCCGGCAGTTAACCAGCAATGTGGATTCAATGGGATTTATTTCGTCTGGCAAGGAAGGGGCTTGGGCCACAGCTAGACCTAAGGTTTATCCTGGGATCATCCAGGGTCCACACCTGCCTGAGCACTGGATCCCCTGTGTGTCACCTAGACGAACAGGTTTTACCCCTGGATGATCAAGGGATAAACCTTAGGTCTAGCTATGGCCTTGGTGTGAGCTTATGTGCAGTTTTCATGGGGATGAATGGAGATTTTACTGAGAGGCATGTGGCTACTCCTTTTCCTTTCTTTGTTGTGCTCATTTGCCTTGTCTAGGAGTCCCTGGATGGGCTCCTGGACAGGTGGGGGGGTCTAAAGGGTGTGTGTGTGTGTGTACATGACACTCTAGTTTTTACAAACCCTGCTCAGAACTCAGTCAGAGCAGCTCAAAAACCCATCTTTTTCCTTCCATTACCAGCTACAAGAGGGTCTGAGCCATGAGAAAGATATTTTAATTATTAAAATTTAATTGAAGGTGATGGTAACAATTAGGGATGTGCTCTGCTTCTAATCGGACCGGCAAATTAGAAGCAGAGCGGGGGGCTTCGCCTGCCCTTAAGGCGAAGGCGAAGAGGATTGGGGGGCCGGCGGAGCGTGGCGAAGAGGATCGAGGTGAAGGCGTATCCTTCGCCTTGATCCGGAGCGCCGCCGGAAATGTAAGTGAGGTTTACCGGGCCCTGCCGCTGTCGCTGTCGCCCATGCGGCGACAGCGGCAGGGCCCGGTAACCCCCCCTCCTCTCCCTTACGTGCGTCCATCCGTGGTCCGTTGGCTTCTTCAATTGAGCCCACGGTTCAACCAGGAAGTCTAGGCCGCACTTGCAGCCCAGACTTCCTGGTTGAACCGCGGGCTCAATTGAAGAAGCCGACTGACTGCGAACGAAGGCAGGTAAGGCCCCCTCCCCCTTGGTCCTTTACCGGGCTCTGCCGCCGTCGCCACATGGGCGGTGACGGCGGCAGGGCCCGGTAACCGCCCCCCCCGCCCTCCTCTCCCAGCCTTACCTGGCACCACTCCCCTCCACTGCGGAGCTCCGATTCGGAGCCGGAGCTCCGCGGCGAAGAGGAGTGGAGTATGGGCGGAGTGGCGCGGGCCGATCCGAAATTTTCGGATCGGCCCGCGGGGTGGAGCGGGGGGTCCGTGCACACCCCTAGTAACAATCTATTCTAAATCTTTGTGTAAGGTATCATAGATATAATGAGGCCTTTACGGCTGCCATTTATGCAAAATGGCTGCCATGGGAGGTGTGGCAAAGGACAAGTAACCAGCCCTAAAGACTGAGAGGTGGGGTCTGAACCCCAACACACTGAACAACTCCTTTGAGCCCATAGCTTTCAGCACCGAGATAAACCTATTTCAAGTAATCCCAGTTGCTGGAAGAATGTGTGTGTGTGTGTGTGTATGTGTGTGTGTGTGTGGTGTGTTTAAGTGTGATAGGAGAAGGTCGCCTTGGTGGGCACCAAGAATCATGTCCATGGTGCCTATGGACACCGGCGGGGATTCCACACGTCGTACTGAGGGCGCTTCCATGCGCCCCCAGTGCGAGCCCCAAAGCGATCGTGTAACTCACCTGTTCGAAGAGACGAGGAAGAGGCGTCCTTTCCGCTGCCGCCGCTGCCACCCACCTACCTCCTCTGCCTCTTCCTCGTCTCTTCGAACAGGCGAGTTACGCGATCGCTTTGGGGTCGCAATGGGGGTGCATGGAAGCGCCCACAGTACGACGTGTGGAATCCCCCCTGGTTGCCTATCCCTGACCTCGATTGTTTCTCTTGCTTGGATGGAGCAAGCAGTCATGAACCAGGTCCAGAGCGTCCGTGCCCTTTCTCCCACCCATTGGCTTCTTCTTTAGTTCCTCTTTGCAAGTTCAGCCCCCCTGCGATGTTTGACTTCTCTCAGGCAAAGCGTCCTGCTGAGCTCATGGCTTTCCACGATGGCCTTCCTGGCTCATTCTTCTGCTCGACGGATGCTGGACTTCATCCAGGAAGAGAATGTGCCAAAGGCCTTTTTGAACGGTTAACCCTTCCCCTAAGTAGTCAAGCATTAGCTTGTAGGGTGGGGAGACCATATCCGCCTTTGGGTTAGGGGGCCAAGTCAATACAGCTCCGTGCCCATTCCATTTTCCTTTAACCATGGCTCATCCAGTCTCGTTAATCTTAAATTGGAAAACCTGGAAGAGGCCAGTTTGAAACAGAGCAACCTTTTTGTTGGATCTTCCTTCTTTAGTCTGACCACAACACATCAGCCATTACCTCTCTCTTTCCCCCCGTTTCTTGCATGTTTACATAGGGGGGAAAGCCAGGCACTTTCTATTTAGTTTGCATCTCAGTAACTGTCTTAAGGATCCCAGCTGAACCAAAGCCTTGACCCCTCCCCTGGCGTGATGTCCTATTTTACCTCTGTCAGTGGCGGCTGGTGGCTCCGATGTCACTGGAGTGGAGAATCCCTCCCAGAAGAGCTGTCTGGTGACCACGGGGTCATCTACACCAAGCAGGCTATTGCATATGAAAGTGATATGAAAGCAGTATATAAAAGGCAGGAGCCACACCAAGCAGGATACAGCAGTATGAAAGCAGCATATGGTATGTGTCCATGGGCCCCAAAAGCTGTCAGAGCACTTCAGCACCACCATCAAACAGTAGTGTGGCTCCTGCCTTTTATATGCCACTTTCATACCGCTCTCATAGTGCAATATCCTGCTTGGTAGGGTGACCATATGAAAAGGAGGACAGGCCTCCTGTATCTTTAACAGTTGCATAGAGAAGGGAATTTCAGCAGGTGCCATTTGTATGCATGCCACACTTGGTCAAATATCCTCTTCATCACAACAGTTAAAGCTGCAGGAGCTATATTGCAGCTGACCAGATTTAACCAGATTTAAATCTGGTTAAATCTGATGTGACCAGATTTAAAAGAGGGCAGGGCACCTGCAGCTTTAACTGTTGTGATGAAGAGGGAATTTCACCAGGTGCTGCATGCATACAAATGACACCTGCTGAAATTCCCTTTTCAATACAACTGTTAAAGATACAGGAGCCCTGTCCTCCTTTCCATAGGGTCACCCTAGATTAGGCCCACATCAAAAGCAAACCAACCCTTTAAGCCTCATCACCATTGGCTAGGGATGTTACAGGAGTCTGCGGGGAGGGGCAGACTCTGACAGACTCCCCCATGCCCACCCTCCATGACCCCTCTCCTCATACTGGGGGGCACTTGAAAGCCAACTCATCAAGCACCCCACAGCTTGGGAAGGGCCTAACACGGAGCATTCATGCCAATAATGTTGCATAAATGGTCCCTTTACAGCTGCCAATTACACAACATTCCCTTTCCTGGCCTGCTAACGTTGTGAAAAACAGCAGCTCAGTAAGAGGGCAGACAGCCTCGAATCTTTGTCAGGCTGTTGATCAGCTGTCGAGAAGGTTGTGCAGCAAATCGAACCGAGAAAGTTGCGCAAATTGAATGTGAGACATGGTAATTTGTGAATGTTTCTGGTGGACCTGATCTCTTAATTGCATTAGGGGTTGCGAACAAGGCAGAACCGCAAATTTTGTAAGCAGGAACAAAGTTCTCATACATCCCTATGTGTAACCTCACTTGCTTATATTAACCCCCTACAATTGAGCTGTCCACCACAACCCCAAGGTGTCTTCCTTGCTCACTCACCACTATCTCAGATTCCTTCAGTTGGGAATTGTTGCCCCAACATGCATCACTTTACCCTTCCTTACACTGAATGGCATTTGCCATTTGGATGCCCACTCTCCCAGTTTGACGAGACCCCCCTGGAGCTGTTCACAGTCCCTGCTTGCTTTAACCACCCTAAATAATTTGGTGTCAACAGCAAAATGTGAAATGAATGAATTTCTCCCCCGTTCCTTCTTCAGATAAGGGCTTTGCACAGCCACCCCCTGACTCACCTCAGAGGCCACTTCAGAGCCTCCAAAATGGCTCTGACTCTATTCAGGGTGCTTCAAGGCTTGGCCACTTCATTTCAGGTCCAGGCCCAATTCAAAGTGCTGGTATTTTCAAAGCCCTAAACGGTTTGGGGCCAGGTTATTTGAAGGAACGCCTCCTCCCATATGTGCCTGCCCGGACCTTAAGATCATCTACAGGGGCCCTTCTCCATGAGCCCCTGCCAAAGGAAGTGAGGCAGGTGGCTACCAGGAGGAGGGCTTTTTCCGCTGTGGCACCCCGGTTGTGGAATGAGCTCCCCAGAGAGGTCCGCCTGGCGCCTACACTGTACTGCTTTCATTGCCAGCTGAAGACCTTTTCATTCTCTCAGTATTTTAACACTTAATTTTAACTTAAATTTAAATTTTACTGTTCTGACTCTGTATTTTAATCTTATATCAATTTTTGCTGTGTGGTTTTATCCTGGTTGTGCTTTTTATACTGTATTTTGTATTTGTGCTTTTAACCTGTTGGTTGTTTTATGATGGTTTTAATTTTTGTGATCCATCCAGAGAGCTTCAGCTATTGGGCGGTATAAAAAAGTAATTACCGAAGCTGAAGCGAGGTTCGCCTCCCACCCCCGAAGCGGGCCAGCCTTTGTGGGTTCCTCGGCACCCTCTGCACACCCAGGAAAGCCAGGTGCAAGGCTGACCAGGAGTCCCTTGCTTTCCTCTTTTCCTCCCCCTTCCCTCCTGTCCTCCCCTCCATACCTAGAACCACCGACAACAGGACTTACCTTTGCTATGCGTCTTCCTCCCTTAGAGCTACACTTTAAAGGAAAGATGGAGTCTCTCTCTTTCTCATAGATCTATGGCTGCAAACTACGGTGGCTGTAAAGGGCCATTTCCAAGCATTGAGTTGGGGTGACCATGGAGGGGAGAGCAGGGAAGTGAGTCCTGTGAATCCAATGGACTACAGTTGGCCTCACTCCAGTTTTCCCACATGAACGAGTGAGCAGGGGAAGCACCCAGCACACTGCTCTGAATTGGACCAAGGCACCCCAAGGCCTTCGGAACCAATCTGTTTCGCCTCAGGGTGCCTCAGACTGGCCAAGGCCTTAACTAGACCAGGCTATATTCTGGGGCGAACCCCAGGAACGCCCCTGTGCATCCAGATGATGTTCAGGGGATCCCAGGATCAGGGAGGGATCATCCCTCCCTTGCCCCGCGGGATACAGCACTCCCCTTTGGGCCTGGTTTTTCTGCGGTCTTGGGCTGAGTCTGAGACCGCAGAATGTGTTGCCCATTTCTGTGTGATTACTCGCACAGAGCCAGGAGCGCAGTGCCCATTGGGTGCCCATTGGGAGCAGTGCCCATTGGGAGCAGGAAAAGTAGTTAAAATTTACAAAAACCTTACCTTTGTGCACAAGCGTTTGTTCGCTCTGTCCCCTTTAAAAAATAAAAAATGGCGGGCGTGATGCCTCTCTTCCTGAGGTCGTCGCGCCTTACGTGTAAAAGAGAGCAAGATCTCGCGTTAATCACAACGTGTTGTCTCCCCTCCTCTCCCCCGGACTTTCAGGTAGGTCTAGCTAAGGCCCCAGTATCACCTTGTATTCAGGCCAAGGCAGGCTGAATCTGTTGGATCCTGGTTATGTTTTCCATTGATTTGTTAATTGCTGAGGATCTGGAAGAACAGAAGACTCAGCAGAAACTTAAAGGTCAACTCTACACCTGGACATTGAGTGTCATAATTGAATAATTGTCTAACTGATTGTCTTCAATTAAGGGTTGCAAGGAGTTGCATCATTGTACAGGTTGTCTATAAAAGTAAATGTGTTTTCATGTTCACTTACTTCCATGTCCCTTACCCAACTTGATGTGAGCTGTATTGACTGACCGTTTGTAAGTATTTGTATCTGTACTGCCATAACTAAATTATATATTTATTTGCCAGTAAAAAGGTTTATTTGAACCTACATAAATCTCTGTCTTAATTCACGTCTTTGCTGACTTGGCTGAGAACCGCTGTAATCTCTGTTAGTCTCTGGAGAGCCCAGACAGAGACTTAACACAAAAGGTTATGTGCCAGGAACCCAGTCTGTGCCATAACTAATCAGCTTCTAAAGCCATAACTCAACAGAATCAGCTTGCCTCGACTCAGATTCAGGGCTTTGGTCCGAAGAGGTGCACAGCCCTACTTCACATACACTTCAGTAACAATAACTGAAGCCCAGGTCCGGGCCCGATTCAAAGTGCTGGTATTAACATTTAAAGCCCTAAACGGCTTGGGGCCAGGCTATCTGAAGGAACGCCTCCTCCCGTATGTACCTGCTCGGACCCTAAGGTCATCCTCAGGGGTCCTTCTCCGTGAGCCCCTGCCAAAGGAAGTGAGGCAGGTGGCTACCAGGAGGAGCAGGGCCTTCTCTGCTGTGGCACCCCGGCTGTGGAATGAGCTCCCTAAGGAGGTTCGCTTGACACCTACATTATATGCCTTTAGACCCAGATGAAGACCTTTTTATTCTCCCAGCATTTTAACAGTCTATAAATAAATTTTAATTTGGTGTTTTAAATTTGTAATTTTGCATTGCTGCTGTTTTGATCTGGTTGAGCTTTTATATTGTATTTTATATCATGGTTTTATACTGTTGTTTTATACTTTGAATGGTTTTAATTTTTGTGAACCGCCCAGAGAGCTCCGGCTCTTGGGCGGTATAGAAATGTAATAATAAATAAATAAAATAAATAAAATAACAGCAGCAAGAAAGGGCAAGAGTCATTTCTTACTTCTTGTTCATTTCTCTCCATTTCCAAAGCCACCCCAGCTGACCGTTTCCAAAATGGCAAAGATGACAACCTATGTCAGAAGAGTTGAAAGAAACTCAAATAAAGATCTCTCTGTTTTTGCAAATTAAAACTGTTACATAAATGGCAGGTCATATTATCAGCTTGCCAAATGGCCGGATGGGGAAATTCAGTGCCATGCACGCACTCACTTATCTGGTTTCGGAAATGAACGGCAGAGACTTTATTTGTATAAACTGACTGTTGCAGATAAAACTGTTGATTGTATTGGGGCTGATATGATTTTATGCTCAGAAGACCCAAGCTTACAATAACAACAACAATAACAATAGCAATAGATTTCACTGTTCCCGTCTTCAAAGCATCAGCACCATACAAGAAACAGACAGATTCAGATGGGACAATGGAGGAAAACACATTTGGGAGGCCAAAGTCAATTGGAAACCCACCAAGGACTCACTTGGCAACAGATATCATTGCTTTGACACCTGGGACAGAACAAGAGAGCACAACACTTCATCCAAACAGTGAAGAAGATCAGGCGTGCTTCTGCTCTGCTATCTAAGCATGTACCTGTATCAAGATAAAACATGCACCTGTATCAAGATTACAAGGTGTCCATGTAATCGAGATAATAAGATGAACAACTGCCAACTCTCCTTTATGGCTCTTTCTCATTGAATCCTACATGGGTATTGTATGATTTGGTTTCTATAGTCATCAATAAGACTTTATGGGTGGAGGGTAGGGGGGACGTAATCTAAGCAGCCTCCTGTTGAGTGGACAGAATACTGGAAAAGATGGATCTGGGGGGGGGTTCCTTTAAATCGTACCATTTGGCACTGGTTAGTCCTCCTCTTGAGTATTGTATCCAGTTCTGGGCACCACACTTCAAGAAGGATGCAGCCAAGCTGGAGCGTGATCAGAGGAGGGCAACCAGGATGATCAGGGGTCTGGAAACAAAGCCCTATGAAGAGAGACTGAAAGAACTGGGCATGTTTAGCCTGGAGAAGAGGAGATTGAGGGGAGACATGATAGCACTCTTCAAGGACTTGAAAGGTTGTCACACAGAAAAGGGCGAGGATCTCTTCTCGATCCTCCCAGATTGCAGGACATGGAATCATGGGCTCAAGTAATGGGAAGCCAGATTCCGGTTGGACATCAGGAAAAACATCCTGACTGTTAGGGCTTTGCTAGACCTGCTGGTATAAGCCGGCAGGGAGGCGGGGCGACGGCGCGCTGACGTTAGTGCGCGCACCCGGGGCTTCCAGACGCCGGACGCGCAGGGACCTCGCGATCCCTGCAGCGTCCGCCATTTTTTTTTTCATTTTAAAGGGGCCATGTGCGGCCCGAAGACTGTGGAGAAGGTAAGCGAGTAAGCAAGTAGCCGCAAAAAGCCACGGAAGTAGCTAGATGTTTCGCAGCTCCGGCCTGAGGCTGGGGCTGCGAAATAGGCGCACCATAAGCGACTTTGCTTATGGCACGTTAGGGGAGGCTTCAGCGCGGCCTGGCGCCAGATTCCCCTGTGCATCATCTGGACGCACAGCAGGGAAACCGGCCCACAAAGCGCGCTAAGGCCTCGTCTAGCAAGGCCCTTAGAGCAGTTCAACGATGGAACCAATGATGTGGGCTTTCAGGGATGTTGTGGGCTCTCCTACACTAGAGGGAAGCTGGACAGCCATCTGTCAGGAATGCTTTAAGGTGGATTCCTACATTGAGCAGGGGATTGGACTCGATGACCTTATAAGCTGGGATGGGCGGCCACACCTCCTGTGGTCTTGGGGCAATCCCGAGACTGTGGGAAGAATCAGGTTTTCCCAGGGCAGCAGTGGCAGTCTTCCAGCCGTTCCTTCTGAATGTCCAGCTTGAGGAGAGCCCTCTGTATGCCGCACAACTTGTCTAGGGTCCCCTAAACCAGCCTTCTGGGTCAGGTGTCACAACTGTTGACATAGGTTTCAACAGCTAGTCCAATTGTCTTCTGTACATGGAATGAGGAGAGGAGCACCATCTTTGCATCAGACAGCAAAATGTCTTGAGTCAGCCCTCATTTAAATGATTCCATCACAGGGTGAGGATGATTGCATGGGTGGTTCACAGAGAATTAGAAGTACAGTTGAGAATGAGGATTCCTGTTTGGGAGTGAAAACTTCACAGATTTTCCTTTTTCAACCCTGGCAGATTTTGTTCCATTTCTCCCCACTGGTGTCAACTAGATCTATAGCGAGTCAGTCCAATCCATTAATTCCATTTTAAAAAAAGTAATGGTGGCTATTTGCACAAATTTGATTTTGGGCTGGGGATCTTGACGTTTGTGCAAATGGGTTAGTAATATATATATAGATAAAGAGCTCTGTCACACCAGCGCTATACTGTGCAATCACTGTGAATGGCATTCAAAGGAATGCGATGTTTTCTACCTTATAATCTGCTGTTACGATGAAGAACTTCGAGTGTCCTGCTTTGATTGCGCTTTATCCCCAAAAATAACGAGGTATTTTGGACTGCAGAAAGTGCGATTCTTTTGTTGTTCTCCGAGTGGCCACTGGGGGCGCAGAAGGATGGAGAGCGGAGTCACCCAGCTGCCTCCCTCAGCAGCACTCATTCTGGCACTCAGGAAAGCACTTACTTTTGAGTAAAGATGCTCACAGCTCAATCCTAACCCTGCCAGAAATAGTAAGCTCTTTTGAAGTTGTGTTTGCTAGTGTGTGGGTGTGGGTGTGGGTGTGGATGGGTGTGCTTACTCTTGAGTAAAAACACGCATAGAAAAAGTGGAGGGGCCCAAAGGGAGCGTCTCTCCCTTGTCACCCCCACTCCTAGTAAAGAGATCATCTCATCAGTACAACGTTTCCTTCCTCTTCCTCTCTCTCCCCATTCCCCACTGCCGCCCAAGGAAACGGCCACTCCCGGGGCACGCACCAGAGCAGGGCAGAGGTGGTGTGATTGGGCCAACAACAACAACGACAACAGCTTTCATATGCTATGGAATAATTCGAGGGAAATGGGTAGGTGTGATGAAGCTCATATAGATATATGATCTCGTTGCACAGGTGCACACAACTCAACCGGTCAGTTAGGTAGCCTCACAAAGGCATATTTCCCTCTTGTAAATATCCTTGTCAGTTTCATCCTTTTCACACTCCACTTTCTTTAGCCCACTAGAGCCCTATTCTGTACTTGTCAAAGAACTTGTCAATTTCATCCTCCATTTCAGCCCCTCCCATTTGCACAAATTTCAAGACACACACACCCCGCCATTTCCCAAATTGTGAGATCCAGGAAAAAATATGCATAAAACATTGTTTAAACTGTTTTACTGCTTTTAAATTATATATTTTAACTTGGTTTATGGTTTAATTTGTTTTTAGCTGTGTATATTTACTGTTTTTATACTGTATGCTTTTATCTGTACGCCGCCCTGAGGTCTTATTGATATAGGGCAGGATATAAATCTTTTAAATAAATAAATGATAAATAATTCCCAGAATCAGGCGGGCAGGGGAGAATCTCCCATAGTCTGCCTCCACTTTTTGGAACAGAAACACCACAGGATCCCATTGGCCTTAAATAGGGTGACCATATGAAAAGGAGGACCGGGCTCCTGTATCTTTAACAGTTGTATTGAAAAGGCAATTTCAGCAGCTGGACATCAGGAAAAACTTCCTGACTGTTAGAGCAGTACGACAATGGAATCAGTTACCTAGGGAAGTTATGGGCTCTCCCACACTAGGGGCCTTCAAGAGGCAGCTGGACAGCCATCTGTCAGGGATTCTTTAGGGTGGATTCCTGCATTGAGCAGGGGGGTGGACTCGATGGCCTTGTAAGCCCCTTCCAACGCTGCTATTCTATGATTCTATGATTCTATAATAATTAAACCGTTAAACTTCTTATGAATTTGTGGCAACAGGCGATTTGAATAAACAGGGCTTGTAAAAGCTTGCATCCATGTTGTCACTAGTTCTGTAGTACAACTTACTAGTATTATTTATTTATTTATTTATATAGCACCATCAGTGTACATGGTACTGTACATAGTAAAAGAATAAAACAGCAATACTCTGCCACATAGGCTTAAAGAAGGGAAGGAACCTCTTGTGCAAGCACTGAGTCATTACTGACTCTTGGAGGGACGCCAGCTTTTCGCTAACGTTTTCTTGGCAGACTTTTGTAGTGGGGTGGTTTGCCGTTGCCTTCCCCAGTCGTGGTTACCTTTCCCCCAGCTAGCTTGGTACTCATTTTACCAACCTCGGAAGGATGGAAGGCTGAGTCGACCTGAGCTGGCTGCCTGAGAACCAGCTTCCGCTGGGATCAAACTCAGGCCGTGGGGAGAGTTTTGGCTGCAGTAACTGCCACTTACCACTCTGCGCCACCTCGTGCAAGCACTGAGTCATTACTGACTCTTGGAGGGACGCCAGCTTTCACTGATGTTTTCTTGGCAGGCCTTATAGCGGGGTGGTTTGCTGTTGCCTTCCCCAGCCGTTATTACCTTTCCCCCAGCTAACTGGGTACTCATTTTACCGACCTCAGGAGGATGGAAGGCTGAGTCGACCCGAGCTGGCTGCCTGAAACCAGCTTCTGCTGGGATCGAACTCAGGCCGTGGGGAGAGTTTCAGCTGCAGAAACTGCTGCTTTACCGCCCTGCGCTTCCCGAGGCTGTGCCACATAGGCTTACATTCTAGTAGAATCATAATAAAAGAGAATGCACCAAATAGGCACAGGGGACAATAAAACTAACAGTGTAAAAGTAAGAACAAATTCAAGTTCTAAAAGCCGTAGAAAAAAGAAAAGTTTTCAATTAAGCTTTAAAAACAGTCATTGAACTCGTGATCTGCAAATTCTCTGGAAGAGAATTCCAGGCCTAAGGGGCAGCGAGAGAAAATGGACGAAGCCGAGCAAGAGAAGTAGAGACCCTGGGAGGGTAAGAAACATGGCATCTGAGGAGGGAAGAGCATGAGCAGGGCAATAGTGTGAGATGAGAGAGGAAAGATAGGAAGGAGCTAGAAGGTGACAAGCTTTGAAAGTCAACAGAAGAAGCTTATGAGCTTTATCACACCAGCATTATACTGTGCAATCACTGTGACTTGCATGCAAAGGACCCCGAAGTTTTCCAGGTTATAATCTGCTTTTATTGTGAAGTACTTCCATGCATCCTGCTTTAATTGTGCTATAAAGGGAAAAGACCCGCCCTATTTTGCTACTACTTTTCAAGCGAATCATTTGTTGTTTTCCGAGTAGCCACTGGGGCGCAGGAGCAGGATTTTATATCTTTAAAGAAAAATTAAACAAATGCTTACATCTGCATAAGCTTTAAAGATAAAGACATCAAAATCGGCACAGTAATAGATATTAAGGAGAGCTTTAAGCACACCAAATTTGAATCGGATTGGGTCATCCGTTGATTTTTTTAATGATTTTTTTTACATTTCCCTCCTTAAACTCTTTGCAAAGGATCTTAGGAGCGCTGCCGCCCAGGGTGTGATTTAGCAGCAACAACGCTGACAGCTTAGCGCTGTAGGGGATAATTTGAGGGAAACAGGTACATGGGATGAAGCTCTATATTGGATTCTGAGGTGAATTGGAAGCCAATGAAGAGATTTCAGAAGTGGAGTGACATGATCAAAGCAATGAGCCAAGAAGATGACCTTAGCAGCCGAGTGGTGAATAGAAACCAATGGACTGATGTGAGAAGAAGGAAGGCCAGAGAGAAGAAGGTTACAACAGTCCAGCCGAGAAATAACCAATGCATAAACAAGAGTCTTTGCAGAAGAGACTGCACTGAAACTATGGAAAACTAAAGTTAGAATGTACAGGCAGTTAACTTCCTTGTTTCTATTATTTAAAATGCTGCAGTTTGGGTGTTGCGCAAACATGTCTTTCATTTTTTTTAAAAAAATATGGTCTGTATACAAAACCATGTTGAAAATATTTGATGCATCTGTCCAGTCAACAAGTCTGCCTCTGGAGTAATTTGTGTTTTCTTAATGCTATTTTATTTTTACTACTAAACGTTTCATAAGTAAAAAAAAAAAAAAGTTGTAACCTTAAAAAAACCTCTGTATTTTAAATCTGTATAAATCTCTTAATTGCAGCTCAGTTTTTCCCTGGTTGTGCTTTTATACAGTATATTGATATTGTGTTTTTATACCATTGTTTATTTTATTCTTTGATTCACATCCAATGGTTTCAACTTTTGTGAACTGCCCAGAGAGTTTCAGCTATTGGGTGGTATAGAAATGCAATCAATCAATCAATCAATCAATACCTTACTCTTGCTCTAAAAGGTTTTGTGGTGTACAATGGAGCATAGTAGCAAAATAGCAATGCTATCAGTCCTGTATTCCTGCATCAGGGCTCTCCTCTGCATGTACAATAAATGCATCAGGCTTTGTCCTCTTCCCCCACACAATGAAATGCATGCCCACTACATGCACATCTGCATACAAGCAGAGGTGCATTGGCAGAGCTCCACATAATTGAGAAACCTGAAATGGCAGAGCTCCTGATCACATGGAGCTCCTTCGGGCTCTTGCACATATTATAGAGCTGGAAAAAGTGCAGAAAAGGGCAACTAAAATGATTCAGGGGCTGGAGCATCTCCCCTGTAAGGGAAGGTGACATCAACTGGGATTGTTTAGCTTGGGAAAAAGGAGGCTAAGGGGAGACACGATAGAGGTGTATAAAATTATGTGTGGTGTGGAGAAGGTGGATAGGGAGACATTTTTCTCCCTCTCTCAAAATATAAGAACCCGGTGAAGCTGATTGGTGGGAGATCCATAACAAATAAAAGGAAGTACTTCTTCACACAGTGCATAGTTAAATTATGGAACTCACTACCACAGGATGTAGTGATGGCCACCAATTTGGATGGTTTTAAAGTGGGGGTTGGATAAATTCCTGGCGGCAAAGGCTATCCATGGCTACTAGCCCTGATGGTTGTTTGCTATCTCCAGTATTCGAGGCAGCAAGCCTGGGTGCACCAGTCGCTGGGGAACATGGATAGGAGGGTGCTGTTGCACCATGTCCTGCCTTGTTGGTCCCTGGCTGACAGCTGGTTGGCCACTGTGTGAACAGAGTGCTGGACTAGATGGAGCCTTGGTCTGATCCAGCATGGCAGCTCTTATGTTCTTATGCATGGATGCATCTGGCAGACCTGCATTTCAATGCATGGATGGTACAGCCTGCCACTGCCCACGCATGCATTGTCTGTACTTGTTGGTGTCAAAGAGGGCTTTTGTAGAGCCACGTTTGCTATGAATCTACAAAAAGAGCGGGCCACTCTGCAGACTGGACATGCGTTGTGATTTAGTAGGTGAGTGTGTTTGTGTGTTACACACTGCAGGGCATTGTAATTAGGAGTGTCCGTTGCTGGGGAATCCACCCCCTTTGGGGCCCGACAGATTCTTGCGGTGCCCCCGATTCGGCTTTCATTTGTTTTGTTTTGTTGGGTTTGTTTGTTTGTTCCCTCATAAAAAGCTATTAGAGCAGATTGGAGCCATGTAATTAACACAAATTGCTTTACCCAAATAAAAAATAAACGAAAATCCACAAGCTGGCCTGACTCGAAGGAAATCGAGTTGTTCCAGCACTTACAAAAGCAAACTCCCCTCCAGGCGGATTCCTCCGACATCCCTAGTTTGAATAAACTAAATAAATGAAAATCCCATTTTCCTCTGGCATATCTTATACGTTGGACTTATACAATCGCTTTGATGTTTTCATTTCTGTGTGTCCCTCCTTTGCATTTTGTTCAGATCCTCACTGCCTGCCACTTATTCTGCATTAAGCTGCGTAGGACTTTCCTCTTGGATTTTGGCAGGTGGGGTGGATGCTGTGTCAAAACGGTCCCTCACAGCTCACCTCTGCCACCAGTACTGTCTCAGTTGTCCACTTAAGAAGAACAGGAAGCCACTTCCCAAACACCCATAACTTCAGAGAGCCTGGTACGGAGGCAGGTTCTGGCACAATCCTAGTTGGACGGACTTTCTCACACCTTCCTTCCACCCCGTGCGTTTGAGCTTCCAGCAGACCCTAGCATCAGCTAGCTTTTCATGACGCTCACCTCCAGAAGAAAGCTCAGTTCCCACTGTGTGTGTAGGATTTAGCCTTGAGGAGATAAGCTCTGGAGAGGGCTGACTCCCAGCTGGGGAATCGCCCGTGAGAGCTTCCTCTCCCACTGGTACAGACTGGCTGGTGTCTGGCGCCTCCTCCTCTAGTTCTGAATCTGATTCTGATTGATTACCTGAAACATCTTCTCCCAAAACAGGGGCAGTAGGGTTAGACATGACACCTCCTCCAGCAGGTGGCACTGCTGCTCCTCTGGGCAGCTGGCTGACACCATACTGTTTTGTCACACATCGAGCGGGAGCAATACTGTGTGAGTTGTTTCCCATTTGGAATCAAGTTGGGACAGATTTCTCAGGAAGCAAGGCAGAAAGACATCACCACCATAGCAAGCTCCAAGCAAGGCTAGGGGTGGAAGCTAGGTTTGGACTCAATGGCCTTGTAGGCCCCTTCCAACTCTACTGTTGTTATTATTATTATTATTATTATTATTATTATTATTTATTTATATAGCACCATCAATGTACATGGTGCTGTACAGAGTAAAACAGTAAAAAGCAAGACTCTGCCGCATAGGGTTACAATCTAATAAAATCATAGTAAAACAATAAGGAGGGGAAGAGAATGCAAACAGGCACAGGGTAGGGTAAGCAGGCACAGGGTAGGGTAAAACTAACAGTATAAAGTCTGCACAACATCAAGTTTTAAAAGCTTTAGGAAAAAGAAAAGTTTTTAGTTGAGCTTTAAAAGCTGCGGTTGAACTTGTAGTTCTCAAATGTTCTGGAAGAGCGTTCCAGGCATAAGGGGCAGCAGAAGAAAATGGACGGAGCCGAGCAAGGGAAGTAGAGGCCCTTGGGCAGGCGAGAAACATGGCATCAGAGGAGCGAAGAGCACGAGCGGGGCAATAGTGTGAGATGAGAGAGGAGAGATAGGAAGGAGCTAGACCGTGAAAAGCTTTGAAGGTTAACAGGAGAAGTTTATATTGGATTCTGAAGTGAATTGGAAGCCAATGAAGAGATTTCAGAAGCGGAGTAACATGGTCAGAGCGGCGAGCCAAGAAGATGATCTTTGCGGCAGAGTGGTGAACAGAAACCAACGGACTGATGTGAGACGAAGGAAGGCCAGAGAGAAGAAGGTTGCCGTACTGCGGAGGGAGCTCAACAGTTTGTGGGCCAGATCAGGCTTCTCCACAGGTTGGATTCTCTCTCTCTCTGTGTGTGTGTGTGTGTGTGTGTGTGTGTAATGATCCAAGGCATGGGCGGCCGGACTCTAGGGCTAGGCTGCCGGGACCTGGGAGAGCTAAAACGCAACAGAGCCCCACACAAAATGGATAGCCTGGAAAGATCTTACTTTAATAATACTAGCCAGAAGCAAAAGCAAACTCCAGGCATGAGCAGGATTCAGAGTCCAGGAGTACGCAAAGTCAGGTTTCAGAAGCCAAAGGCAAACCTGACTTCATGCAGGGGTCCAAGTGCAGCAGGGGTCCAACAGGGCAAGGGACATGGTCACAACAAAACAGGGGTTCCAGCAAGGCAGGGTCCGGATTCGCAGGAACAGGCTACAGCAGATCCAAGAGATCATGTTGTTGAGGTGAAGGCTGGAGTGGAAATGCTGGTCTTATATAGGGTGAGCGTATTTTGGAAACCAAAAAGGAGGACAACATGGTCACCCCCAAGGGGGCGTGCCCACCCGAACATAGCCTTGGTCACATGTCTGATTTTACAGCACACATTTAAGACAAATCTGTTCTACGTAACATCTTAATGTTAAAATCACTGAAATAAAGAACAAGTGAGAGATTCAATGTATCTGAAATTAACTTCACTCACTCCTACTTTTGTAGGTTTTGCTGTACTTTGAAGCTTTTGCTATACTCTGTGTGTTACATTCTCCCCTTCCCTCAAATATCTTTTCTGACTGTATCTTCACTCATTGCAAGCTGCTGTTGTTGTTGTTAACAGGGTTTGCTACTGGCCCCAGATCTGTTTCAAATTTGGTAAGGCTAAAGCTCTACCTAAAAGCTTTCATGGTACCAACTTTCAGCTCTTTATCTTTAAAAATGACAGTTGTAAAAATAATAATTTTAAAATCTCATTTTTTAAAAAAATTCCTAAAAAATCAATGGATGAACAGATCTGTTTCAAATTTGGCGTGGCTAAAGCTCTACCTAAATCCTATCATGGTACAAAGTTTCATCTCTTTATCTTTAAAAATGATGATTTTAAAAATAATCATTTTAAAACCTCAATTTTTAAAAAATTCCTAAAAAAATCAATGGAAGAACAGATCTGTTCAAATTTGGTGTGGCTAAAACTCTACCTAAATCCTTTCATGGTGCAAAGTTTCATCTCTTTATCTTTAAAAATTACGATTTAAAAATAATAATTTTAAAACCTCAATTTTAAAAAAATTCCTAAAAAATCAATGGATGAACGGATCTGTTTCAAATTTGGTATGACTAAAGCCCTTCCAAAGAGCTACCATTGTGCCATGTTTCATGTCTTTATCTTAAAAAAATGACAGTTATAAGCATTTTTGTTAATTCCCATTAGAGCTGCTCTTTGAAAAAAATCCAGATTTCCCCTCCCCCTCCCGGATTTGCCATCAAAAACCCGGGCAAATCCGGTCATATGGTCACCTATATAGCCCTTTCCCCAGCCGCTCCCAGCTGGTCTATATCAGCCCATCCTGGAGTGATGCTGGCCATGGGCCTGAGTCCTGCCAGTACTCCACAGCAGGACTGCTCCCAACACTGGGCCTGGCTCCTGCAAGTACTCTGCAGCAGGGCAGATCCTGACAGTGTGTGCGTGTGTGTGTGTCCTCATGCATACATGGGCCGTAGCTAGACCTAAGGTTTATCCCAGGATTGTCCTGGGGTCAAACTTGTTCATCTAAGTGCCACACAGGGCATCCAGCGCTCAGGCAGGGACGATCCTGGGATAAACCTTAGGTCTAGCTACAGCCAAGGTGTTTTAGTGTGGCTCATGTGCATTGGATAAAATGTCTCAAAGCACCAAATGCATATACTGTTACTATGTTTTCCCACCCCTTTTTGGCGTGGCGTTCTACCAGTGTGCAGGAGTACATGTCTGCATGATAAAGCAATGCCATCATGCCAGTCCTTTTCCAACTTCATTGGTTGCCAGTCCAGGTCCGGGCCCAATTCAAAGTGCTGGTATGAACATTTAAAACCCTAAACGGCTTGGGGCCAGGCTCTCTGAAGGAACGCCTCCTCCCATATGTACCTGCCCAGACCCTAAGGACATCCTCAGGGGTCCTTCTCTGTGAGCCCCTGCCAAAGGAAGTGAGGAAGGGCCTTCCCTGCTGTGGCACCCCAGCTGTGGAATGAGCTCTCTAAGGAGGTTCGCCTGGAACCTACACTATATTCTTTCAGACACCAGGTGAAGACCTTTTTATTCTCTCAGCGTTTGAACAGTCTATAAATTTAATTTTAACTTGGCTGTTTTAAATTTGTATTTTAAATTTGTATTTCTGCACCGCTGCTAGATTTTATCCTGGTTGTGCTTTTAGATTGTATTTTATATCATGTTTTTGTACGGTTTGTTTTATACTTCGAATGGTTTCAATTTATGTGAAATGCCCAGAGTGCTTCAGCTATGGGGAGGTATAAAAATGCAATAAATAAAAAATAAATAAATAAAAAATAAAGTGGGTTCTTGATCCAAGGATACATGACAGCTGCTTTTTAGCAGTGTTTTAGCAATGCACACATATGTATAGGGAGGGATGAAACTACGGTCAACACCAATAGAATGAATTTTAGAAATACTCCCAGTGAAATTGGAATTCAGGTGCAGCAGACTGCAAAGCAGCGAGAGAACTGGAGGAACAAGGAAGTTATAGAACGAGGGACATTCTTTCATCCCGATTTGAAAGAATCGGGATGAATCGTCCAGTTCTGGGCTCCACAATTCAAGAAGGACGCAGACAAGCTGGAGCGTGTTCAGAGGAGGGCAACCAGGATGATCAGGGGTCTGGAAACAAAGCCCTATGAAGAGAGCCTGAAAGAACTGGGCATGTTTAGCCTGGAGAAGAGAGGATGGAACGGAGACATGATAGCACTCTTCAAATACGGTGACCATATGATCATATGGGTTTTTGATGACAAATCCGGGAGGGGGAGGGGAAATCCGGATTTCCCCCCAAAGAGCAGCTCTAATGAGAAATAACAAAAATGCTTATAACTCCATCATTTTTTAAGATAAAGACATGAAACTTGGCACGATGGTAGCTCTTAGGAAGGGTTTTAGTCATACCCAATTTGAAATAGATCTGTTCATCCGTTGATTTTTTAGGATTTTTGTAAAAATTGAGGTTTTAAAATTATTATTTTTTAAACCATCATTTTTAAAGATAAAGTGATGAAAGTTGGCACCATGATAGCATTTAGGTAGAGCTTTAGCCATACCAAATTTGAAACAGATCTGTTCATCCATTGATTTTTAGGAATTTTTTTAAAATTTGAGGATTTAATTTTTTTAAAGAAATGTTATTTTTAAAGATAAAGAGATGAAACTTGGCACCATGATTGCTCTTAACAAGGACTTTAGCTATGCCAAGTTTGAAACAGATCTGTTCATCCATTGAGTTTTAGGATTTTTTTAAAGTTTGAGGTTTTAAAATTATTTTTTTAAATGACATTTTTAAAGATAAAGGGTTGAAAGTTGGCACCATGATAGCTCTTAAGGAGAAATTTAGCCATGCCAAGTTTGAATCAGATCTGTCCATCCATTGTTTTTTTAGGATTTTTTTAAAAGTTCAAAGTTTTAAAATTATTGTGTTTTAAAACTGCTGGAGCCATATCCTTAAAACTCTGGTTGTTAAACCTCCTCTTTGGAGTGTTGTATATTGAGCAGTTCCAGCCCTTGGCATTAAGGGGATCTTCAGTCTTTAAGTAAGAAGTCTTGGGCAAGCAGGGCACCTTTCCTGTTGCAGATTTGGTGTGCAGTCGGGTACCTGGAGCTCAGCAGAGGCAAGGTATCCACAAATCAAAATGTGGGAAAGGAGAGGTCAGTCAAAGCCGCCCACAGGGCAAAACAGAATGGGCCAGAGGCCTTTTTCTCAAATTTCCACATCATGGGCGATGAAGGGTCATCTTTAGAGAAAAACTCTCACAGCCAACAGTAGGGTGCCAGTCGAGAGAGGGGCTCTCTTCTTTGCGGATGCCCTGTTGCTGCAAATGTTGGAACCTGGCATATCATTGCTTTGCTTTGCTACCACTTCCCTTCCACTTCACTTTGTACACTTGTGAGCTAGGCTCTGACTGCACTGCTGGGATGCAATGCAGAACATTTGAAATGCATACCAGAGGAAAATAGATAGATTTGTGGCTTTGGCTGGCTGGCATATCTCTTAGAGACAGAGTTAGACTGAAGACACAACTCAGAGATGGCTGTAGCTGAGCCCTGAGAGGATGCTGTACCACACAGAGCCTTTTTAAGAGTGTCTCAGAGTCCAGTTTTGGTGCAGGCAGAGGCGGCTGGCGATGGAGTTTTTTTAAAAAAAAACAAGAGTCACCAGATGCAACCAAGCCGTAAGCTGTTGCCCTACCCCCAGCCACAGGGTACAAGTGCACAGCCTGGCTGGACCGTTGGGAGACTTTGGCAGAGAGTGGGGTGGGTGGGGGATTATTTGAGGCTGGAAATGTTGGTAGGCTGGCATAAGACAGAAAAAGGCTGAAGGAAAGAGCTTGGCCCTGAGGCTGGCTTGCCACGCAGAGTGTTTTAAGAGTGCATCAAAATTGTGCGGGAGGAGAGGAGGTGGAGGCGGCTGGTGGCAGAGGTTTTTAAAGTATTGGGCAAAAGGCGGGATATAATAATAATACCAATAATAATAATAATAATAATAATAATAATAATAATGTAAGAGTCACCAGACATGACCAAGCAATAACCTGCAATAAGCAATATCCCAAGCCACAAGTGTGCAGCCTAGCTGGACCATTGGGAGACTTTGGGGGAGGGAGGGAGGGAGGGAGAGATTGTTTGAGGCTGGAGGCTTTGGTTTGTCTGCAATGACTTAGAGTGAGAGACAACAGAGGCTGCACAGACAACCCAGAGACATCTATTGTAACTTAGCCCCATGGTGCTGGCATGAAACGCAGGGCATTAGGAAGAGGGTCTCAGAGTTGCATGTTTGTGCAGGAAGGAGACAGGAGTTCAAAGTCTGGATGTGCGAAGTGGTGCAAACACACAAGCCTTGAAAAGCTAATGTATATAAGTGAGGAGTGTGAATGGGCAAAGTTAGTGTTCACTGCCACAACACCCACCCTCATGTTAGAGTAGAGAAACTTGTGACAATCATACACAAGCTTTTTAAAAAAATTGAAATTAATAAAAGCCAGCCATTTGGCTGCCAGTAGCAAACCCTGTTAACAACAACAGCAGCTTGCAATGAGTGAAGATACAGTCAGAAAAGATATTTGAGGGAAGGGGAGAATGTAACACACAGAGTATAGCAAAAGCTTCAAAGTACAGCAAAACCTACAAAAGTAGGAGTGAGGGAAGTTAATTTCAGATACGTTGAATCTCTCACTTGTTCTTTATTTCAGTGATTTTAACATTAAGTTGTTATGTAGAACAGATTTGTCTTAAATGTGTGCTGTAAAATCAGACATGTAACCAAGGGCCCTTCCACACACCGTACTAAAGGCGCATGCATGTGCCCCAAGTACGACCCCAAAACGATAGTGTGGACTACAGCCAGAAGAGACGGAGGAGGAGGCGGCTGGGGAATCCGGGCGCGTCCTTGCCGCCGCTGCCGCCCCCTCCCCGCCGGCCTCCTGCTGCCTGGGTAAGAGCGACCCAGGTCGGAGAGCTCGGCTTCCACCTCCGCCAAGCTCTCCAACCCGGGTCGCTCTTACCCCAGCAGCAGGAGGCTGGCGGGGAGGGGGCGGCACCAAGGACGCACCCGGATTCCCCAGCCGCCGCCTCCTCTGTCTCTTCTGGCTGTAGTCCACACTATCGTTTTGGGGTCGTACTTGGGGCGCATGCATGCGCCTTCAGTACGGCATGTGGAAGGGCCCGAAGGCTATGTTCGGGTGGGCACGCCCCCTTGGTGCTGGACACGCCCCCTTTATTTATTTATTTATTTATTTACTTATTACATTTTTTTACCGCCCAATAGCCGAAGCTCTCTGGGCGGTTCACAAAAATTAAAACCACAATAAAACACCAAACAGGTTAAAAACACAATTACGAAATACAGTATAAAAGGCGCAACCAGGATAAAACCACGCAGCAAAATTGATATAAGATTAAAATACAGAGTTAAAACAGTAAAATTTAAATTTAAGTTAAAATTAAGTGTTAAAATACTGAGTGAATAAAAAGGTCTTCAGCTGGTAACGAAAGCAGTACAGTGTAGGCGCCAGGCGGACCTCTCTGGGGAGCTCGTTCCACAACCGGGGTGCCACAGCGGAGAAGGCCCTCCTCCTGGTAGCCACCTGCCTCACTTCCTTTGGCAGGGGCTCACGGAGAACGGCCCCTGTAGATGATCTTAAGGTCCGGGTAGGTACATATGGGAGGAGGCGTTCCTTCAGATAGCCTGGCCCCAAACCGTTTAGGGCTTTAAATGTCAATACCAGCACTTTGAATCGGGCCCGGACCTGGACTGGCAGCCAATGAAGCTGGAAAAGGATTGGCTTAATGTGATCTCGCTGGCCAGTCCCTGTTAGTAAACGGGCTGCCCTGTTTTGTAACAGCTGAAGCTTCCGGACCGTTTTCAAAGGCAGCCCCACGTATAACGCATTGCAGTAATCCAAGCGAGAGTTTATCAGAGCATGGATCACTCTAGCTAGGCTATCTCTGTCCAGATAAGGGCGTAGTTGGTATATCAACCTAAGCTGATAAAAGGTGCTCTTTGCCACTGAGTTCACCTGTGCCTCAAGTGACAGTTCTGGATCCAAGAGCACCCCCAAACTACGGACCCGATCCTTTAGGGAGAGTGCAACCCCGTCCAGGACAGGGCAAACATCACCTCGCCGGACAGATGAACCACCCGCTAACAGTACCTCCATCTTGTCTGGATTGAGTCTCAGTTTGTTAGCCCTCACCCTTGGGGGTGACCATGTTGTCCTCCTTTTTGGTTTCCAAAATATGGTCACCCTACTTCAAATACTTAAAAGGTTGTCATACAGAGGAGGGCCAGGATCTCTTCTCGATCCTCCCAGAGTGCAGGACACGGAATAACGGGCTCAAGTGACAGGAAGCCAGATTCCAGCTGGACATCAGGAAAAACTTCTTGACTGTTAGAGCAGTACGACAATGGAATCAGTTGCCTGGTGAGGTGGTGGGCTCTCCCACACTAGAGGCCTTCAAGAGGCAGCTGGACAACCCTCTGTCAGGGATGCTTTAGAGTGAATCTCTGCATTGAGCAGGGGGTTGGACTTGATGGCCTTGGAGGCCCCTTCCAACTCTGCTATTCTATGATTCTATGATTCTATGATTTAGAGTTCCCTCAAAACCAAGTCTGAAAATTGCCAACAAACGTAGCCAACCTACAACATGTCGTCCTGCCAACAAAGCCGCGGCACAAAGCACAAAGAGTAAAAGCCACGGACTGCCAGCTTTCGAGCACCAAACTTCGACTTCTACAAACGTCCCGGCTAATCTGCATCATCTTTCCATTGAAGCCCTTGGACTGAAGCACGTTTAGTCACCCTGGACTCCACAAGGCTCAATTGGCTTTACATCCTTGTACTTTGACAGACGCAGGCGGCGTTGGTGGAAAAACAGGCTTTTCGAGCCAGTCAACGGATTCCCCTCTGAATCAGGAAGTCTGAAGCCAACGAGCTCCAAAAGGTTCAAAGTTGACTTCCAACCCTCGCCAAAGAGCCACTTGACATCTGAAGGGTGTCAAATCCCCCCTCAGGCCCCCCTCTCTCAGTGCCATGTCCGGTGACCGACGAGCTGATCGCTGTCCAAGTTCTCCGGCCTGCGTTTCCTGTTGTAGGCCTGGTGAATCAGATAAGGGTCGCTCCGCCGTTTCCCCCGCTTACACTCCGCCGATTGCAAAGAGCTGTCAAAGAGAGCCCCAGCGTTCCCACAGACTCGGTAAACATTTCTCCACTGACAGCAGAGAGGGGCCTGGGATGCTGATGGAAGAGATAAGAGCACAGCTGTGCCAGCCCTGCTGATCGGAGCCAGCTGCCTGTGTGTGCGCGCGTGTGTGTGTTCTTCTTTTTTTTACACAAACGACAAATAAAGGGACGGAGGATGGAAGTGCCTTGAGGGGCAGCCAGTGAACGGATCATTGCCGAGACCCGAGGAGTTCTTCCTTTTGATTGCGCCTGCCATGTGCTGCTGTTATTATTATTAGTATTTATTTATTTATTTATTTATATAGCACCATCAGTGTACATGGTGCTGTACAGAGTAAAACAATAAAATAGCAAGACCCTGCCGCATAGGCTTACATTCTAATAGAATCATAATAAAACAATAAGAAGGGGAAGAGAATGCACCAAACAGGCACAGGGTAGGGTAAAACTAACAGTATAAAAGTCAGATCAAAATCTAGTTTTAAAAGCTTTAGAAAAAAGAAAAGGTTTTAGCTGAGCTTTAAAAGCTGCGATTGAACTTGTAGTTCGCAAACGTTCTGGAAGAGCGTTCCAGGCGTAAGGAGCAGCGGAAGAAAATGGACGAAGCTGAGCAAGGGAAGTAGAGACCCTTGGGCAGGTGAGAAATTTGGCATTAGAGGAGCGAAGAGCACGAGCGGGGCAATAGTGTGAGATGAGAGAGGAGAGATAGGAAGGAGCTAGACAGTGAAAAGCTTTGTAGGTTAACAAGAGAAGTTTATATTGGATTCTGAGGTGAATTGGAAGCCAATGAAGAGATTTCAGAAGTGGAGTAACATGGTCAGAGCGGCGAGCCAAGAAGATGATCTTAGCAGCAGAGTGGTGAACAGAAACCAACGGAGTGATGTGAGAAGAAGGAAGGCCAGTGAGAAGAAGGTTGCAGTAGTCCAACCGAGAGATAACCAGTGCGTGAACGAGAGTCTTGGCAGAAGAGACAGACAAAAATGATCGAATCCTGGCAATATTATACAGGAAAAAACGACAGGATTTAGCTACTGCCTCAATATGAGGAATAAAGGAGAGCGAGGAATCAAATATAAAGCCAAGACTACGAGCTTCCTTGACTGGAGTAAGCGTAACATCATTGACAGTAAGAGAGAATGAGAGATGAGGAGAAGGTTTAGGAGGAAAAACAAGCAATTCAGTCTTTGCCATATTAAGTTTCAAACGACGACGAAGCAACCAAGCTGAGATATCTGAAAGACATGCCGAGATATGATCATGAACATCAGGAGAAAGTTCCGGAGATGAAAGATATAATTGTGTATCATCGGCATACAGATGATATTGGAGACCATGAGACTGAATAAGATTACCCAAGGACAACATGTATAAAGACTGTTGTTGCTGCAGCGTCAGGATGTGTATGAAGAAAAGCAGATATTTTGCAAAGACCCTCTTGGGTGGGATGTGTCCCTGTGCTCTGCACGCAGAGGTGCATGGCACTCTTCCGTTCTGTATTTATTTATTATTATTGCATTTATATCTCACTTTTTTTCCTCCAAGGAACCCAAGGTGGTGTACATAATCACCCTCCTCTCCATGTTATCCTCACAACAACAACCCTGTGGGGTGGGCTGAGAGTCTGTGACTGGCCCAAAGTCACCCAGTGGGTTTCCATGGCCGAGTGACGACCCGGATCTCCCGACTCCAAGTCCAGCACTTTAGCCACTACACCACACTGTCTTTCTTTCCATCGTAGCAGCCACCAGGGCAGTTTATAACTAGGGATGCCATGGGTGGCCAACAGAGTCTGAGAGTCTGCCACCCTGGACCCAGTTGGGTGGTCCAAGCGTCCATGAGGCCCAAGGACCACTCGGCAGCCACCTGACCTCATCGGGGGCCTCCCCTGTGTGCCACCTTGTGAGCATATGTTTCATTGCAACATGGAGTGATAAAGAGCCGAATATTGTTTGTAGGATGGAGGGAAAAGGCTTACAGAAATGCTCAACGGCCAAGTTCACAAGACATGCACTTTCAAAAGTGCCAAAACAAGCCAAATTGAGGCCCTTTCTATACCGTTGTTTTCCCACGGAATCACCCCGAGGTTGTCCCTGTGCATCCAAATGATGCACAGGGAATCCCGTGGTCAACCAGGGATGACCCCGTGGAAACGGAAAATGGGGATGTCCTGTTTTTTCTGCGGTCCTGGGACCATCCTGGGACCACAGGACATGTGTGGGTGCCTGCCCCTGCTTCGTCCCACCTCTTCGCAGGTAAACACGAGGAGGCTGGAAACGGGCATGGGTAGGGTGACCATAGGCACCGGTTTACTCCGGTAACCACCGGGGAAACCGCACGATCCGGAGGATCCGGAGTGGGCTGCTGAAACACCAGGGCGGGGGGGGGACTTGGCCGCGGCCGCCCTTACCTGCCTGCAGCGTTTTTGCACGGTGGCCATCTTATAATCTTTATAATCCAAGGCAAGCACGGCAGAGGCGGACGGAGGCGGTGAGGTGGAGGGCAATCTGCGGCCGCTGTCACCACCGGCCCGCCGCCGCCGCCGCCGCCGCTGCCGCGAACACAGCAGCAAGCGGAACCATCGAGGCGGGAGGCGCGGCCTGGCGCGGCCCGTCCCGGCACAGCCGCAGCGGCAAGCAGGCAGACATCGAGGCGGCCGGCGTGGCCCGGCGCAGCCAGGCGCGGCCTGGCCGGCGCAGCCCGGCGCGGCCTGGCGCGGCCCGGCCGCAGGCAGCCGCAGCATCAAGGGGAACCATCAAGGCGGGCAGCGCGGGCCGGCGCAGCGCGGCCTGGTGCGGCCCGGCCGCAGCAGCAAAGGCAAGCAGGCAGGCATCGAGGCGGCCGGTGCGGCCCGGCGCAGCCAGGCGCGGCCTGGCCAGCCCGGCCTGACGCAGCCAGGCGCGGCCTGGCCGGCCCGGCCTGACGCGGCCTGGCGCGGCCCGGCCGCAGGCAGCCGCAGCATCAAGGAGGAACCATCAAGGCGGGCAGCGCGGGCCGGCGCAGCGCGGCCTGGCGCGGCCCGGCCGCAGCAGCAAAGGGAGGCGGGCGGCGCGGCCCAGCACGGGCCGGCCGCAGCAGCAAGCGGAACCATCAAGGCGGGCGGCGCGGCCTGGCGCGGCCCGGCCCGGTGCGGCCGCAGCGGCAGCCTCGGCATGGCCTGGCGCGGCCCGACCCGGCGCGGCCTGGTGCGGTGCAAGCCACCGCTTGTGCCACCCGCCCGCCGCCGCTTGTGGCAAGGCAATGGTGGGGGGCGGAACAAGCAGTGGGGGGGGAAGCAGCCTGGTGGCGGACCAAGGTGGCCATCAGGAGGACAAGGGAGGGAAGCCATAAGGGGACAACCTGGCAGGGCAAGGGGCGTGGGCCGGTCAAGCGGAAGCGGAAGAAGGCGGAGGACATCCAACAGCCACGCACCAGGCAGCTGCAGGACACGAGGTGAGGAGGGAGGAGGCAACTCTGCAACGACAACGTAGGAAAAGGTAGGACAAGGCAAGGCCTCCATCCTCCCTAATTTGGCATGGGGGTGGTGATAATAATAATAATAATAATAATAATAATAATAATAATAATAATAAAAATAATAATGGTGAGGTGGAGGGGGGTGAGGCTGGGACACAGGGCTAGGGAAAGGCGGGGGGGGAGGCTAGAGCTTGAGAGAGGGGCTTCATTGCTTCAGCCACTTTAAAATGGCTATTTTACAAGTTTTGTCCCTGAAAAATGGAAATGGTGATGTAATGTTAAAAATGCTCCTTCTCTTCCATTTGTCCATATTTTTAAAGTGCTAAATACAATGAAGTATATTAAAGCTCCTCTGAGTGTACACAGAGTGTGTTTCCATTATTATTATTATTATTGCAGGACTTTTCCCCATGCTAGATGGCTGGGCTCCCATGCTGGATGTACATTTGACCAAGGCTTGGGGTCCAGGGAAACTAGCCCAAGTTGCAAGACCATGCAAACTTATTTCCCAGTATCTACGTGTCCAGATAACGGGTGGTGATGCTAATAAAACTCCTTCTGCTGGTGATGTGATAATGGGTGGTGATAATGTTAAAAATGCTCCTTACAATCATTAGATTGTAAGCCTATGCGGCAGAGACTTGCTATTTACTGTTTACTCTGTACAGCACAATGTACATTGATGGTGCTATATAAATAAACAATAATAATAATAATAATAATCTTGCTGTTGATAATGGGTGGTGATGCTATAGTAAGGCTCCGTCTCTTGCATGGTGATTTTAATATTAATAAGGCTGCGTCTCTTGCCGGTGTTGTAATGCATGGTGATTTTAATATTAATAAGGCTCCGTCTCTTGCTGTTGATGCTGATAATATGATATTAATAATGCCAGTTATCCTTTACTTTTCCATGCCATAATATAATTCCTTGTGCCATGGAGATAATAGATTAGCATTGAACCTGCAAAAACCATTATCTTTAATGGAAACTGCTCTGGGCCTTTAAACCCAGTAGCTATGCATTGCATTGCAAATGCAAGATCAAAGTTATAAAGGTGGCCATTCATGACTTTAGACATATTCTAAACCTTATCATTTTCTTGCCAGTAATTTTACATGTTGTCTGAAAGTGTTTTCATGTGATAGACATCTTGATATCTAACAACTGCCCTGCATCTTCACTGCTACTCACTGTTTCTACATAGCTCTCCAGACAAGGAAACAGTTGTGTAAAATGTACTTGAGTCTTGAATCTTACCTGCTTCTGAAAAATGGATGCTTTAAATCCATATACTTATGCTATACTGTGTAGTGGCACGGTTTTTAGGGTGAGCTGAAATAAGTGACGTGTTTGAGATTGCATTTAAAAGGAACTTGCCTGTGAATTGTAGCTAACTGCTTTGAAGGTGGTTTTGTTTTATTGTGTTGAACATACACTTAATGTGGATTCTTTGGTGTTCAATACAACTGAACTTTAAAATTAAGAATTGCAGTATGTCCAGATTATTTTTGCCTTGGACAAGAAGTTATACAGTTTTTCAAAGTTGAAATCTATGTTAAGGGAAGTGTTGTTGTTGTAGTTCTGTCCCTTTTTCCTGCATTTCACGACAGTAACAGATTTGTTGTAGGATTCAGAGATGCTCAGTGATCTCTTACTGTCTTGTCTTTTAGATTTTGGTTTACAACACTGCATAAATACATTATCATGCCAAAAACGAAGTGCAAGTTCACACCACAGCTGATGGCCAAATTTACCTGCTTCAAGAAGGGTCGTGATGAGAATGAGGCTGAGTGCACCATATGCAGGCCTGGCACTTACGTGTCTGTTGCACATAAAGCTGCTTTGGATTTGCAAAACCATGTGGACTCAGCGAAGCACAGGGCGGCTGTTCGAGGAGAAAAGTCTTCTTGCAAAGTGACTGATTTCTTTGTGAAACCAGGAACCAAAACGGAGGATGAGATCACTGCATCGGAGGGTACAATGGCCTTCCACACTGTGATGCATCACCACACCTTTAGATCAATGGACTGCACCTCTGACTTGTTCAAGACACTATTCCCTGACTCAGAACTAGCCCGGAAGTTTGCAAGTGCTCGCACCAAGACAGAAGCAATTGTGAGCTCTGTGCTTGCACCACAGTCTGTGGAATATGCCCTGCAAGCAATGAAAGACTACAACATTCCATACTGTGGAGTCTCAACGGATGCAAGCAACCATGGTGCAGTGAAAATATTTCCAGTTCTAGTTCAGTATTTTGACTGGAAGAATGGTGGGTTGCAGTCCAAGCTCATCGAACTGAAAAACACACCAAATGAGACAGCAGATACAATTGCAAACTATGTGAAGGGCACTCTGGAGAAGAACGGCTTGTTGGAGAAGTGCATTGCCTTCACAGGTGACAACTGCAATACCATGTTTGGTGGACTACGGCGGGCTGAGCAAGGGAATAACGTCTTTGCAAACTTGAAAAGGTTGCTGCAGAAGACCACTTTGATTGGTGTGGGTTGCTCAGCACACATTTTGAACAATTGTGTACATTACGGGGCACAGAAACTAGATGTGAAAGTGGATACTAATATTTCTAACATATACCAATACTTCCACATTTACACAGTGAGAACAGAGAGTCTGAAGGAGTTTTGCCATTTTGTGGAAATTGACTATAAACAGATGCTTTCCCACTCCAGGACACGGTGGCTATCCTTATTCCCTGCAATAACAAGGCTACTACAGATGTTTCCAGCCGTGAAGTCCTTCTTTCTTTCTCTAGACGATCCACCTCCTGAGATCCAGAAGTTCTTTGAAGACAGCTTCAGCGAGATCTACCTCTGGCACATGCACGCACTCTTGAGCATGTTCCACAAATACATCGAGGAGCTGGAGCGTGAGAGCAACTCCGTGGTGGAAGTGTTGAAATGTTTGGACTCTGTCATGTACGTCCTCCGTGAACGGGAGACCAACAATTTTTTGTCTCTTAAAGTTAGGGAACTCCTGGGGAAAAATCGCAGGGAGGGACTTGATGCACGGTGTGACTCATTCTGTGCCCAAGTAAATCAGCAGTACAAGAGGTGCATTGACTATCTCCAGAAGTGGATGAGACCCCTAGAAGAGTTCTCAATATTCAAATGGATTGCCCTGACTGAGGAACCAAAATGGGCTGATGTGCAGACTACCATGGAGTACTTGACAGAGAAGGGAGTGGTCATTAATGATGTCAGTTGCTTTGATCAGTTTGCAAATCTGAAAAAATATTTTGAAAGTATGTGTGATGACGTTGACTTCAAAGACTTGATGGCACATCAAAAGTGGACTAAATTTTTTGAAAGTTCAAAAACTGCAGATTACTACTCTGAACTGCTGAAGATCGCACAGTTCTTTTATGCAATTCCGTCACACAATGCAAATGTGGAACGTATCGATGATGGAAACACAGTGGACGAAAGAAAGGAGCCAGTTGTCTGTGGAGACACTGAAAGGACTCTTACAGCTTAAATATAATTACAAGAATTGGACTTGCAAGCAGTTTTACCGTTTCCTGTTAAACACTCCACCCCTTTTAAGAAAAATAAGGTCTGGTGAAAAATATTCCAGGCCATGTCAGGAAGAAAAGTCTTAGAATTTGTACAGGAAATAAAAATATGTTAAATTCTGAAACTGCATATTAGGCATTGTATTTTATATTGTATTTTGTATTTGTGTTTTTAGTCTTGATGTTCTATTACTTTTTTATGGTTTCAATTTTTGTGGCAATACAGGCTAAAAGCCTATTGAAAGAAGTTTATGGCAATTGATAAAATATTGCTGAGATTTTGTGATTATATGTTTCTACAATTGTATATTGTTTTTCAAATGCCAAGCCAGGGTGGACCTCCTGGGTGGGTTACGCAGACCACCAATTGGGAACCACTATTCTAATGTGTTCTATGACTGTTGTGGTTGTTTATTAAGTTATAAAAATAAAGAAATAGTTTTATATAAGTGTTAATTCTTTTTTTAGTATTTAATACATTATTATAGTAGTTGTGTGCCTTTGGCACTCATTGGTTGCTATCATTTACTTTTTGTGAACCACCCAGAGAGCTTCGGCTATTGGGCAGTATAAAAATGTAATAAATAAATAAATGTGACCAAGGCCACACCCCCTTGGGGGCCGGACATGTTGAGTTGGCTCCGCCTTGGGGGTGGGCATGTTGGGGTGGCCACGCCTCCTGAGGGCGGCCATTTTGTCCTCCTTTTTGGTTTCCAAAATATGGTCACCCTAGGCATGGGGCACTGAGCTCTTCGGGCGCTCCGTGCCCATTGGGGTGCGGGGAGCAGGGTCAAGTTGTTGTTTATAAAAAAACTTACATTTTTGTTTGGAGTGCAATGTGCTCTCATCTCCCCAATTTTTTTAAAAAAGGTGGGCGCGACATCCTTCCTTCCTCATAGAATCATAGAATCATAGAATAGCAGAGTTGGAAGGGGCCTACAAGGCCATCAAGTCCAACCCCCTGCTCAATGCAAGAATCCACCCTAAAGCATCCCTGACAGATGGTTGTCCAGCTGCCTCTTGAAGGCCTCTAGTGTGGGAGAGCCCACCACCTCACCAGGCAACTGATTCCATTGTCGTACTGCTCTAACAGTCAGGAAGTTTTTCCTGATGTCCAGCTGGAATCTGTCTTCCTTTAACTTGAGCCCGTTATTCCGTGTCCTGCACTCTGGGAGGATCGAGAAGAGAATATCACGAGATCCTCCCCTCTCCCTTCCAGAAGGCCGGTAGGTGTAGAAAAGTCATTAGTCATATCTAGAGTAGGCCCATATAAATTTGCCTGTCACAAGTGTGATCACAAGAACCAGGTGGGGGGTCCCCACACACACACCTGTCCACATCCCCTGTCCTCACACTTTCAAGTGGGGAGGGGACCAACATTTAATACCACTATGTCTGAGCAGAGAGTATGAAAAATCTCATGCTCTCAAAATTCATTCTATGCCAGCCTCAGAAATTCCTTTCTCCTAAGCATGTGTCCCTGAGAAAGTTAGCTATCCTCCCACTGTTTCAGTTGATTATATGTGAGTGGTTTTTGCTTAAAGACACAACCTTTTGCCTCACAATTTACTAAACGTTTCTGGCAAACTTTCTAGTCCATAAGAAATAATAAGGGTGGAAGGTACTGGTGAGGAAATAACCATAATTTGGACTCCGCTGTGATTTCCACCACCTACACACACACCCAGCCCTCCGTGTATAAGGATTGGGACCTCAGAGAAAATCATAGACGATTTGGGTGTTTGGAAAATATCCTTGAAATGTCCAGCTTTTAAAACATGATTATAGAGCGGGAACCGTCAGAACACAGTGTGGCCTCGCTTTGTGCTTCTGACTGCATTTTTTCTCTGATATAAAATTGTGTGTGTGTGTTTTCTGGGCTGTGCTCTATTTTGGAAACTTTTCCTAGTGTGTAACTTTAGCCTTGTGGTTTCAGTCCTTCGGGACTTCATTTCAGAGTTGCAGAAGGGGTGGAAAGTAAGTTCCAGCTAAGGAAAAGGGAGAAATTGATTTAGTCCCCTTTTTATTGTGACCATCCCTAATTTCACACTTTGGAACTAATATCACTGCAGGCCTAATCTGATCGGTGGAATTTGCCCACCCAAGAACCACTTTGGATTCCTGTGGGGGGGGTGTCGCTCCAGGGGACGGGCTTTGTGGAATTACCCCACAATTGAAACATAAAAACAACAGTATAAAAACAGTATAAAAACAGTATAAAAACGTGTTCAGAGGAGGGCAACCAGGATGATCAGGGGTCTGGAAACAAAGCCCTATGAAGAGAGACTGAAAGAACTGGGCATGTTTAGCCTGGAGAAGAGAAGATGGAGGCCAGACATGAGAGCACTCTTCAAATACTTAAAAGGTTGTCACTCAGAGGAGGGCCTGGATCTCTTCTCGATCCTCCCAGAGTGCAGGACACGGAATAACGGGCTCAAGTTAAAGAAAGCCAGATTCCAGCTGGACATCAGGAAAAACTTCCTGACTGTTAGAGCAGTACGACAATGGAATCAGTTGCCTGGTGAAGTTGGGGCTCTCCCACACTAGAAGCCTTCAAGAGGCAGCTGGACAATCATCTGTCAGGGATGCTTTAGGGTGGATTCCTGCATGGAGCAGGGGGTTGGACTCGATGGCCTTGTAGGCCCGTTCCAACTCTGCTATTCTATGATTCTATGATTCTATGATTCTATGAACAGTATCCATTTCAAAAACAACAGTTCTGGAGTCCATTAAAAGACAAACTTAGCGTTGTTAAATGCCGTTAAATGCCTGGGAGAAGAGAAACGTCTTGACCAGGCGGCTGAAAGATAGCAGCGTTGGCACCAGGCGAGCCTCATCAGGGAGATCATTCCACAGTCGGGGGGCCGCCACCGAAAAGGCCCTCTCCCTTGTTGCAATCCTCTGAGCTTCTCTCAGAACTGGGCACTCGGAGGAGCCGAGTAGGCACGCTAGAGCGAGGCCCCTCCCCAGTGAAAAAAGTAAGTGGGGGGAATGACCGTGCACCCACTAACCCCCTGCCATTGTAGGGATGGTAGAATTGCTGCCACCCCCTCCCCTGATGGGCACGGAGCCACGCAGCATGACTCCGTGCCCATTTCTGGTGCTGAGCTTACTCGCAAGTAAGCACGGCACCAAGCGGGACAGGCACCCACACCTCCTGCGGTCTCGGAATGGTCCCACGACCGTGGGAAGAATCGGGTTTTCCCAGGGTTTCTTTATCCCTGGGAAAAATCTGTGCCTGACCCCCCGCCTGACCCCGGGAGTCCCTGTGCATCATTTGGATGCACAGGGACTCAGCCGTGGCCAGCCCGGACTATTGAGCTGGTGTAGTCACGAACCTTGTTCTCCTATACCTAGCCAGAAATTAGCGGCAACGCAAGAAATGAGCACAGGAATGGCCCGTCTGTGAATGAACTGGTCTTCATTCCGAAGCGACAAGTGGCTCGCGCTGAGAGGCCAGGCCAAAGCTGGGTGCTTATTATAGAGCCGAGCCAAACTTTATTGCCTCACTTGTGCCACCTGATGATGGATGAGGCTAGAATTTGTCAGCTGCATTGATGTCGCTGAGGCCAAGAAAAGAGAGAGGAAGAGAGAGAGAGAGAGAGAGAGAGAGGGCATATAACAACTAAGATTTTGTAGATAGGTGGGGTATAAATTTATTATAATAATAATAATAACAACAACAACAACAACATGCCACATCAGGTTGTTAATGCAACATTGCCCTGCTCCCCCTGCCTTTTTCCATCCCAGCTAACTGGTTTAGGAATATTGTTCCTGGTATAGGAAAGGAATATTTCCTCATAACACTGGAGGTTCCATGGTGTTTCCAGATGAGTTTCCAGTTGAACCGAGGACTGGAGCGTGTTCAGAGGAGCGCAACCAGGATGATCAGGGGTCTGGAAACAAAGCCCTATGAGGAGAGACTGAAAGAACTGGGCATGTTTAGCTTTGAGAAGAGAAGATTAAGGGGAGACGTGATAGCATTCTTCAAATACTTGAAAGGTTGTCACACAGAGGAGGGCCAGGATCTCTTCTCGATCCTCCCAGAGTGCAGGACACGGAATAACGGGCTCAAGTTACAGGAAGACAGATTCCGGCTGGACATCAGGAAAAACTTCCTGACTGTTAGAGCAGTACGACAATGGAACCAATGACCTAGGGAGGTGGTGCGCTCTCCCACACTAGAGGCCTTCAAGAGGCAGCTGGACAACCACCTGTCAGGGATGCTTTAGGGTGGATTCCTGCATTGAGCAGGGGGTTGGACTTGATGGCCTTTTAGGCACCTTCCAACTTTACTATTCTATGATTCTATGATTCTAATAACAACAACCACCACAACTATTGCAATAATTGTGTAAGTTTCCAGCGCTTCAAAGGAAACTAAACCCTGTCTTGTTACTCCTGGTTGCTCAAAGAAATGGGATGCACTTAACCCTGTGTTTGGAAGTGGGCCTGTTTTCTTGGAAGCAAAGAGAAAGCTGGAGTTAGCTAAACAGGAGGTTTAGGGATGGGGGCTGCAATTGCAAATCTCTGAAAATCTCAGGACTAGCAGCGATGCTGTCTGCTGATAGGAGCACATTTGCCTCCACTAAGTTCTGCTTGTATACAAGCGAATGTTTAGAGAGGAGACAGAGATCTCTCTTCCCTTCCCCCCTCTCTATATCTGTCCATATTTTAGCGCATATTTCCCCCAAATGTATGCATCAACTGTGTGCATTTTTAAAAAAAATGTATGCATTCTTCACCCATTGATTAAAGTGTATTTGTGCATTTATTTATTAATTTATTTATTCATTCATTCATTCATTCCTCCAAGAAACCCAAGGTGGCAAACATAATCCTAGGGTGACCGCATGAAAAGGATGACAGGGCTCCTGTATCTTTAACAGTTGTATTGAAAAGGGAATTTCAGCAGGTGCCGTTTGTGTGCATGCAGCACCTGGTGAATTTCCCCTTCATCACAACAGTTAAAGCTGCAGGAGCCCTGCCCGCTTTTGTATCTGGTCACTCTAATATAACTCCTGCAGCTGTAATTTTAATCCTGCCAGGAATAATTTCTGTAATGTTCAGTATTCCAAATATTTCCAGTTTTGATGATGAAAAGATAGACGAGCTGTGTGAATATTCCAAAGCAAGGAGCCACGGCCTTGAGGGTTGATATTTTACATTTTATACGTCCCTCCCCCAAAATATTATTCTGAAGGGAACCTATTACTCGTGCAAGCTCATTAGATTCTCTCTCTCTCTCTCTCACACACACACACACACTCACCGAGTCCGGGTTCCTTTTATACATCTTAATGAGCTGTCTGTGTTTAGAATTCTGGGGGACTTAAAAAGAAACTGCCCAACTTAACTGGGAATGTAAATAACAAGGGCCTCTTAGCAGAGAAGAAAATGGTTCATAGCATTTGGAGTTACCAGCTAATCCCAGATAGCTGGGCCAGAAGCTTCCCTGCTTCCTTTGATCACCCCGGCCAGACCGCAGAGTTTTCACCATGCCAAGAAACGATTCCATCCCGATCCACTTTACAATAAACTCTGTAACCATGACCCAAGTTGATGTTTTCTTCCATGTGCCCATGAAACCCTCCGGTAACAATCTTCTTGTCAAATTGACAACAAGAGA
Source organism: Elgaria multicarinata webbii (assembly GCF_023053635.1). NCBI lineage: Eukaryota > Metazoa > Chordata > Lepidosauria > Squamata > Anguidae > Elgaria > Elgaria multicarinata. Next base: position 4,969,945 of record NC_086171.1, on the reverse strand, counting down.
TGACCTCACATGCAGCTCACGGGGATCACCCCTTTTTCCAATGACACCACTGTGTGATTTTTCTACCCATCACAACCACTTCTCTTGGAGTTATCTCATTTTCAGCCGCAATTCACCATGCAATTTTTTAAAAAATTTAAAAAAAACAGTCAATCTTTTCCTCTCTCTTTTTTTCCAGCACACACTTCCCATCATGACCTAGACCAACAAACTGTTGTCGTTTTTTCCGACGTCAATCTTTCTGGGCAAGTCCATTGAGTACTTATCAATGGAACCTTCTCAAACTGGGGAGAGGCAACGAGTGGGGTACCACAGGGCTCAGTCCTGGGCCCAGTGCTCTTCAACATTTTTATTAATGTTTTGGACGAGGAGGTGCAGGGAACGCTGATCAAGTTTGCAGATGACACAAAATTTGGTGGGATAGCTAATACCCTGGAAGACAGAAACAAACTTCAAAGTGATCTTGATAGGCTGGAGTGCTGGGCTGAAAACAATAGAATGAAATTTAATAGGGATAAATGCCAAGTTCTACATTTAGGAAATAGAAAACAAAAGCACAGTTACAAGATGGGGGATACTTGGCTCAGCAATACTACAAACGGTGAAGGATCTTGGAATTGTTGTAGATCGCAAGCTGAATATGAGCCAACAGTTCGATATGGCTGCAAGAAAGGCAAATGCTATTTTGGGCTGCATTAATATAACTATAGCTTCCAAATCGTTTGAGGTACTGGTTCCTCTTTATTCGGCCCTGGTTAGGCCTAATCTAGAGTATTGCATCCAATTCTGGGCTCCACAATTCAAGAAGGACGCAGACAAGCTGGAGCGTGTTCAGAGGAGGGCAACCAGGATGATCAGGGGTCTGGAAACAAAGCCCTATGAAGAGAGACTGAAAGAACTGGGCATGTTTAGCCTGGAGAACAGAAAATTGAGGGGAGACATGATAGCACTCCTCAAATACTTAAAAGGTTGTCACACAGAGGAGGGCCAGGATCTCTTCTCGATCCTCCCAGAGTGCAGGACACGGAGTAACGGGCTCAAGTTAAAAGAAGCCAGTTTCCGGCTGGACATCAGGAAAAACTTCCTGACTGTTAGAGCAGTACGACAATGGAATCAGTGACCTAGGGAGGCTGTGGGCTCTCCCACACTAGAGGCCTTCAAGAGGCAGCTGGACAACCCTCTGTCAGGGATGCTTTAGGGTGGATTCCTGCATTGAGCAGGGGATTGGACTCGATGGCCTTGGAGGCCCCTTCCAACTCTGCTATTCTATGATTCTATTACTGGAGGCCTCTACATAAGTAGACTTCCCTGAACCTTGGGAACCTGCACTATCAGGGTTCCAAAATCCTGGGAAGCCACCATACATAGAGGTCTGCAGGTGAAGGTCTCCCCCCTCAGATGTCCACACAAACATGTGGATAGCAAAGGAGTAAGGAGGTATGCATTGTCAGAGGGAGGCAACAGGCATGGTGATATTGCCCCTTACTTCCTGTTTTACCTCTTCACCCAAGTTGGACGTGAAGGGGGCTATCGTTTCTGGGGAGAAGAGAGGGACGTGATTTTGACCAGAGAAGCAAAAGGAAAGTGTGAAAAACACTGGTTGGCATTTAACCACAAAACATTCTTTGCTTCTGTTGAGGAGTCCTTAAAAGGGGGGTGTTCTCTCATCTGCAGGATGCCCAAGGTGCTCTCAACAAAACCTAACATTTCCTGTAGCAGGAAACACCAGATTTCATGTAACACCTTTCGTTTGGAATGCAACTTTTTTCATGTATGAAAGACATGTTAGCTGCCTTGTGCGCCTGGCTTCTTAATTATAGCACCTGTACCCGCCACATTTAGAAGTCCAATTATTTTTGTGGCTTTTGCTTCTAAATAAGTAGGATTAAGATTGCAGAATTTGGGGGAAGACATGAATCTTCATATCTCCTTTCCTTCCTTCCTTTCTTCCTCTCTTCCCCCACTCCCTCTCTCTTTCTCTCACCACCACCACCAGCAGCAGCACTGAATTGGTAAGTTTCACACCATCCAAATCAAACCCCGCCAAAAAAATATATCAGTCAACTGCTTAAAAATTCAGCACTCCACCAGTTTCCCTCTTGCTCTCCATCTAAAACTTGCAAATTCTGCAAGTAACTCATGCATTGGAAATCAGAAATCAAAATTAAAAGAGAAAGAGAGAGAGAGAGAGAGAGAGAGAAAGAGAAAGAGAGAGAGAGAGAGAGAGACCGTTTCTACACTATACCAAAAATGCGGGCTGGTCATGGCCAAGCCGCATTCAAATACTTAAAAGGTTGTCACACAGAGGAGGGCCAGGATCTCTTCTCGATCCTCCCAGAGTGCAGGACACGGAATAACGGGCTCAAGTTAAAGGAAGCCACATTCCAGCTGGACATCAGGAAAAGCTTCCTGACTGTTAGAGCAGTACGACAGTGGAACCAGTGACCTAGGGAGGTTATGGGCTCTCCCACACTAGAGGCCTTCAAGAGGCAGCTGGACAACCATCTGTCAGGGATGCTTTAGGGTGGATTCCTGCATTGAGCAGGGGGTTGGACCTGATGGCCTTGTAGGCCCCTTCCAACTCTGCTATTCTATGATTCTTTGATTCTATAAGTCCCTCTGCATCCAAATGACGCACAGGGGCCATGGCTAGACCATGCCGATATCCTGGGATTGTCCTGGGATCATCCCTGTACATCCAAATGACACACAGGGGATCCTGGGAGCAGGCTGGGATGACCCCTCCATTTGCCTGGGATAATCCTTAGGTCTAGCTAAGGCCAGGGACTCCCGGGGGCAGTGGGGAGGAGCATGGGTTTTCCCAGGGATAAATAATCCTTGGGAAGATCCAATTCTTCCCACGGTCTTGGGATCGTCCTGAGACCGCTGGAGGTGTAGCTGCCCGTCCTGGCTTCTTTCCTCCTCCCCACAAGTAGCAGGGAGGAGTAGACGGAAGGAACTGGGTTGGGAGGAATCGGGGGTGTGGGGGAGCAGGGTTAGGACTTTTTCTAAAAAAAAGAACCCTCACGGTTCATTGGAGTGCACATGCGCTCAGTTCCTTTAAAAAATAAATTTTTAAAATGGCGGGCGCAACACCCTCCTTCCTCCTGGGATGTCGCGCCCGCATGTGGACTAAGGGGAGGATCTCATGATCAGGATCTTGTGAGTTCCTCCCTGCTACCTCCTTCTACACCAGGCTAGTGTAGAAATGGCCAGAGAGAGAGAGAGAGAGAGAGAGAGAGAGAGAGAGAGAGGATCCACCTTTTGAACAGCAGAAATCATTCCTCGGCGTAGTACAACTGAAGAGACATTCTGAAACACAGAGGCATGGGAAATAAGAGAATACAGTTTCCTTCCCATTCATCACAAAGGACAAGAAAGCCGCTACTTGGCATGGTTTGGTTGGCTGAGTCTGACCATTAATTGCCTTGACGTTTGCTACTCAGCAGCTGCTGTTCGGTGACTCACCCATCACAATGCGAGAGCCGCCACAACCCGATTTTTACAGAGCTTTGCATAATTTACGGCCATCTCCTTGATGTGGTCCAAACGGAATATTATTCCAAGGCATATTACAAATCTCGGCTAGCTTTAAGGAAAGGAAACATTTGCGTTGGCCAAACTTTTGGGATAATAAATCAAAAACTCAGCAATCCGTTTAAAACAATATCGATGGGAACCTAATTGCCACTCTTCTGGAGGAGTTACTGGCGACTGGCTCTTATTTATATTGCAAGAAACTTACCTAGAAATACGGACAAGAAATAAAGCCTGAAAAGCTAATTGTTTTATTTATTTTCAAGGGTGACGTGCAAGGGGAGACAGCGAGAGAATCAGCAAAGTCTACCTTGCAACGTAGAAATCAAGTAGTAGGGCCAAACGGATCTACCCAATGCACAAAGATATTATTGCAGCAAAGGGCTCCCAACACAGGCAGAGCCTGCCTTACCAGTTGCTTCCCCTAGGGGGTTGCTGAGGACCTCTTCAGAAAAGGCCTGTGAAAGAAGGCCTCCTTGGACTGTACCACTTCAGAAGACAGGCAAGGGAAGTGACGTGTTTGAGCACTTTCTGGGAAAACTAACACACCAGGGAGAATCATAGAATCATAGAATAGCAGAGTTGGAAGGGGCCTTCAAGGCCATCGAGTCCAACCCCCTGCTCAATGCAGGAATCCACCCTAAAGCATCCCTGACAGAGGGTTGTCCAGCTGCCTCTTGAAGGCCTCTAGTGTGGGAGAGCCCACAACCTCCCTAGGTAACTGATTCCATTGTCATACTGCTCTAACAGTCAGGAAGTTTTTCCTGATGTCCAGCTGGAATCTGGCTTCCTTTAACTTGAGCCCGTTATTCCGTGTCCTGCACTCTGGGAGGATCGAGAAGAGATCCTGGCCCTCCTCTGTGTGACAACCTTTGAAGTATTTGAAGAGTGCTATCATGTCTCCCCTCCATCTTCTCTTCTCCAGGCTAAACATGCCCAGTTCTTTCAGTCTCTCTTCATAGGGCTTTGTTTCCAGACCCCTGATCATCCTGGTTGCCCTCCTCTGAACACGCTCCAGCTTGTCTGCGTCCTTCTTGAATTGTGGAGCCCAGAACTGGACGCAGGAGAAGGTCAGGCTACAGCTGCTGCTTTACATGCAGGGGATCACAGGTTTGCTCCCTTACATCTTAGGGATGCGAGAACTCATCTGCACCTGATCCATCAGAGACTCAGTCCACGGCCGCTGTCTACGCCCACTGGCCGGGCCACCCAGGAGGCACAACCCAGATGTTTGGGACAGCAACTCTTTTCAACTCCAGTTAGCAAGGGATGGTAGGGGTGATAGAAGCTATTATCCAAAATATCTGGATGGCATCCCATTGGACAAAACATTACAAGTCCTTTTTTAAAAAAACAAACCTATTCATAGAGTGGAAAGTTTCTCTCTTTTGATCATTTGTGGAGAAAGCTCTTAATTAGTAGCCTAATTATAATTCAAGCTGAGGTGTGTTGCTGCATCACTTGCCAGGATGATCCACCTACCTCACTTCAAAACACAAGCCCATACTGTGCCCCACAAGTTGTTTTCCAGTTGCTGTTTTATTCCTTCCCTCTGGATACTTTGGGATTCGTTCAGTCTTGGCTTAAGCAGGTACCAAAGCCCTTGCAGGATCTGACCTCCATCTGCTACTATATTTCCCCCAATTTTATTTTTAATAGCACCTCCATCTCCTCTGGCATTTATTAACATAAATTATTCATATTCCTTCAGTGGTGATAAACCCCTTCATTATCTTCTCTTTTGCGCCCAATCAAGCTTTTATTTCTTAATTGAAGCTTCGCGGGGGAAGCCGTCACTCACTATATTGAAACTGCTGAATACAAATTGTGCCAGGGCAATATTAATATTGGTGGGGATTCATTTTTGGAAGCATACATGGTGCGACAACACAAATTTAGTGGTGTCACATTGATTTTGGCATAAGACGAATTTGCAATGTCAACATTCTTCCTTTGTGAGTTTGAAGTGACATTTGAGGGAGAACAACGGCCTCCTCTAGACCTACTGGTCTAGCGTGACGGAGGGGTGAAGATCGCCTTCCGTTTACACGCAGCGCACAATGACCTCAGAGGGTGAGGATGTCGCACCCGCCATTTTAAACTTTTTTTTTTAAGAGGAAGGAGCGCACGAGCGCTTGTGCGCAAAAGGTAGGGTTTTTTTAAAAAAAAATTCCCCGCTCCCCCCCACTCCACCCCTGATGGGCACAGAGCTGCTGAGGAGTTCTGCGCCCCATGCGTGGGTATTAGCTCCTTACAAATAACTGTGAAGAGCTGGAACAAACCACAACGCCCAGCCACATGTTCCTCGATCTCAGCATCAGCCCGAGACCACAGAAAAAGCGAGCCTAAAGTGAAGGGCAATATCCTAGGACAAGGGAGGGATCATAGAATCATAGAATAGCAGAGTTGGAAGGGGCCTACAAGGCCATTGACTAAAAAACCCTGCTCAATGCAGGAATCCACCCTAAAGCATCTCTGACAGGTGGTTGTCCAGCTGCCTCTTGAAGGCCTCTAGGGTGGGAGAGCCCACAACTTCCCTAGGTAACTGGTTCCATTGTCGTACTGCTCTAACAGTCAGGAAGTTTTTCCTGATGTCCAGCCGGAATCTGGCTTCCTGTAACTTTAGCCCATTATTCCGTGTCCTGCACTCTGGGAGGATCGAGAAGAGATCCTGGCCCTCCTCTGGGTGACAACCTTTCAAGTATTTGAAGAGTGCTATCACATCTCCTCTCAATCTTCTCTTCTCCAGGCTAAACATACCCAGTTCTTTCAGTCTCTCTTCATAGGGCTTTGTTTCCAGACCCCTGATCATCCTGGTTGCCCTCCTCTGAACCCCCTCCAGCTTGTCTACGTCCTTCTTGAATTGTGGAGCCCAGAACTGGATGCAATACTCTAGATGAGGCCTAACCAGGGCCGAATAAAGAGGAACCAGTACTTCACGTGATTTGGAAGCTATAGTTCTATTAATGCAGCTCAAAATAGCATTTGCCTTTCTTACAGCCATATCGAACTGTTGGCTCATATTCAGCTTGCGATCTACAACAATTCCAAGATCCTTCACGTTTGTAGTATTGCTGAGCCAAGTATCCCCCATCTTGTAACTGTGCCTTTGGTTTCTATTTCCTAAATGTAGAACTTGGCATTTATCCCTATTAAATTTCATTCTGTTGTTTTCAGCCCAGCACTCTAGCCTATCAAGATCACTTTGAAGTTTGTTTCTGTCTCCCAGGGTATTAGCTATCCCACCCAATTTTGAGTCATCTGCAAATTTGATCAGCGTTCCCTGCACCTCCTCATCCAAATCATTAATAAAAATGTTGAAGAGCACTGGGCCTCACTCCCTGATCCTGGGATCCCCTGTGCGTCATGTGTACAGGGACGATCCCAGGGATCACCACAGGATAAACCCCCATCTAGCTATGGCCAACATCTGCTCATAACACAATGGTCGTGGATATATTTATTAAGAAATGCCTTTAGAATTCATATTCAGTAAATTACAAATCAAGTGTAGCATGGGCTATAATGGATTCCTATTTTTTTATTATTATTATTCATTCTTTCATTCATTTTCAGACATATCTGGTACACCTATCTTTCTGAAACTTTGCTGGTCTGCAGAAAAATTGTGCAAATGAAGAGGAATGTTATTGTTATGTATGTATATGGTTTATTATGTGTTGTTAAATTTAAAAAAAAATTAACAAAGAAAAAGAAAAAATGTGCAAATTCAGCCATAATTTTTGCAATGTATGCAAATTCACGCATAATTCGCATGAATTCACGCATAATTTGCGCAAATTGCTCAAAGTTTTGTGCAAATTGCAGAACCTTCCAAGAAATGCACAAAATTCCCAGAAAATCTGCAAACTGAACTGACTCAAGATTGAGTTGGGCATCACAGCGAAAACCAAAACAAAATCCAGGCGCTCAAGCCTAGGAAAATTCATTGCACTCCATCCCGCAAACAGATTTCTCTGACATCCATAATGCTGTTAACATACTAACTGATGATGGACAGCATTTGTTTGTGTGTATTTAAACTGGACTTGGAGAGGATAGCCCTTCAAACAGAAGACGCCTTCAAATAGAGGTCTTCTAGCAGCTGTTCAAATAGAAGATTGTCCTCCATAAAAGAGGACACTTAGCCACCCCCACAAAAATGGCTGATGAAAGCCCAAAAGGCAATCATTTCCAGTAAAATAAGAACATAAGAAGAACCCTGATGCTGGATCAGACCCAGGGTCCATCTAGTCCAGCACTCTGTTCACACAGTGGCCAACCAGGCATCGGCCAGGGATGAACAACACAGGAAATTAAAATCTTCCTGTCTTCAGCACTGGTTAGGCAGCAGCTGGGAGAGCAAGTTTCATTTTGGTTTCTCTGGCTTAAAGAAAGTTGTCAATGGAGGTGATGAACTCAAGAGATTTCCAAGGGCAGTTGCAAAGATGTTTAGGAACACAGAAACACATGTCTCCAATATGATGAAAGATTAGAGGAACAGTTCATGCTCATCCTTGGGAAAGGGAAATTAATAGGACTCTGACAGCGCAGGCCTATACATGTCTACTCAGAAGTAAGAACATCGGAATGTAAGAAGATCAATGCTGGACCAGACCAAGGATCCATCTAGTCCAGCACTCTGTTCACACAGTGGCCAACCAGGCATCGGCCAGGGATGAACAAGCAGGACATGATGCCACAGCACCCTCCCACCCATGTTCCCCAGCAACTGGTGCACACAGGCTTATTGCCTTGAATACTGGAGATAGCACACAACCATCAGGGTTAGTAGCCTTTGATAGCCTTTGCCTCCAGGAATTTATCCAACCCCCTTTTAAAGCCATCCACATTGGTGGCCATCGCTACAATTCTCTTCCTTGTTTACTCAATTGGTTTTTCACTAATAAAGGAGGCAATTAATGAGTCATTCAAGTCTCCTGGGACATCCACGTTGTTGATACGTGTGCCTCTAATGGATCTGAGCACCCTCATTCTCAAAAGTTGGTTTCCCCCAAATGTCTGGCTCCTTTCTCATCAACTTTGCCCGAGTACAGATTAGGAAGCTGAGCGTGACAGCTGAGCGTATCTCTTCACTTTTGCTCTGTGTGTTTACAGCTCCCGCATGATACAGCCTGACTTGAAGTCGACATTGTGCAGAAGCTTCCAACTCTGTAATAAGATGATCTTTCTTGGAGAGGCTGGAGAGGAAGATAAAGAACCCAATCAATTTATTCTACTCTGCCTCTTTGTTCTGCAAATAGAAGTCGGTGTCAAGGATATTTTAACTTGGGGTAGTGCAGCCAACTGGGTTCTTAACAGGAGAGCTGTTTGAAAACAAAAATCAACGATGCAGTTAGGAATGTGTGGAAATTTAGCTAATCTCAGTGAAACGCCTTTAGGTTCCCAACGCAACTCTTCAGATGTTGGGCGGAGCAAGATCCTTTCGATTTGCTAATCATGCTATAAAACAGGGGTTGGGGAACACTTTTGGGGTTGGGGATCACCCACACCCACACGCACACACGCACAAACTGACACTTTGTGGGGAGAAGGGTCCCCTGTCAGTGAGTGTTTCAAACAGGAACCCACTTTGCTCACCCCAACAGGGGGAAACCTATGCACAGCAAAGCCACCATGACCGAGGCAGTGGTTGGAGGAATGCTTCAGCCACCACCTCGGTCATGGCTTCTTCGCCCACACTATGCCCTCCCCAATGGGGGAAAGTGTGATGTGCTTGATATGGACCTGCTAGATCAGTGTGTGGTTGTAACAATGGACCGGGTGAAAGCTACTGAGCTGAAGATGCTGTCAGTGGGTGGGTGCTCTGATCAGAAGGAAGACGTTCTACTCCAGTCAACAAAAACAAGGCTGAGAAACCATTACCCAGAGGACCTTTTCCTCTGCCACTCCCAGTTTGTGGAATGGCTTGCCGGGAGAGATTCGTTAACTTAAGAGTCTTCCAAAATTTAAGAAAGCCATAAAGACTGCTCTCTTTCGGCAGGCCTACCCAGTTGAATTTTAAGATGCCTTTTTAATAATGTGCTGCTTTTAATAATGTATTTGCTTTAAACGTTTTAATCAATTATATGTATTTTATGGTGTTTGCATTTGTGTTGTACCCAACCTCACTCCAGAGGGAGAGGGGGGAACAAATAAATTATTATTATTATTATTATTATTATTATTATTATTATTATTATTATTATTATTTGGTTTGGATGGGGCAGCCCTCCCACTGAAGGAGCAGGTTTTTAGTTTTGGGGTTCTCCTGGAGCCATGCTTGTCACTCAAGTTTCAGGTAGCCTCAGCGGCATGGAATGCTTTCTATCAGCTTTGTCTGGTGGCCAGCTGCTGTGCCCCTATCTGGAGAGGGATAACCTGATTTCAGTAGAATCATAGAATAGCAGAGTTGTAAGGGGCCTACAAGGCCATCGAGTCCAACCCCCTGCTCAATGCAGGAATCCACCCTAATGCATCCCTGACAGAGGGTTGTCCAGCTGCCTCTTGAAGGCCTCTAGGGTGGGAGAGCCCACCACCTCCCTAGGTAACTGATTCTATTGTCGTACTGCTCTAACAGTCAGGAAGATTTTCCTGATGGCCATCTGGAATCTGGCTTCCTTTAACTTGAGCCCATTGTTCCGTGTCCTGCACTCTGGGGGGATCGAGAAGAGATCCTGGCCCTCCTCTGCGTGACAACCTTTTAAGTATTTGAAGAGTGCTATCATGTCTCCCCTCCATCTTCTCTTCTCCAGGCTAAACATGCCCAATTCTTCCAATCTCTCTTCATAGGGCTTTGTTTCCAGACCCATGATCATCCTGGTTGCCCTCCTCTGAACACGCTCCAGCTTGTCTGCGTCCTTCTTGAATTGTGGAGCCCAGAACTGGACGCAATACTCTAGATGAGGCCTAACCGGGGCCGAATAGAGAGGAACCAGGACCTCACATGATTTGGAAGCTATACTTCTATTAATGCAGCCCAAAATAGCATTGGCCTTTCTTGCAGCCATATCGCACTGTTGGCTCCTATTCAGCTTGTGATCTATAACAATTCCCAGATCCTTCTCGTTTGTAGTATTGCTGAGCCAAGTATCCCCCATCTTGTAACTGTGCCTTTGGTTTCTATTTCCTAGATATAGAACTTGGCATTTATCCCTATGAAATTTCATCCTGTTGTTTTCAGCCCAGCACTCCAGCCTATCAAGATCACTTTGAAGTTTGTTTCTGTCTTCCAGGGTATTAGCTATCTCACCCAATTTTGTGTCATCTATGTTCTGGTGACCTCCAGCTTAGATTACAGCAATGTGTTCTACTTGGAAAGCTGTTCAGAAGCTGCAGCTTGTGTAAAATGAGGCAGATTAATAGTAGGGACAAGAAGGTCTGGGCATATAACACCAATTCTGGCTCCCTTGCATGGGCTGCCTATACGTTTCTGTGCCCAATTCAAGATGCTGGCTTTAACCTCTAAAGCTTTACATGGGTCAGGGCCGCAATACCTGATGGAGAGCCTCTGTGAATATGAATCTACCTGGACACTACGATAATCATTTCAAGCCCTCCTCCATGTGTCTCCTTGGGCTTCTTGGAAGAAAGGAAGGATATAAATGTAACAAGCAGTGCACACTGAGAGCCAAGTGCAGTGTAATGGCTAAGGTGTTGGACTGGGAGTTGGGAGATCCAAGTTCTAGTCCCCACTCAGCCATGGAAACCCATTGGGTGACTTTGCCCCAGTCACAGACTTTCAGCCCAACCTACCTCACAGGGTGTTGTTGTGAGGATAAAGTGGAGAGGAGGAGGGTTATGAACACCACCTTGGGTTCCTTCAAGGAAAAAAGGTGGGCTATAAATGAATAAAATAAAATAATAATAAAATAATAATGACATCCCCGATAGTCCGGAAAGTCAACTGCAATTGTTCAATCTGGAAAGCACCCCTAATTGGCTTGAAAAGGATGGACAAATTCGTGGAGGATAAGACTATCAATGGCTACCAGCCATGCTTGCTAGATGCTACCTCTAGGATCAGAAGCAGCAGGCCTATGAATGCTAGTCACAAGGGAAATGGCAGTAAGCGACAGCTCCTGCCTTCACGTCTCGGTTGTGGGCTTCCCATTGGCATCTCATTGGCCACTGTGCAAAAGAGAATGCCGGACGAGCCTAGATAGTCTGTTGGCCCAGGGCAGAAGGGCTCTTCTGTTGTTCTTAGCTAGGACTCTTTTATATGCAAGCACTTTACCATTACGTTACGGTGTCAGTAACTCAAAGATATGAATGAGTCAGTTTCAGTTTTCATCCTAAAGAGAGCCTGAAGGCACCAACTGAAATATCAGAATATTAGGGCGCAATGCATGTTCCCCAGTTTTACAGATGAAAGGGATGAATGAATGCATGCGTGCATGCTCACATGCACGAATGTGACACCCATGTCAGCTTTCAGGTTGATATAGAATCGTACAAATAGGGAGTGGGCAACTTTTGGCCCTCTGGATGTTGTTAGCCCTGGACATGATAGCCAATTGTGAAGGATGACAGGAGTTACATTTCAACAATATCCGGAGGGCCGCAGATTGACCACCCCTGGTATAAGAAGTGGAATGGAAATGGTTGGAAACTCATGAAGTCCAAATAACCCTTCCCTGTCTGAGTTTAATCCATGTACTTTAGGGTGACCATATGGAAAGGAGGACAGAGCTCCTGTAGCTTTAACAGTTGTATAGAAAAGGGAATTTCAGCAGGTGTCCTTGGTATGCATATAGCAGCTAGTGAAATTTCCTCTTCATCACAACAGTTAAAGTTGCAGGTGCCCTGCCCTCTTTTAAATCTGGTCACTCTAGTATAGCTCCTGCAGCTTTGTGATGAAGAGGGAATTTCACCAGGTTCTCCATATATACAAATGACAACTGCTAAAATTCCTTTTTCTATGCAACTATTAAAGATACAGGAGCCCTAGGGTGTTGAGAAACATGTCAGCGAGAATAAAAGAGAATTACTATAAGATTATATGGAGGTGGTATCTAACCCCGGTGAGATTAAATAAAATGAACAAGCTGAACTCAGCAAATTGCTGGAGAGGATGTCAAAAAAAAGGAACGTATTTACATATGTGGTGGGAATGTGAATTTGTTCAAAAATTGTGGAAAATGGTGTTTAAAGAGATAAAAGATATTGTTGGAATGGAGATTGAAGAGACACCTATGGTGGCATAGCTATCATTATATGGAGAATTAAAGTGTAACAAAGAAACGAAAGAACTGATAACGAATTTGCTGACGGCAGCAAGGTTGATCATATCTAGGAACTGGAAGGTGCAAGGAGATTATCATGTCGAAGATGGGTATAAAGAGATTTGGGATATTGCTATAAATGATAGATTGACATGTAATATAAAAGTAAGAAGAGGGATAACAAAAATGAATGATTTTGAGGGAATTTGGAATCAGTTCCTGAAATATGCATTATCTAAGGGGAGTGGAAAACCACCTCCAGAAGAATCAATGAGATTTTGGAAACAAGAATAGATCCCGGGGTGGGTGGGGGGTGCACTTTATGTTATGGGATGATGTCAAAATATTAAATTAGAAATGTTATAAGGTTATTCAATTCTATGTATTATGACTTAAATTTATAATTTTTTTGTTTGTTTTATTACTGTATTGATGTATGTTTGAGTTTAATAAAATTTAATAAAAAATAAATAAATAAAGATACAGGAGCCCTGTCCTCCTTTTCATATGGTCACCCCAATGTACTTTATACCACAGTGTACAACAGAATGCAGTGCTGTAGCTAAGGATGTATGGGGGAGGAGGTTAATCAGGATTTTACCCAGTTCACTCCTTCTGGATGGAACATGGACTTGGAAGCCATCTGCAGTCAACGTCTGTACATTTCCAAGTTTGCAATGTGACAACAACAACAACAAAATTTGACAGCATGGGTATATGGGGGGGGGGTGTTCTACCGGTTCTGGATGGGATTGCACTCACCCTGAACTCACATCAACCTCCAGCTGTATGAAAAGTAGCTATCATACCCTGAAGGAGCAGGTTCGTAGCTTGGGGGTTCTTTTAGATCCATCATTGTCACTTGAGGCTCAGGTGACCTCAGTGGCACAGAGTGCCTTTTACAAACTCCGGTTGGTGGCCCAGCTACGCCCCTATCTGGACAGGGATAACCTGGCTTCAGTTGTCCATGCTCTGGTAACCTCCAAGTTAGATTACTGCAATGCACTCTACGTAGGGCTGCCTTTGAAGACGGTTTGGAAGCTGCAGCTCATGCAAAATGTAGCGGCCAGATTGATTTCGGGAACCAGAAGGTTCGACCATATAACACCTGCTGCCTGTATGTTTCTGAGCCCAATTCAAGGTGCTGGTTTTGACCTATAAAGCCTTACATGGCTTGGGACCGCAATACCTGATGGAATGTTTGTCCCGACGTGAATATACCCGGTCACTACGTTCAACAACTAAGGTCCTCCTCCGGGTGCCTACTCCGAGAGAGGCTCGGAGTGTGGCAACGAGGGACAGGGCCTTTTCGGTGGTGGCCCCCAGACTATGGAATGATCTCCCTGACGAGGCTCGCCTGGCGCCAATGCTGCTATCTTTCCGGCGCCAGGTAAAGACTTTCCTCTTTGCCCAGGCAAATGGCGGCACATCTTAATCACCCACATGTTTAGTTTTTTGTTTTGTTTTCTTTAACAGTTTTTAATGCTTTATGTCTGTGTGTTCTGTGTTTTAGAATTTTAAATTTTTTATACTCGTTTTTAATCTCAATTTTAGAATTTCTGTAAACCGCCCAGAGAGCTCTGGCTATGGGGGTGGTATATAAGTGTAATAAATAAATAAATTTGAGAAATGTGTACATTTCAAAAGGAGCACATCCCAAAAGTGTGGACAAATGCACTTTAATCAGCTCCATACAGCTGAAGAGCTCCGTGCCCCATGGATGGATGCACCTGTCGGTTTTGCTTTCTCTTGCATTCATTTGTTTTAATATCATTCAAACAAATGTGTCCCGAATATGGAGAGCTTTGAGAAGTTTGGTACATTTGTATCAAAAGTGAACTGAAGCAAAACTCTGACGCATGCCCAGTGCATGGCTGACGTTCCTTTTTTTCGCCAGAGCTGGGTGATGGCCTGCCGACCAATTCCCTGATCCGCCCATTCGTTCCTCAGAACTTCTTGTAGGTTTGAGTCTCGTGGGATATATAGATTTTCTTTAATCCATTCCACGCATGTTTCGCAATTTGCCAGGCTTCTTTTGATTCATCGTCTGCCCATTAACGGAATCAGATTCCACCATGCCCCTTGGGGAAAGCGCACAGTGATGGAAGAGTTTTAGAAGGTGCACAGATCTACTACGCAACACTCAGAAGGTAACCACTTGTGGTTGTTTCTAATTCCTAGATCACAATTTTGTCAGTGCATTGCACTTGGAAATAAAATCTAATAGGATGTTATGAAAGTATAATTTAGAAGTAAAAGAAAACCTGGATGTCTGATATCTGCATAATGCAAGGGGGTGTATGTACAGTGGAGTGCAAAATTCCCCCTACCGCACTTGCAAAAAAAAAAAAACCCTGCCTGTCAGCTGCTGGGAGCAGTGGCTGCCATTGATTTAGTAACAGGAAAATGTATATAAAATGCTACAGTAGCATATACATAATTCCAGAAGGTCAGACCAAGGTGCCATCATGGCCATAAAGATATATACTTATCTGAGCAATGTATATTATGCAACCATTGATTAAGTGCCTTGATAAAAGCTAGCCTCAGACAAGGAGGCGGGCATGTCAGAAATGAGTTTCACTTACCTGTAGGAAGGCCTGGACTTCTTTGGCAAGCCAAGCCTGGGACTTTGAACATTTCTCCCAGTTCAAGGGTGTGATTTGGTTGAATCCAACCTCCTAAGAATCTCATCTTTCATTAAGACAAAAAAAAAAAAAAAGCAACACAGATTTGTTTCTAGCCCTTGGGACAGTTGTGGGCGGAGCTCAGCTTGCAGGATTAAAATACAGAGTTAGAACAGTAAAATTTAAATTTAAGTTAAAATTAAGTGTTAAAATACTGAGAGAATAAAAAGGTCTTCAGCTGACGACGAAAAGAGGACAGTGTAGGGGCCAGGCGGACCTCTCTGGGGAGCTCATTCCACAGCCGGGGTGCCACTAGGTTCTCCATATATACAAATGACACCTGCTGAAATTCCCTTTTCTATGCAACTGTTAAAGATACAGGAGCCCGGTCCTCCTTTCCATAGGGTCACCCTATTCTTATGTTCTTAACATAAAGGTCTTCAGATCAGACTCGCTCACTCGTCGGAGCACCTTAGAGATTCTCCTTTGGTTGGGCTTTGTCTCCAATGCAAACGGAAGAAAACCTTGTCCTGTCCATAGCTTAGATGACATCAGGTGTGAATTAGATACATATGTGGCAGGTAGCTTTATCAGTGGGCTATTAAATATATGCAATGATAACAGCGGGGGGGGGGGTAATTTCCTTATGCCCTGCATGCACTTCCCTTCGCCACAATGGGACACTAGACACTAAACCAACATGGACCTTTTTCCTTAGTGCCTGCTCAAGTTTTTGAGGGCCTTTGGGCAGAAAACCTCTCAATGACGAGGCCTCCTTCAGTGCATCAACCTTCTCAGCACTACTGTCACCAACTGCAGTTGCTTCTCATGCTCTTCCTCACTATTGTCCGCTTTGACAGGCAGCGAGCCGGTGAGCAAGTAGGCCGTGGCGTCTGCCCCTTCTCCTTCTCACCACCTCTGTTGTCTGGGCCAGAGCAAGGGGCGAACAAGCAGGCTGCAGTGGCAAAGAGAAAGATCGACTCCAGAGGGGGGCTTATCAATAAGCCAATGCCCAATGCCCAATCACGCCCACCCTTAAAACCAGACCTGTTTCTTTTGATCTAGCAGGGCATAAGGTTCATTTGTTTTATGGGCTTTGCTTCATTGAAATCCAACCACGTTGGCTTCCTTTAACTGAATCGTGGCGCTGAAAGGGTGCTGCTGGCTCTTTTGCCCTCCCCTCCCCCACAACCCTTCACCTTGAGCTTCCTTCTATTTCACCCACACCTTGTCAGTTGCTTTTATCTAAGGGCTGCTAATCTCAAATTGCTCCTACCCTTCAAATGCAGGTTTGCTCTTAATTGCCGAGCTTAATCTCGCTTCGATTTCCTGCGATACACATCTCGGCACAGCAGTCAGGTGAAAACGGTGCCCTATCGGAAAAGCCCGGTCTGTTGTTTTGCTTTCATGAGTTTCCAACACGCCCTGCTTTTTCTTCTCTGGAAATTATAATAAGTGCCCCCTTGCAAAGATGTAGCAGCAGCACAAGAAAATGCTTCAAGTGTTTATAAAATAGATTCCCCACCCCCTGCCCTGCTTAGGGATGGGTGAAGCTGTTAGTTCTAGCCTCACAGAAGCCATAGCTAGATGGGGTGATATCCCAGGGTGATCCCCAGAATCATCCTGTGCGTCCACATGACGCACAGGGGATCCCAGGAGCAGGGAGGGATCATCTCTCCCTTTCTCCGGGATATCGCTCTACCCTTTCAGCCCGTTTTTTCCACGGTCTCTGAATGATCCCGAGACCACGGAACATGTGGGTGGGCATCACGGTTTGTCCCGGCTCCTCATGGTTACTTGCGAGGAGCCGTGATCTGTGCTCATCGGGGGTGGGGTGGGGTAGGGTGGGGGGAGCGGGAAAAATTGTTAAAAATAAAAAACTTCACCTTTTTTGTGCACGAGCGCTCATACGCTCGTCTCCTTTAAGGGAAAAAACAAAATGGCGGGCATGACATTCAGTTCTTCTGAGGTTGTCATGCACCACGTGTAAACAGAGGGGGAAATCTCACAATAAAAATATCACGAGATCCTCACCCCTCCGTCGTGCTAGACCCTCAGGTCTAGCTGAGGCCGCCGTTACTCTTTTTCCTGACTGTAATTTTGTTTTGGTCCATTCCCACCCCTGTTTGTGAATTGGGGAGGGGGCAAGAATCAGAATGAAAACTCGCACACATTTTTTGCATGCATTTCTCCTTAGATATGGATTTTTGTTTTATTTATATTTATTTATTTATTTATTTATTTATTTATTGCACTTATATACCGCTCCCATAGCCAGGGCTCTCTGGGCAGTTTACAGAAACACTTTCCTTAATGTGTGCACTTTTTGCAAACGTTTTTTTCCCCAAATTCAATGCATTTTTGTGCATGTGTCCATCGTGCGTTTTTGTGTCCAGTTTTCTTCAGTATAGGCATTTTTGTGAGTAGCTTTCCTTTGTACACACATTAGGGTTGTGCAGGGACCCCTCAACCAGCTTCAGAGGGCAATTTGGAGCTTCTGAATCAGCCCCAAACCACCTCGGCCCAATACGGGCCCAGTCCAGGAATGGCCCTTTAGAGCTGCCATAGTTTGCAATATTAGATCTCGGAATGTACTGAGCTCTTATTTTCCTTGACAATGGCAGCTCTCACGGAGGACAGAGCACCAGGCACAGAAAAGCTCTACCCTTTGTCCCAGGAGGTGATTCCTCCCCACCCCCACCACCGCCCCACTACAGTAGGGTGACCTTGTGGAAAGGAGGACAGGGCTCCTGCATCTTTAAAGTTTTATAGAAAAGAGAATTTCAGCAAGTGTCATTTGAATGCATGTAGCACCTGGTGAAATTTTGTCTTCATCATAACAGTTAAAGCTACAGGAGTCCTGCCCTCTTGACCAGATACAAAAGGGAGGAGGGCACCTGCAGCTTTACCTGTTGCGATGAAGAGGGAATTTCACTGGGTGCTGCATGCATACAAATGACACCTGCTGAAAATCCTTTTTTTCTACAACTGTTAAAGATACAGGAGCCCAGTCCTCCTTTACATATGGTCACCCTACACTACAGCAACTAGGCTTCTCTGCTACCAAGTCAACATGTCCTCTCTCACTGAGCTCATAGCAAATATAAGCAGGGCCAGTGCTACCATAGAGGCCACTCAGGCAGCCGCCTAGAGCGCCAAGCTAAGAGGGGTGCTGCGCAGCGCAGCACTCACATGCATTCTTGGCTGTGAGCCGGGCCGGGCCAGCCCGAGGATTCAGCTGGGCCTGGGAGGGTGAGATGGTGCCCCGCGCCCACCCAGCTAAAACAAAGCCAGGGACGCTGGGGTGGGGCGGCAGCTCCATGTTCAGACTTCCGCCTGGAAGCCGCCCTCCCAGAGCCACTCTAGCTGCCTGGAAGCCGCTTTCCCAGAGCCGGGAGGCCGCCGCCAAAAGAAGAAGAAAAAGCACGTGGCGAGCTCAACCCTGGCTCAAGCCAGCCTCTGCTTTACTCCCAAGGAAAGGGCACCGGGTCGCCTCGCCTCTCTCCTCAAACAGGCAGACGGGCAAGCGGGACTCCCTCTCCCTTCCCTCAGGAAAGCTAGGGACTTGTGGACTCCTGGCAAGGCAAACTCTCCTGCTTCCCGATCCTGCACGCATGGATCAACGGGACTTACATCCGAGAAAGCGTTGCACCGGGAGGCACCAGTGCGGCCCGATCCACCTATGCCTCCTTACTTGGAAGCCTTATTCCCCCGAGTAAATGTGTGGCGGGGATCGGGACGCCAGGATGCATAGCGGGTTGCGTTTGCACGGAAGTAAGTCCCAGTGAATTCCAGACGGCTCGGTCCCAAATTGAAGTGAACCAGTCCCAGCTCTCCACTCGGCGCACACGTTCGGACTTCTGCGCAATTTTGGGGGGGGGGGGCAAGTAGCTCACCTTGCCTAGAGGGCAAAATAGTCTGGCCCTGGCCCTGAATATAGGCCTTAGTTGGACCTAAGGATTGTCCCAGGCAAATGGAGGGGTTGTCCCTGCCTGCTCCTGGGATCCCCTGTGTATCATTTGGATATACAGGAATGATCCCGGGATATAGGCCTGGTCTAGCCATGGCCATAGTGAAATCAAACAGAAAAGAATCCCTTGTTGCTGTTCCCCACCCTGACTGCTTAGCTTAAGAAAAGCTGAATTATGGAACTCCCTGCTATAAGGAAAACACTGTGACACATTTGGTAATTTCCAAAGAGGGAATAGCTGTCCATCTAAAATTATATCAGTGATTATGCCAAACTCTGCCTCCATCGGCCACCATTTTGTGGCTGGTGGGTCTTAGTCATTTGGGGTGCTCTCAAGAGGACCCGGAAGGTACAAAAACAGCAACAACACACCTTTGGAAACACCTGTTGGTCAATCATACTTGACTGAACGTTCCGTAAGGCAGAGGGCTTCAAAAAGCACAAACGGACTCGCTTCTTTCCAATCTGTGAATCGGCTCTTTAAAAAATTGGCCATAAGGACCCTGTAGAAGAGGTCAGGAAGGTCAGGGGGGAAATCATTCGAGGCATCGAAAAACAATCTCTATATTTCACGCAAGGACTTTGGAATCCTCCTTTGAAGTGGAATCTAGCAACTCAGGAGCAATAAAAGCATGTGTTCAGTTCTGCCTGATTAATTATTGTTTAAAATAGGGGGAAGGGGTGTCCCCTAGTCACAAATCATTATTGTAACTAATGAACGGCTTTGCTCAATATTAACAGCTTGCTGGCTAAACGAAGAAGGGCAGAATGGCTCATGTGAGGAACCTTTGAGGAATGTGCAGAATCTTTGCGATGGAAGGGTTCACCCAAAGATCATCCAGTCCAACCTTCTATCCCAGCCTTCCTCAACCTGGGGCGCTCCAGATGTGTTGGACTGCATCTCCCAGAATGCCCCAGCCAGCTGGCTGGGGCATTCTGGGAGTTGCAGTCCAACACATCTGGAGTGCCCCAGGTTGAGAAAGGCTGTTCTATCCCATGATCCTCCACGTCCATGATCCTCCTTGCTGTTGTTCCCCACCTCGATCCAATCGGAGAGGCGGGTAAGAAATAGATGATGATGATGATGATGACGATGATGATGATGATGATAGGTTTATTGAGTTAGATACCCAACAGTAGCCATTCAGATAGTGCTAGGTTTTGACAAGGCACAAAAATTCCCTCCTCCTTGCCAGTTCCTGGTATTTAGGGGTTGACTAAAAGATGTCTGGATTTTGTGAAATCCATCCTGTGTGTTTTTTGTGGACTGAGCAGTGTTGTTCGTTCCAGCATCCGTTCACAGACAGATTCAATTCCCTCCCCCTACCCCAGTATGCAGAATAATTCACAAATAATTCTGTTACAGGGTTTGCAACGATTTACATAATTTATTCTAGTTTGTAACATTTAGGGCATGTCTACACACCATGCCTTATCCCAGGGATCATAGAATCATAGAATCATAGAATCATAGAATAGCAGAGTTGGAAGGGGCCTACAAGGCCATCGAGTCCAACCCCCTGCTCAATGCAGGAATCCACCCTAAAGCATCCCTGACAGATGGTTGTCCAGCTGCCTCTTGAAGGCCTCTAGTGTGGGAGAGCCCACAACCTCCCTAGGTAGCTGATTCCATTGTCGCACTGCTCTAACAGTCAGGAAGTTTTTCCTGATGTCCAGCCGGAATCTGGCTTCCTTTAACTTGAGCCCGTTATTCCGTGTCCTGCACTCTGGGAGGATCGAGAAGAGATCCTGGCCCTCCTCTGTGTGACAACCTTTTAAGTATTTGAAGAGTGCTATCATGTCTCCCCTCAATCTTCTCTTCTCCAGGCTAAACATGCCCAGTTCTTTCAGTCTCTCTTCATAGGGCTTTGTTTCTAGACCTCTGATCATCCTGGTTGCCCTCTTCTGAACACGCTCCAGCTTGTCTGCATCCTTCTTGAATTGTGGAGCCCAGAACTGGACGCAATACTCTAGATGAGGCCTAACCAGGGCTGAATAGAGAGGAACCAGTACCTCACGTGATTTGGAAGCTATACTTCTATTAATGCAGCCCAAAATAGCATTTGCCTTTCTTGCAGCCATATCGCACTGTTGGCTCATATTCAGCTTGTGATCTACAACAATTCCAAGATCTTTCTCATTTGTAGTATTGCTGAGCCAAGTGTCCCCCATCTTGTAACTGTGCAGTTACAAGATCATCCCTGTGCGTCCGCATGACGCACAGGGGATCCCGGGGGCAGGGAGGAAAGTTCCCTCCATTTCCCCAGGGATTACTGGGATGGGTTTTAGCCTGATTTTTCCTGCAGTCTCAGGATCGTCCCGAGACCATGGGAGGTGTGGGCAGCTGTCGCGGTTTCATCCCGGCTCCTCGTGAGTAAACACGAGGAGCTGGGATCCAGGCACAGGGCACGGAGCTCTTCAAGTGCTCCGTGCTCATTGGGGGGTGAGGTGGGGAGTGGGGTCTGGGCTTCTTCTTTTTTACTTACTTTTTTGCTGGAGCACAGGTGCGCTCCAGCTCCTGTTCTTTAAAAAAAAAATGACGGGCACAACGTCCTCCTTCCTCCGAGGACGTTGCACGCTGCATGTGGACTGAGGAGGAGGATCTCATGATCAGCATATTGTGAGATCCTCCCCCCTCTGCCAGGAGGTGTAGACATGCCCTTAGTGTATTGTCCCCCATTCCGTTCAATTTTTCCCGCTTATATTTTCCAGCGTGGCAGAAACGTGTGTATTTTCCTTCAAATATATTTGCATTTATTTCGGAAAAGTTTTTTTTAAAAAAAGATCTGAAAGTCCGATGTCCACAGGTCAGATTCGTAGGAATCTGAACTCATTTTAGTCCACTTCGGATTTTTCCGCCAACCCTGGGTACACTGCTTTGGGATAAGGAAGTTCAGTTTAGCTGTGATGGTTCATAAGGCCTGGCTTGCCGGATTAGTCCAAAGGTCCTTCTAGTTCATCCTTCTAACAGTGATCAGCTAGACGCCTCCAGGAAGTTCGCACAGTCCTCACCTGTTTGTCGTCAGCATCTGGTGTTCAAAAATATACTGTTGGTTCCATTTAGCTATTATGGTTCATGTTCTCTGACAGTTTGAAATCACCCCACTAACACATATACAACCAGCATAAATTAAACCCTGCTTCGGCTTGACCACTGCTAACCCACACACACCCGAATTAGAAGGGGCGAATTTTGAATATGCCCTCCGTAGCTGCAATTAGGGCTCTGTTTATGCCAGCTCTTGCCATTCTGAAAGCAGATTTTGTTCTTTGCATCCCATTCGCAGCTTAAATAAAACTAGTTTGTTTTCCCAGGACAGAAAGCTATCATCACGGTGCCACAGAGTTCACAAACACAAAGGGCCTCTTTTGCACTGTGGTATAAAAAGAATGAAGGGTGGGGGGGAAACGGGGAAGACGGGATAAAATTAGAACATCGCCAAACATTTAAGTTCCTTCGCCTCGTCTTCCTTTCTCCTTGACTCTCTGTTATGATGCAGCTGCCGTACGGGTGGGCGAAATCGCCTGAGTCTGATTCTATGAGCCCTCGCCCTTCACCACCACCACCCATGCTTGCCGAGGTGCGTGAGACTCTTCTGAGGTTCAGACTGGCCAGGTGGGGGCTTGACATCTGCCCACCCAGGCTGCCAAAATCGTGCGCTTACCCCTGGCATTAATGGTGGCTACCATGAATGCAATAGGGGCAAAGTACACAATTTCTGGAGAATCCAGATACTGCACACTTTGCCCTGCGGTATTAACGGCGGCCACATTAATTGCAGGGGGGAAGGGCGTGAGTTCAGCAGCCAGAGCGGGCAGCTGCCGAGCGCTCATAGGGGTCTCATGAGTATTGGGTGCGAGGATGTGCTCACGGAATAATGGGCTCAAGTGACAGGAAGGCAGATTCCGGCTGGACATCAGGAAAAATGTCCTGACTGTTAGAGCAGTATGACAAAGGTTGTGGGCTCTCCCACACTAGAGGCCTTCAAGAGGCAGCTGGACAACCATCTGTCAGGGATGCTTTAGGGTGGATTCCTGCCTTGAGCAGGGGGTTGGACCCAATGGCCTTATAGACACCTTCCAACTATTCTATGGGCATGGCTAGATGGGGCGATATCCCGGTGATCACCCCGGGATTATTCCTGTGCGTCCATATGACGCACAGGGCATCCAGGGAGCAGGGAGGAATGATCCCTCCCTTGGCCAGGGATATCACCCTACCAATCAATTCTGATTTTTCCACAGTCTTGGAATGATCCTGAGACTGTGGAACGTGTGGCCCGCTGTTCCTGTTTTGTACTGGCTCCTTCCAAGTAACCGCGAGGAGCTGCGAGGACCCCACTCCTCACGGGTGGGGTGAGGGGAGATTTTTTTTAAAAAAAAAAAAAAACTTTCCTGGCGTTCGAGTGCTCCTTTCCTTTGGAAAAAAAAAAACCAAAATGGCGGCCGTGATGTCCTGCACCGCGTGTAGACGAGAGCAATGATCTCACAATCATAAAATCGCGAGATTGTTGCCCTCCACCCGCCTCGTCTAGCCATGACCTATGATTCTATGATTCTATGACTGGGTCCAGTGGGTCGGAATTTGGCCCTCGGGTTTGAAGAGGTTCAATACCTCTCCTCTAGGATCTTCTACTTTCCAGCTGCTAGGGTTGTTGCGGGCATGCCCGCAACAACCCTAGCAGCTGGAAAGTAGAAGATCCTAGAGGAGAGGTATTGAACCTCTTCAAACCCGAGGGCCAAATTCCATTTCAGGAAAGGTCTCGGGGCCCACATTCCAGTGGTGGGTGAGGCCGAAAGCAAAAGGGACGGGGCAAAAGTGCCAGCATGTTTTAGTTGAAATCGCTTACTGCCAGGAGCAAAGCCTTGGCAGAGACAATTCAACATTTTAGAAGCGGGGGGAAACTGCACAAACGCCGGGAAACCACAAAATGGTTGCTGGTCGTGGGAGAGGAAAGGTGGCCATCTGGGGATCCACAAAATGCAGACGGAACGGATTACGCAAAATTCATACATTCCTGCTTGGAGTCAGGGATCGTTCAGTGAGCAGTTACATAGGAACGTGGCCCACAAGCGCCCAAATGGTTCTGGAAGTCCAGCGGACACCCCCCCCTGCACGTGGACCCCTCAACATCTGGTCCCCTGGACCCAGTCGGGCTCTCCAGACATGAGCGTGGCCCCCCGCCTGAGTGTTTGCGAGGCCCTGGCAAGGTTTTGGCAGCCTCCCGCCCATCCGCACGTCAAAATCATGGGCTTCCTCATCCTGCATCAATGGCAGCCGCCATTAAAGCAACAGGGTGAATTGCGCAATTTCAGGACCCTCCAAAGGTTGTGTATTTGGCCCTCCTCTGGACCAATGGTGGCCTTAAAGGCCCCAGGTCATGGGTTGGATGAATTAATGTGAATCCTTTCCATGCTAGCATTGCTGCCCCCCTCCGACAGATGGCACCAGTGTGGGTCAGAACTGTGCAATGAACCCAATTGATGTGGCCAGGCTAGGGTGACTATATGGAAAACAGGACCGGGCTCTTTTCCACAGAAAAGGGAATTTCAGCAGGTGTCATTTGTATGCAGGCAGCACCTGGTGAAATTCCCTCTTCATCACAACCGTTAAAGCTGCAGGAGCTATACTAGAGTGACCTGATACAAAAGAGGGCAGGGCTTTTGCTGCTTTAACGGTTGCGATGAAGAGGGATTTTCACCAGGTGCTGCATGCATACAAATGACACTTACTGAAATTCCCTTTCCTATTCAACTCTTAAAGATACAGGAGCCCAGTCCTCCTTTCCAGAGGGCCACCCTACCTAAACGTTTCCATAGCGGCTGTTTTCCTCTCAAAATTGCCTCCTTTAAGCAGCTTTTCTCTTTGTAAAGGAACCCGAGGGGATATGCATTTTTTCGCCTGATCAGGGAAAAGCAGCGAGGATGATTTTGAAAGGATACATTTTGGTCAGAGAAATAGTTATGCAGCCTCATCTCACCTGTCCTTCCTTTGCGCCTTTGAGTTCTCGCTGGTTCTGATTGAAACCCAGAAGAGAATCACATTTTTGTGTTCAAAAAATAAGTATATTTTGTGCGAGTGCACATCTAAATACATGCGTTGGTGAAAAGAAGATTGAAAAGATATGCATTATATATTGGGAAAACTGCTTGCAAAAAGTGTGCAGATTTCCCTTTTCTATACAAGTGTTAAAGATACAGGAACCCGGTCCTCCTTTCTATATGGTCACCCTAGCCCCTCCCTTAACTTAGAAAGGGAGGGACATGCAAACCAAAACTTCCCTCCTGCTGACTCTGAGCGTCTTGGTCCTTTGCCTCTCTGCAAAGTGAGCTTGGTGATAGCCCTATTGATGTGGGGAGTTCTTGGGTGGGGCTGAAGAAAATGTTCTATCTCCCCACGTTCTTCCCCTTGTGGAGGGGAAGGTTCACATTGTTTTCTGAAACACCAACTTCCCTTCCTTCCACCCCTATTGCTGGGTCACTTGCCTTGGCTCATTAATTGCCAACATTTACTTTGAACTCAAGGGCAAACAGTGAACCTTCAAGTTGCTCCACATGGTCATAAATCACAGCCTGCCATTGCTTCGAAAACACAGGCCAAAGGTTCTCTCTGTCCCCTGATTAGTGCTCATTTACACAGGACTTCGGACATCCAGTAACGTTTATGGTCTTCATGCTCATTCGAAACAAGAAAGCAGGTCGTGATTATTCCCATTTAACAGATGGAAACACAAGATTACGAGGTGAAATAATGGGTCCACAATGGTTGTCGAGAGCCAAGCGGCCCACCTTCAGAAGAACCAAGTGGTCCGGGTCCTCCTGGAATTCTTCTGCTTCAGAATGCGGGTGGAGGAATCACATGGCTGGAAGTTCTCCCAGGCCAAAAAGAATAAAAAAACCCAGGTCAACTGAGAAGTATAATTTGCAGGGGAGAGGATTCTGGTAGGTGTGGGGGGCTTAATCCTCCCCCTACCAGCCACCACAGATCTCTCTCCAGCCTGTTTTTCTCCCATCCCCGTAAGCACGCTGGAAGATGGGAGCGTACGAAAGAAGCAAGAGGGAGCAGAAAGGGATGGGTGGGCATGTGATGTCGGAGCTGGTTGAGAACCTCCACATTCCTCCCCGATACTTGGTTCACCTCATTTGCGTTCCCAAATGCAGGCATCCTCTTTCTTTTTCTCCTAATGGGATAACGCACATGTCTGAACAGGAAAAAGGGGTATTTTTGAAAGCGTGCACCCAAAACGCACCGTTTCCCCCTATACGCTAAAGGACGAAAATGTGGGTTGCAGGGGAAATGCACATTTGTGTAATTGCACATTTTCAAACGTGAGCGCTGTGCAAGGGCACACTTAAGAACATAAGAAGGGCCCTGCTGGATTAGACCAAGGGTCCAGCTGTCAACCAGGAACCCAAAAGCAGGACATGAGTGCAACAGCACTCTTTCCCCCTCCTACCCATGTTCCCCAGCAACTACTGTATATAGGCTTACTGTTTCTGACATTGGAGGTAGCACATAGCCATCAGGACTAACTATTTATTTATTTATTACATTTCTATACCGCCCAATAGGACTACTAGCCAAGGATAGTAGGGGTGTGTGCTCCACACCGAAAATCGGGGGGTTCGACTGACCTCTGAACTCGCATTGTGGTTAGGGGATGGTTCAAAAACCAACGGAAACCCACAGTGCAGGTAGAAGATTGTTCAGAGCCATGAAGGGATCCATATCTTGGAGGATACTGATTATCTAGATCCATTCCAGTCTGGGTTCCGATCTGGTTCCGGGACTGAATCAGCCTTGGTCGCCCTGGTGGATGACCTTTATCGAGAGAGGGACAGGGGGAATGCAACCCTGTTAATCCTGCTCGATCTCTCGGCGGCTTTTGATACCATTGACCATGGTATCCTCCTGGATCGACTCCGTGGGATGGGCATTGGAGGCACTGTTTTACAGTGGTTCCGGTCCTACCTACGGGGTCGTTTTCAGAGAGTAGCATTGGGTGACCAGTCCTCGGCCTCCTGGCAATTGAGCTATGGAGTGCCGCAGGGCACCATCTTGTCCCCAATGTTATTTAACATCTATATGAAGCCATTGGGAGCGGTCATTAGGGGATTTGGAGCTAAATGCCACCAATACGCTGATGACACGCAGCTCTATCTCCCTGTGACAACTGAATCAGGAGAGGCTGTGCAGGTCCTGGACCAGTGCCTAGACTCAGTAATGGGCTGGATGAGGGCCAATAAACTGAGACTGAATCCTGGCAAGACGGAAGCCCGGTGGGTGAGTGGTTCCCAAGTCCGGGAGACAGGCTCATGGCCTCTTCTGGATGGGGTTGCTCTGCCTCTGAAAGAACAGGTTCGTAGTTTGGGGGTACTCTTAGACCCATTTCTGTCGTTGGAGGCTCAAGTAGCCGCCACGGCTCGGAGTGCCTTTTGCCATCTTCGGTTGGTTCACCAACTACGGCCTCTCCTGGACAGGGATAGCTTGACCACGGTGGTACAGGCATTGGAAACCTCAAGATTGGATTACTGCAACGCACTCTATGTGGGGCTGCCCTTGAAGCTGCTCCGGAAGCTGGAGCTAGTGAAGAATGCTGCAGCTCGGCTGCTGTCTGGAGCTGCCCCTTTCCAGCATGGAACTCCTCTGCTGAGGGAACTGCACTGGCTGCCTATTCGCTACCGGGCCAGGTTGAAGGTTCTTGTACTTGTGTAGAAAGCCCTAAACAACTTGGGACCAGGATACCTGAGAGAGCGCCTTCTCCCTTACCAACCTGCCCGGTCACTGAGGTCATCCGAGGGCGTGCTCCTGGGGGTTCCACCTAGATCCATCCTCCGATTGGAATCCACCAGGGGAAGAGCCTTCAGCGTGGTGGCCCCCCTCCTGTGGAATTCCCTGCCTCTGGAGGTCAGGCAGGCTCCGACCTTGTACTCCTTTCGGCGCCTCCTGAAAACATCTTTATTCCAAGAAGCCTTTCTTTAACATGCAGCCTTGGATTTTGGATTTTTGCTTCTTTTTAAATTTTGTTTTAACTGTTTTATTCTTTTTTTATTTTCATTTTACCTTGTACACGAAATTTTTCAATGGGGAGCGGTATATAAATATTCTAAATAAATAATAAATAAATAAATAATATCTGAAGGTTTTTAGGTGACATGTGAGCTCGATTTATGTTGATGGATTGCTGACTGAACATTTCCATATTAGGAAGACACAGAAGGGTGAACAGGAGGGGAGTTTTGAGACTGACATCTGTGGCTAACCAATAGCCACAGACTCCTCTGCTGTTACTTAAATTGTGTGTATGTGTGTGTGTCTAAACCTCCATATATAGAGATATACCCATTGTGAGTTCTGTGTTGTGTTTTCTACCGTCTGTCTAGTTTGAGTGTGTGTTGCAGCCCTTTTTTTCAAAATTTGTGCACAATCAGCACACATTTTTTCTCAATTAATAAAGATTTATTATTCCATCATGAGGTATGCAATGGGTGCTGCTGCTGGCTCTAGCCATGTTGGGAGAGGGAGCAGAAGGAGGGAAAAATGGGGTGGGTGGGTGAATGGAGCACATGAGGCAGTGATGGCCCCTCCTCCTGAACAGTTTCAGGGGGAATATTTTTAAAAAATCTAAAAATCAAGGAATGAAGGGATCTGCTTTAAACTTGGCATGACTAAAGAGCTACCAGGGTGCCAAGTTTCATCTTAAAACTGATGGAGATGCATGCATTTTTGTTAATTCCCATTGACAATAATAGTGTGGTTCTCTGAAAACAGAGTAGTTTTCCGACGAGTAATCCAGCTGTGCAGAGAGACGGACCACCTCTGGTAATCAGAGCAGTGAACTCGCTCAGTGGAGCTGAGCTCCAAATTTCAGGGTGGAGAAAAACCATTCTGCACACCTCTAATGGATAGCCTCCTCCTCCAGGGATTTATCCAACCCCCTTTTAAAGCCATCCAAATGGGTGGCCCTCCCTACATCTTGTGGAAGTGAATTCCATCATTTAACTCTCTGCTGCATGAAGAAGTATTTCCTTTTATCTGTCCTGAATCTTCCACCAATCAGCTTCATGGGATGACCAGGATGATCAGAGGTCTAGAAACAAAGCCCTATGAAGAGAGACTGAAAGAACTGGGCATGTTTAGCCTGGAGAAGAGAAGATTGATGGGAGACATGAGAGCACTCTTCAAATACTTGAAAGGTTGTCACACAGAGGAGGGCCAGGATCTCTTCTCGATCCTCCCAGAGTGCAGGACACGGAATAACGGCCTCAAGTTAAAGGAAGCCAGATTCCAGCTGGACATCAGGAAAAACTTCCTGACTGTTAGAGCAGTACGACAATGGAATCAGTTGCCTGGTGAGGTTGTGGGCTCTCCCACACTAGAGGCCTTCAAGAGGCCTTGACAACCATCTTTCAAGTATGCTGTAGGGTGGATTCCTGCATTGAGCAGGGGGTTGGACTCGATGGCTTTGTAGGCCCCTTCCAACTCTGCTATTCTATGATTCTATGATTCTATGATATGACCCCATTGGGTTCTAGCATTATGAGGGAGGGAGGGAGAAAAATCTGAATGCATACACAAGTTTGGGGGGATTTTGAATATTTCCTGAGAATTGCACTTCTGCTTGCATTCATATTTGGTTTGTGAATGAGATATGCTTGTGTGATTTGCAAACAGAGTTTATATTCTCATACATCCCTAGGGGCAGGCAAAGAGCTAAGCGCCCCTTGTAGTACCCAATGCTGCTCCCCTGTAAACGGCATCTTTCTCCTTAGATATTTAACAGAAACTCCGGGTCTGCATTGGGAATACTGTGCACCGTTCTGGTCTCCCCATCTCGAAAAGGATCTATCGAAGAGCTAAAAACAAGGCAGGGAAATGCAGCTCAAATTGTCATGGCATCACAGCAGCTTCCCTATGGCTCATTCGGGGCTTTATAGATTAGAGAAAAGGTGACTAAAGGTGGGTCATGTTACACAGGTGTATAAAACTATGAATTGAGTGGAGAGAATAGATAGGTCTTTGGACTAATCCAACAGAGCTCTCGTGGGGCTTTTACCTGCTTTGCAAGGTCATTATGACAAGGGACAACCCCCTACCAATAGGGTGACCATATGGAAAGGAGGACAGGGCTCCTGTATCTTTAACAGTTGCATAGAAAAGGGAATTTCAGCAGGTGTCCTTTGCATATATGGAGAACCTGGTGAAATTCCCTCTTCATCAGCACAGTTAAAGTGCAGGAGCTATACTGGAGTGACCAGATTTAAAAGAGGACAGGGCACCTGCAGCTTTAACTGTTGTGATGAAGAGGGAATTTCACCAGGTTCCCCATATATACAAATAGCATCTGCTGAAATTCCCTTTTCAATGCAACTGTTAAATAGGGTGACCCTATGAAAATGAGGACAGGGCTCCTGTATCTTTAACAGTTGTACTGAAAAGGAAATTTCACCAGGTGTCATAGAATCATAGAATCATAGAATAGCAGAGTTGGAAGGGGCCTACAAGGCCATCGAGTCCAACCCCCTGTATATTTGGGGAATACATCGAGTCCAACCCCCATTTGTATATATGGGGAACCTGCTGAAATTCCCTCTTCTTCACCACAGTTAAAGCTGCAGGTGTCCTGCCCTCTTTTAAATCTGGTCACTCTAGTATAGCTCCTGCACCTTTAACTGTTGTGATGAAGAGGGGATTTCATCAGGTTCTCCATATATACAAATGGCACCTGCTGAAATTCCCTTTTCTATGCAACCGTTAAAGATACAGGAGCCCTGTCCTCCTTTTCATATGATCACCCTACCTACTACGCTAGCCAAAGATGTTCAGAGGGAAGGTAGGCTGCCGATGTCTGTGATAAATACATTAAAACAAAATGCTTTGCGTAGGGAAAACCAGAGCATGAAGTAGAATAATACATTAGAGCCATGCTTCCTGATAGACTAACTATCTGTGGGCAGGTGCTGTTGTTATTTTCCACACATGGAGATGAGCACTCAATCCTGTAACTCTCTCATACGATTCAAAAAACATATTTTGAAATAGTATTGTCCTAGGGAGAGGGCTAGCCTCATGTGGCACAGAGCGGTAAAGCAGCAGTTACTGCAGCCAAAACTCTCCCCACGGCCTGAGTTCGATCCCAGCGGAAGCTGGTTTCAGGCAGCCGGCTTGGGTCGACCCAGCCTTCCATCCTCCCGAGGTCAGTAAAATGAGTACCCAGTTAGCTGGGGGGAAGGTAATAACGGCCAGGGAAGGCAACGGCAAACCACCCCGCTATAAGGCCTGCCAAGAAAACGTCAGCGAAAGCTGGTGTCCCTCCAAGAGTCAGTAATGACTCAGTGCTTGCACGAGAGGTTCCTTTCCTTCCTTCCAGGGAGAGGGCTATACCATAAGAATGCATTCAGACTACTAACCTACGCCCAGGGTGCTTCGGCTATTGGGCGGTATAAAAATGTAATAAATAAGTAAAATAAATTTATGTGGGGGTAAGCTCCATTGAACTCGATGAGACTTACCAGTAGCTGTGGCAGTAAGCCTGTGTGCACCAGTTGCTGGGGAACATGGGTGGGAGGGTGCTGTTGCACCATGTTCTGCTTCGTTGATCCCTGGCCAATGGCTGGTTGGTCACTGTGTGAACAGAGTGCTGGACTAGATGGACCCTCGGTCTGGTCCAGCATGGATCTCCTTACGTTCCGATGTTTTTACTTCTGAGTAGACATGCATAGGCCTGCACTGACAGAGTCCTATTAATTTCCCTTTCCCAAAGATGAGCATGTACTGTTCCTCTAATCTTTCATCATATTGGCAGCATGTGTTTCTTTGTTCCTAAACATCTTTGCAACTGCCCTGGGAAATCTCTTGAGTTCATCGCCTCCATTGACATCTTCCTTTAAACCAGAGAAACCAAAATGAAACTTGTTCTCCCAGCTGCTGTGTAACCAGTGCTGAAGACAGCAAGATTTTAATTTCCTGTGTTATACATTCTACCTTTGGTTAATGCAACCCAGCGAAGTACCTTTTCTTTTCTTTTTTTGCTTTTATTTCCTTTTTAATGTTTTTTTTTTTAAAAAAAAAAACTTCTCATGTTTTTTCATTGAACATTCTTTCGCAGATAACAAGAACACAGTCATTGCTCTGAGGGGATGTTTTACAACCGGCTCATCTCAACATGACAGAAGCAACGGAGTGCAGCCGTCCGAAGCTCGGAGAATATCAGATTTGGGAGCACAGGCATTCCGTTTTAACCTTCTCCTCTCTTTTCATGCAGCCACGTACAGACTCAGTAATAATCATAACCTGACAACAAACGGTAAGACAAAAAAATTAGCAAGGTATAACTGATGCAAATTCATCATAGAATCATAGAATCATAGAATAGCAGAGTTGGAAGGGGCCTACAAGGCCATCGAGCCCAACCCCCTGCTCAATGCAGGAATCCACCTGAAAGCATCCCTGACAGAGGGTTGTCCAGCTGCCCCTTGAAGGCCTCTAGTGTGGGAGAGCCCACCACCTCCCTAGGTAACTGGTTCCATTGTTGTACTGCGCTAGCAGTCAGGAAGTTTTTCCTGATGTCCAGCCGGAATCTGGCTTCCTGTAACTTCAGCCCGTTATTCCGTGTCCTGCACTCTGGGAGAATCGAGAAGAGATCCTGGCCCTCCTCTGTGTGACAACCTTTTAAGTATTTGAAGAGTGCTATCATGTCTCCCCTCAATCTTCTCTTCTCCAGGCTAAACATGCCCAGTTCTTTCAGTCTCTCTTCATAGGGCTTTGTTTCTAGACCTCTGATCATCCTCGTTGCCTTCTTCTGAACACGCTCCAGCTTGTCTGCGTCCTTCTTGAATTGTGGAGCCCAGAACTGGACGCAATACTCTAGATGAGGCCTAACCAGGGCCGAATAGAGAGGAACATGCCTCTCTACCACTTTGCATTGAAATTAAGTTCTTTCCCACCCCATCCCCCATAACCATAACAACTTCACAAATAACAGAGGTGCTCCAGGATTCCTGCTTGACTCCTTCCCCTACAAGCAGGGCATGTCGGCAAAGGCTCTCTGTTACTGTTATTCCCTAACAATCTCCTCTCCTCAAGAAATCATCCCACCTCACACACCATGTCGAGAGGAGGCCAGCAGCCATATTGACAAAGTAAAGCAAGTGCCCCTTTCAGAGGAGATAGCCCATCATTTACTTAACATTCTTAATTGACACAACATAGAATCATAGAACAGCAGAGTTGGAAGGGGCCTACAAGGCCATCGAGTCCAACCCCCTGCTTAATGCAGGGATCCACCCTAAAGCATCCCTGACAGATGGTTGTCCAGCTGCCTCTTGAATGTCTCTAGTGTGGGAGAGCCCACAACCTCCCTAGGTAACTGGTTCCATTGTCGCACTGCTCTAACAGTCAGGAAGTTTTTCCTGATGTCCAGCTGGAAAGCTGTGACTTGCAGATAAAAGAAGGCATTCTTGCGAACAGTTGAAGTAATAAATTCTGCAGAAATACAATGAATCTTCATAAATAAGAATGGACAAAAATAGGATTCTGCCCATGGCAGCCCATATGTGACCCAGTATTGGGAACACTTCCCACGTTTCCCCCTCAATGAATTTGTCCAGGTTGCCTTTTTTAAGCACCACACTGTTTTTTCATTCAGCGTTTAGAGAGTTATATGTTCATAGAAAAAACAACTGATCTCCAAACAGACTGAACAATAATAACCATGAGGCACGCTTTGCTAGTAAAGAAGTATGAAAACAGAGTCCCTTTCTACACCATCGTTTTGGGGAGGGATCATCCCGGGATCAACCCTGTGTGTCCAAATGATGCACAGGGGATCCCGGGATCAGGGAGGGATGATCCCTCCATTTCCCTGGGATAACTGAGACATCAGTTATACCGGTTTGACATGCAGTCCCAGGACCGCAGGCAGTGCGGGCGCCCGTCCCAGCTTCTTCCCTCTTCCCTGTGAATAGTGGGGGTCATCAGAGGGAATGAGCTGGGACAGGGGGAGTCCAGGGCCATCGAGGGTGGGGTGGGGAGCAAGGTCAGGGCTTTGTGTGTGTGTGTGTTTCTTACCTTTTAATTTTCACTGGAGCACAAGTGCACTCCAGCTCTGGCCCTTAAAAAAAAATGGCAACCGCTACGGGCACGATGCCCATGTCGTCGCGTGGCTCATTTAGACTAAGGGCGATGATCCCAGAAGCAGGTAAGCCTGGAATCGCCCCCTCTCCCTCCCTCTACAAGTTGCCTTCTCCTGGCCTTCATAGCATAGCTGCAATTCAGCCATCATCCACAAGAGCCCTGCCTCCCTCATAGAATCATAGGATCATAGAATAGCAGAGTTGGAAGGGGCCTACAAGGCCATCGAGTCCAACCCCCTGCTCAATGCAGGACTTCACCCTAAAGCATCCCTGACAGATGGTTGTCCAGCTGCCTCTTGAAGGCCTCTAGTGTGGGAGAGCCCACCACCTCCCTAGGTAACTGGTTCCATTGTCATACTGCTCTAACAGTCAGGAAGTTTTTCCTGATATCCAGCTGGAATCTGGCTTCCTTTAACTTGAGCCCATTATTCCGTGTCCTGCACTCTGGGAGGATCGAGAAGAGATCCTGGGCATTAGGGGTGTGCATCCAACCCTCTTCTGCAGGCCCTCTGGCTTAACTTCCCCTGCTTGTGAAGGTTGCTAATTTGGGGGTTTAATCCTGGGTTTACAGCATTAAAACCAGACACAAACCAACCTTCCTACTGCTGAGCAGGGTTGGGTAAAGGAGAGGAGCTTAGTGGCCTCTAGCCAGAGGGTGGAGCATTCTAAGAGGGAACGCTTTCTATGCACCCTTGTGGATGGGACCAGTGCAGTGTGCTGACAGTAGGGACTCAGGTTTTTTCCTAGCACAGTTCAGGGGTGTGAGAACAGGCCTTTCCAAGAGCATGCCACTACATCAGCCAGTTGTAGGGATCTTTTCGAGAATTTCCCTTTTTTGCTCAAAAAACCTGCATGCACACCGCGTTCAAAGCGCCGAACACGAGCGAGAGCCCTGACTGCCAAAAATGTTCGCAAATTGTCAAGTGCCTGCCCATGTTCCTCTCGTTCCCGATTCCCAGTTTGCTCTGCACTCATTTGCGCAAAATTTCTCAGTAGACAGAATCAGCCCCACATTAATCGACGGAGGAAAGTTGAGTAAATTAGGAAATTTGCACACCTTTGGGGAAACTTGCACAAATTTCCCGTTCAATCTCTGCTCAATCTGTGCAGGCTTCCCATTGATGGTGAGCAAGCAAACGCGAACCGGAATCCGGTACGTGAGGAGTGGCAAGTCGACATTCATAGAATCCTGGTGATTTTGAACATTTTTCATTCATTTTTCATTTCATGCCTCCTCATCTTAACAGTGCAGGTACATCAGTAAGGCTATCAATGGCTACTAGTCCTGTTGGGTATATGGTACCTCTAGTATTGAAGGCAGTACACCAGTTGCTGGGGTACATGGGTGGGAGGGATGCTGTTGCACGAGGGTGCAAGTTAGATTACTGCAATGCACTCTGTGGCCGTTGCTAGACCAGGGTTTAGCCCGGGGTGAACCCCGGGCTCGCCCCTGTGTGTCCAGATGACGCACAGGGGATCCCGGGGTCAGGCAGGGGTAACCCTCCATTGCCTTGGGGTATTTGACTACAGTTGTAGCCTGGTATCAATCAATCAATCAATCACTTTATTACGGTCCGAGACCAGCACAACATTAATCCAGCAACAGCAACCATACAAAGTAGTACAGATCCTTAGTTCCCATCTCCCAGAGATTTAACAGTCCTCTGAGGTTAATAGGTTATGACGTGTCCTCATAGCCAAGTGGCAGAATTTAGCAACCTTATAGGTAACTGAGGGGTTTCTGTCGGCAAGGAGGAACTTAGTATACACTTCTTCGGTGTTACCTGGAAAGTCCTGTAGTAGAGGATGGATTAAGCCTGACCGGGCCTCTGAGTAGAAC
Organism: Elgaria multicarinata webbii; assembly: GCF_023053635.1. Classification (NCBI taxonomy): domain Eukaryota; kingdom Metazoa; phylum Chordata; class Lepidosauria; order Squamata; family Anguidae; genus Elgaria; species Elgaria multicarinata. The sequence goes on along the minus strand of NC_086171.1, from coordinate 4,933,612 downwards.
GAGCAGTGTAAAAGCACATGAGAGGATGTCTCTATCTCACCTGAATCACATGGGCATAACCTTTGGGAGACTGGAATTCCTTGGTATCTGCCTTCTGTAAACTTGGAAGGGAGAGCATTATAGGGAGCCCTAGTGAACGCCCACCTGTATTTATAATATGTAAGGGAGCTCAGATAGGCCGCAGGGCCACCGCCCTGTATATCTTGAGGAGAACGGTAAACATATGGGATTTGGCTTAGATCGTTCTGCAGTTCAGTATCCCAAATACGCTGCTTAACAAGGTCTTTGGCTTTTTCTAAGCCTATGGCTAGTAGATGTTCTGTAGAGAGCCCATATGTGCATAATTTCTCTTTGATAATTCTCTTTGATACACCAGTTGCTGGGGAACATGGGTGGGAGGGGGTGCTCTTGCAGGAGGGTGCAAGTTAGATTACTGCAATGCACTCTGTGGCTGTTGCTAGACCAGGGTTTAGCCCGGGGTGAACCCCGGGCTTGCCCCTGTGCGTCCATATGATGCACAGGGGATCCTGGGGTCAGGCAGGGGTAACTCTCCCTTGCCTTGGGGTATTTGGCTACAGTTGTAGCCTGGTATTTCCCGCGGTCTCAGGCTGAGACCGCAAGCATGTAGACTGGTCCACCGCTTTTCCTGGCTACTGCAATTACTCATGAGTAGCCAGGAAAAGCGGCGGATGGGGTGCAGTGCTCTGCAGGAGTGCTGAGGCCAGCAGGGCAGGGCAGGGAGATCGGAGCCATGGGGGGCAGCGAGATCGGTCAGGGGGGAGTAGGGAAAATGATTTTTTTTAAAAAAAAAACTTACCTTTGCCGCTGGTGCGCTCCTGCGCACCCGGCCATTTAACACAACAAACAAAATGGCGGACACGACGGGGCTTTCCTGCAGCCCGTCGCGGCTGACGTGTGGATTGGAGCAACAGCCCGCGCTACTTCTAACACAGGCTGGCCCCTCCTCACCACCAGATTATCAGGTAGGTCTAGCAACGGCCTGGGCGTTAAAGATAGTTCAGAAGCAGCAGCTTGTGCAAAATGCTGCAGCCAGATTGATAAGAGGGACAAGAAGGTTCACACATAGAATGCCGAATCTGGCCCACTTCTACTGGCTGCCTGTATGTTTCCGAAACCCGAGTTAAGGTGCTGTTTAAGACCTATAAAGCCTTACATGGCTCGTGACCATAATACCTGATGGTGCATCTCTCCTAAGATGAATTCCCCACCACACACTATTGGCATGTCTAGGCGATGCCTTATCCTGGGGATTGCCTCGGGATAATCCCTGTGCGTCCACATGACACACAGGGGATCCCAGGGGCAGGGAGAGATGATCCAAGGGCCCCCTCTAAGTGCCTCCTCCAAGGGAGACATGGAAGGTGGCAGCACCAGAGAGGGCCTTCTATGTGATAGCCCCACAATTATGGAATGATCTTCCAGTCCTTGGTGTGAGGTTAAAACTGCTCTCTTCTCTCAGTTTTTGATCACCTGGATAGGGTGAACCCTGGATAGGGTTGCCATACATCCCGGAAAACCGGGAATGTCCCAATTTCCATGAGATTCTGAAATGTCCCAACTGGCTGGGCAAGAATCCTGGATTCCTGGTCCAGCTGGCCAGAGAAATTCTGACCTCCTAAATGGTGCCTTGAGACTGTTCATTCAAGAGTCATTCAAGAGGCAGCTGGACAACCATCTGTCAGGGATGCTTTAGGGTGGATTCCTGCATTGAGCAGGGGGTTGGGCTCAATGGCCTTGTAGGCCCCTTTCAACTCTGCTATTCTATGATTCTATGATTCTATGATTCAGCGAAGCGGCAGCAGCAGAGAAAAAGACGCATCAATCCAGTGCTTTTTCCAGAGCATCACAGATCCTCCACAGGGTCACCTGAGTCACTTGCCGTGACTCACCTTATTGTACCTGCGGCTGCGTAGAAAAGGGACAACAGCAAGGAAAGGCTACCTGAGTCCCATGCAATGCAAAGGAGTTTGGTGAGCTTGGCTGGTTGTGGTCAGACCTTGAGGGTAAGCCCGGGGCGGAGCTGCTGGGTTATTTGTGGGGGAGGAAAGAGAGTTTTGTGGGGGACAGGAGGGAGGGAGGACGAGGGGGTGAAGGAGAGGAACGGAGAGAGGGAAAGTCACTCCCCCAAAAATCGCCCTCCAAAAATCCACCCCCTTGGATTTGGGTTGCAAGCCTCAAATCTGTTACTTGGAAGTAAGTTGCAGTGAATTTAAGAGGTCTGGTTTTACAGTTGTTAATGTTTTAACTGAAAAATTGGGCTTTCCCTAGACCTTTACCTATTGCTCAGTTTTTTTAAAAAAAATCCTATCCCCCGCACACACAAAAAATTGTCCCGATTTTGTAGATTCAGCATATGGCAACCCTAGTCCTGAATTGTCTTTGGCTGACAGTTTAAACATTGGTTTTAGATATACATTGTCAGTGTGTGTGTGTGTGTGTGTGTATGCTATCTGTTTATATGTTTTTACATACATAGTTTTTGTACGTTGTACAATGTGTTTTAATGTGTTTTAATTTTTGTGAACCACCCCAACCCCGCCCCCGGGAGCTTCGGCTATGGATTGGGGCGGTATGAAAGATAATAAGTGAAATAAATGAAATTGCACTGAGGCCTTGGCAGCTGGCTGGCCACTGTGTGAACAGAATCCTGGACTAGGTAGCCTTTTGGACTAATCCAGCAGGGCTCTTCTTACGTTCTTATCATGCTGCAGTGTGTGAAACGGTCCTCCCAGCTGAGTTCAATGACCTTAAGCCATACTGGGCAATCACATGTGAGAACTATTCATGCATGCATCCCAAACGGAAGTGTCCTGGACTTTCACTCCAAATTCCGGCATTTTTCAAAAAAACACATCTGGCCAAGAGGTTAAGAAACGAAGCAAGGTGGTGGAGAAACAGCCAAGGCTATTCACACACACACACACACACACACACACACACACACACCTGATTTGCTGCTTTCCTGCTCCTCTTAATAGAGTTCCTTGGGAAAGGGGCGGATGAGAAGCTGTCACTCTCTGCTCCATCTCCTAAATATGTATTTATTCATTTATTATTGGGTTTGTGCCCCACCTTTATACCAAGAGAAATGGCACACAAGGCAGCTTACAAGCATGAATAAAAATGTTATTGAGTAAAATGCATTCAATCACAATGAAAAACAAAAAACTCACTAGCTGTGTCAAACTTAGGGTGACCATATGAAAAGGAGGACAGGGCTCCTGTATCTTTAACAGTTGCATAGAAAAGGGAATTTCAGCAAATGGCATTTGTATATATGGAGAACCTGGTGAAATTCCCTCTTCATCACCACAGTTAAAGTGCAGGAGCTATACTAGAGTGACCAGATTTAAAAGAGGGCAGGGCACCTGCAGCTTTAACTGTGGTGATGAAGAGGGAATTTCACCAGGTTCTCCCTATATACAAATGACACCTTCTGAAATTCCCTTTTCAATACAACTGTTAAAGATACAGGAGCCCTGTCCTCCCTTTCATACGGTCCCCCTAGTCAAACTGTGCACTTTCCAATTCCGAAATCAATTTGAAAAACTCTCCTTCTGGTAAAACTAGAATCCAGAAGGCATAAAACACGCAGCAGGGCAAACGGGAGGAACTATACATGGCCAGAATGAGTTTACTCTTCTCCCCCTTACCTAGGTCTGAGAAAGCTAGGGTGACCATATGAAAAGGAGGACTGGGCTCCTGTATCTTTAACAGTTGTATTGAAAAGGGAATTTCTGCAGGTGTCACTTGTATATATGGGGAACCTGGTGAAATTCCCTCTTCATCACAACAGTTAAAGCTGTAGGTGCCCTGCCCTCTTTTAAAATGGTCACTCTAATATAGCTCCTGCAGCTTTAACTGTGGTGATGGAGAGGGAATTTCACCAGGTGCTGCATGCATACAAATGGCACCTGCTGAAATTCCCTTTTCTATGCAACTGTTAAAGATACAGGAGCCCTGTCCTCCTTTTCATATGGTCACCCTACCTACTATGCTAGCCAAAGATGTTCAGAGGGAAGGTAGGCTGCAGATGTCTGTGATAAATACATTAAAACAAAATGCTTTGCGTAGGGAAAACCAGAGCATGAAGTAGAATAATACATTAGAGCCATGCTTCCTGATAGACTAACTATCTGTGGGCAGGTGCTGTTGTTATTTTCCACACATGGAGATGAGCCAATGGGGTCATTGAAATTCTCTTTTCTATGCAACTGTTAAAGATACAGGAGCCCAGTCCTCCTTTTCATATGGTCACCCTAAGAAAGTAGAGCATCACTGAAGCACCCACCCTGCCTGCGTGATGGATCATGCCTGCCTGACAACTGTTGCCATCTGCTCGGAAGCCTTCCCGGTACCGGCAGCACTCATGGCTAAATGTTTCAGCCCCTTCCTGAATCAAAGCCAATGCAAAAGAGGATTCCCTCCGGATGAGATAAGAAGGGACACCAGGCATTTCTTCGACAGGCTGATCACCGTCGACTGCCCGAAAGGACAATAAGGCGAGGGGTCCCTGATTCTCATCTGTCGCAAGGCAGGAGATGCAAGAACAGCTGCCATCGCTCAAGCTGCCTGACGTGCTTCGCCAAGCGGTATTAACTTAAAAGGTGCGGAGGTGGACCTGATTAGGATTTCATACTTCAACGGAGCACCCCAGGCCATTTCTGCAGCTCCCACAGTTCTGTGAAATATTCCCCGTTTCCCACCACTAACGTGTCACTGAATTTTGCCTGCAAACTGCCATTTTCCCCCATTTAAAATGGGACTTAGAATAATAGAATCATTGAATCATAGAATAGCAGAGTTGGAAGGGGCCTAGGCCATCGAGTCCAACCTCCTGCTCAATGCAGGAATCCACCCTAAAGCATCCCTGACAGATGCCTTTGTTTCCAGACCCCTGATCATCCTGGCTGCCCTCCTCTGAACACGCTCCAGCTTGTCTGCGTCCTTCTTGAATTGTGGAGCCCAGAACTGGACGCAATACTCTAGAGGAGGCCTAACCAGGGCCGAATAGAGAGGAATCCAGAATTGTATTCCGGGTTCCTGGTATTCCCAGAAACCCGGTATTCCCAGAAACCAAAAAGAGAAGAGTATTCTGGTATTCGCAGAAACCAAAAAGAGAAGAGTGATTATTTACCCCTGCATTTCAGCCAGATGGAGCTATCTCGACCTCCAGATTTGTCCATTAACATCAACCGCATTTGTTTATTGATGTATATGCTCCATTGTGCTCTGTGATGACTCCCTTTCCTGAGCACACAAAGGCAGTTGGCAACGAAAGTGCTCCTAATCATACCTTGTTCGGAATAATCACACACTGTGGCCTGCCAATCAAAGCAAAAGAACAGTTAGCATCCACTCTTTGAAACTATCGATGATGGGACAAATGTTTGCGTGGGCATGTGTGCGTGCATGCACACACATTGAGGGAATTATGGTTGTTTCTACACTAGAGCCCTCTAATGCTGTTGAGATACTGCTTTTCTGCATTTCGGCTAGAAGTGGAATTAAAATAGAGGTCAAGAAAACACTTGACAATAGCGCCCTGTATCATCCAGTAATAATCGTCCCCCATGTCCAAGATCCTCCTATAATATTTACCCACAAGTAACTGTCATTCAGCCAAGGCTCTTTCCAATGTTAATCAAGGTTTGTTTGCTGTTTCTTGACGTTCATTTGCTTCCTCTTCGGCACTGTTAGGAGATTAGGGATGAATTGCCCCATCATTGCTGGTCAGGAGCCATTGTTGCAGGCTTTCAAGAAGGCCCTGAACATAGCATTTTAATTTGGCCTTCCCCTGATATCATAGAATCATAGAATCACAGAATAGCAGAGTTGGAAGGGACCTACAAGGCCATCGAGTCCAACCCCCTGCTCAATGCAGGAATTCACCGTAAAGCATCCCTGACAGATGCTTGTCCAGCTGCCTCTTGAATGCCTCTAGTGTGGGAGAGCTTCCCTGGGTGAGTGGTTCCATTGTCATACTGCTCTAACAGTCAGGAAGTTTTTCCTGATGTCCAGCTGGAATCTGGCTTCCTTTAACTTGAGCCCGTTATTCCGTGTCCTGCACTCTGGGAGGATGGAGAAGAGATCTTGGCCCTCCTCTAGGTGACAACCTTTTAAGTCTTTGAAGAGTGCTATCATGTCTCCCCTTAATCTTCTCTTCTCCAGGCTAAACAGGCCCAGTTCTTTCAGTCTCTCTTCATAGGGCTTTGTTTCCAGACCCCTGATCATCCTGGTTGCCCTCCTCTGAACACGCTCCAGCTTGTCTGCGTCCTTCTTGAATTGTGGAGCCCAGAACTGGACGCAATACTCTAGAGGAGGCCTAACCAGGGCCGAATAGAGAGGAACCAGTACCTCACATGATTTGGAAGCTATAGTTCTATTAATGCAGCCCAAAATAGCATTTGCCTTTCTTGCAGCCATATCGCACTGTTGGCTCATATTCAGCTTGCAATCTACAACAATTCCAAGATCCTACTCATTTGTAGTATTGTTTGCTGTTGTTGCTGTTTTTAGTGTGTGTGTGTGTTGCCATTTTTATTGCTCTTTAAGATGATATCAGTTTTTATTATGTATTTTATTATTGTATGCCACCTTAGGAGGGTTTCTGCCCTGAAAGGCGGCCAAGAAATGAATGAATGAATGAACGAATGAATGAATGAATCCTTTTCACAGACGCCTTGAAATGGCTCCCTTTTCAACACACCCACAATGGTGAATACCCATGCAAGGCCTATGCGTTGGCAGCAACGATTGATACAATTTCCACCTTCATGACCTCCCTTGAATTGTATAGCCCCCAATAAATTGCTACCGCAGGTGGGAGGGTTCAGTTCAGATGCTCACCCAAAGACAATGCTCCTTGTACAGACTGAGGCCTTAGCTAGACCAGACTTTATCATGGGGCAAACCCTGGGATCATCCCTGTGGGTCCACATGACGCACAGGGGATCCCAGGATCAGGGAGGGATCACCCCTCCCTTGCCCTGGGATAAAGCACTCCCCTTTGGGCCCAGTTTTTCCACGGTCTCGCCTGAGACTGTGGAACGTGTGGCCTGTTACCATGGTTTGACTCGGCTCCGCGCACGGGGCACAGGGTGGGGGGAGAGGGGAAATGAAATTATTTTTTAAAAAAGCACCTACCTTTAACGCACAAGCATTCATGCGTTCCTCTTCCTTTAAAAATTTAAAAAATGGTGGGTGCGACGCTTCTCTTCCTGAGGTCGTCGCGCCTCGTGTGTAAATGGAGGAGGGATCTCGCGTTAATCAATGCGAGAACTTCCCTCCTCCATCGCGGACTATCAGGTAGGTCTAGCTAAGGTAGGGTGACCAACTGTCAGGATTTCCCCGGATTTGTCCTGGTTTTTGTTCTTTCCATGGTGTCAGGGGGGATTTTCTATAATTTTCAATAATGTCCTGGAATGACACACCTTCCTCTTTAAGGCTGCCATTAGCATGGCAGGAGGGAGTGACATGCTTTCTTGAGGCACATCATTCCCCCACCCCGAGCTCCAATTGAGGTCTTAAAGGGGAAAGTGGGTCTTTCGTGGACGTTATAGAAAAGGCCCCAACTGGAGTGGATGGTGGTGGTGCAGAATGAAATCCTTTCCCCTCCTCCACTCCAATCGGGTTCTTTAAGGTGGCGGGGGAATAATGTACTTTCTGCAGGACTCAGAAAGCTGCTTCCCCACACACACACTAGGTGTCCTCTTTTTTGGTTTCCCAAATATGGTCACCCTAAGCTAAGGCCAAAAACTTGTATATCAGGGAGAAAAATTCTAGCCTTTCCTTCTCTCTAACTTTCTCAATTTTAATATGTGTGAGGAGCGATGTTGTCGTTTTTACTGTGAGAGAAGTTCCAGACATTTATGCCCCGCCCACGTACAGCTGCAATGTGAAGCGGAACAACCTGCAACAGGTATCTGGCGTGACTTTGCTGATGGTGCATTTCTTCCCTAGCCTGCTCGGCTACTAAACCGCACTGGGCAATCTCTGAAGCAAGTTTCTTTTCTCCAGCGTCGCGCTTCAGATTCACCTTTGAAAGCTCTTATCAGAGCTGAACTGTGAACACCTAACACTAAAAACTTTACAAACGGCCAATTGATAACGCTGTAAGCTGGCAAGGCAGTGCCCCCCCCCAAAAAAAACCGTCTCTCTGGGTTTGTGTCAACCCACCAGAAAGAAGGCCGAGGGGATAACCGGTTACGATAAGGCTTTGCGCAGCCGGGCACTTAAAGCACCTGCAATCAAATGACTCTATTCAGCAGCCGAAATGATTTCCCCCACGGCTCTGCATCTGACACAGCAGAGGTCCTTTCCTGCCAGGATGCAGATACAACCAACTGCAGCTCTCTCCATCTTTCCTTTTTTTAAAAAAAAAATGGCACTGTTGACGAAGCGGAAATTAGCTCGGGAGCTGCTATCAAACCTGTTAGTTCCAACTCAAATGGCATGAAAGCACATCCATGATACAGAGGCCCAATGTTCCGAAAGGGGAGTATGCCCGATTAATATTTACCCCTGTAAACCACAGTCACCGGTCTAATCATTGATGGCTTTGACTTGCAGGGTTTACGAAGTAGAAGCGTTCACGGTTCGGAGAAGCGACATCAAAATGGTGCAGGTCTTTCTGAACCAGATCCGCAGCCTAGAAATGAAGGAGTCCAGTTTCCCCTGCATTGGGGCCAACGTCAAGAGTCTGAGAGGGTCGATGACCTGCCAAGGGCCCACAGCCCAGCGGGGGCTCCAGTCACGTGCTTCTTCTCTTCATCGCTGCAAACATCTTGTTCACCTGCCTCTCGCTTTGGCCCAGGCAATAATGGTGGTGAGAAGAAGAAGCAGCAGATGCCTCTGCTAACTTGCTCGCTGGTTCTCTGCCTGTCCAGCAAGAAAGGGGTGGCAACGGTGAGGAAGAGGAGCAACAGAAGCTGGTGACAATGGTCATAGAATCATAGAATCATAGAATAGCAGAGTTGGAAGGGGCCTACAAGGCCATCGAGTCCAACCCCCTGCTCAATGCAGGAATCCACCCTAAAGCATCCCTGACAGATGGTTGTCCAGCTGCCTCTTGAAGGCCTCTAGAGTGGGAGAGCCCACCACCTCCCTAGGTCACTGATTATGTTGTCGTACTGCTCTAACAGTCAGGAAGTTCTAACATGACTGTTCCTGACTGTTCCTGACTGCTCTAACAGTCAGGAACAGTCATGAGAAAGTGGAATCATGTAGGGAGGACCCCAATGAGGGCATCTTGTCCAAGACCCCTCAAAAAGCCGGAGCTGGAGCTGGTAGGGGTGGACAAGCTTTCTTCTGTTGAAGGCCACATTCCCTCATGCATAATCTTTCAGGTGCATCCTGTTGGGGTGAGCAGGGCCATAGGCAGAGTTGAAAATCGATGCCTCCCACTTTTTCTCTTTCTGACTCTCTCTTTTCTCTTTTTTTGTGGCGCACACTTTTTTCTCTCTTCCTTTCCATGCAGTGGGAGGCCACAGAAGGGACAAACTGGTTTTGCTAAAGGTTTGAACTGATCACACATGTTCAGGGGATTTTGAAAATAGGCCGGAGGCGACATAAAATGAGACTGATTGCCGTAAGATGCCCAGCCCTGGCATACAGAATAACATATGCAAAGGGAAACTCTTTGCCCAAAAGACCCTACACTCACCTTCTGTGATGGGTTGGAGATTCTCTAGTGTACATGGGTGTTAGAGCCCCACAATTTGGACAGGATGCCTCTCCAAATTGGGCAGGCTGCCAGTCATTTCCACTGCAGTTTAAAGTAGGGATGTCGGACCTAGGGTGACCATATGGAAAGGAGGACAGGGCTCTTGTATCTTTAACAGTTGTATAGAAAAGTGAATTTCAACAGGTGTCATTTGGATGCATGCAGCACCTGGTGAAGTTCCCTCTTCATCACAACAGGAGCCCTGCCTTGTTTTGTATCTGTTCACTCTAGTATAGCTCCAGCACCTTTAACTATTCTGATGAAGAGGGAATTTCACCAGGTGCTGCATGCATACAAATGGCACCTGCCGAAATTCCCCTTTCAATGCAACTGTTAAAGACCCTCTTTTTCATAGGGTCACCCTAATCCTGTAATGGCTGCACCACTACATCCACAGCTCTGCTGGCTTGCTGTACCCAGGTGCGGGGCAGAATGTTTCATTTCCCCTGCCGTTGGCTCCAACGGGGTGGGGTGGGGCAAATCTCATTGCGATTCTTTTTAAACTCATCTTCCCTCAAATTTCTGCTGAGGTTTTGCATGAGCAGACCACTCCAAATTTACTTTCAGTGACATTTAGTGGCTGATGTCCTCTGAAACCATCATGGCAATGCTTTTGCCTCAAGACTCATGGGGGGGGGGGATTCCTGATGCTGGTGTCGTCGTCTTCTTCTTCATCATCATCATCATCATCATCATCATCATCATCATCTCTCTTTTCTCACTCGTGCTGTTTTTTCTGGAAGGACATAATGGGTTTTGCTGTCTTTTACTGAATCAGAAATTTCCTGACTATTGAACCTGTTTTAAGTATGACTGCTTTCTGGATGTTGGCATGCATGTATTTTGGTAGGCCCAGTTTCTGGAGGTTTTCTGTGAAATGTTTTGATGTGATTTTATTTTATTTTATTTTTATTTTATTTATTACATTTTTATACCGCCCAATAGCTGAAGCTCTCTGGGCGATTCACAAAAATTAAAACCATAATAAACAACCAACGTGTTAAAAGCACAATTACAAAATACAGTATAAAAAGCACAACCAGGATAAAACCACGCAGCAAAATTGATATAAGATTAAAATACAGAGTTAGAACAGTAAAATTTAAATTTAAGTTAAAATTAAGTGTTAAAATACTGAGAGAATAAAAAGGTCTTCAGCTGGCGACAAAAGCAGTGTAGGCGCCAGGCGGACCTCTCTGGGGAGCTCATTCCACAACCGGGGTGCCACAGCGGAGAAAGTGATGCCAATGTGACTAATAGAACAATTGTAATATATTCTCCTGTTGCCATAGTTCTTTAACTTCCATGACCAGTGGTGTATATTTTCCTCTCTCTTTTCCTCTTCCTTTTCTACAGCAGATTTGTCATTCGGTATTGCTAGGTCAATAAGGTAGGTGTGTGCCCTTTTCTTTTTTGATGATGAAAATTGCCTTTGATCCAAAATTTGCCTCCTTTTGCTTCAAAAGACCACTAAAAAGAATGCTGAGGACAAATGGATATTGACATACGAAAAGCCAGGCTGGATAAAAACTGTTGTTTTTAAATGGAATACTGTTGTTTTTATGCTTTTGATGGTTTTAAATTTTGTATACTTTTTAATGTTCACTGTTTTTAATTTTTGTAAACCGCCCAGAGAGCTTTGGCTGTGGGGCAGCATATAAATATAATAAATAAATAAATAAGACCAGGGGTCCATTTAGCCAGCCATCTAACCTAAAACTAATGCTTGCCAATGGGGCATTGAGCCATACCAGCCATGAGAACATAAGAGTCGTGCTGGGTCAGACCAAGGTCCATCCAGTCCAGTATCCTGTTCTCACAATGGCCAACCAGCTGCCCAAAGGAAGCCCACAAGCAAAACACAAGTGCAACACCACCCTCCCATCCATGTTCCCCAGCAACTGGTGTAAATATAGTCTTTGAGAAAAAAAATCTCCAGGTGAAAGCAAAGTCCGTCTGCTTAGTAAGCGTGGAATGCACCTTTCTGGGTGACCGCCAGGTTGACCCTTGTTCAAGTACATTGCCAAGGAGGTTCAATGATAAGCTAAATATATCCCACAAAGATAATCTGTTCAAGTGAGGGGGCAGGATCTCCTGCAGAAAACACATGACAGCATGGAATCAGTTTGTGTCAAATAATTCAGAGTGTGAAATCCAACTTAAGTCCTATTACAGAAGGCCTATTGAAATGAATGGGATTTAATTTAGTCATGACTAACTTAAATCCCATTCATTTCAACGTGTCCTCTAAGTAGGGCTTACGTTGGATTTCGTCCTTAGGGTTGGGGTGAAGCATCTCAGGCCCTGGATCCAAATTTGGCCTTCAAGGGTTCCCAAGAAGACCGCACAACCTTTCCCCTGAAGGCTGATAGCTTGTGCAGTTTTCCCCCTTCTAAAAGAACCTCATGTAGCGCAGAGTGGTAAAGCAGCAGTTTCTGCAGCTGAAACTCTCCCCACAGCCTGAATTCGATCCCAGCGGAAGCTGGTTTCAGGCAGCCGGCTCGGGTCGACTCAGCCTTCCATCCTCCCGAGGTCGGTAAAATGAGTATCCAGTTAGCTGGGGGAAAGGTAATAATGGCCGGGGAAGGCAACGGCAAACCACCCCGCTATAAGGCCTGCCAAGAAAACGTCAGCGAAAGCTGGCGTCCCTCCAAGAGTCAGTGACTCAATGCTTGTATGAGAGTGTTCAGAGGAGGGCAACCAGGATGATCAGGGGTCTGGAAACAAAGCCCTCTGAAGAGAGAATGAAAGAACTGGGCCTGTTTAGCCTGGAGAAGAGAAGATGGAGGGGAGACATGCTAGCACTCTTCAAATACTTAAAAGGTTGTCACACAGAAGAGGGCCAGGATCTCTTCTCGATCCTCCCAGAGTGCAGGACACGGAATAACGGGCTCAAGTTAAAGGAAGCCAGATTCCAGCTGGACATCAGGAAAAACTTCCTGACTGTTAGAGCAGTATGACAATGGAATCAGTTACCTAGGGAGGTTGTGGGCTCTCCCACACTAGAGGCCTTCAAGAGGCAGCTGGACAACCATCTGTCAGGGATGCTTTAGGGTGGATTCCTGCATTGAGCAGGGGGTTGGACTTGATGGCCTTGTAGGCCCCTTCCAACTCTGCTATTCTATGATTCTATGATTCTAAACACAGGGAACAGGGATGGCACCTAAGCTTTCCAGCTCCCTCCCTTGAGATGCCCATCTCTCTCAACCTTTCAAAAAGCCACAAGAACAGTTCTCTTTCAATCCATGCCAAACACTTTCCAGTCCCTCTTTGAAGACAGTTTCAGTTGCTGCCATCTTTCCTTAATATGATATTTCCTTTAAATTGTTGATAGTAGGGTTTGTGGGTGTTTTTTTATTATTGCAGTGATGTTCCAATATTGAAGGTGAGATTACTTTGCGGGTAATCCCTGAAATTTAAATAAATTCCTGCCTGTAGAAAACTAGATGTAAGTGGAAGGTGTCTAGCTTCACTTTCTTCTTGCCATATTGGCTTTCTATGAGCAGGGAGCTTTCAGCATATGTGGGAGCATTTAGTTATGCAATTCCTAGGGTGTCGTGGACGTCCGGTTTGGTCTGGGAATCTGGCAGACAGCCCCCCCCCCCCGGATCCCCAGATCTAGCTCACCGAGCCATGGGATGCTCGTGCACATGCTCATTGAGTGCCACATGATCTGCAAGGGTCCTGCACCGACCCATTTCTCCCTGCGAACTGTCCGCCAGCCGGCATTTTCTATAAAAGCTAGGCTTTTAGAAGTGCGCAGATCTGATCTTGTGCACCATAGCTGCTGTAAATGGACATTTCCAGCAGATCGAAGGTGTAAAAAGGGTGTTTTTGTGGGAAATGCCAACTCTCAGGGAGAAACAGGAGGCTGAGGTAGCTCCTGGACCACCTGCCAAGCAATCCAGGGTATCTGGCTCTGAATCCAGATGTTTTCATCAATCCCTAGCGATTCTCTACCCACATTCACAGTCCAGGTACACTTGGTGAATGTGATCTATCTGTTCATGACTCACCCGAAGTAAAATGGGGGGGAGGGGACACTATCAAGATTATGTGGATCAGAACTCAAGGTTTCAGTGTAGGTACTAGGGCTGTGCACCCACTCCTGATCCACCTCGGAGGCCAATCTGGAGCCCCTGAAGCAGCCCCGATCCACCTCGGGCCTGCCTCGGGGGTTCCCGACCTGCCTCGGCACCGAAGCCAAGGCGAAATTCGGGCCCTCCGAGGTGACTTGGACTTTTCTGGGTGCCGGCTGGTGCCTCCACCATCCGCCACCGCCTTCCCCTTCCCCCCTTACCTGCGTCCACCGGCTTGCATCTGGCGGCTTTCACTGCTGACGACGCAGAAGCCCGGCAGCAGATGCAGGTAAGTGAGGAAGGGGGAGGGGGCTTACCTGCTGCCTCCATCGCCGCCACCATCTTTCTTCTAGGGTACTAAACAGCAGAGGCTGTGCGATATCTTAAAATCACGCGTCCTACTCCCTTTCATTTCCGGCGGCAGCACCGGAAGCCGCCAGAAGAAAGATGGCAGCAGTGATGGCGAGGGGGCAGCTCCAAATCACCAAGGCGGTCTGAAGCTTCGGAACCAATTGGCTTCGGCTTTGGACCGCCTCGGCCTTTGCCCGAACCGCCTTGGATCCGTGATCCAGAGCTCCGAATCACCCCGATCCACTTTCGATTCGGGGTTCAGAACCGAGGCAGTGCACAGCTACTGAGAAATGCTGACCAGTTCTGCTCCCTCGTTCTCACTCGCTCTACATCGCTCTCTTGTTCTCGCTCTTTGTTTGTTTGTCTGTTTCTGGACTGGGTAAGGTTCAATTCTATTCTTCCCAAAATAGAATTGCCGTTTTATCTTTGTTCTCCAAAGAGAAGATTCTTTCTTACCTTTTATCTTGGAAAGAGGGAAGGGAGCCAAGCACCAAATCCTTAAAAAGTTAATTATTACAAGGATTGCAAAGTGCTGTTCGGACCAGTAGAACTTTCTTGTCATAACTGTACTTTAGAAAGTCATGAACTTTGACTCAGAAGGCCAAGCTCTTGGAATTCTCCACCATTCTGAGGACACGAACACAGCAGAGAGCTGAATTAGCACAGTGAACAGAGCCTCGTGTCCCCACCCCAGAGGGAAGAGGAAGATGACCGACCAGCAAGATGATTCTGGGTGTAAACTTATATTCAAGATTATTTTGATACAACAACAATCACAATGTATTTTTAAGTGCATTTGCTGTGGGTATTATTATTATTATTTATTTATTTATTACATTTCTATACCACCCAATAGCCGGAGCTCTCTGGGCGGTTCACAAAATTAAAACCATTCATAATATAAAACAACAGTATAAAACCATAATATAAAATACAATAAAAAAGCTCAACCAGATAAAAACAGCAGCAATGCAAAATAACAAATTTAAAACACCATGTTAAAATGTATTTAAAGATTGTTAAAATGTTGGGAGAATAAATTATTATTATTATTATTATTATTATTATTATTATTATTATTATTTAGAATATTTATATACCACTCCCCATTGAAAAATTTCGGAGCGGTGTACAAGGTAAAATGAAAAAAGAAAAAAAAACAGAATAAAAACAGTTAAAACAAAATTTAAAAAGAAGCAATAACAGTAATCCAAGGCTGCATGTTAAAGAAAGGCTTCTTGGAATAAAGATGTTTTCAGGAGGCGCCGAAAGGTGTACAAGGTTGGCGCCTGCCTGACCTCCAGAGGCAGGGAGTTCCACAGGAGCGGGGCCACCACGCTGAAGGCTCTTCCCCTGGTGGATTCCAATTGGAGGATGTATCTAGGTGGAACCACCAGGAGCAGGCCCTCGGATGACCTCAGTGACTGGGCAGGTTGGTAAGGGAGAAGGCGCTCTCTCAGGTATCCTGGTCCCAAGTTGTTTAGGGCTTTGTACACAAGTACAAGAACCTTCAACCTGGCCTGGTAGCGAATAGGCAGCCAGTGCAGTTCCCTCAGCAGAGGAGTTCCATGCTGGAAAGGGGCAGCTCCAGACAACAGCCGAGCTGCAGCATTCTGCACTAGCTCCAGCTTCCGGAGCAGCTTCAAGGGCAGCCCCACATAGAGCGCGTTGCAGTAATCCAATCCTGAGGTTTCCAATGCCTGTACCATCGTGGTCAAGCTATCCCTGTCCAGGAGAGGCCGTAGTTGGCGAACCAACCGAAGATGGTAAAAGGCACTCCGAGCCGTGGCGGCTACTTGAGCTTCCAACGACAGAAATGGGTCTAAGAGTACCCCCAAACTACGAACCTATTAATATTAATATAATATTAATATCAATATTTTTAATTATGCATGGTGTGGAGAAAGTGGATAGAAAGACATTTTTCTTCCTCTCCCATAAAACTAGAACCTGGGGTCATCCCATGAAGCTGATCGGTGGGAGATTCAGGACAGATAAAAGGAAGGACTTCTTCACACAGCGCAGAGTTAAACTATGGAACTTACTACCACAAGATGTGGTGATGGCCACCAATTTGGACGGCTTCAAAAAAGGGCTGGACAAACTCATGGCAGAAAAGGCTATCAAAGGCTACTAGCCCTGATGGCTATGTGCAACTTCTGTATCAGAGGAAGTATGCCTACGTACACCAGTTGCTGGGTAACTTGGGTGGAAGGGTGCTATTGCCTTCATGTACCACTTGTGAGTTTCCCAAGGGCAGCTGGACTAAATGGACACTTGGTCTGATCCAGCACTCCTCTTCCCATGTTCTTTGATTCGTCCATTCAAGCAAAAAAGCAAACGGCCTCCATGATAAGCAATGAAATTGTGTGATAGCACAAACTGAACTTGCTTACAAGCAATAAACAGGCATGGTTCAACTCACAGGAGGATTCCCCTAGCAATACAGTAAGGCTCAGGTGCTTCAAAAGGCAATACAGAAACAGGACAATGTGGGACATCTTTGCTGATCCCCATCTGGAATTAGGTATAGCATTAATACCCTATTTCTTCGATTCGAAGACACACTTTTTCCCCCATATAAACATCTCTAAAAATGGGGTGCATCTTAGAATCGCGGATGTGTCTTAGGGTTTTTTTTTCTGTTGGTGGTACTGAAATTAGTGTGCATCTTACAATCGATGGCGTCTTACAATCGAAGAAATACGGTAGAAGAATAGCTTCCAAAACGCGTGAGGTATCGGTTCCTTTCTATTCGGCCCTGGTTTGGCCTCATTTAGAGTATTGCGTCCAGTTCTGGGCTCCGCAATTCAAAAAGGATGCAGACAAGCTGGAACG
The DNA here is from genome assembly GCF_023053635.1 of Elgaria multicarinata webbii. Lineage (NCBI taxonomy): Eukaryota > Metazoa > Chordata > Lepidosauria > Squamata > Anguidae > Elgaria > Elgaria multicarinata. The sequence goes on along the minus strand of NC_086171.1, from coordinate 4,916,599 downwards.
TGTTCAGAGGAGGGCAACCAGGATGATCAGGGGTCTGGAAACAAAGCCCTATAAGGAGAGACTGAAAGAACTGGGCAGGTTTAACCTGGAGAAGAGAAGATTGAGGGGAGACATGAGAGCACTCTTCAAATACTTAAAAGGTTGTCACACAGAGGAGGGCCAGGATCTCTTCTCGATCCTTCCAGAGTGCAGGACACAGAATAACGGGCTCAAGTTAAAGGAAGCCAGATTCCAGCTGGACATCAGGAAAAACTTCCTGACTGTTACAACAGTACGACAATGGAACCAATGACCTAGGGAGGTTGTGAGTTCTCCCCCACTAGAGGCCTTCAAGAGTCAGCTGGACAACCATCTGTCAAGGATGCTTTAGGGTGGATTCCTGCATTGAGCAGGGGGTTGGACTTGATGGCCTTATAGGCCCCTTCCAACTCTACTATTCTATGATTCTATGATTCTAGGTCTGAAAAACCAAGGAAAAATGTGGGTGCATGGAAGGTAAGTTGCAAATAAGCACAATTTGTGACATTGCATAGGGTGACCAACTGTCAGGATTTCCCCGGATTTGTCCTGGTTTTTGTTCTTTCCATGGTGTCAGGGGGGATTTTCTATCATTTTCAATAATGTCCTGGAATGACACACCTTCCCCTTTAAGGCTGCCATTAGCATGGCAGGAGGGAGTGACATGCTTTCTTGAGGCACATCATTCCCCCACCCCGAGCTCCAATTGAGGTCTTAAAGGGGAAAGTGGGTCATTCGTGGACATTATAGAAAAGGCCCCAATTGGAGTGGATGGTGGGGGTGCAGAATGAAACCCTTTCCCCTCCTCCACTCCAATCGGGTTCTTTAAGGTGGCGGGGGAATAACGTACTTTCTGCAGGACTCAGAAAGCTGCTTCCCCACACACACGCTAGGTGTCCTCTTTTTTGGTTTCCCAAATATGGTCACCCTAACATTGCACAACTTCATCAGTGATCACGGGGCACATCTGTTACGGCATCTGGGTTAGCTTCCAATTTCCTGGTTTTGTGGAGGTTGAGCTAACATGATCTTAAACTGGAAGGTTTTCTTTTTTAAAAAAAAATTCTATCTGAAATTTAACAGGTGCAAACTTTTTCCCAGCATGGAGATGAACTGATTGGACCTGTTGAATTTCTACATGTCAGGTTGCTGTTAATGGCACAGTCACAAAACCAGTTTGTTTGTTTTTTAAAGGCTGCTAATTCTGTTTGTTATTTATTTAAACTAGAGATGGAAACAGAAGCCGTTGTCAAGCATTCATCCAGTTCTAAACAATTTATAAATGTCAAAAGGAAAGACTGTATTGATCAACTGACATTTGTCATTTTCAAGTGGATATTCATGACTTAGATTGCAACTCTGTCCACACTTGCCTGTGAGAAGAGATGGGCGAAACTATTCCCAATCCATGTCAGTTTCACAAGTATTAAGTCATGATCTGTTCTGTTCAACACTAGCCAGCACTTTCCTAAATGCACAGAATTTTTTAACGCACTTCTCGAGAACTGCAGTGGAAAATTCAAAGACGTGTAATCCAATCTGCAGATTAGTTTGAAAAGTGTAAATTAAGGAGGTTGTCTTAAAAAGTTGGGCCAAGCAAAATTCTTCATCATCCGTACATGTGAGGAAGGTTCACTGGGCATGGTGGCACTTTGTTACCAAATAAACATGCCCAGGAATGCACTGGACCTGTTCAGACAACACAAAAAGCCATGGTTTGGCCACTAACCCTTTTGCAGCAAATGGTTAGCGAGCCTGTTTAAACTGTGGTTATGTAGCCACCATAGTTAGGAATGGTTCACATTACATGCTAAGTCATGGTTCACATGGCACGCTAAGCCTTAATGTTTAGGTCAAAATGCTTAACCACTGTGAACGGATCATAGAATCATAGAATAGCAGAGTTGGAAGGGGGCTACAAGGACATCGAGTCCAACCCCCTGCTCAATGCAGGAATCCACCCTAAAGCATCCCTGACAGATGGTTGTCCAGCTGCCTCTTGAAGGTCACTAGTGTGGGAGAGCCCACCACCTCCCTAGGTAACTGATTCCATTGCCGTACTGCTCTAACAGTCAGGAAGTTTTTCCTGATGTCCAGCTGGAATCTGGCTTCCTTTAACTAGAGCCCGTTATTCCGTGTCCTGCACTCTGGGAGGATCGAGAAGACATCCTGGCCCTCCTCTGTGTGACAACCTTTGAAGTATTTGAAGAGTGCTCTCATGTCTCCCTTCCATCTTCTCTTCTCCAGGCTAAACATGCCCAGTTCTTTCCATCTCTCTTCATAGGGCTTTGTTTCCAGACCCCTGATCATCCTGGTTGCCCTCCTCTGAACACGCTCCAGCTTGTCTGCGTCCTTCTTGAATTGTGGAGTTTTGCTTTTAGTATCATTCCCTCAAGTGAGCAGTCTGGTTTTATTTCCTGGATTATGGACTGGTTTGATCTTCTTGCAGTCCAAGGCACTCTCAGAATTTTCCTCCAACACTACAGTTCAAAAGCATCAGTCTTCCTTCGCTCAGCCTTCCTTATGGTCCAGCTCTCGCAGCCATAGGTTACTACGGGGAATACCATTGCTTTAACTATGCGGACCTTTGTTGTCAGTGTGGTGTCTCTGCTCTTCACTATTTTATCAAGATTTGTCATTGCTCTCCTCCCAAGAAGTCAACATCTTCTGATTTCCTGGCTGCAGTCAGCGTCTGCAGTAGTCTTTGCGCCCAGAAATACAAAGTCTGTCACTGCCTCCACGTTTTCTCCCTCTATTTGCCAGTTATCAATCAAGCTGGTTGCCATAATCTTGGTTTTTTTGAAGTTTAACTGCAACCCAGCTTTTGCACTTTCTTCTTTCACCTTCGTCATAAGGCTCCTCAGCTCCTCCTCGCTTTCAGCCCACAAAGTAGTATCATCTGTATATCTGAGATTGTGTGTGTTTTTTTATGCACATTTTTCAGATGTGCACATGCTGTTGAATGCATCATTTGGTGTTTGCGAATCACGTTGCAAATTTGGAAATGTTCAAACTTTGACTGAAGATTGTGTCTGAAGATTGTGTCTGAGTTCAGTCCAGAACATAAGAAGGGCCATGCTGGAGCAGACCAAGAGTCCATCTAGTCCAGCATTCTGTTTACACAGTGGCGAACCAGATGTTGACCAGGGAACCATAACAGCACCCTCCCGCCCATGTTCCCTGGCATCTAGTTTACATAGCCTTACTGCCTCTGATACTGGAGGTAGCACATAGCCATCAAGGCTAGTAGCCCTTGATAGCCTTCTCCTCCAGGAATTGATCCAACCCCCTTTGAAAGCCATCTAAATTGGTGGCCATCACCACATCTTGTGGTAGTGAATTCCATAGTTTTAACTAGGCGCTGCCGAGGAAATTCTGCTTGAAAATGCACTGAAATTTTTTTCTCATGCATCCCTAGTCAACATCGGAGTCTTGTGAGAGACACAAAACTAATGTGCATGCAAGTTTCTGATGGTTGTATCACTAAGCACCACTAACAGGTGTGGTTGCTCCAGCTGCCAAAATATGTAATCCCAGATAATGCCTAAAACATGTAATCAAATCCAATCTACCAGTGGCATTAGAAAGTTCTTAGTATCACAATTTCCTTTGAGTCTCTTTCTCTAATTTAGTGGTGGATGATGGGGGTGGAGAGGAGAGATAGAGGAAGAGAGGGAAGAGGGGAACTGTTTAGCATATATCTGCCATTAATAATTAGAGCAGCAGAAAAGTCCTCCAACGGACACGGGTCTTTCACAGAGCATCACACACACACACACACACCTCCATCAGAGCACTCCCTCCTTAAGGACTTTTGCTGGTTCAGGTTCCTTGCAGTTAACCGTCTAAAAATATACAAGTAAACATGGCCCAGACGAAGAGAAGGCCCCAGTGAGAGACTCCAAGCCCATTCGCTGCCCAAAAAACGTTATTTAACATAAAGGAGTTCTTGCTTTCAGCAGTATAGTGGGTTGATTCTTTTTAAGTATTTTCTTTCCTTTTTAAGAGCTTGTTCATTTGGGAATCCATGGCCCCTTCCCCTCCCATGCGGGGTTAGGCCTCACCCGCCCCCCTTCTCCCGGCTACTATATTTAGCTGCAGACTGTGGAAATTGATGTATCCCGTACATTGTGCTTCAAAGTGAGCCCTTAGCAGTTGAGGTGAAATGAGTTGGAAGACAGGCAGGGAGAAACGCCCCTGATTCAAAGTTGCCTGCAAAGATTTACGTTAGGATTCCTGAGTGTCTACACATGCTTGGCCGCATCCCCAGGGACAGCAGCGCATAGTTAAATTATGGAACTCACTACCGCAAAATGTCGTGATGGCCACCAATTTGGATGGCTTAAAAAGGGGGTTAGATAAATTCCTGGAGGCCAAGGCTATCCATGGCTACTAGCCCTGATAGTTGTGTGCTATCTCCAGTATTTGAGGCAGTGAGCCTGTGTCACCAGTTGCTGGGGAACATGGGTGGGAGGGTGTTGTTGCACCATGTCCTGCCTTGTTGATCTCTGGCCAACGGCCTTGTTGATCTCTGGTGTGGACAGAGTGCTGGACTAGATGGACCCTTGGTCTGATCCAGCATCGGGGCTCTTCTGATGTTCTTAAAGGCTCTAAAAGAGCCACACGTTTCCCCTGGCTCTTGTTTAATCAGCGGGCTGCAGTTTTTATTGCTGTTATCTGTTTAATCGTGTGGCGCAGAGCGGTAAAGCAGCAGTTTCTGCAGCTGAAACTCTCCCCACAGCCTGAGTTCGAGCCCAGCGGAAGCTGGTTTCAGGCAGCCGGCTCGGGTCGACTCAGCCTTCCATCCTCCCAAGGTCGGTAAAATGAGTACCCAGTTAGCTGGGGGAAAGGTAATAACGGCCAGGGAAGGCAACGGCGAACCACCCCGCTATAAGGCCTGCCAAGAAAACGTCAGCGGAAGCTGGCATCCCTCCAAGAGTCAGTAATGACTCAGTGCTTGCATGAGAGGTTCCTTTCCTTTCCTGTATGATGTATGATATATACACACATAGCTTATTTGTACATTTTTGTTTTAAAATAAATGCACACCACCTTGAGAAGGATTTATCCTTAAAAGTGGCCTAAAAATAATTTAAATAAAAACAAACACATAAAAGTGACTGGCCGATTCCGTGCAGGTAACATCTCTGCAGAGGCCTTGCTATGCTGTATGTGGGAGAGACAAGTTTCTTGCCTTTGTAAGTACTTGCGCTAACGGTTAACATTTAGAGAGGGGCAGTATTTTAACCCAGCCTTTCCCCTGAGACATGTGGGACTACAAGTCCTATCGTCCACTGCCACCTCTGCCTGCATCGACCTTTGGCCTGATCCACCCAGGGCTCCTCTTATGCTGATATGCTTCTACTGCTGTCCTCAGGGCATCCCTTTCCTTTTAGTGCAAGTTTATGGAAAATTATAATCCATGGTAATGATTAGAAAAGACACAGTGGGAAAGAAGTTGTTGAACTGATGCCTGCAGCACTGACGTCAATGGGACTTCTCCAGAGCAAGTGGTTTGGAAGACTGCGGCATCTCTACTGAGTTCTCTTATCTGGAGGAGCACTGACTTCTTAAGTACATATTGATTTAAGTTGCCCCAGCCTGAAATAGACACATTTGTGGTTGTTTCAGGAGCCACTGCCCTCTTCCCCCCTCCCCTCAGAATTGCAAAAAAATAAAATAAAATGTCGGTTTAAAAATACCCTACTATCTATTTCAAAGCAAAGCTGTTCTTTATAGTAATAATAATAATAATAATAATAATAATAATAATAATAATAATAATAATAATAATAATAAAAAAATCACACACATATATTCATTCTCCTTTGAATTCGGGTTGGATGCCGTTATGCCTGAAACCCCCCCCCTAAAAAAAAAAAAAACAACCCATGAATCCATGGTGCAGCGCTTTCCAGAACTCATCCGAACCATCCCGAAGGATAGAAAGCTATAAAACTAGGACCGTGTGGTTTCTTTCCAGACATTTATTAATTTATTTATTGGCAAGATTTGCGTTCCAGCCAGCCAGCAAACGCCCTGGGGCGAGTGTGTGTGTGTGTGGCGGGGGGAGAGTTTACAATCATAAAAACCAAGCAACAAGAAGAACGCAATAACCAAAAACAAATAAAAATGATACAATAACACAACGTCCGACATTAAAAAAAGAAGAAATCCACTTCGTTCTGTAGCATGAACACATCATATTTGAAATATATATATAAATATATTGTCCTGCTGCCCCCATTAAGGATTTTGCTTTGAGCCACAGCAGAAGTGGGCACACGCCTAGCCCAGCTTGAAATTCTGGAGCAGCGGCTGGCTATCCTTCCTGTCTTTTTCTTTTTTCCCTTTTTTTTCGCAGTAGCAAACTCTGCCCGGCCCTCCCACCCAAAACATCAGGGGAGGGCTGGTTTGGGGTGGGGTGAGAGGTGTGGCCATCCCAGCCTTGTGGTTTGACTGCCTGTGGGTCATGTGATGGGCGCAGTCAGCCAATGGGGTGGTCGCCACGCTGGGTTTTATAGCTGCTTCTTTTGCTCCAAGGTCCCCCCCCCCCAGACACACACACACACGTTCCCTGAGATTCAGAGGAGGTTGTACTAAGCGCTGTGCTCTCTGACATTCCACACAGATACACACAGAGAGAGACACACTTTCCTTCTCTCTCTCTCTCTCTCTCTCTCTCTCTCTCTCTCTTTTTCTCTTCTACAGGAAGCTTTCCCTCTACCTTTGCCTGTGATGGAAAGAGACCCTTTTCATAAAATCTGTTGAAGGCACCCATTCACAACAGGAGAGGGGGGAAAGAGCAAGTCCACTGTAGCTATTTTAATTGTTGTTGATGATGGTGGTGACCTTTTATTTATTTATTTATTTATTGCATTTATATATCGCCCCATAGCCCAAGCTCTCTGGGCGGTTTACAAAAGTTAAAAACAGCAAACATTAAAACAAATATACAAAGTTTAAAAACATAAAAAGCATAAAAACAGCAGTATCCTTATTAAAAAAAAACAGCTATTCTGTTACTTCTTTAGAGTTAATCGAAGGCTAAGGACTCTCCAGATCTACATTCCCCAACCTGGTGCTCTCCAGATTTTTCCGTCGGAGTTGAAGGGTACAAAAAGCCAGCACTTTACCAAAGGTATAAGGCCAGATCCAGACCCATTGAAATCACTAGCCTAAGTCCGTTCATCCCGCTGGGTCTACTCCAAGTTTGACTCATCTGGATCTGACCCACTGAGATGGTCTTTTATTGCAACCTTTTCCAGGGCCCTGATATGATTTTCAGAATGGGTGCAAAGGCGGGGTGGGTGGGGACTATGGCCACAGCTAGACCGAAGGTTTATCCTGGGATCATCCAGGGTTCGCCCCTGCCTGAGCACTGGATCCCCTGTGTGTCACCGAGATGAACAGGTTTGACCCCTGGACAATCCAGGGATAAACCTTAGGTCTAGCTATGGCCTATGTGAGACATCTTAAAAGCCCTCCCTCCTCCCACTTTTGCAGTGTTTCAGGCTGCAATCCCATGCACCCTTACCTGGGAGTAACCTCCCTTGAAGACAGTAGGACTTACTTCTGAGTAAACATGCTAAGACTCGGCTATGATGCTGGCAACAGAAGGTCCCACTGCAGTTAGTGGGACTTGTTTCCTACAAGTAAGTGGGTAGACGGATCCGACTGCCATGCTGCAATGTTATGCAGGCTTATTCGGACGTAAATGCCACCGAGTTCGGCGTGACTTACTTCCGAGTAAACCTGCGACAGACCGGGCTACCTATCAGCCATGCCGTTTAAGCATCTAACCTCCACACATTCCCAGAGCACGCCCTCTCTGCACGTTTCCTGGGGAGTAAGTTCCACGAAGCTCCGTAGAACCTACTTCTGAGTAAATACGCTTCAGAGCTGGCTGTCATACCCGGCATGCCGCTGCACTCCTCTGGAGGAGCTGAACGCAACTCTGTGCGCGCTTACGGGAGCCGACCGATGGGATCGTTGTGGGGGGGGGGGGGGTTTTGAGGGGGAGGCTCCCTTCCGAGTACACGTGCGCCGGATTGGGGCCAGGCACGGGGTGGGGGAGGGGAGGGCAGCGGGGAGTCTCTGCGGCGCTGGAAAAGCCTTACCTAAGCTGGACCGGCGAAACTGACCAGCGTGGTCCTGCCCGGGGGAACGCAGCTAGTCAATTTCACCGTGGGGCGAGAAAGGGGCGTGGAGAGATTCGCTCGGCCGCCTGGGAATCCTGATCAAGCCGCCGAAAGTGAACAGGCAGTCTCTTTGAGTTGCTCGCCTCGGACTCCGGGAGGCTTCCAGCTTCATTGATGACGCCGGTGTGTGTGTGTGTGTGTGTGTGTGCTTGGGAGATGTAAGAGTCGTCCCGTGGGGACTTAGGGCGATTTCCCCTACCTTCCTTCCTTCCTTTCCCTCCACCCCATTTATTTCTTTTTAAATACCAGTGGAAAGGGGCCCTCTCCCTTTTCTTAAAAGAAAGAAAGAAAGAAAGACGCCAAAAAGAAGAGGAAAAACACCTCCCGTTCTTGGTTGATGTGGAAGTAAACAGACTGTCAGCGTGTTCATTTCGTAAGGGAGGCTGCAGAAAGAGGCAGCAGCAGCAGCAAGGCGAGGAAAAAGGAGACGCAACCAACTTTTTGGGCTTTCTTTCCACGTTACCGGGAGGGGTTTGGGAAGAGGGGGGGGTCTCTTTCCCTCCTCCTCCTCCTCCTCCTCCTCCTCCCACCCCTGTGGGCGATGCTCCAGAGAGACGCAAGAAACCGGCGTGCGCGCAGGGGTGTTGGTGGCTCGCTCTAAAGGCGTGTCTCGTGGAGAGGGCGCGAGGGTCCCCGCCGGCCTCCGTCAAGCCACGGCAGGGCGACAGACGCCCCCTTTTAAAGGAAAGCCAGCCAAGTCTTGAAACTGCAGAGGGAGAGACACAGAGAGAAGGTATTTATAATTAAGACATACGGAATCCCCCTTTTCCCCCCCCCAAAAAAAAAGAGGGGAAAAAACACCCCCAGAAAATCTACCACCGCCGACCTACTGTGAAATCTACAAGCCACCGAGCTGCTATCACTTCACAAAGCTGCTACTGTTGTGTGTTTTAAACACGAGTGATTCTGGACTGCGAGGAAACAAAAGCTCCGGACTTCTTTAAAATACATTTTTTTTAAAAAAAAAAAAGCTTAGCTTGTCATTCATATATATGTGTGTGTGTGTGTGTGTTGGCTTTCTGCAAATTTTGGGTTGTTTTTTTTTTTTTTTTAAGGAAGTTTTTTTCCTCCTTGAACCGATTCCGGAACCTCAAGGAGAAAGTTTCTGGAGCTAAAAATACATTTGGTGGTTTCAAACTCGCTCGCTCTTCTTCTGCCCCCCCTCCCTCCCCCCACTTTCTCCCCAATCCCTCCTCCCTCCTCTTTGCCTCCACCTCCCCTTCTGTGACTTGTGTTTGACAAAGAAATGATTTGAACTTCCCTCTGCCTCATAAAAAAAAAAAAAAAGTAGAAGAAGACGAAGAAGGAAACGGAATTGCAGCTTTGACATATGGATGTGATTTTTCAGCCGCGGGACAGATGTGCGGATACCAGAGGCACAGCCAACAGGGTCTGAGTCTCTCTCAGCGTTGGGGTGCTAGAGGTCCCCCGGCATACGGGCCGTCCTTTTCTGGTCTTTCATTTTCATCCTCCTTGGAGCTGCACTTTTTAAACCTCTTTGGACTTTCAGCCATGCGAAAGCGAGGCAAAGACTTGGGCTTCTTCGCCTTCTGCCTTTGGGGCTAGCCCAGCTCCCCCTACCCCATCAATAACTCTGGGAGCAAATATAAGTCCACGAAGTGACAGGATTACTGGAGGATCTTTCACCTGCCCTGCTGAGGATCCTTGGATGTTCCCAAGTGCTTCTCCTGGCTATGGGATCCCATCTGGTCTATCACACTCTGGGACTGATAGTTTGCTACTCCGTCTTAAGTTCCGTCTACGCGCTGGTAAGTTGTGCAGGTTTATGTGACTTCTTGTATTTCTTTTCTCTATCTCCTGCACGCTCTTTGAGCAAACGTTTCCTACAATCCCGGCTGTTTCCATGCTGAGTAATAACATAGTTGCGTCAAGATTTTGTGCCACCTTTTTATTTTTTAAATCTGCAAACACTGTTATGTTCATATTTTGGGTGGTTGATGGTTATATGAGTGTGCCTCAGCTCCCTGACTTCAGTGATTTCAAACAGCTCGTATTGCATTTCTTTCTTTTTTTTCCTTTCTTCATTTCTTTTTTTTTAAAAAAATCCTCAACTTTGGTGAATAGGCTGCTATTTATGATGAATTTTTCCACCCTTGGTTCTTGATGCTTGCAGTTTAGTATCTTTTTCTCTTTGGGGTGATGAAGGGTTCAGTGTGACTCAAAGGTTTGTACTAGCCTATTTTGGCTGAAGCTGTTCCAATAGGAGAGACATTGCTGCAAATGTGTTGTCTTGTCTCTGCAGAAGGAACTGACAGTAGCAATATCCGTATCAGTGGTGAGGAAGAAAACTTTGTTAATCTTCAAAAGTCACAATGAAATCCAGTTGTCCATCTTTGCTCAATGCTAATCCTGTTCTAAGGACTCCTTTATTAAAACCCACTAAACTTAATGAAATATTGGACACAATTTTGGGATTAGCCAGGCATTGCTCCTTGTAATACACTCTGAAAGGTTTTAATGTTTAGGATTTGCCTGCCATCCAGAGCAAAATGCATTGCAAAGAAGCAGGGGGAGGGGGTGAACATGTATTGGGGTGTTTAGTTTTTAGGCACACATGGGTTTGATTTTAACAAGCTCAACATTTCTCATTAATTTAACATCCACAATATATGTATTTTTTAAAAAATAAAAAGGGCTCTATGATCCATCTTTGCAGCTATCCTTTCAGATTGATCACTTGTCAGTTCTCTTGACAAATGTGGGAGACTGACACCAAATGGGGGCGAACTCCAGTGCTGCACATTTTAGAGAGTAAAACCCAGTGGACGCAACGTGACTTAAGTTCTGAATAAACACGCTTAGGATTGTACTCCGGTCTCCTAAGAACAAATCTCATTGGGTCTAATGGAACTTTCTACTGAATAAACATCCATAAGATCAGGTTGACAGAGAAAAACCAACTCTGAAAGATAGTTTAGAGCACATGCTTTCTACACAGAAGATCCCAGGTTCTCAGTCCGTTGTATCTCTCACTAAAAAGGGCTACAGGTAACAGAGAACTGGGACAAGGAAGGGCAGAAATTCTCCTCTTATAGCTGCCCTGGTGGCTTCATGCGCACCGTAGTCAGGAAGTCATCAGCAAAACACCACCTGTAGAAGCAGTAAAAATAATTTTACCTCCTATCAAGAACAGAACAATGCTTGGGTAATGAACAGTCCCCTCTGCCTCCATCTCCTTCCTAAGGCTCCCTTGGTGGGTTGACTGGTGAGTTTTGAACCCCTGTTTCTTAGGCTGTGTGCTCTTTTTGGGTCATGGTGGTGGCTGGGTCCTCTTCCTAGCATAAAACAGGAGATGTGCTTCAGAGTCTGTGGAGTCATTGCTTCTAGGCTGGACATCGCAGACCGTGTCTGCAGTGTGTTGAAGGTGGTAGCAGAAAGGCATTGTTGCCCATGGTGGAAATTCTCCTCCTGATGCTACCTTTGATAATAAATCAGCTCTGGCAGGGGATTGCCTTTTGAAAACCTTTTTGATCAGGGTTTGACAGTGAGACAAATGAAATGCGTGTCTCCGGAGGCAGCAGTGCCTTTGTATCATGCTTCATGGCCGTGTCACCACTTTTGGAACTCTCTGACTAGGGATGCATAAGCTCACCCAGACACTTCGTTTACCTCCTCTCGTTTACCTACCACCCCTAAACTCTCCTTTTTTTTTAATGCTGGCTTTGATCTCATAGCAGTCTGTCCGCAGTAGGAAACCGCTCAGAAAATCAGTGACTTTTGTGAATGATGCCTCAATATCTGTTTTGAGTTTCCATTTAGGATTGTATTGGCAAAACATTTTCTTTTATATAGAACATTTGATCTTCTGTAAGGTGCTTGGAGGGAATCTCCAAGAAATCCAATAAATAAAAATAGCAAGTTACTTTCAGCTCTCTTAAAAATGACTGTCTGTTTCCCAGCTGAAGCTTCACCGGGAGACAGTCTCATGACAGCCGTTCCTAGAAATCGTCCTTGAAAAGAGGTTCCCATCTGCTGCTATTCTAGTCCTTTTAGAAAGTTTTAACTGAACTCAGTCTTCATGGTGCTTTAAATCCCTGTTTCCTATCTTACCATTGCTTTACAGCTTATCTGTCCCAAGTAGAATATTCGTAGACATTGAGAACATTTGTCAACCTTCACCAAATACTGGGCTTTGGCAGTAGAATATGTCTGCAACATATATGTGTGGTGTGGACAGTTAATTCTCCTCGTATCTTTCATCTGGAACTATTTTAGGTACCAGTCCTATACAGACCTATGGGAGACGGTCTCATTGTGCTTAGTGGGATTTCTGAGTAGGCACGTGTAGATTTTCACTGTTGGTTTCGCAAAATCCTTCCTGATATGTGGTATATATGTGGCGTACAAGGTGCATGTGTGCGTGAGACTCAGGCCCTTTCTACACCTAAGGGTTATCCCAGGAAAGTGGAGGGGTCATCCCTGCCTGCTCCTGGGATCCCCTGTGTGGCATTTTTATGCACAGGAATGATCCCGGGACAATCCCGGGATATAGGGCTGGTGTAGACATGACCAGAGGCTTTGGGTTTCTTTGTTTCCTGGTTTGAAAAAAACATGCAACATTTTGGATCCTTACACTGGGTCCAGTCAGAAGTGACCCTTTTATCATCTAAAGGGAACTCTAGATTATTTACTAATGCAAGTACCTTGACTTGTGGAAATGTGAGAAATTTCCTAAATACTTCACCCATCTCTGTTGAAGAAATGTTTTTAATTTCCTTCAGCTACAAAAATCCTGTAGGTGCTTTGCCCGAGCAGACCTCTGCAAATCTACAGGCCAGCAGAGCATTCATGGCTGTACACGGGGCAAACTCTCCTTGGGTTTAGCTTGCCTTGTTGAATTCAGCTTATAAGGAACCAGTGTGCTTTGGACACATGAGGGTGATGCTTTAAGCAGGCACGTCCTCCGAAGATACTTTTGTGCCCTGAATGCACAAACTAGTTCAACTGCAAACCATTTGCGGCACCAGGTGACTTCCATCCGCACAGTTTGATCTGCGCTGAGACATTCACACATGCACACCCTTATTTTATGTCGCATTCATCAAGTGATGGAACACTCAGGCGTGAACTACCTGGAAAGATCTTTATTTTAATAAAAATGCAGAACTACAATGCCCATCTATAGTAAAGAAAGCATATATATATATATATATATATATATATATATATATATATATTAAAGAAAGCATATACATATAGCTACAAAAGCTTCTCTTTCAATGGTTCATAAATAAACTCCTACGGTCTCTCTTTTATAATAAGTCAGTTTAGGCTGGAATCCTATACAGACATTGCTGGGAGTGGTAGACATGTTTAGGATTGCATTGCACATAAGTAAAGCATTCGCCCATAGCATTCTTTACGCTATTCTTCAAGGTTCTTTTTTTTTCTTAAGCTGCAGCAAAACACATCCCTGCAGAAGTTGATAAAGCATGTTACGAATTCCAAATCTCATTCTAACACAGCTCTATGTTTCTTAAAGCCATTTATCCCCTTGATCTAGCTTCAAGGTTTTTCATAGTATGTGCTTGTACCATTAACACCTTTTTTCATTTGAGAGCAATACCAATTTACAGAACCATTCTAAATACCTCTGTTGAATTACTACATTTCTTTTTTCTTTCTTTCTTTTCTTCAAGACTTTATGGGGTTTCTTTATTTAACGAATTATATATGTTCACTGTGTTGCGTAGGACTTGCTTATTTCAGAAATCGTAAACTGCACCTTCATTCAACAATAGATTTCGGGGTGGTAAATAGGGCTGTGCATGGAAAAAAAAACCCAATCTGCTTCGGATCCCGATCCACAACTTCCGGATCGGGTCCGCTCTGCTCCACACAAATCCGCCAGTGGTCTGCTCCGCTTCACTGCGGAGCTCCGGATTTCCTATCTGTTATTTATTTGCTTAGTATATGATTTATGGTTGTGTTTGTGCATTTGGTGGGGCTACTGTTTCAAAAAACACTGGGAAAAGTCCGTTCAGAGAGCAAGAAAGAAAAGTTTCCCAGTATCCCAAGTTACTAAGTATCCCGTTTTGCTTATCCCCCCCTCCAACTTTGGGATTGGAGGATGCTTCATCAGGTGATCACGATTGGGAGTTGAATCTGCCTCTCATCGCTTCAAAAAAGTTATCCCCTCCCACTTTTTTTACCCTATTTTTAAAAAAATTATAGCAAGCAAATGGCAGCACGAAAACTGCTGAAAACAGGCACAAATGACCCCCACCCATGACTCTCTAAGCACATTCAGTTTCAAGGATGTAGCTTGAAAAACAAAAAAGTTATATACTTATCTTTTCCTCAATGCAATCCTATGTGGAAAATATCCAAAATGGCGGGTGGAGCGCTCCGCGTAAAAGCAAATTATTCGCTTTCAGTCGCTTCTCTTCACCATGCTTCACTAGCCACCCAATCCGCGTCTCCTCCGCCTGTAACGGAGGCGAATTAGGCTGCTCCGCTATCACTTCTAAGGCCATAGCTAGACCTAATGTTTATCCCTGGATCGTCCAGGGGTCAAACCTGTTCATCTAGATGACACACAGGGGATCCAGTGCTTAGGCAGGGGCGAACCCTGGATGATCCCAGGATAAACCTTAGGTCTAGCTGTGGCCTAAGAACCGAAGAGGAGTGGAGCACAGCCCTAGTGGTCAACATAAAGTTTCAAAATCAATACAGTATATATAACAACATAAATGTTCAGCATTATTTTAAGGGCCTGCTTCTCTCTTCAGAAGGTGCCCCTGCTTCTGCACTGTGTATATTATTATTATTTTTAAAAGCCATCTCTGTTGTTCTTAATACATCCCTTAAAGCTGATGATCCTGATATTAGTTCATTATACCTCCAAGTGATCCTCCTACCTGTCCTTCATAGTGTTAAATTCATTCTCAGTACACCCACATAACCTAAAGCACAATGGGCCTCTGATGCAAAGAAAGTTTGTAATGACAAACCCTCGTCAAAATTGATTGCTGTATAAAGCAAAAATAGTAATCCATGTTTTGAATGTGATGTAGGTTAGGGTGACCAACTGTCAGGATTTCCCCGGATTTGTCCTGGTTTTTGTTCTTTCCATGGTGTCGGGGGATTTTCTATAATTTCCAATAATGTCCTGGAATGACACACCTTCCTCTTTAAGGCTGCCATTAGCATGGCAGGAGGGAGTGACATGCTTTCTTGAGGCACATCATTCCCGCACCCCGAGCTCCAATTGAGGTCTTAAAGGGGAAAGTGGGTCATTCGTGGACATTATTCGTGGAGAGGGCCTTTTCAGTGGTGGCCCCCCGACTGTGGAATGATCTCCCCGATGAGGCTCGCCTGGCGCCAACATTGTTATCTTTTCGGCGCCAGGTCAAGACTTTTCTTTTCTCCCAGGCATTTTTAACAGCATTTTAACAGCATTTAACAACGTTAAGTTTGTTTTTAATGGACCCCACAATTGTTGTTTTTAAATGGATACTGTTGTTTTTATACTGTTTTTATGTGTGTGTGTGTGTGTGTGTGTGTGTGTGTGTGTGTGTGTGTTTTTAAATTGTATACTTTTAATGTTTACTATTTTAAAATGTTGTAAACCGCCCAGAGAGCTTCGGCTGTGGGGCGGTATATAAATGTAATTAAATAAATAAATAAATAAATTATAGAAAAGGCCCCAATTGGAGTGGATGGTGGGGGTGCAGAATGAAATCCTTTCCCCTCCTCCATTCCAATCGGGTTCTTTAAGGTGGCGGGGGAATAACGTACTTTCTGCAGGACTCAGAAAGCTGCTTCCCCACACACACGCTAGGTGTCCTCTTTTTTGGTTTCCCAAATATGGTCACCCTAATGTAGGTGCAACTAAATTTCTCCATACCAGGGCCCTGGAAACAAAGTGCAAGCCTTTTCCTGTCTACTCAAAAGTAAATCCCATTGGCTTGTATCCTATGCTAGTCTAAATTAATTTCCATTCATTTCAAATGGATCTACTCTAAGTAGGGTTGTTTCGGTCCATTTTTGATACCCATTTTGCAATTTTGCAATTCCAGACCAAACATGGGCTCAGGCATAATCTGTGGTCGAAGTCCATACATTTCTGAGCTTGCAGTGTGATTGGCCATTTTAAAAAAAAATGTGTTCAACAGCATGCATACATCTAAAAAAAAGTGCACAAAGAAATGTGCACAAACACGCTTTAATCGATACATGCCAAAGCTGCACAACAAAACTGAATTTTCATGCGAAAAGAAGAGGGGACCCCAGAGACTGTAATTTATTTACTTATTTATACAGTAATATTTATATACACATCTAAAATAGATTCCAGAGCGGTGCACGTAGGAATAAAACAGTAGAAAGAAAGAAGATTAAAAACAGCATGTTAAAATTGTTCCATTTAAAACAAAGGACCAATAAAATCAGTGGCTAATCAGTTGAGGAAGGCTTTCTGGGAAAGTGTTGTTTTCAGGAAGCAGCACAGAAATGGCATCTTCCTGACCTCCAGGGGCAGGGAGTTCCAAGGAGAAGGGGCCACCACACTAAAGGCTCTTCTCCTGGTGGACTCCAATCGGACCATAGGTCCACGTGGAACCACCAGAAGCATGACCTCAGTTATCAGGCAGGTTGGTAAGGGAGAAGGTGATCTCTCAGGTATCCTGGCCCCAAGTTGTTTAGGGCTTTGTACAATAGTAGTAGAACCTTAAACCTGGCCCGTTAGCCAGTAGGCAGCCAGTGCGGTTCCCTCAGCAAAGGAGTTGCAGGCTGGAAAGGGGCAGCTCCGGACAACAGCTGAGCTGCACGATTCTGCACTAGCTCCAGCTTCCGGAGCAGCCTTAAGGGCAGCCCCACGTAGAGTGCATTGCCGGAATCCAGTCTTGAGGTTGCTAGCATTTGTAGCACTGTGGCCAAGCTATCCTTGTCCAGAAGAGGTTGTAGCTGGCAAGCCAACCGAAGCTGGTAAAAGCCACTCCGAGTCGCTGTGGCCACTTGGGCCTCCAGCGGCAATGATGGATACAGACACAAAATGGAACTAGCTTCAAGGTGGAATTTGGAAAACTTTGAAGTTGTTTTGTTTGCAAGCACCTCCCTACCTCTCAGTAACTTTGGATACAGCCCCTTGAGTTCAAGGGGGCTTACTTTGGGTAGGTGGGTAAAAGATTGCAACCTTGATCCTTTTGCCCAAGATCATTGCAGCCCTATAGAATATCAAGGGAAAGGAAAGGAACCTCTCGTGCAAGCACTGAGTCATTACTGACTCTTGGAGGGACACCAGCTTTCGCTGACGTTTTCTTGGCAGGCCTTATAGCGGGGTGGTTTGCCATTGCCTTCCCTGGCCATTATTACCTTTCCCCCAGCTAACTGGGTAGTCATTTTACCGACCTCGGGAGGGTGGAAGGCTGAGTCAACCCGAGCCGGCTGCCTGAAACCAGCTTCCACTGGGATCCAACTCAGGCCGTGGGGAGAGTTTCAGCTGCAGAAAATGCTGCTTTACCGCTCTGCGCCACATGAGGCTCATAGAATATCAAAGACACCCCTTATAGTCAAACAGTATCTCCAGAGTGGCACCCAATAAATCTTTCCAAACTGGGAGTACACATGACCCAGCTCTCTCATCAAAATATCCACTTCTCCTCTGCAAAGTGGTTGGTTTTGACTGTTATGTCCGGTTGAAGCTGAAATGAGCTAAGAGGTGCTAGTCTTTAGTCCATTTTGTTCCATGGCTAATGTTTGCAGGGTAATAGTAGTTTATACTCTTTCTGAATGCTTGGTTGCTTGTTTGTTGTACTAGATTTTCCTGTACTTGTCAACTACTTCATTTGTTCAGTGGTAGCAGTATGCTGAATGTGTGAGAATGGATATGAGAAAGGTGATGGGGAAAGAGCGTTAAATGTTAGGAAAGGTTAGACTATGGTCATCTAGTGAAGGACTTGCAGTCGGAAAAGATATTTGAGGGAAGGGGAGACTGTATCACACAGAGTATGGCAAAAGCTTCAAAGTACAGCAAAAACTACAAAAGTAGAAATGAGTGATGTTAATTTCAGATATGTTGAATGTCTCACTTGTTCTTTATTCCAGTGATTTTAGCATTAAGGTGTTATGTAGAACAGCTTTGTTTTAATTGTGTGCTGTGAAATCAGACATGTGACCAAGGCCATGTTTGGGTGGGCACGCCCCTTTGGGGGTTGGGCATGTTGGTGGGCACCCCTCTTTGGGGGCTGGACATGTTGGTGGGCACGCCCCCTTGGGGGCGGCCATGTTGTTCTCCTTTTTGATTTCCAAAATATGGTCACCCTAGAGAGGGGAACAGGAGGAGTCTCAGGATATCTCATAGCCTGACTGATCTGGTCTCCTCCCCTCCTGCGCACTCTTCCTCAGTTGCTTTTCTGACCTCAGAAGGCAGCCGGGGTGGTTCTTTCCATGCTGGCTGTGAGGGGGCAGGGGAGGGAGTGGATATCTGACTCCCCCTTCCGAGGTTGTGGGGGTGTCTCTGAACTTGGTAGGGTTTTTCTTACCCATCTTATGGTCCTCAGGATGCTGTCTCTTAGTGTGTGATCCTATGCATGTTTAGATTGGGGGGGGGACTTCCAGCATTCCTCAGTGAGCCATGGGATCTTTCTCTCAAAGCATGCCAGGGACAATTTTCAAGGGGGATTAAAGCTGAGGATCAAAGAGTTGAATCCCCATTTCCACATAGAATCATAGAGTTGGAAGGAGCTTATAAGGCCATCGAGTCCAACCCCCTGCTCAATGCAGGAATCCACCTGAAAGCATCCCTGACAGAGGGTTGTCCAGCTGCCCCTTGAAGGCCTCTAGTGTGGGAGAGCCCACCACCTCCCTAGGTAACTGGTTCCATTGTTGTACTGCGCTAGCAGTCAGAAAGTTTTTCCTGATGTCCAGCTGGAATCTGGCTTCCTGTCACTTGAGCCAGTTATTCCGTGTCCTGCACTCTGGGAGGATCAAGAAGAGATCCTGGCCCTCCTCTGTGTGACAACCTTTTAAGTATTTGAAGAGTGCTATCATGTCTCCCCTCCACCTTCTCTTCTCCAGGCTAAACATGCCCAGATCATCCTGGTTGCCCTCCTCTGAACACGCTCCAGTTTGTCTGTGTCCTTCTTGAATTGTGGAGCCCAGAACTGGACGCAATACTCTAGATGAGGCCTAACTAGAGCCAAATAGTTGTAACATAGCGATGAAGCTTTGGAAAAACAACAACTTTTCTCCCCCATTTGGTTTGGAATAATCTAGGTCACGATGCTAATTAATTGAAGGATTCGTTTTATTTGAAATAAGGTTGATAAGAATGTCAGTGGCTGCTTTGCTTCCTAAGAAAGGTTAATAAATCTTAGTAATTATTTCTAAATTTGCATATCTAGACATACATTAGCACATGCAGGTTTTATGAAGATCTGTGACCTTTGGTCCTGGGTCCTGAGTCTTTTAATTGCCTAGGAAGACCCTGGCTGTGTCCCCCTTTTAAGTTTTTTTGGCATCAGTCACATCATATTGCTTCTCGCACACAAAATATTTTATTGTTGGGAGAGGGACACACACAAAAGGAAACACAGCCACTGTCACACCATTATGGACTTCAAATATAGGGGATTACTAAATAACCCTTAAATAAATAAATACCACAACACTTTACTTGCTACATTGAGATTTTCAAGCCCACAGGTACACAACAGCAAAACCTATTTCACAGGTCGAAGTCTTGGAAAGGAGCTCAAGGTTTCTGAAGTGCATTTTTATCTCTTTTGTGTAAAAGCTGTTGATTTTACTAATTTGGCTCGATACCACGGCCTGTTTAGGGATGCCTGAGAATTGTCTTCAATTTATTTATTTTTATTAAACCATCAACATGACAGTCTTAAAGCAATAAAGACTGACCTATTCCGGCAGGCCTATCCAGTGGAATTTTAGAATGTTTTTAGGATGTTTTAAGGATGTTTTAATCATGTATGCTATGTTTTTAATCAGTTTTTTTTTTAGAAAGTGCAAAAGCTATTTACTTAAAAACAAATAGATAGCACACACAGACAACATATATCTAAATACAAATTTTGAACAATTTTTAAACCATCAAGACTTAGGCCACAGCTAGACCTAAGGTTTATCCTGGGATCATCCAGGGTTCGCCCCTGCCTGAGCACTGGATCCCGTGTGTGTCATCTAGATGAACAGGTTTGACCCCTGGACGATCCAGGGATAAACCTTAGGTCTAGCTATGGCCTTATTCAGTATACAATATCTCCCACATGTGAAATAGCTAGAAATAGTTTTGTGTTTTTTTAATACTATTTTTATTGATTTTCAAGTAAGGACAAATACAATAAACACAGAGAGTAAAAGAAAACAGTCAACAACAATATAAATGTTCCCACAGCACCACTATAAAAAAGCCTGGGTGTTCATTCCTCCAATAAGCACTTGGTACAGAAAAAGATGCAGGTTAAGTTAGAACCTCTGACCAAAAGGATTTCTGAGTCATTGGGGGTCTAGGTTCGCCAGGATTCATATTAATATAGGGTGACCAACTGTCAGGATTTCCCCGGATTTGTCCTGGTTTTTTTTCTTTCCATGGTGTCAGGGGGGATTTTCTATAATTTTCAATAATGTCCTGGAATGACACACCTTCCTCTTTAAGGCTGCTATTAGCATGGCAGGAGGGAATGACATGCTTTCTTGAGGCATATCATTCCCCCACCCAGAGCTCCAATTGAGGTCTTAAAGGGGAAAGGGGGTCATTCGTGGACATTATAGAAAAGGCCCCAATTGGAGTGGATGGTGGTGGTGCAGAATGAAATCCTTTCCCCTCCTCCACTCCAATCGGGTTCTTTAAGGTGGCGGGGGAATAACGTACTTTCTGCAGGACTCAGAAAGCTGCTTCCCCACACACACGCTAGGTGTCCTCTTCTTTGGTTTCCCAAATATGGTCACCCTAATTAATAGATGTGAAAAAGTCCAACCAGTTTTCCACAAATGTGTCTGATGTTATTTCTCTATGTGTTTTATATTCACTGTTGTTCCCCGCCTCGATCCAAGTGGAGAGGCAGGAAAGAAATAAATTATTATTATTATTATTATTATTATTATTATTATTATTATTAAGAACTTACCAAAATTCACAATGGATACTTGAAATGCATGAATATTGTTTACTGCGGACGTGTTCAAAGCGAAAGTACATTGTTTCTTCGTAGATGCATAGTTTCGGCTCCCATACCTTCAAATTTTCACAGAAATAAAAAATAAAGATTTTTTTTTGTAATCCACCGGGGGCAAGTTTGCTCTGGATGCCTCCCATGTAACAGAGGAAGATGCAAATTATCCAGCAAAGATAAATCACAGTGGCTGCTGTCGTGTAAGCCTATCGCCGTGGCCCCGCAACCACGAAAATCGGGGTTTTCAAAGAATCCCGGAGCTAACGCAGAGCCATAGAGTGATAGAATAGCAGAGTTGGAAGGGGCCTACAAGGCCATCGAGTCCAACCCCCTGCTCAATGCAGGAATCCACCTTAAACCATTCCTGACAGATGGTGGTCCAGCTGCCTCTTGAAGGCCTCGAGTGTGGGAGAGCCCACAACCTCCGTAGGTCACTGGTTCCATTGTCATACTGCTCTAACAGTCAGGAAGTTTTTCCTGATATCCAGCTGGAATCTGGCTTCATTTAACTTGAGCCTGTTATTCCGTGTCCTGCACTCTGGGAGGATCGAGAAGAGATCCTGGCCCTCCTCTGTGTGACAACAGAGTATTTGAAAAGTGCTATCATGTCTCCCCTCAATCTTCTCTTCTACAGGCTAAACAAGCCCAGTCTCTCTACATAGGGCTTTGTTTCCAGACCCCTGATCATCCTGGTTGCCCTCCTCTGAACACACTCCAGCTTGTCTGCATCGTTCTTGAATTGTGGAGCCCAGAACTGGATGCAATACTCTAGAGGAGGCCTAACCAGGGCCGAATAGAGAGGAACCAGGACCTCACGTGATTTGGAAGCTATACTTCTATTAATGCAGTCCAAAATAGCATTTGCCTTTCTTGCAGCCATATCGCACTGTTGGCTCATATTCAGCTTGCGATCTACAATTCCAAGATCCTTCTCGTTTGTAGTATTGCTAATACTACATACAGAGTAGTATCATATAGAGGCAAGCTAGGGATGGGAGAATCAGAGACACTCGAACTCCACTTCAAAGCTCAGGCCTTAGCTAGACTTAGATGTTTTCCCGCGATGGAGGAGAGAAGACCTCGCGTTATGTTTAACGTAAGATCCCTCCTCTGTTTACACATGATGCGCTACAACTTTTGAAGGAGAGGCGTCACACCCGCCATTTTTTATTTTTAAAGGGGCAGCAGCGCATGAACGCTCATGCGCAAAAGGTAAGTTTTTTTAAAAAAAATCCTTTCCCCGCTCCCCCCCCACCCCTGATGGGTGCAGCGCACCCCATGCGTGGCTCCCGGTTCCTCGTGAGGAATCGCGCAGAGCCGGGTCAAGCCACGGCACCTGGCCACACGTTCCGCGGTCTCGGGCTCAGCCTGGGACCACGGAAAAACCGGGACCAAAGGGGAGGGCGAGATCCGGGCACAAGGGAGGGATCATCCCTCCCTGATCCTGGGATCCCCTGTGTGTCATGTGGATGCACAGGGATGATCCCGGGGTTCACACAAGGATAAAGCCCCTTCTAACTATGGCCTCAGTCTGCCTGCTCCCATTCTCATTTGCAACCTGATTTTCTTGTCATATATATATATATATATATATATATATATATATATATATAGTAAAGCACACATTTCTGTGCTGCTTTTCCATTTCTTCCCTGAATTTCTAATTGGATGCAAGTAAGGGCTTCTTTGTTAACAGCTTACACTTGTTAATAATAGCACATACTTGTCATTTGAGTCGACCTTTACATGCCTCTCAGGTTTCCAGGTAAAATCGTTTCAGGATTTAATGTTCTCGAGGTGTAGTACTTTTCAACCAGTCTAGTAGACATTTTCTTCAGTTCTCCCACAGTGCAGAAAGAATGACCATGCTTTTACCTTGTGCGTAACTAAAGTTTGCTTGTCCTTAGCTATATTTTCCTGGAATTGATTGCATCGGGTCCTTCTTTTGTGGAAACTGGTTCGCATCCATTAATCACTTATTCGTCCTTGGCGTTGTTTTTTCTCTCAGTTTCTAATGATAATAAGGGTGCCGTTGTTGCTTTTAATTATGGGTTTAACTTTGCGTAGTCAGTTCACCATGAAACTTGATTTGGCCCACAGCTTAAATTAAATTCCCAGCACATCTCCCTTTAGCATAGATGTGCAAATCAACTAATCAGTGGTCATGCTGGCTGGGGATGATTGGAATTGTAGTCCAAGACATCTGGGGGGCAGCAGGTTGGAGAAGATCAACTGGTAAGAACTTTTCTATTACCGTATTTCTTCGATTGTAAGACGCCATCAATTGTAAGACACTCACTAATTTCAGTACCACCAACAGAAAAAAAAAACAAGACCCTAAGACACACCCGCAATTCTAAGACGCACCCCATTTTTAGAGTTGTTCAT
Source organism: Elgaria multicarinata webbii (assembly GCF_023053635.1). Classification (NCBI taxonomy): domain Eukaryota; kingdom Metazoa; phylum Chordata; class Lepidosauria; order Squamata; family Anguidae; genus Elgaria; species Elgaria multicarinata. The sequence continues at coordinate 4,892,838 of NC_086171.1, read as the reverse complement.
ATGGGGGGAAAGTGTGTCTTAGAATTGAAGAAATAGGGTAGTTACGAAGTAGATACAAGGAGTTGATTTGCATGTGCTTGAACTGCCCGTATTAGCAAGGTGGAAAGGAAGGCTTGATCCTTTTGAACTGGAGGTACCAACTATTGAACCCAGGACTTTCTGAAAATAAGCCATGTGCTCAGCCACTACTGACTGGCTTGCTTTTGCTTAGCTTTCCTTCTCATCCAAGTGTTGACTGATGTCGCCAGGGTGTTTCCCAAACACCAGATGTCTACTGTATATTTGCTCCCATTCCATCCAATTGCACCGCCCCATCTCCAACCTTGCTACTTTTGTTGTTCTTTTTTCTTTTTCATAGAATCATAGAATAGCAGAGTTGGAAGAGGCCTACAAGGCCATCGAGTCCAACCCCCTGCTCAAGGCAGGAATCCACCCTAAAGCATCCCTGACAGAGGGTTGTCCAGCTGCCTCTTGAACGCCTCTAGTGTGGGAGAGCCCACAACCTCCCTAGGTAACTGATTCCATTGTCGTACTGCTCTAACAGTCAGGATGTTTTTCCTGATGTCCAGCTGGAATCTGGCTTCCTTTGACTTGAGCCCGTTATTCCATGTCCTGCACTCTGGGAGGGTCAAGAGGAGATCCTGGCCCTCCTCTGTGTGGCAATCTTTTAAGTATTTGAAGAGTGCTATCATGTCTCCCCTCCATCTTCTCTTCTCCAGGCTAAACATACCCAGTTCTTTCAGTCTCTCTTCATAGGGCTTTGTTTCCAGACCCCTGATCACCCTGGTTGCTCCAGCTTGTCTGCGTCCTTCTTGAATTGTGGAGCCCAGAACTAGATGCAATACTCTAGATGAAGCCTAACCAGGGCCGAATAGAGAGGAACCGGTACCTCACGTGATTTGGAAGCTATACTTCTGTTAATGCAGCCCAAAATAGCATTTGCCTTTCTTGCAGCCATATCGCACTGTTGGCTCATATTCAGCTTATGATCTACAACAATTCCAAGATCCTTCTTATTTGTAGTATTGCTAAGCCAAGTATCCCCCATCTTGTAACTGTGCATTTGGTTTCTATTTCCTAAATGTAGAACTTGGCATTTATCCCTATTAAATTTCATTCTGTTGTTTTCAGCCCAGCACTCAAGCCTATCAAGATCCCTTTGAAGTTTGTTTCTGTCTTCCAGGGTATTAGCTATCCCACCCAATTTTGTGTCATCTGTAGATTTGATAAGTGTTCCCTGCATCTCCTCGTCCAAATCATTAATAAAAATGTTGAAGAGCACTGGGCCCAGGACTGAGCCCTGCGGTACCCCACAAGGTTTTCCTTTCCCCCCCTTTTTCAGATCTGCACTACCTTTTGAGAGCTCTGTTGCATCCTTCACAGCCCTCGTCTGCTCCAAATATATGTGATTTATATCACTCCCATTGTCACTCAGATAGCTGGTATTATTAGTATTACTGCACTAATACTGCATCCTGCTTTTTCCCTCCTTGAAGAAGGTGGCATACATAATCCTCCTCCTCTCCCTTTTATCCTCACAACAACGCGGTGTGAGGACAGGGACTGACTGAGAGACAGGGACTGACCCAAATTCACCCGGTGAGCTTTACGGCCGAGTGGGGACTTGACAATACTCTAACCATGAGAACACCACACTAGCTATTCTCGGTAGCTTATTCTGTATTACCACCCTTTCAAGGAGGCTGCCCTGAATATTTCATAGAATCATGGAATCATAGAATAGTAGAGTTGGAAGGGGCCTATAAGTGCATCGAGTCCAACCCCCTGCTCAATGCAGGGATCCACCTTAAAGCATCCCTGACAGATGGTTGTCCAGCTGCCTCTTGAAGGCCTCTAGTGTGGGAGAGCCCACAACCTCCCTAGGTCATTGGTTCTATTGTCGCACTGCTCTGACAGTCAGGATGTTTTTCATGATGTCCAGCTGGAATCCGGCTTCCTGTAACTTGAGCCCATGATTCCGTGTCCTGCACTCTGGGATCAGTTCAATACAGTGCAGTTAGATGATTCTAGACTAGACATAATGGTCTCATGCCCTCTCCTCTCTTTAGACGGCACTGTTTAGTATTTCCCTTCCTGCAAAATGTTTCAAGTGGCCCTCCTGGATTTGTGTCCCCTGCCCCCCAGGTGAGTGTGGCTCCAGACCACAGACTCTAACTTCTGCCCCGGCAGCACCTCTGTCTAAACTAGGGGTGGGTAACTCTTGACCCATGGCCTGCATGCCCCCCTTCCAGTCTTCTTTGAGGCCCCACAACCAAATCTGCCACCAACAAAACTTTGTAGTTGAAAGGGCAGGAAGTGTAGTTTGCTACCAAAATTTGGTGGCATGGAAATGTGGCAGCAAACAAGGACCATTTTAAAAGGGGGGAATACCCCCCATTTTTTACTGCCATGTCACTGGACTTCTGAATTTCAGTGGCAGGAATGTAGCCCCTGGTGGGTTTTCGAGGGAGAAAAATGCCCCCTGTATCTCAGAATTTGTCCACCCTTGGTCTAAATGTACTTCACTTTAGTTTTTTTGTGTGTGTTTTTAAACCCACCATTTGAAATGCCTGCTACATATCCCTTAAAACTGAAAAGGGGGAGGTTTTCGAATATGTGGAACTGTCCCACCAGACAAAATTAAACCATATGGAGGGCTAAGCACCTGACTGAGGTTCAAAGAGTTCCTGCAGCGTTGGTGTAATTGAATTAGAGTCAGGGAATTTGCAGCCGTCCCTCAAGGAAGCTGAGATCGAAGCATCAGCAGAATCTCTAAAGGCGTAAATGAACATTTCCGCAGGGGTGACAATGCTCTCTCCTGCTCATTCGCTTTGGCCCTTTTATTAAACCCGCTTTTATTTCATCAGCAGCAGGAATTATGCAGATCACCAGCATTCATGAGTGTTTGGCTTTCACGGTCCGGAAAATAAATCCTTCTGACTTTGCTTGTGTTTAGTATCTCTCTCTGTGTATGTGTGTGTGTGTTTAAAAAAAACAATCATGTTCACACATCTTGTTCAATTTATTTTTGCATGGAGCGCCGTTAAGAACATAACTGCAATCATCAATGCCAATGATGCAGCGACTGAAGAAGGATGGAGAGTCCACTGGCGTCCCACCTCTGGATTCCTGCTAATTAAATGAAACTAGGTCGCTGTCTGTGAAATTTCCTGGTTAGGTCAGGAGAGGGACGCGACTACCTGTCCTATCTGTCCTGTCTAGCCCTGCTCCCCTTGCAAGCGTGCCCCATTTGCAAAGGCAAAGGCAAGCGAGAGAGTAATCTCCCAAGCTTGTGTTCACATTCGAAACTGCCCATTTGTGCAAGGGCACACTTCCCGAAATGCACCTTTCCCTTGAAAAGCTCAATTTTCAGGCTTTAGCCTACGGTGTACATTTAGAGGTGTGTGCTTCGTAAAATGGACTTTTCTTGTTCAATAATGCACACTTTTCCTGCTTGGAGAAAAAAGATGCTTGTATTTGGGCACAAGAATTAGTTATTATTATTATTACGTATTACATTTATATACCGCCCCACAGCTGAAGCTCTCTGGGTGGTTTACAAAAGTTAAAAACAGTGAATATTACAAAGAAATATACAAAATTTAAAGCCATAAAAAGCATGAAATACAAACAAAAACAGACAATATCCATTTAAAACAACAGTTGAGAGAGGAGCATTGAGGTAGAACATGTAGAACTTCAACGAACTCAAGTACAGGTCATTCTCCTATCCCTAATGACCATCACTAGTCTTACTCCTCAGGGTCCTCCTTGCAAAGTACAGCAGCTCACCACTAGAGCACATGCTTCGCATGGAGAAGGTTCCTGGTTCGACCCCTAGCGTTTCCATCAAAAAGAATGGGGTCATCAGGGCTGGCCCTACCATGAGGCAAAGTGAGGCAGCCACCTCAGGTGGCTGATGTGGAAGGAGAGGGCACTGGTGGCAACCTGCAAGCTGATTCTTCTGTCCATTTCCCTCTCTTGGAGGGCAGAGCTGTGTGTGATGCACAACCTGTTCTGCACCCCCTAAACTAGCCCCCTTCCCCCCCAGGGCTGGAAAAGGATGCTACCCTGTCGCCAGGGTTGAAGTAAGATTCAACTGCTAGTCCAGTTGGCTTCTGTATGTGGAATGAGGAGGGGCGCCATCTTGTCCTTCGGTTCAAGCAGCCCAATGTCACGGGCCAGTCCTATGGGTCCTAGATGACAGAAAAGATGCCTTTGGGTCTGAGACCCTGGAAAGGGGCTGCCATTCAGACTAGGCAAGACTGGGCTAGAAAGGCAGCCTGTTCCTGTTGCTTTGATCTACCCAGAGGCTGGTTAGCCAGCTCTTGAGGGCGCTCCAGCTCCAGATGTCCTGCATCAAGCAGATTAAATGGCCTCCAAGGCTCCCATCAGCTCTAGGCATCTAACAATTCGTTCCCGAAGGCAGAGGAAATGGCCGACCACTTTCTGCCTCCATCCCAGAGCTGAGAACTTGTGGCATAAAAATGGGATGGGAAGAAGGCACTCTGACTCACATTATTGCTGCTGCCGCCGCCGCACCGTTTTCCTGACTTTCGTTCCTCTTTCAGATTTCTAGTGTGATACTATTAGAGAGCGACAAAATAAGTGACTCTTGGGCACTGGCTTATTCAGTACTAGGCTGATAAGACAATGATAGAGGGAGAGGGAGAGAGGGAGCTCACGCAAGTCTCAGCTATCTACTTGGGTTCATTAAATTGCTAGCCCCGTATGCCTGACAAAGCCAGTTTCTTTGTTTCTGCAGGCAGCTTATCCAAACATCTTATATTTAGTGAACATAAGACCCTTTTGTTGTCGTGTTTGGGGATTAACTGTAATTCTGGGACTGTAAATATCAAAACCCCTGAATCTGAAGCTAACAAGCGTGGATTTTGGAGAAGCTTCAGTGTGTGCGGGGGGTGGGGGGGGAGAGTAACTCGGCTTCCACCTGCAGCTTTCTTCTTACACATGTCTGGGAAAAGCGTGCCTGGGGCAAATGCTTAAGGTGAGGGTATTTCAGGATGTGTGGACCAACTAGGAGTCGGATCTCAAGACCAATGAGGTGTCCCCAGAAGAGGATGGAGAAGACAGTTTTGTAGCGGTCCCTAGCACAAATGAGGAGTCAACGCCTCCTGAGATGCAACAAAAGGGTTGCTTCCCCAGAAGATACCCTCTCTTCTCCATCATTCCAGAGTGCAGGTCGCGGAATAACGGGCTCAAGTTACAGGAAGCCAGATTCCGTCTGGACATCAGGAAAAACGTCCTGACTGTCAGAGCAGTACAGCAATGAAACCAATGATCTAAGGAGGTTGTAGGCTCTCCCACACTAGAGGCCTTCAAGAGGCAGCTGGACAGCCATCCATCAGGGATGCTGTAAGGTGGATTCCTGCATTGAGCAGGGGGTTGGACTCGATGGCCTTGTAGGCCCCTTCCAACTCTGCTGTTCTATGATTCCATGATGCAGAATTAGCGTCAGGTTGGTGAGGAAATGTCATTGGAGGGATTTGTATGATGCTCATAATGAGCATAGAATGTCCACTTGGCTGTGAATCGTCTATAGTGATCTTTATTTAAGGACATTTTATGCAATCCATGGAAGGAAGTGATAACGCTTTTTCTGGACTGCACTATGTCATGCTGCAGTTGTGTGGGGTGGTTTGCATGCACAAATGTATTCAGCCATTTACAATATATACTCTCCTTTATATTATATATCCCAGCATGGTTTGCAATAAGCATTGTAAACAATAAAATACAACCCACCCATCCCAAACTGAATGCGACCCTACAAAAATAATACCCTGAACATAAGAAGTATTCAGCTCACCCCTGCCCTGCTACTTTTCTACATGCAAAGAGATTTCTTTTCCTTTCTTTTTTTAAATGAAGGCCTGTTGAAACAAGTAGCCCTTGGCTTGCAATTCTGCTGTCCAGGAACAGGTGCAATTGCATTAGCATGATTAGCAAAGCCAGAACTGCATCGGGGAATTGCACAGGGCAGAATTGTTTTTAAAGTTGAATTCAGTGGCATTTATAACCTCAGCCAATTGGGAGGATAATGGCCTGAATCCATACGGTTTATCTCGTTAGGTGACAAGCGAGTTTTATCTCAGCGATAACTCTACCTTCTATTAGCGCTGTATATATGTTCTTCACTTCCAAGTGGAAACACAAGTGCATTTGGCACAGGCTGCTGTTTACATCACCCCTACAGTGCAGTATTATACATGATTGCTTGAGGTTATTCCCTTTGGGTAGGGTGACCATGTGGAAAGGAGAAGAGATCTCCTGTATCTTTAACGGTTGTATTGAAAAGGGAATTTCAGCAGGTGTCATTTTTATGCATGCAGCACCTGATGGAAGTCCCTCTTCATCACAACAGTTAAAGCTGCAGGAGCCCTGCCCTCTTGACCAGATACAAAAGAGGGCAGGGCTCCTGCAGCTTTAACTGTTGTGATGCAGAGGGAATTTCACCAGGTGCTGCATCCATTTGTAGGGCTTCCTTCTGTCTAAATAGGCATGGGATTGCACCCGTATTCTTTCGTGGGTTTGTTCTGCCTTGAATTCCAGTTTAAGCAGGAGAATTGCTCCAATTGATTTCAGAATTGGAGCATGCACAAGCTGCTGCAGCTTTGTGAGATGGAGGATGGAGGAACCTGCATTCCTCCCCCCTCCCCCAGGCCCTACACACATTCTATCACATACACACTGCAAAAAAAAAATGCAACTCTGATACAAATAATCACACAGTTGCATCAATACTGAAATAATGGAGGCTTCCACTTTAGAAATAAGATCACAACTCCAAATTCCCAAGAAGAAATTCAAACGAGGAGAATTTTGAAAACATCCCCTATTTTTAAAAGTGGAACAAGTTTCTAGCCCTTAACATTAAGATCAGCTTCGAAAGCAAAATGCGCAATCCCAGTGGCAATCTCCAGTTATCAACTGAGCTGCTTCCTTTTTTGGCATAATTGCTTCTCCCTTTGACTGGAAGAAACAAACCAGCATACGCTTCGCTGATGACCCAGATTTATTTGGATGAAAGGAGCTGGGTCTTCTTCTCTGCACCTAATTGGTGAAATGTGTGTCTCTGATGACGTGGGCCTTTGGCCCACAGAATCTTGTAACAGGGTCGACTCGAGACTTAACTTCTCAATGGGATATATCGTATCCCTTTGTCCCTTGGTTTCTGAGTCACCCCACTGGATTTAAAAATAGCAGTTGCATGTTTCAGAGTTGCTAGTGGGGAATAATCTCTGTAATTGCCTTCTTTCCTCTTTTGGAGGAGGAACTGGTCTGTGCGTGGAGAGGGTCAGGAAGATCAAACTTCAAAAGACTCCCCTGGGCTCCCCGGCCTCCTTTGGTACTGAAGATTAGGGTCTATAATCCGCCACTTTTGTGTGTTGAAGATTGTCAGGTGCCGGCCACCCTGTCATCCACTCATTGACAGATATGGACTTTTTGCTCCCTCCAGAAAAGTACACACACACACACACACACACACACAGAGCCAAATTTACAGAACTTTCACTGGTACGTTAGCTTCTGCATACTTTTCTTAGGTTTGCATAAAATCAATGATTGGAGCACACCCAGGAAAAGATGGCTACACTGCAGAGACTGAAGAGAGGTCAGAGATGTGTCAGATGTTGCGTGTTTTTTCTATGTTTTAAGGAACTTCCTTGTTTTGTATGACTAAAGTTGTGTACCGCTGCATTCATGAGATGGAAGAATGGATCCCAAGGGGGGTCACATTTACAGCGCAGCCTGTTCCCCACATTTTACATGTGAAAGGTAATGTAGGGGTCAAGGAAAGTTAAATCTGATGGAAAGTGCTAAAAAGGCAGTTAGCAGAGTAAAACAAACAAACCCAAACGGCGAAACGGAATGAGCATTTACCAGCCCCGCAACATACAAAAGGCTAACAATAAAAGAGACCACACATTTCTTTTACTTAAGGAAAGAAACAGCTTTATTCATGAGTATTCTTGTTCATAATATGTAGGAACGGCTTACAGTTTCAAAGAAGAGTTTCTTCAGTCCATTCTTTAGTGTTCTATTACACAGGCAGGAGAGGCAGCAAACACATGTGCTGTCAGCAATGGAGGAAGGCAGAGAGGGGGGAGCAGGAAGGGGAGGAGCCGGAAGCCACATGGCAGGTGTCGTGCTTCTCAAAACCTCCTGCCTTCTTGGGAGGCAATAATGACACCTGCTAAGAAATCCAGTGCCTGGGCACGGTAATGGACTGGATGAGGGCTAATAAACTGAGACTCAATCCAGACAAGACGGAGGTACTGCTAGTGGGTGGTTCATCTGTCCAGCGAGGTGATGTTTGCCCTGTCCTGGACGGGGTTGCACTCTCCCAGATATGATAGCACTCTTCAAAGACTTAAAAGGTTGTCACACAGAGCAGGGCCAGGATCTCTTCTCAATCCTCCCAGAGTGCAGGGCATAGAATAAAGGGCTCAAGTTAAAGGAAGCCATTCCGTCTGGACATCAGGAAAAACTCCCTGACTGTTAGAGCAGTACAACAATGGAACCAATTACCAAGGGAAGTGGTGGGCTCTCCCACACTAAAGGCCTTCAAGGGGCAGCTGGACAACCATCTGTCAGGGATGCTTACAGGTGGATTCCTGCATTGAGCAGGGGGTTGGACTCGATGGCTTTGTAGGCCCCTTCCAACTCTGCTATTCTATGATTCTATTATTTCTTTCTTAGCAGTGATACCAACATCATCTGCCACCACAAACAGAACTCAGAATGCCCTGTTCTCTCTGAGCTGAGCTGCAATCCTCACATTAGCTGGGGGAGAAATGTACTATCCCCTGTTATAATGCCAAGTGTAGTTAGGATGTCTTGTTCTTCAATGGGCCATGAAGACACATTCACTTTACAAAAGACCCACTGCTGGTGGAGATGAAAATGAATAGAACTGGATTGTTGATCTGGATCAACCAACTGCCTGCAGTCATGGACTCTCCTGGGGGCCGTACCTATGGGGACTGTTGTGATTAGTCCCTGCAGTTCATAATTTAAGGCTGCACCACTGATCATAAGCTCCAGAACTATAGCAAATGGGTCACATATTGGCTTAGGGTGAAATCCTATGGATGTTTAGGCAGGAAAAAAAGCCCTACAACTATCAGTATGCCCCAGCCTAGGGTGACCAACTATCCGGATTTCTCTAGACTTGTCCTGGTTTTTGTTCTATTGCAGGTGTCCGGGAGGATTTTCTGTAATTTTCTATAATGTTTTAGAATGACACACTTTCCCCTTTAAGCCACCATTAGCATGGCGGGGGGGGGGGGGGAATGATGTGCTTTCTGGAGGAATGTCTTTCTCCTCCCTGCACTGCTCCAATCGGGGCCTTAAAGGGGGATGCATGACATTCCCAAACATTATAGAAAAAGCCTCAAGTGTCATAGTGGGACCTTTAAGGTGGTGATGGTGGGTAGGGTGACCACATGAAAAGGAGGACAGGGCTCCTGTATCTTTAACAGTTGTATTGAAAAGGAAATTTCAGCAGATGTCATTTGTATAGATGGAGAACCTGGTGAAATTCCTTCTTCATCACACCAGTTAAAGCTGTAGGTGCCCTGTCCTCTTTTAAATCTGGTCACTCTAGCATAGCTCCTGCAGCTTGAACTGTTGTGATAAAGAGGGAATTTCACCAGGTTCTCCATATATATAAATGACACCTGCTGAAATTCCCTTTTCTATGCAACTCTTAAAGATACAGGAGCCCCGTCCTCCTTTTCATATGGTCACCCTAATGATGGGGGAATGATGCCCTTTCTGGAGGCCCCAGAAAGCCGCTTTCCTGCCCTCCCACACACACACCGGGTGTCCTTTTTTTGGGGGGGGGGTTTCCCAAATATGGTCACCCAACCCCAGCCAGCCATGCTGGAGAGGGATTCCAGAATTATGACTGAGAGCTGTACAAAAGACTCAAGTCTTTTGGATCAACAGTTGGGGCCTAACAAATCTCTAAGCCCAACAGCTGAACAGCTTGTTTTTCCCAGCCAGTTTCCAAAAGCAGGGTCAATACAGAAGCATGACTTGTCTCCCACTTGAGGAGCCCCCGAACTCAATAAAAATATCAGGCAGCGAAACGAATGAAAACAAGGGCGGACCCTTTTCAGAGCTGAACTGGACAACTCAAGATTGAGTGACAAACAAACCAACTTTGCCCGCTAACTGCAGAACTGTTTGTCTCAGAAGACTCGGTTGTTTACACCATGCCATTCTGATCTCTGTGTCTCATACAAACGTCTGCTGGCTGATAGCCTTGATGTCACAATTTTTCAGACAACAACAACACTAGGGTGACCATATTTGGGAAACCAAAAAAGAGGACACCTAGTGTGTGTGTGGGGAAGCAGCTTTCTGAGTCCTGCAGAAAGTACGTTATTCCCCCGCCACCTTAAAGAACCCGATTGGAGTGGAGGAGGGGAAAGGATTTCATTCTGCACCACCACCATCCACTCCAATTGGGGCCTTTTCTATAATGTCCACGAATGACCCACTTTCCCCTTTAAGACCTCAATTGGAGCTCTGGGTGGGGGAATGATGTGCCTCAAGAAAGCATGTCACTCCCTCCTGCCATGCTAATGGCAGCCTTAAAGAGGAAGGTGTGTCATTCCAGGACATTATTGAAAATTATAGAAAATCCCCCCTGACACCATGGAAAGAACAAAAACCAGGACAAATCCGGGGAAATCCTGACAGTTGGTCACCCTAAACAACACAAACAGTGCAAAAGCCTGGGCTATGAAGAAGTTCATAGCAACATGCTGGAATGTCAGGAAGTGAGGGTGCGAATCACCTGAGGATGGGTCAGGGCATGGTAGTTAGTAAGGCATTGTTTCTAAGTTCCCCATGGGTTTGCTTGTGTGTGTGTGTGTGTGTGTGTGTGTGTGTGTGTGTGTGTGTGTGAGACAAGTGCCTCAAGGAATTTAGGGAGCATAAGGCTATCGGTGGCTACTGGATGTAATGTCTAACGCCCAGTATTGGGCAAAAGGCTTGATACAAATAACAACAACAACAACAACAACAACAACGCTACCTCCAGCATCAGAGGCAGTATGTCTGTTGCACCATTTGTTGGTCAACTTGGGTTGGAGGGTGCTATTGTGCTCATGTACTTGTGCTCATAGTACTCATGTACTACCTAGGAAGCTGCCTTATACTGTGTCAGACGCTTGATCCATTGAGCCCAGTATTGTTGACACTGACTGGCAGCAGCTCTCCAAGGTTCTAGGGGAGATTCTTTCCTAGCTCTACCTGGAGACGCTACAGATTGAACCGGGAACCTTCTGCACACAAAGCAATGGCTCTTGTCACTGAGCTGTGGCCCATCCCTCGAATGCTGGACTAGATCCAGCATGGGCCTTCTTATGTTCTTAAGGTCCACCAACCAGATCCAGATGCAAAATGGTGCCTCGGAGCTTTGTAGAATCATAGAATAGTAGAGTTGGAAGGCGGCCTACAACGCCATCGAGTCCAACCGCCTGCTCAATGCAGGAATCCACCCTAAAGCATACCTGGTTGTCCAGCTGCCTATTGAACTCCTTGAGTGTGGGAGAGCCCACCACCTTCCTAGGTAACTGATTCCATTGTCGTACTGCTCTAACAGTCAGGACGTTTTTCCTGATGTCCAGCCGGAATCTGGCTTCCTGTAACTTGAGCCCGTTATTCCGTGTCCTGCACTCTGGGAGGATCGAGAAGAGATCCTGGCCCTCCTCTGTGTGACAACCTTTTAAGTATTCGAAGAGTGCTATCCTGTCTCCCCTCCATCTTCTCTTCTCCAGGCTAAACATGCCCAGTTCTTTCAGTCTCTCTTCATAGGGCTTTGTTTCCAGACCCCTGATCATCCTGGTTGCCCTCCTCTGAACACGCTCCAGCTTGTCTGCGTCCTTCTTGAACTGCAGAGCCCAGAACTGGATGCAATACTCTAGATGAGGCCTAACCAGGGCCGAATAGAGAGGAACCAGGACCTCACGCGATTTGGAAGCTATACTTCTATTAATTCGGCCCCATGAGCAATATTTTGGGGTAAGGTGAAAGTACAAATACAAAGCTAGGTCTGAGTTACTACAAAGCAAGTAATCATACCACCTCACTTAAGTGGCAGGGAGGGAAATCCACCATTTTTGCTGATGCTCCCTTGCTGATCTATATTCAGATCTGCCGGTAGATCTTGATCTACCTTCCCTTGTGCCCTGCTTCAGAACAGCAGACCGCTGCAGAAGCATTGCGCTCCACTGTTTATGTCCCTATCTGCTCCTGATGCCCTGTGTCACATGATGTAGCACATGAATAAGCATTCATTATCCCATCATATGACTCCTCAGTACACTGTCTGCCTCATTTCCAGTCATTATTTGGACTTTCTCGTTGGTCTTTTCACCACTCGCCACAATTAAGTTTGCTTGTGTTTGTTTATATATATATATTCCATTCCTAAGATCATTTTCTGCTCCGGGGCTTTGACTGGAATGTCCCTGCAGAAGCCACAGCTGAGCCAAGAGTGCCTGTGTACATACAGCTGGTAGACATATCTCCATAGATCCATCACCATATGCGGACTAGGGCTGCAGATGCCATAAACTGGATGTTGCACAATGAAGTCAATGGAACTAGCCAAGATCCCTCCCTCTACTGAACCCTGCTACTTATCGGGAGGAGGGAAGAAGCCGGGACAGACGCCCACACGCCCCATGATCTTGGGACAATCCCGAGACCACGGGTAGAATTGGGTTTTCCCAGGGATTATCGGCTGTGACCAGCCCGGATTTTCGGGCTGGTGGAGAAACAGCCATAGTTGGAGAATTTCTCCTTCCACTGAAGAAATTGGGTGGATAATATCAAGAGGTCATTTGCACACAGCTCTAATTTAAAGGACAAAGCCCTATGAAGAGAGACTGAAAGAACTGGGCATGTTTAGCCTGGAGAAGAGAAGATGGAGGGGAGACATGAGAGCACTCTTCAAAGACTTAAAAGGTTGTCACACAGAGGAGGGCCAGGATCTCTTCTCGATCCTCCCAGAGTGCAGGACACGGAATAACGGGCTCAAGTTAAAGGAAGCCAGATTCCAGTTGGACATCAGGAAAAACTTCCTGGCTGTTAGAGCAGTACGACAATGGAATCAGTGACCTAGGGTGGTTGTGGGCTCTCCCACACTAGAGGCCTTCAATAGGCAGCTGGACACCCATCTGCCAGGGATGCTTTAGGGTGGATTCTGCATTGAGCAGGGGGTTGGACTCGATGGCCTTGTAGGTCCCTTCCAACTCTGCTGTTCTATGATTCTATGACGTTGCTATCTGGAGTGTTTTTGATATTTTTGGCACTGTCCTTTTGCTCCCACCTCCACTGAGATTTAATTTAGCCACTGCATTGAAAGAAGTTCAACGCCCCGGTGTCATGGCTCCCGAAAATCTCTGCCAGACCCACAACTCAAGGGTTTTTTTTCATAAAATTGGAGATGTTGGGAAGTGAACCTGGGACCTTCTGCCTGCAAATCGCATGCCCTGTCACTAACCTCCCAGAATCTGGAGAGCTGAATTGCTCTGATGGCTTCTGTGTGCGCGGGGGAAGACGGACAGCCTGATCTTTGAGTGCTGGACTCGAGGTGTATTAATATGCTGTTCTCCAGCTCTTTCTACAGAATCAAGATCTGTGTCGAGGGGGAGGGGTCATGGAGGGCACGTCGCATACCTTATTCACCCATGGGCTGAGTCGGCACTTTCCAGAGGTCTGAGAGATAAAAGGAGTCGAGAACAGTCAAGTAAGCGAAACACAGGGCAAACAACAAACCAACAGCTCTCTGGCGTTGTGCCAATCTTGGATCATAAAAACAAGCCCTGATCTGAGAAGTGGGGACAACGGGAGTTACATAGAGTAGATTGCAGGAGGGGGTGGGCAGGGACTGCACTCTCCAGTTGGCTGGATTCTTCTGCCCCAGAGCCATCTGGGACAGGATGTTATCACGGAACATAGAATCATAGAATCATAGAATAGCAGAGTTGGAAGGGGCCTACAAGGCATTCGAGTCCAACCCCCTGCTCAATGCAGGAATCCACCCTACAGCATACCTGACAGAGGGTTGTCCAGCTGCCTCTTGAAGGCCTCTAGTGTGGGAGAGCCCACAACCTTCCTAGGTCACTGGTTCCATTGTCGTACTGCTCTAACAGTCAGGAAGTTTTTCCTGATGTCCATTCCCTGGATCTTAACGGTCATTGGTCTGATGCCGTCTTGCAATGTTTTTATTTCATTAGAACCTAAGAATATGAGAAGAGGCCAACCATCTGTCAATGAGAAACCCACAAGCAGGACACGGGTTCAAACACACCCTTCTATCCATGTACCCAGAAACGGCTGTATCTAGGCATACTGCTTCTGATACTGGAGGTAGCACTTCGCCATCAGGACTAGTAGTCACTGAGAGCCTTCTCCTCCAGGAATTTATCCAAGTCCCCTTTAAAGCCATCCAAATTGGTGGCCGTTGCATTATGATAGTGAATTCCATAGTGTGCACAATGTGAAGAAGTCCTTCCTTTTAACCGTCCTGCGTCTCCCACCAATCAACTTCAGGGGATGACTCATTGGGTTCTAGTATTTTGAGAGAGGGAGAAAAATGGCTCCCTGTCCACCTTCTCCACCCCATACATCATTTTGTACACCTCGATCAGGTCTTCCCATTAGCCTCCTTTTTTCCAAGCTCAACAATCCCAGCTGTTGTAACCTTCCCTCCTAGGGGAGATGCACCAGCCCTTTGAACATTTGTGCTGCCCTTTTCTGCACTTTTTACAGCTCTATAATATCCTTTTTAGGTGTGGTCATCAGAACTGTACACAGCAGGTACAGTATGCTTCTTGGTACGGACTGGGTTCCAACGTACAAGCACTCTTACATCAAAAGGGCTACCAAATATTGCCAGAAGCAAAAGTCAAGGAGGAGTCTTTAAGGACTTTGAGGGAAGTGAAGATAATGTTGACAGGATTAGCAAGGGTTGAGGATTTCATTGGGTCTGCATTCCAAAGCAAACTAACCGAATCTGTGCCTCCTGGACTAATCTGCAAAACAAAATGTAGCTACCCTTCAGATTTCAACACCGCAATTCAGTTCTGGACTCAAAAAAATGTACAAATGTACTTTTAAAAAATAATAATAATCATATTTTAAAATGAAATACTTTTAGAAATGCATATTTTGTGAGAAATGCATTCAAAAACATATATTTAGATGCAATTTTTGTGCAGTTTCTTTTTTAAAAAAATACAGATTAAGGTGGAAATAAGAGGGATGAAGACATGAGAAACATACCCAAACTAGGCTACTATGTCCATTCCTAGGATTAGTTCAGGTTCCCATAGGTGTTTGTTTGATTGATTGATTTTTGCACTGGTTCCCTGACGATTAGAGCCTCGTGTGGCGCAGAGCAGTAAAGCAGCAGTTTCTGCAGCTGAAACTCTCCCCACAGCCTGAGTTCAATCCCAGCGGAAGCTGGTTTCAGGCAGCCGGCTCAGGTCGACTCAGCCTTCCATCCTCCCGAGGTCGGTAAAATGAGTATGCAGTTAGCTGGGGAAAAGGTAATTACGGCCGGGGAAGGCAACGGCAAACCATCCCGCTATAAGGCCTGCCAAGAAAACGTCGGCGAAAGCTGGCGTCCCTCCAAGAGTCAGTAAAGACTCAGTGCTTGCAGGAGAGGTTCCTTTCCCTTTTTCCCCTGATGTTTTCAAGCCCAATGGCTTTGTTTTGGTGCCCATTGTTTTTTGAAGAATAGCCCTTCATCGTAGTAACAGTGATGTCATCAGAAAGCCAATCTGATTCAAAGTCTTCTGTGCGTTTGTGAGCAGGCACTGCCCTCACTCAGAATTAGCTTTGTTTTGCCCTGGGATCTGATCGTCTGGGTGATGTTACTCTTCTTAAGGTGGATTCCTGCATTGCACAGGGGGTTGGACTCGATGGCCTTATAGGCCCCTTTCAACTCTACTGTTCTATGATTCTATGAATTTATGTGTTCTGTGAACCACATCAGCGAAATGGTTAAGGGCCTTCTCTGATGTAACACCTTGTCTCCAAAATTCTCTCCCCAAGGAGGGTTTCCCTCCTGTTGGGGGGGATCTGCACGTCGTACCCAGAGCGCTTCTATGCGACCCCAGTGCACCCCGAAAACAATCGTCTAACTTGCCTGTAAAAGAAACGAGAAAGAGGCGTTCTTGCCGGCGCCACCCACCTCCCTCCTCGCCGGCCGGCAAGGAGAGCTCAACGGAGGGGGCACGACTCCGCTGCCGGCTCTGGTGCCCCTTTCGGAGGGGAAGGTGCCGGCTCTGGGAGACAGGAAGAAAGAATAGGAAAGGGGGAGGCGAGCGGTGTGTTGGTGAGAGACGCGTCTCTTTTCTAGCCCGAGCCACCGCCGTCATCCTTTCCCCCTCAGCCTTTGGTGGGGGGGGGGCGGCGGCGGGGGGGGGGGAAGAGAACTGGCAGCTTTTGGTCCTTTGAGGAAGGGAAACAAGCGGGAAATCAGCCGCTCTTCTGTGCCCTCTTCGCCCTCTCGCCGGCGCGCTTTCCTTTTTCTTTCCTTTCCTCTCCACCCCGCCTTCTTTCGCCGAGCTCTCCTCGCCGGCAAGGACGCCTCTTTCTCGTTTCTTTTACAGGCAAGTTAGACGATTGTTTTCGGGGTGCACTGGGGTCGAATAGAAGCGCTCTGGGTACGACGTGCGGATCCCCCCCTGGCATTCCAAAGGCTTACGAAGACATTCCAGATTAAGAAAGCATTTGCTATTCCCGAGGTTTTAATGCTTGTTTGGGCAGTGTGGTAGGGTGACCATATGAAAAGGAGGACAGGGCTCCTGTATCTTTAATGGTTGTATTGAAAAGGGAATTTCAGCAGGCCGTCATTTGTATATATGGGGAACCTGGTGAAATTTCCTTTTCATCACAACAGTTAAAGCTACAGGTGCCCTGCCCTCTTTTGTATCTGGTCACTCTAGTATAGCTCCTGCAGCTTTAACTATTGTGATGAAGAGGGAATTTCACCAGGTTCTCCATATATACAAATGACACCTGCTGAAATCCCCCTCTTCATCACAACAGTGAAAGCTGCAGGAGCCCTGCCCTCTTTTAAATCTGGCCACTCTAGTATAGCTCCTGCAGCTTTAACTGTTGTGATAAAGAGGGAATTTCACCAGGTTCTCCATATATACAAATGACACCTGCTGAAATTCCCCTCTTCATCACAACAGTGAAAGCTGCAGGAGCCCTGCCCTCTTTTAAATCTGGCCACTCTAGTATAGCTCCTGCAGCTTTAACTGTTGTGATGAAGAGGGAATTTCCCCAGGTTCTCCATATATACAAATGACACCTGCTGAAATTCCCCTCTTCATCACAACAGTGAAAGCTGCAGGAGCCCTGCCCTCTTTTAAATCTGGCCACTCTAGCATAGCTCCTGCAGCTTTAACTGTGGTGATGAAGAGGGAATTTCCCCATATATACAAATGAGACCTGCTGAAATTCCCTTTTCAATACAACTGTTAAAGATACAGGAGCCTGGTCCTCCTTTTCATAGGGTCACCCTACAGTGTGGGCTTTTAGGGCATCTTGTATACTAGATGATGGGGGTTCACATTTTGTCGCATTTTAAAACGCAACAAAATTGCCTTTTATTGTGTTGGGTTTTGTTGGGTTTCTTGCTGTGCTAAATGGGTTTTAAAATTTTGTTGTTGGGATTGGTGTTGTTATTGTAAGTAGTCATGAGACCCCAACAGGGCTAGTTTAAGAGAGACAATATTTTAAAATACATATATCACACCTCTGATGGCATCTGCCACCCTTACCCTGTACTCAGAATTTCCTGTTCCCGCTGAACATAGCTGGAATCTGCGCTGGGTTCACACAACATGACAACCGAAATTCACTGTTGAGTATGGGATGAGTGAGGGTTGTCGTGGAACCATGGATTGTTATTGAATCATCAGTTGTTGTGACATGTGGACCCAGCCGGCTAACAAACCATGGTTTGTTAACCATAAACAACCCACAGTTCACAACCCAGCAACAAACCAGGCGTTCTCTTTGTGGGTTGTTTATGGTTACTAACCCATGGTTTATTAGTGCGGCTGGGTTCACACAGCACAGCAGCCCACATCTCAGTGACAACCCATGGTTCAACAACAGCCGCATGGTTCAACGACAACCCACATTCAACCCACATTCAAAGTTCAGTGTGGATTGTCATGTTGCGTGAATCCAGCCAATAACTGGACGGAAGAGAGGAGGAATTTTCTCAGCTATAGTATATAGTTGTGAGCTTCTGTAAAGCAAAGTATTTTGCAGCGGCCAGCTCTTCAATAGGCAATGAAGGCCCCATAGTGGAGATGGCGGAGATGAAACCTGCTAGAACTTGTTTCTTGATATGGGGTCAATGCAGCTGCCTGCATTTTTCGACTCTCCTTGGAGGATGTAGCACCTCCAAATTTACCACTATACCACTGTGGTGGCAGAGATTGAGCCTGGGGCCTTCTGCATGCAACAGTCACTGAAGATGCTGCCTTCTAGTGGCTCTTATGTTGATGGCAACCGTAAATACATTTGAGAGGAGGAGTAAGATAGATTGCAATCTGCAATTGTTTGCTACTCCTGCTGCCCCTCTCAGTATCTCATTCCCTCTGGCTAGTCAGGACAGCCACGTCCCATTATATTCCTAGCATTCCTAACAAGACCAGCCCATGAGGTAGCAGCTTATAAATCTCTCACTGGTGCTGACACCACTGTACTACTGGCATTGGTCCAGGACCTTGGACCAAGTGCGTTTCCGTGCCCAGTGAGCGAACTCAGAAGGAGCTCAGGAAGTCGAGTCTCGCAGTGCAGAGGGCATGCCCCCCTCGTCAGCCACAGATACCCAGTAAACGCAGGAGCAGTCTTCGTCAGACTTAAGAGGAAACCCATTGAAACCAATGAGGCTGAAGTTTGTCCTGACCCAACTTTCATCTCATTTAAATCAAAGGAAGCTGTAAAATTCATATGTGTGTGTGTGTGTGTGTGTGTGTGTGTGTGTGTGTTATTATTAGGTCTAGTGAAACTCACAAAGAAATTTATTTATTTATTTATTTATTTATTACACTTTTATTAGGGGTGTGCACGGACCCCCCACTCCGCTTCATTTTAAGATCCGCCATTTTCGGATCGGCCCGCTCCGCCCCGCCCCCACTCCGCCTGTGCCCACTCCGCTCCGCTCGGAGCTCCGGATCCAGATCGGAGCTCCGGTCCCCCCCCCATAGGGGGGGTTACCGGGCCCTGCCGCCATCGCCGCCCATGCGGCGACGGCGGCAGAGCCCGGTAAGTTGGAGGGGGGCCTTACCTGCCTCCGTCCGTGGTCCGTCGCCATCTTCAATTGAGCCTGTGGTTCCGCCAGGAAGTCTGGGCCGCAAGTGCGGCCCAGACTTCCTGCTGGAACCACGGGCTCAATTGGAGACGCTGACGGACCACGGACGGAGACAGGTAAGGGAGAGGAGGGCGGGGGGCGTTACCGGGCCCTGCTGCTGTCGCCGCATGGGCGACAGCGACAGCGGCAGGGCCCGATAAACCCCACTTACCTTTCCGGCGGAGCTCCGGATCGAGGCGAAGGATCCGCCTTCACCTCGATCCTCTTCACCACGCTCCGCCGGCCCCCCAATCCTCTTCGCCTCCGCCTTAAGGGCAGGCGAAGCCCCCCGCTCCGCTACTGCTTCTCCGGTCCGATTAGAAGCGGAGCACATCCCTAATTTTTATACCGCCCAATAGCCGAAGCTCTCTGGGCGGTTCACAAAAATTAAAACCACAATAAAACACCCAACAGGTTAAAACACAATTACGAAATACAGTATAAAAAGCGCAACCAGGATAAAACCACACAGCAAAGTAAAATACACGCTTTAAGACCTCCAGGGGGGTGGCTATACGGCACTGCTTTGCGGCTGCTTCTCCCTGCAAATCCCCACAGCATCGCTGCTGCAAGAGGAAACCCTAAATCTAGATTGCAGAAGGAAGCATGGGGCATCCGGCAGCCCCCCTGCTTCTCCAGCCCGCCCCCCTGCATTCCCGGGCTTACCCTTACGCTTCTAGGAATGCCCCCGAACTGAAGCCTCCACGGACAGAGGGAGAAACAACCTGGTGGCATCAGAACAAACAGAAACTGCGAGAAAGCGCAGTTTCAAAGGTAAAACCCTGATGGGGCTGCGAGTTGGTGGCGGCATCATAGAAACAACGCAGTGCTACTGTGCAGCCACTATTTATTTTATTTTATTTTATTTTATTTTATTTATTACATTTATATACCGCCCATAGCCGAAGCTCTCTATACTATGGGGTATATACGGTATATAGACAAGCTCCATATCTCTTGGAGGTAAACTACACGCTGTGTAAAATGTGTAGGGTGTAGCTGATCCTAAAAAAAACCAAAAAACATTCAGTGTAAGCATGCAAGGCCCAAGAGTGATGTCGGGGGAAGTCTGAGCGGGAATGGGGGACCTGGAAGCCACCTGACCCCTCAACAAGCTGCCATTTTGTGTAGAAATGGTCAGCTGACCATAGGAAGCCCATAGGAAGCCCATCAGCAGGGCATGAGTGCCATGGCATCTATGGGCATCCAACTGGCTACTGTGGGAACAGGAAACGGAACCAGATAGGCTCTTGCTTTGACTGGGCTGCCCATGATTTGATGAATCTTGTCCACTCACGTATCACTGGTGAGGCAAAAGGGATCCCAGGATCTTCGGCCCATCCAGGTGTCTGTGTGCCTTCTGGGGCTCTCAGCTAGCCCACAAGAATCTGCCCCCCGCTTTCATTTCCATCTGATCAAACCATCTGGCCACTTACACATTGCACACACAAAGAAGAGAGAGAGAAAGAGAGAGAGAGAATGCCCCAGCCAAAAAGGGGGCACCAGTTTGCAGAACTTTTGGAGATGCTAATCTCTGTTGATAGATGTGTATTTATGATGTAAATTGAAATTTATTTATTTATTGCACTTATATACCGCTCCCATAGCCAGGGCTCTCTGGGCGGTTTACAGAAATTATTATTATTATTATTATTTATTTATTTATTTATTTATATAGCACCATCAATGTACATGTAAATTCTAAATGTAATTCTAAATGTAAATTCTAAACATGTAAAAACAATGTAAATTCTTAAATTAAGATAAAAACGAGTATACAAAACTTAAAATTCTAAAACACAGAAACATACACACAGAAACATAAAGCATTAAAAACCGTTAAAAAAACTAAACATGTGGGTGATTAAGATGTGCCACCATATGCCTGGGCAAAGAGGAAAGTCTTAACCTGGCGCCGGAAAGATAGCAGCGTTGGCGCCAGGCGAGCCTCGTCAGGGAGATCGTTCCATAGTCTGGGGGCCACCACTGAAAAGGCCCTGTCCCTCGTTGCCACACTCCGAGCCTCTCTCAGAGTAGGCACCCGGAGGAGGACCTTAGATGTTGAACGTAGTGACCGGGTATATTCACGTCGGGAGAGGCGTTCTGTCAGGTACTGTGGTCCCAAGCCGTGTAAGGCTTTATAGGTCAAAACCAGCACCTTGAATTGGGCTCGGAAACATACAGGCAGCCAGTGCAAGCGGACCAGAGCAGGTGTTATACGGTCGAACCTTCTGGTTCCCGAAATCAATCTGGCCGCTGCATTTTGCATGAGCTGCAGCTTCCGAACCCTAACTTTAGCACAGAGGGGACGCCTGACCTGGTGGCCTGTGTGCTTTGCTAAGTCTGCTGTCCAGCCACGAAGAACTGTTGGTGGGCACCTGCAAGGCCTCCTGGTCTCCCTGGACTTGGACTGGACACCCCTTTAGATAGAGGGCACCTTCAAAGAGAGGACTGTCCTCTCTAAAGTAGGACACCTGGCCACCCTGCGTTCAAATGGTGCACACGCATTCCCGTCTCCCTCGCTTTCTTTCTGTGCTCTGCTCCCGGCATCCTACGCTGGCAAGAAAGCGTGACTAGCTGTGAGGCGAGACGTCATCGTTCAGTCCCTGAATTACACTGCGGGTTTCATGCGCCCTCTGCACAGTGATCGCCTTGTTGTTCCGAGCAGATTCTGAAGCTTCCCTGCCCACACGTCCCGCAGCCACCCCGGCCCACGTTTTCCTCCCAAGGCTCTATCGGCCAGGTCTCCCACCCTTCTCCTCGAGGCCGCTAGGGTGAAGGGGCTGGAGCAGCGGTTGCAAAAATACAGAACGTAGGACCGAACAGAAAGGAAAGCGGCCGTGGGGACACACATTTTGCCACATCAGATGCTCGTGCCCAAACGGCTCTGGCTGCGTTGGGCTGTGTTTATAGAACGCGGCCGGTGAATGAAGACATTAATCAAAGTTATGGGCCTTGAGACTGGGGTCAGATACCTGTGGTTTGAGGGCATGCCAGCGGAGTAAAATATCACTCGGGTCATAAAGCCCAACGCCGCTGATTAAAGCCCCGCTCTGCCCTGTTTCCAGGGGGCCAGGTGAAGGGGTTACGCATCAGCTCCTACGGACAGAGGAGAGATGCCTCTTTTCTCTTTCTCCCATGCTATGGGGAGGGGAATGTTGGATCTGGGGAGCTCAGTCACACTAGGGCTTCCCACCCTCCTCCCGTCCCATAGAGCCTGTCGCTTGCTGGCTTTGCCGAGACGTCTGGCAACTAAGTGTGGCTGTGTACTGAACACAGCAAAGGGCAGCAGAGAAACAGCTAAAGCTGCCCTGTGAGTTCTGTTGTTTCTCTGCCAAAATTAGGGATACGCCTGTGAATTAGGGGGTGCACACTTGTTTTGGAGTGAATGGAACGCTGAACGAAAGGGGACCTTTCAGTTCAAATTTCATTCCTATTGACTGTTTCAAATGGGTCCAAAATGGGGTTCACTTTCATTACCCTATTTGCATCACCATCAGCATCATCAATTTATTTGCATGCTACCTACATTTCCAAAGTAAAATTAGCATGACCATGTGACAAGGAGGACAGGGCTCCTGTATCTTTAACAGTTGCATAGAAAAGGGAAATTTAGCAGAACCTGGCGAAATTCCCTCTTCATCACAACAGTTAAAGCTGCAGGATCTGGGCCTTCTTGACCAGATACGAAAGAGGGTAGGGCTCCTGCAGTTTTAACTGTTATGATAAAGAGGGAATTTCACCAGGTGCCGCATGTGTACAAATGACTTCTGCTGAAATTCCCTTTTCTGTGCAACTGTTAAAGATACCGGAGCCTCGTCCTGCTCAAAGTGGCATACAGCAACTTGGGGCTGGCGGAAATTATATACCGTATTTCTTCGATTCTAAGACGCCATCGATGGAAAGACGCACACTAATTTCAGTACCACCAACAGAAAAAAAAGCTTTGATTCTCAGAAATAATAAACACACCCACAATTCTAAGACGCACCCCGTTTTTAGAGATGTTTATATGGGGGGGAGTGCGTCTTAGAATCGAAGAAATACGGTAATAAAACAACGCAACATTTTAAGAAAAGGAATTAACAATTAAAAATCATAACTGAATTTAAGTAGTCATATAAATAGTCTAAACACCTCACATTACTAGATATGCAGCAAGGTGAAACCATCCACTCAGAGAAAAGCATCACGGGAAGGCCCTAATGAAAGAGCAGGAAGGAACACAGAAATTAATCTAAATTGCAGCAAAAAGAATCTATCTGATCAAAGCTAAATGCAGCCCAGCAAAGCAAGAAGCCATTTTGAAATGAAGGTGCTCATCATGACCCTCCTCAAAGCCACGCCCCCGCAAGGAGAGTCCAAAACTGTGGACTGCTGTGTTGAGTCATGTCAGCAAACCTTCAGGAGCAAGCCTGTCGTAAAGCAAATGTGACTTGGGCCTTAGCTAGACCTAAGGATTATCCCAGGCAAATGGAGGGGTCATCCCTGCCTGCTCCCGGGATCCCCTGTGTGTCATTTCGATGTACAGGGATGATCCCAGGACGATCCTGGGATATAGGCCTGGTCTAGCCATGGCCTTAGGGTGCAATGCTTTGGATGTTTAGACAAAAGTAAGTCCTACAACCCCCAGCATCCCCCAGCCAGCCATGCTGCCTGGGGAGGCTGGGAGTTGTAGGATTTATTCTTGTCAAGACATGCATATCATGGCGCCCCTCATCGTCCATTGGGCATCAAGCCATCACCACCACCACCGCAAATACTTTGCACTACAACGGCAAGATATTGTTGCTGGGGAAATGAGTTTTACCCTCCAGCGACTGCGAGGATCCCATAGAAGCTCAGGGGTGGGTGGGTTGGCAGATGATGTCACAGTCCTGGTGACCTGTTTCCACTATACCACTGGCAGACAGCAGACGCCCACACAAACACTGTTCTCCCCTAGTTAGAGTTCTGTGCCCTAACTTCAAGCTGTGGGCCATCGTCAAAGGTACCCCCGTGTAGCGTGCGTTGCTGTCATCAAAGCAAGAGGTCACCACTGGCGTCTAGATGTTTCTAGGAATGTCCCTCCTACAGCTTGCCCTGGGCATCCCTCCTACTCCTTCCACAGCCGGTCCCTGCTGCTGCAGTTCCAGGAAAGCAGAGCCATCGTAAAAACGGATCAGTCGGGCCTCTTCACAGCTGTTTTTCCTCACTGGTCTGCCAGTGCATGCCTTAGTCAAATTCATGTTGTGCAAGCTGTTTATGTGCTCAGTTGCCTACTGTCGTTACCTGGGGCTGCAATTGGGAATCGCGGGAACTCAAGATGTGATTTGCTCTTGGTCTCCAGCCAACGTCCTCTGTGATGTTCTCAAGGCAAAGCCCACCTGTCCTCCTTTGCTGTGGGTCCCCATCAACCTTGGGCATTTAGAGAGATGATGCCTTGGAAAATGTTGCTTCCATTCTTGGTGAGCTGTGGATTGACCTCTCCTCCGTTAAACTATCCCATTCTTTTAGAAAACACTACCTCCGGTGATCACGTTACAGTGGAACATCCAGTCACACAGGACGAATGTGCCTTGCGTGAAGAAGCTTGTTGTGAACACCTTCCACTCATTTATTTATTTATTTTCTTTGTTTGTTTGTTTATTTATTTATTTATTACATTTTTATACCGCCCAATAGCCGAAGCTCTCTGGGTGGTTCACAAAAAAAAAACAACCATCAGGTTAAAAGCACAAATACAAAATAACAGTATAAAAAGCACAACCAGGATAAAACCACGCAGCAAAATTGATATAAGATTAAAATACAGAGTTGAAACAGTCAAATTTAAATTTAAGTTAAAATTAAGTGTTAAAATACTGAGAGAATAAAAAGGTCTTCAGCTGGCGACGAAAGCAGTACAGTGTAGCCGCCAGGCGAACCTCTCTGGGGAGCTTGTTCCACAACTGGGGTGCCACAGCGGAGAAAGCCCTCCTCCTAGTAGCCACCTGCCTCACTTCCTTTGGCAGGGGCTCACGGAGAAGGGCCCCTGTAGATGATCTTAAGGTCCAGGCAGTACATATGGGAGGAGGCGTTCCTTCAAATAACCTGGCCCCAAACCGTTTAGGGCTTTAAATGTTTTTAGCACTTTGAATGAGGCCTGGACCTGGACTGGCAGCCAATGAAGTTGTAAAAAGACTGGCGTAATGTGGTCTCATCAGCCAGTCCCTGTTAGTAAATGGGCTGCCCTGTTTTGTACCAGCTGAAGCTTCCGGACCATTTTCAAAGGCAGCCCCAAGTATAACGCATTGCAGTAATCCAAGCAAGAGGTTATCAGAGCATGGATAACTGTAGTTAGGCTATCTCTGTCCAGATAAGGGCGTAGTTGGTATATCAACCTAAGCTTATATCCACTCATCCAAGGGGTCCAATCCACTAAGTTGAGTGACTTCAAATTTAGGGATTTTCAGACATACAGAGCAATTTGGGTCCCTTCTCTCCTATTATTATTATTATTATTATTATTATTATTATTATTATTATTAATTTATTTATTTATATAGCACCATCAATGTACATGGTGCTGTACAGAGTAAAACAGTAAATAGCAAGACCCTAACGCATAGGCTTACATTCTAATAAAACCATAATAAAACAATAAGGAGGGGAAGAGAATGCAAACAGGCACAGGGTAGGGTAAACAGGCACTGGGTAGGGTAAAACTAACAGTATGAAGTCAGAACAAAATCAAGTTTTAAAAGCTTTAGGAAAAAGAAAAGTTTTTAGCTGAGCTTTAAAAGCTGTGGTTGAACTTGTAGTTCTCAAATGTTCTGGAAGAGCGTTCCAGGCATAAGGGGCAGCAGAAGAAAATGGACGAAGCCGAGCAAGGGAAGTAGAGACCCTTGGGCAGGCGAGAAACATGGCATCAGAGGAGCGAAGAGCATGAGCGGGGCAATAGTGTGAGATGAGAGAGGAGAGATAGGAAGGAGCTTTTGCATGCCAGTTCTTACAATCATGGTGTAGCTTCTACTATAAGGCCATCGAGCTCAACTCCCCGCTCAGTGCAGGAATCCACCTTAAAACATACCTGACAGAGGGCTGTCCAGCTGCTTCTTGAAGGCCTTCAGTGTGGGAGAGCCCACAACCTCCCTAGGGAACTGGTTCCATTGTCGTACTGCTCTAACAATCATGACGTTTTTCCTGATGTCCAGCCGGAAACTGGCTTCCTGCAACTTGAGCTAGGGTGACCAACTGTCAGGATTTCCCCGGATTTGTCCTGGTTTTTGTTCTTTCCATGGTGTCAGGGGGGATTTTCTATAATTTTCAATAATGTCCTGGAATGACACACCTTCCCCTTTAAGGCTGCCATTAGCATGGCAGGAGGGAGTGACATGCTTTCTTGAGGCACATCAGTCCCCAACCCCGAGCTCCAATTGAGGTCTTAAAGGGGAAAGTGGGTCATTCGTGGACATTATAGAAAAGGCCCCAATTGGAGTGGATGGTGGTGGTGCAGAATGAAATCCTTTCCCCTCCTCCACTCCAATCGGGTTTGTTAAGGTGGTGGGAGAATAACGTACTTTCTGCAGGACTCAGAAAGCTGCTTCCCCACACACACACTAGGTGTCCTCTTTTTTGGTTTCCCAAATATGGTCACCCTACTTGAGCCCATTATTCTGTGTCCTGCACTCTGGGATGATCAAAAAGAGATCCTGGCCCTCCTCTGTGTGACAACCTTTCACTGATCTGGATCTGATGATCCCAGGGCACCATACAAAATGTGTGAGAAACAGCAAGGCAAAGGGGTAGATGGGAGAGAAAGAGCAATAGAGACTGGGAGGAAGGGGAAACAGGAAGGCAAAGAGGTAGAGAAAGATCAAGGCTAGAAAGGAAGAGAAAGGAGAGTGCCCTAACATTTTGCAAAGCTTTTATTTAGATAGATAGATAGATAGATAGATAGATAGATAGATAGATAGATAGATAGTCAGATAGACAGATGATAGATATTGAAGAGTATGGGGAATGGAGCACTGTATGTGGGCACCCTTGGAGGTCCACGCCGGTGCCATGTTGGAGACCCCAGGCATAATGTATGCAGATAGCAGCAGTCTTCATTCTCAGTGGCATCATGGGGTGGATTAGACAGGCCACAAGGGACACCCCTGCACATCCTCTGCCTTCCAAATGCCAAAAGACATTGCCTGAGAGTTGGAGGAGGCAATGCGTCTCCACGTTCAAGGTGGACAGAGACATATTGCTCCCCCTCCAGGCTGTCTACCGTATTGAAAGCATCTCTCCAAACTTCCCTAGCCTGCGATCATGATGGGCAGTTTGCAAGTATGGCACAGCCACCTCCAATTTTGAATGTACTGCCCCCACCCACCCCACATACATCCCACACAAGACCCCACAATTAGAAAATCCATCTTGTCTAGGGTGACCATATTTGGGAAACCAAAAAAGAGGACACCTAGTGTGTGTGTGTGGAAGCAGCTTTCTGAGTCCTGCAGAAAGTACGTTATTCCCCCGCCACCTTAAAGAACCCGATTGGAGTGGAGGAGGGGAAAGGATTTCATTCTGCACCACCACCATCCACTCCAATGGGGGCCTTTTCTATAATGTCCACGAATGACCCACTTTCCCCTTTAAGACCTCAATTGGAGCTCGGGGTGGGGGAATGATGTGCCTCAAGAAAGCATGTCACTCCCTCCTGCCATGCTAATGGCAGCCTTAAAGAGGAAGGTGTGTCATTCCAGGACATTATTGAAAATTATAGAAAATCCCCCCTGACACCATGGAAAGAACAAAAACCAGGACAAATCCGGGGAAATCCTGACAGTTGGTCACCCTAATCTTGTCAGAAGCCATCCAGGCTGGCCTTTCTCCCTGTCAAAGCCTCTGTTTTTTCAGTGTGGATTTTATAATGTTCATCCCCTAATTCTCCACTTGGGTTTTCCTAAATTAGTAAGATTCGTGGCTTTCCAGGGCTCCTTTAGGGTGGGGGAAACGAAAGCCGCTCTTGCGGTGCCTCATAACATAGTAGAAGGACTGTTAACGCTGGAGAGAAAGGCCCACATGCACACACAACACTCTCAGTCGGAGAAATGCATAAGGGGTAGATGACGGCTACGTTTAGCTCTTTGTTTTAGGTTTATTTCTCCCTCCATTCAAAAATTCTCTGGGAAGAAGTGAGGAGGGGTATGGTTGGGGGGAGAGAGATGTAGAAATATGCAGCCGGGGACAGCTTTGGTTGCATACCTCTGAAACCTGACCCCGAAAGGAAAGTTTATGCAGTTCAACTGACTTCAGGTCTTCGCAACCTGGCTGACGCAGTGCCAGAACAAACAGCCGCTCGGTGACCGGCTGAGCTGTTTGCGGTAGCCATTGCGGCTGGAAAAAGCTTTCCGTTCAAGGAGCGGGGGAACAGCAAATGCAGACGCGTGCACGTCGAACGCATCGGTTTTGTGATGGGGAGGACCACTGGGCCGCTTCTCGCTTGGCGAGGGCATCTAGGGGTTGCCTAGCAACTGGGAAATTGTTCTTTGACATCCACACACACCCCACACACAAACACATGGGGAAACGGTCCTCAAAGGCAATGACACAGGGACGCTGGCTATTTCTTTTCTTACTCCCTCCTCCATACTGCTTTTTTGACCCACGGTCCCCAGAGCAGTATATTATTATATTATCACAATACAACATAAAGGCAACAATAACACTAAGTCAAAATCGAGAGATAAACATTGCGACTCTGGGTGTTAGGAAAGGAATAGTCTTTACCAGCAGTATCATTCATTCATTCGTTTATTATTAATACGTATCTACTACTTGGTAATAAAATCTCTAAGCAATTTACAAATTAGAACGTTAAAGATCACTGTTTAAAATGCACAGTTGAAAAACGATTAGGACTCCAATTATAATAATTTTAAAATGATTTTTTAAAAAACACAGTAAAATGGAGCAATGTCACAACTGATTATGATTAATGGAAAGACAGAGAAAACCTGCATAAACAAACATATTTTCTGGAGACATTTAAAGCATGCCATGTTTTCTGCCTCCCAAAATGCATGGGGAAGGGTGTTCCGAGGGGTGGGCACCACCACGGAGAAGGCCCTACTTTCAAAATAGGGATATGTTTCCAATTATTCCCATAAATATTGAAGATTTTCAGAAAATGATAATGACTGTCTGATGATGATGACATTTATATCCTGCCTTTTTTCCTCCAAGGAACCCAAGGTGGCATACATAATCCTCCTCCTCTCTGTTTCTATCCTCACAACAACAACCCTGTGAGGTAGGCTGGGCTGAGAGTCTGTGCCTGGGCCAAAGTCACCCAGTAGCTTCCACAGCCGAGTAGGGACTAAAACCCAGATCTCCTAACTCCCAGTCCAACACTCTAGCCGCTACACCACACTGTATCCGATCCACAAAAGGGAATATATAATTTTGCAGAGGATAGGGTTTTCTGAATGGTAAAATTTGCATCCAAGCTAGCATGAAATAGCTCTGTTGCCATCATTATGCACTCAAATGGTTGACCCATTTGCCAGAGGACACTGGCCGTTTCTAAACCTGCCTTCCCCCTGCCACGACACAGGCTCTGAACAACAAACCCGGCCGCAGCTACTCCCTGCTCAAACCAAGCATCACCGCTTGATACGCCTGAGGCAAGGGATAAAACCCGCCTTCCTCCAAACTATGTGGAGAAAGGGGTTAAATGGAGAAGGATTTCAATATATAAAATAAAACACTGTGAGTTATATGTGCTGAGGTGAATGATTGTCAGAGCGGGTGCTAAATGTGTAAACTTCAAATGATAAATGCCAAACAGACACGTGGGATTTTTGTGGTAGTTTAAAAACAAAACAATCAAAATTTATTTTCAAAAGTTCACAAGCTTTGTTTCAAATAAAACAATTAAAAACCTTTTTGAAACCTTTCATCCAATCCTTTCACCCATTCACATACGCGCTTTCCTTTTTCTCACACAATCAATCTTGAGCTTTCTTTATTATCAGTATTGATTAATATACATCAACTATGTGCACACTACACTCCAAAGACACCAATCTCTACACTGACTCTCAAATTTCCCAGAACTTAAGTACTCTAAACACAGAGAGCACTAAAGACTCTAAGAGTACCTAACAAGTCCCCCACAATCCCCTCAGTCATTCTCTTATATATCACTCTTCTTTCTCCCCAGACATTCTAACTCTACTTACTCAGGCCAACATTCTAAACTCACCACAGACTTACAAACTGCAGACATACATTTGGGAACTGACTTGTGGGGTGTAACGCCACCCCACCCACCCCTCCGGGGATCATCCCTGTGCATGCAAATGACACACAGGGGATCCCAGGAGCAGGCAGGGACCATCCCTCCATTTTCCTAGGATGACTCTTAGGTGTAGAAAGGGCCATTATCTCCAGCAAAATATTGCTCAACCAACTGGACTGGCGTGTAACCTTTATTTTTCCATTCTGTGAAATAGGTATAACTCCACAACTTTCCACATGCCTGTTTTCCTCTCCTTCCCCACCCCAGCTGTTTACAAGAGCTAACTAACTACAACTCTCTATGTGATTTGTGCTCATGGGGAAATGAACATGGCAAATAGGGACGCAACAAATATCTAAGCATTCATCAAGAGGTTGGTTAGCATGGTCAGGTTGCCTGCACCACAAGTTGCTTATCTCTTTACTGCTTCATCTTAATTGAATGTGTGTGTTTGCTCTCTTCGATTCAGCGTTGTTATCTGACCTCCTTACATGGCATAGGGGAAATGCAAACGCTGATGCCTGCAGGTCAAATGCACTGATTCCTCAATGGGGTGGATTAGGAACTGGTTCCCATTTTGTGAGGGCATCTAGGAGTTGCCTAGCAGCTGGGAAATAAGTCTTCAATGCACACACATCCACACACACCCTGCACAAAGAGAGAGGGAAATGGTAGGGATTAAAGGGAATTTCACAGTTACAAGATGGAGGATACTTGGCTAAGCGATACTACAAACGAGAAGGATCTTGGAATTGTTGTAGATCACAAGCTGAGTATGAGCCAACAGGGCCATCGAGTCCAACCCCCTGCTCAATGCAGGAATCCACCCTAAAGCATCCCTGACAGAGGGTTGTCCAGCTGCCTCTTGAAGGCCTCTAGTGTGGGAGAGCGCACCACCTCCCTAGGTCATTGGTTCCATTGTCGTACTGCTCTAACAGTCAGGAAGTTTTTCTTGATGTCCAGCCAGAATCTGGCTTCCTTTAACTCGAGCCCGTTATTCCGTGTCCTGCACTCTGGGAGGATCGAGAAGAGATCCTGGCCCTCCTTTGTGTGGCAACCTTTTAAGTATTTGAAGAGTGCTATCCTGTCTCCCTTCAATCTTCTCTTCTCCAGGCTAAACATGCCCAGTTCTTGCAGTCTCTCTTCCTAGGGTTTCGTTTCCAGACCCCTGATCATCCTGGTTGCCCTCCTCTGAACATGCTCCAGCTTGTCTGCGTCCTTCTTGAATTGTGGAGCCCAGAACTGGACACAATACTCTAGATGAGGCCTAACCAGGGCCGAATAGAGGGGAACCAGTACCTCACGCGATTTGGAAGCTATACTTCTATTAATGCAGCCCAAAATAGCATTGGCTTTTCTTGCAGCCATATCGCACTGTTGGCTCATATTCAGCTTGTGATCTACAACCATTCCGAGATCCTTCTCGTTTGTAGTATTGCTGAGCCAAGTATCCCCCATCTTGTAACTGTGCATGGCCAGGATGATTCTGTAAAGGAGGTACGAGCCATCCTGCTGGTGCTAGACA
This sequence comes from Elgaria multicarinata webbii, assembly GCF_023053635.1. NCBI lineage: Eukaryota > Metazoa > Chordata > Lepidosauria > Squamata > Anguidae > Elgaria > Elgaria multicarinata. Next base: position 4,860,630 of record NC_086171.1, on the reverse strand, counting down.
TGATGGCTCCTTGTTTTGAGTTGTGTATCACCAAGGGGTGTGTGAGTTTATACACAAACAGCATGAGTTGGATCCATAAACAGCCCAGAACTACTAGGCAAACATTCCTGCTCTATTAAGCCTTTTTATTGGCATTGCACAATGTTTTGGCTGGGAAGAAAACAACATCTCCGCATTTTTTGTGCTCCTTCTAATACACATGGGTGTGTGTGCATTGTGCTAGTTTAAAGCAGGACATGGTGAAGGCAATAGTTAGAGCAGAATCAAATCTATGCGTCCTTGCCTCGCAAACCGTTTGCTGTGAGGACACATGCCAGGTACACGTTTGGCCCAGGAATTGTGGTTCAGATACTAGGTTCTGTTTTTGGAACCTGACATTAGATGGTTTTGATCAAGGCCTGATTCGGATGTAATGCTGAAACTCCAACAAACCAGCAAGGCCAAGACAAGAACCCATCTGAACTGGCCACTGTGACACATGCTTTATCATAGAACTATAGGATCATAGAATCGCAGAGTTGGAAGGGGCCTACAAGGCCATCGAGTCCAACCCCCTGCTCAATGCAGGAATCCCCCTTAAAGCATCCGTGACAGATGGCTGTCCAGCTGCCTCTTGAAGGCCTCTAGTGTGGGAGAGCCCACCACCTCCCTAGGTAACTGATTCCATTGTCGTACTGCTCTAACAGTCAGGAAGTTTTTCCTGATCTCCAGCTGGAATCTGGCTTCCTTTAACTTGAGCCCGTTATTCCGTGTCCTGCACTCTGGGAGGATTGAGAAGAGATCCTGGCCCTCCTCTGTGTGATAACCTTTTAAGTATTTGAAGAGTACTATCATGTCTCCCCTCCATCTTCTCTTCTCCAGGCTAAACAGGCCCAGTTCTTTCAGTCTCTCTTCATAGGGCTTTGTTTCCAGACTTTAGTTGCATCCGATCTGGATTATCGTAACATGCTCTATGTGGGTCTGCCTTTGAAAACCATTCGGAAACACCAGCTGGTCCAGAATGCTGCAGCCAGACCATTGACCAGGGCCAGTTACAGGGAGCATGGGATTCCTTTGTTGCAAGAGCTTTGCTGACTTTTGGTCTGTTTCCAGACACAGTTCAAAGATGTGGTTATGACCTAGGAAGTCCTCTATGGCCTTAGCTAGACCTGAGGGTCTAGAGGGAAGCATGCTAGAGGGAAGCATGAAAGAGTGTGTGTGTGTGTGTATCCATTTCAACGTGTGCATTTTTTAAACATACATATTGTTCTAAAGTCATCGCAAATTTGGGGATTTGGAAATATTTCTCAAAGAAACAACAAACCCTGCTCGCTTTCATGTTCTGGATTGTGCATAGTACATGAGCACATGATTTGTGAACATAAATCAAAAAATTCTGCATCCCTATGGAACCCCCTGCAGAGAAATGCTAAGTTGGAGTTTCTCTCTGCTGTTCTTCTACTGGCGTTGTGTTTAACGCGAGATCCCTCCTCCGTTTACACGCGATGCGCGACGACCTCAGAAGGAGAGGCGTCGCGCCCGCCGTTATTAAAATTTTCTTAAAGGACCAGCAGCGCACGAACGCTCATGCGCAAAAGACAAGCTTTTTAAAATTTAAATTACTTTCCCCACTCCCCCCACCCTACCCCCAATGGGCGCAGTGCTCCTGAGGAGCGCTGTGCCCCGTGCGCGGTTCCCAACTCCTCACGAGCAATCACATGGAGCTGAGTCAATCCGCAGCACCCGGCCACTCATTCTGTGGTCTCGGGCTCAGCTCAGGACCGCGGAAAAACCAGGGCCAAAGTAGAGGGCAAGATCCCGGGGCAAGGGAGGGTTCATCCTTCCCTGATTCCGGGATCCCCTGTGCGTCATGTGGACGCACAGGGATGATCCCGGGGTTCACCCTCGAATAAAGCCCCATCTAGCTATGGCCTATGGCTTGGGACCAGGCTACCTTTGCCCATATGAGCCTGACCAGGAGAGGTCTCACCACCACTGGAGGCGTGTCTGGTGGGCATAAGAGTAAAGGCCTACTTGGTGGCTTCTCCCAGGCTCTGGAAGTAGGGATGGGAAATCCACCAGTTTTCAAGGGCACCTAACTTCTCTAAAAATCATTACAAAGATCATTTTGGTTCACTCCCACTTTAGTTTTGAACCTGTTTTTCAGTTAGTCCAAGTGGGGAAAGTGGGCATTTTGGTGCATATTTTTCAAAAGTGTGCTATTTCTCCCATTGCCTTAAGCATGAAAGAGTGTGTGTGTGTGTGTGTGTGTGTATCCATTTCAACATGTGCATTTTTTAAACATACATATTGTTCTAAGGAAAGGAGGAAAGGAACCTCTCATGCAAGCACTGAGTCATTACTGACTCTTGGAGGGACGCTAGCTTTCGCTGACGTTTTCTTGGCAGGCCTTATAGCGGGGTGGTTTGCCGTTGCCTTCCCTTTCAACCAGCTAGCTGGGTACTCATTTTACCGACCTCGGGAGGATGGAAGGCAGAGTCGACCCGAGCCAGCTGCCTGAAACCAGCTTCTGCTGGGATTGAACTCAGGCCGTGGGGAGAGTTTCAGCTGCATAAACTGCAAATTTGGGGATTTGGAAATATTTCTCAAAGAAACAACAAACCCTGCTCGCTTTCATGTTCTGGATTGCACACAGTACATGGGCACATGATTTGTGAACACAATGAAAAAATTCTGCATCCCTATGAAACCCCCTACAGAGAAATGCTAAGTTGGAGTTTCTCTCTGCTGTCCTTCTACTGGCAGGCAAAGACATTTTTATTAGGCATGTGCTCCGCTCCGATTAGGAGCGGAGAAGCAGTAGCGGATTGGCCTGCTCCGCCTTACCCAGAGGCGGAGTAGAAGCGGGCCGCGGACCCCTAGAAGCAAGGCGAAGAGAAGCGACCATTTTTCGGAGCTCCTAGTTCAGGCGGAGCGCTCCGGTCGCCATCTTGAAAACATTTCGCCATAGGATTGCATTGCGGGAAATAATCGCGGATAACTAGGTTGTTTTTGAAGCTATCGTTCTGGAAATTCTTGTGCACAGAGAGTCGTGGATGGGGGTCATTTTGAGACTACTCTCACCTCTCTGCGTCGTGCGGGTCGCGTGCTATATTTTTTAAAAAATCGGGTCAACAAACGGACAGCGCGGCTCAAACGGCGGTTTTCGGCTTTTCGCCCATAGGATTGCATTGCGGGAAAGAATCGGGGATAACTGGGTTGATTTTTAAGCTATCGTTCTGAAAATTCTTGTGCACAGAGAGTCGTGTATGGGGGTCATTTTGAGACTACTCTCACCTCTCTGCGTGGTGCGGGTCGCGCGCTAGAATCTTTTAAAAAATCGGCGGGAAAAATACCTTTTTCAAAGGGCTGAGGGGCAGAGTCAGCTCCTGGTCATGATCACATGATCACAAAGTTAGAGGAGGGCATAGGCAAAATAGGTAACTTGGGATTCTGGGAAACTTCTCTTTCTTAATCTGAACGGACTTTTCCCAGTGTTTTTTAACACAGTAGCCCCAGCAAATGCACAAACACAACCTGAAATCATATACTAAGCCAAGAATAAGAGATAGAAACACAGCACTGCTCCCCACCCTAACTTTGGGGAACAACTGAAAAGATGTGGTGCAAGGGGATGAGCTCCCCTAGGGCATCTCATCGGGGACGTGCCCCCACTCTCTCCTGTACTGGAAGGCCATCAGAGCCTTCCAAAGAGAGTAAAACGGTGGAGCAATGCCTATCATGAGTCGAAGTGAGCGTTTACTTCTTAGTGGTGGAGCAATGCCTATTATGAGTTGAAGTGAGTGTTTACTTCTCAAGTTCTTGGTGAAGCAATGGCTTTCTTGAGCTGAACTGGCAGCTGCTTCCCTCTCCCCCAGGCACGTCCCCCTACTACTGGTAAAAGACAGATATAGCCTTTTTTTAAAAGTTCTTCTTGTTGTTTATTCAGCAACACTGCTGCTTTTAATTCCACCCCTCCTTCATTTATTTATTGATTTATTCCATTTTATATGCATTACTGGCTTATCCTTGGCTCACTTCCTTATGCCCCCAGAAATGTCTGCTGCCTGCCTGCCTGCCTTCCCTCTCTCCTCCCCTGCCCACCTTGCAGGGATGTTGTGTGTGTCTGGCTTTGACTCAGGGGAGAAGTCCTTCCTGTGCTCAAGTTCTAAATCCATTTTTCAAGTGTGGAAGAAGATTCATATAGGTTGATCTCTACTCCCCAATTCATGGCATGTTGGGATTTCCTTTGAAATGGCCCCATTGAGAGGTCTGCAGGTTTAAGCCCCGCCAAAAAACAGGGGATGATGGGACTGCCTTGAGTCTCGGCGTGCGTATGTATCCCTGGATAAGCTTTCATGGTGGCGAGTTTGAGGTTTCTAACGTGCAAATTGACGGAGCTATGGAAAGGGGTGTGAATGGGGTGCCCGATTTTCAAAAATTCCCAAAAAATCAGGGGATGATGGGATTGCCTTGAAACTTGGTGTCCGTGTGGACACATGGATAAGCTATCATGGTGCCGAGTTTGAGGTTTCTAACGTGCAAATTGATGGAGCTATGGAAAGGGGTGTGAATGGGGTGCCCGATTTTCAAAAATTCCCAAAAAATCAGGGGATGATGGGATTGCCTTGAAACTTGGCATCCGTGTGGACACGTGGATAAACTATCATGGTGCCGAGTTTGAGGTTTCTAACATGCAAATTGACGGAGCTATGGAAAGGGGTGTGAATGGAGTGCCCGATTTTCAAAAATTCCCCAAAAATCAGGGGATGATGGGATTGCCTTGAAACTTGGCGTGCATGTGTATACCCCCATGAGGTGTCATGGTGCCAAACGTGAGGTTTCTAACTTGAACCGAAAAAAAGTTGTTTACTTTTTTAGCTTTCAATGCAACCCTATGGGGGGGGAAAACGGAGCTCCGATCCGGATCCGGAGCTCCGAGCGGAGCGGAGCGGAAGTGGGCGGAGCAGGGGCGGGACGAAGCGGCCTGCTCCAAAAATCGTGGATCTGCAAGTGAAGCGGAGCGGGGAGTCCGTGCACACCCCTAATTTTTATTCAATCCAGTGTTTGTCCTGTAAACTGGTCCATTCCTGAAGCAGCTTCTGTTGGGTTGCGTTCTGTTTTTATTTTATTTATTTATTTATTTATTTAATTATTACATTTCTACACCGCCCAATAGCTGGAGCTCTCTGGGCGGTTCACAAAAATTAAAACCATTCAAAGTATAAAACAACAGTATAAAACCGTAATGTAAAATACAATATAAAAGCTCTTTTATTATGAAGATTTTAATTGTGTATTTATTCTGTTTGTTTTTATGAACTGTATTTATGATTAACGGTTATGATTTTATGATTATTGTAATCTTGGCAATAATTACTGTTAGCTGCCTTGAGTGTCATTCTTTTGGGTCCAAAGGTAGGGCATAAATCAGATAAAGAAGTAATAGCCTCAACCATTCTGTCTGCCACCTCCTTCTCTTCCTGCTCTCACACACTGGTCCATGGGGGGCAGGGGAGGATTTCCTAATGTGTTAAATCAAACTTTTGTCATATCACATGTTGGCAAACCAGGATAGTGAACAGTGCTTTCACCACAGTTTCCCAACTCAGATACCGTGGGACACGGTGATTGAACAAATCAAGAAATCTTCTCCCAAGCTGGGCATGTGAGAGAAGGAGGGAATGGGGAGGTAGTCGGATAGAACACTAATCTCTGCTCCAGGACACCATGGGTTGTTGGAGTAGCCGTGTTACTTCCAAACTGGGGCCAATATTTTCAGTTTCACAATAAAATTTTGCATGTCCATTTTTTGAGGATTGCTTCACCTACGTTCTGGATTAATTTATTCTCATTTACATAATTAATATCCCATACCTTCAACATTAAATTAATGTTCCCAAGGCAGCTGTAGTAAGAAACAATAAAAGTACATTTTTAAAAATAGAAATTAATAAATGAAAGCTTACTGACAACGGCAACTAATTAATATTTCATTTATGTCCTGCCGTTCTGGAGGTCAATATGGAAATCAAAAGGGCTTTCAGGCAATCAGTTTGAACAGATCCAGACCTGCCTAGAATCATAGAATCATAGAATAGCAGAGTTGGAAGGGGCCTACAAGGCCATCGAGTCCAACCCCCTGCTCAATGCAGGAATCCACCCTAAAGCATCCCCGACAGATGGTTGTCCGGCTGCCTCTTGAAGGCCTCTAGTGTGGGAGAGCCCACAACCTCCCTAGGTAACTGATTCCATTGTCGTACTGCTCTAACAGTCAGGACGTTTTTCCTGACGTCCAGCTGGAATCTGGCTTCCTTTAACTTGAGCCCGTTATTCCGTGTCCTGCACTCTGGGAGGATCGAGAAGAGATCCTGGCCCTCCTCTGTGTGACAACCTTTTAAGTATTTGCAGAGTGCTATCATGTCTCCCCTCAATCTTCTCTTCTCCAAGCTAAACTTGCCCAATTGATCAAGTTTACACACCCTTCAACATTTTACATATCATTACTTTTTCTTTGTAATAACAAGCAGCATATCAATAATAATAATAATAATAATAATAATAATAATAATAATAATAATAATAATAATAGGAAAGGTGAGCTATTTCCTGAAACAGAAGGATTCCTAATAACTATAAAGGATAACTATAACGGTCCCTGCATATCCACTATATAGATCCTCTGAAGGCAAGCCCCCCCAAGAACAAAAATGCTCTTTTCTGAAATAATTCCAGGGACCAAAACTTCATTGTTAAAAGTTCTCTGTTTCCAATATTTATTTATTTTATTTCTATACCAGCCAATAGCCGGAACTCTCCGGGTGGTTCACAAAAGTTAAAACCCTAAGTACAGCATAAAATATAATATGAAAGCTTAAAAGAAAGGAAAGGAACCTCCCGTGCAAGCATTTGAGTCGTTGCTGACTCCTAGAGGGACGCCTGCTTTCGCTGACGTTTTCTTGGCAGACTTTGTAGTAGGGTGGTTTGCCGTTGCCTTCCCCAGTCGCGGTTACCTTTCCCCCAGCTAGCTGGGTACTCATTTTACCGACCTTGGAAGGATGGAAGGCTGAGTCGACCTGAGCCGGCTGCCTGAGAACCAGCTTCCGTTGGGATTGAACTCAGGCCGTGGGGAGAGTTTCGGCTGCAGTAACTGCCGCTTACCACTCTGCACCACAAACCACGATTCAAAATTGCGACCAGAATTTTTACGTATTACCAGTGAGCTGTGAATATAACATTTTCCCCTGTATCAGAGATGTCTCTGGGAAGTCCATGTGGTTTGAGCCATTGCTTCAGAAGCATGATACCAAGAGTTAAGGCTTGAAGGATGCATAGTGCACATCAATGTTTGATACTAGTAATTGTAGCCCTTTTTTTCCTACCTTACTGGTGTCCGAAGGATGTCTAGATCACCAAAACAACCTAAACAAACACCAACCTTCAATCATTCCATACAGTCTTAAGTAGGGTGACCATATGAAAAGGAGGACCGGGCTCCTGTATCTTTAACAGTTGTATTGAAAAGGGGATTTTAGCAGTTGTCATTTGTATATTTGGAGAACCTGGTGAAATTTCCTCTTCATCACCACAGTTAAAGCTGCAGGAGCCCTGCCCTTTTTTAAATCTGCTCACTCTAGTATAGCTCCTGCACTTCAACTGTGGTGATGAAGAGGAAATTCCACCAGGTTCTCCATATATACAAATGACACCTGCTGAAATTCCCTTTTCTATGCAACTGTTAAAGATACAGGGAGTCAATCCAAGCCTTCAGTTTGGGATGTGGAGAAATTCATTCTGTTCACAATTTAATGCAAATGTACCTAATTGTGCTTTAGGGTAGATTCCTGCACTGAGGGGGGGTTGGACTCGATGGCCTTATAGGCCTCTTCCAACTCTACTATTCTATGATATTGGAAAAATGAGAAACAGAGAATCCGTGATCAGAGCCGGTGCCAGACTATTTTGCACCCTAGGCAAGGCGAGCTACTTGCACCACCACCCCAAATTGCGTGGAAGTCCGAACGTGTGCGCTGAGTGGAGAGCTGGGACTGGCTCACTTCGATTTGGGACCGAGCCGTCTGGAATTCACCGGGACTTACTTCCGTGTGAACGCAACCCGCTATGCATCCTGGCGTCCCGATCCCGTCCGCACGTTTACTCGGGGGAATAAGGCTTCTGAGTAAAGAGGCATAGGCGGATCGGGCCGCACTGGTGCCTCCTGGTGCAACGCTTTCTCGGATGCAAGTCCCGTTGATCCATGCGCGCAGGATCAGGAAGCAGGAGAGTTTGCCTTGCCAGGAGTCCACAAGTCCCTAGTTTTCCTGGGGGAAGGGATGCCTGGACATCGCGGCCTGTTTGGGGAGAGAGGCGAGGCAACCCGGTGCCCTTTTCTCAGGAGTAAGGCAGAGGCTAGCTTGGGCCAGGGTCGAGCTCGCCACGTGCTTTTTCTTCTTCTGGCGGCGGCGGCCTCCCGGCTCTGGGAGGGCGGCTTCCGGGTGGCTAGAGCGGCTCTGGGAGGGCAGCTTCCGGGCGGAAGTCTGAACGTGGACACACACACCCCTGGCATCCCTGGCTTCGCTTCGGCTGGGCGGGTGTGGGGCGGGGCGCCATCTCACCCGCCCAGGCCCAGCTAAATCCTCGGGTCGGGCCGGCTCACAGCCAACAACGCACGTGAGTGCTGCATGGCGCGGCGCCCCTCTTAGCTTGGCGCTCTAGGCAGCCACCTGAGTGGCCTCTACAGTAGCGCCAGCCCTGACCGTGATTGATACGTCCATCCATCCTACCTTCAGTTCTCGGCATTGCCGCGGATTCCTAGCGTGACCACGATGAAGTCACATCACGTCTGTGTTTATCAGTGAACCATGTGTCGACCAGGAATAACGCACGCCTCCCTCGTTTGACACATGAAAAGCATTAACATTGTGTTAAGTGAGCTAACGGCTCATCCAGCAGGAATGAGCGAGCGAGGGGACTTTGAGATGGGTCTGGAGGCAGCGTGCGGGAGTCTGGCAAACCGCCCTCCCCTTGAGGGATTCTGAAACGTTCGCTTTAAACTATGCACTCGACTGCAACATGTTATGCTTTTGTTTTTATTTTTATCTTCTCTGTACCGCAAAACATCTGCGCATGACATCACCCAGCGCCGGACTTCCAAAATACTAAAAAAAGTTGCAATTTGGTATGCAACAGCAGTGTTGAGAGGTCTGGTACCAAAATAAAAGCTGATCAGGGCTGGCGGACGGCCCACGTCTCGATTGCCATTCAGGCAAGGCTTCAAAAACAGTCACTAAGTACAGCTCCAGTGTGCAGGAGGCCATCAAGCCGCTATTCTAGCTGGCAATTTGCTCAGACTAGAGAGCCAAGACTGGGCTGGCCATTATATAAGACCTGCAAGGCCCCTCTAGGCTCCCCAGATCGGCTGATCTGTCCAGGTTGACAAGCTCCGTTTCAGCTTCCAACTATTATCAGGGTGGTGCCGTATAACCCCAATGTCCGTAGAACATCCACGGTTCCCTCTGCCTGCAAGTACAGCTACCAGATTCCCTGGTTTGATCCTGTTGATGCCCTCCAAAGTCATCTCGAACTAGGTAGGGTGATTCACACACCAGATCACAGAGGTTAGGCCTCATCTAGAGTATTGTGTCCAGTTCTGGGCTCCACAATTCAAGAAGGACGCAGACAAGATGGAGCATGTTCAGAGGAGGGCAACCAGGATGATCAGGGGTCTGGAAACAAAGCCCTATGAAGAGAGACTGAAAGAACTGGGCATGTTTAGCCTGGAGAAGAGAAGATGGAGGGGAGACAGGCTAGCATCCCTAAAGCATTGGTTTTATCCTGGTTGCGCTTTTTATACTGTATTTTGTAATTGTGTTTTAAACTGTTGGGTGTTTTACTGTGGTTTTAATTTTTGTGAACCGCCCAGAGAGCTTCGGCTATTGGGCGGTATAAAAATGTAATAAATAAATAAATAAATAGCACTCTTCAAGGACTTAAAAGGTTGTCCCACAGAGGAGGGACAGGATCTCTTCTTGATCATCCCAGAGTACAGGACACGGAATAATGGGCTCAAGCTACAGGAAGCCAGATTCCAGCTGGACATCAGGAAAATCTTCCTGACTGTTAGAGCAGTACGACAATGGAACCAGTTACCTAGGGAGGTTGTGGGCTCTCCCACACTAGAGGCCTTCAAGAGGCAGCTGGACAACCATCTGTCAGGGATGCTTTAGGGTGGATTCCTGCCTTGAGCAGGGGGTTGGGCTCAATGGCCTTGGAGGCCCCTTCCAACTCTATGATTCTATGAACACAGGAGCTGCCTTGATGGGTCTCACCAAGGGATGCATCTGGCCCAGTATTGTCTTTCTGTTTAACAGAAAATGCCAGTTGACTGAAAGTTTCAAGCAGTGCATGAAGGTGATACCCACCCATAACCATTTATCCCCAGCAGGTAGAAATCAGGTCAGTCCTTTGAAAAGAGCTTCCATTTAGCCATCATGGTCAATAGCCATGGACAGATGTCTCGCCCTCCGTGGATTTGTCTAATCCTGCCTTTCATTGTGATTGAACCTACAGCCAGTCAAGCTTCATTGCAGGGGTCTTCACATGTTACACTGAACATGGCTCCACACTATCTGTACAACATTTCAGTGGTTGGAGACCTCTTAGACGTTACAGGACCCCCCTCAGTCATTCCAATTGTTCTTTTCTGTCTCTTTTTCAGCTCTATGACGCTGCTTTTGAGAGCCAGCAACCAGGGCTAAATTTAATCACCTTTCTGTTGGAGGCAGACAGCCTCCTTGAGTTCTCTCCACCACCAGCTATGTCCCTTTCTCCTCCTGACACTGCCGGAGGACGTGCGCAACAGTCTCCTTTTCCCGTTAATCTTACCCTCTGTTTCTTGGAAGTCTTGAAGGGGATCTGCACTACTGCTTTTAAAGCGCTTTAAAGCACTTTGAAAACGTTTTGAAACCTGTATATGCCGTGTGTCCTGGGCCCCAACAGTTGTCAAAACTGTTATAAAGCGCTTTAAAGCAGTAGTGTAGATTAGGGGTGTGCACAGACCCCCCCACTCCGCTTCACTTTAAGATCCGCCATTTTCGGATCGGCCCGCTCCGCCCCGCCCCCACTCCGCCTGTGCCCACTCCGCTCCGCTCGGAGCTCCGGATCCGGATCGGAGCTCCGGTCCCCCCCATAGGGGGGGTTACCGGGCCCTGCCGCCATCGCCGCCCATGCGGCGACGGCGGAAGAGCCCGGTAAGGGACCAAGGGGGAGGGGGCCTTACCTGCCTCCGTCCGCGGTCCGTCACTGTCTTCAATTGAGCCCGTGGTTCCACCAGGAAGTCTGGGCCGCAAGTGCGGCCCAGACTTCCTGCTGGAACCACGGGCTCAATTGGAGACGCTGACGGACCGCGGACGGAGGCAGGTAAGGGAGAGGAGGGCAGGGGGCGTTACCGGGCCCTGCTGCTGTCGCCGCATGGGCGACAGCGACAGCGGCAGGGCCCGGTAAACCCCACTTACCTTTCCAGTGGAGCTCCGGATCGAGGCGAAGGATCCGCCTTCACCTCGATCCTCTTCGCCACGCTCCGCCGGCCCCCCAATCCTCTTCGCCTCCGCCTTAAGGGCAGGCGAAGCCCCCCGCTCCGCTACTGCTTCTCCGGTCCGATTAGAAGCGGAGCACATCCCTAGTGTAGATCCCCCCCTGGTACCTGGTATCGAGGGCTGTTCCCTTCCTGCTCACTTGTCCAATACATGCACTTGTGAAAACAGTTTTGCCTAAATATACGTTTTTGCAAGCAATTGTCCTATTACAGTATATTTTAATGCTATTTCCCATAAAATACACATTTTGGTATGCATTTTTTTATTATTATTATTATTATTGGAGAACTCCACTGCAAAATTTGGAGAAGAACGAATTTTGAAGGATAGCTGAGTTTTGACTCTCGTATTTTGTTTTCAATGTTAAGTGAGTTCTTGTGAAAGTGTGAACTGAATGAATTTCTCCCTATCCTTAACCCACTGCCTGCCCACCCCATCTACATGTATTCCGCAGAGGGTTTATTCAGCATCGCATCAGCACGAAGCTTATATGAAATCAAAGTGAGTTTAAAATTATTCTTAAGCCACCGTTAAGGTTAAAACCCTTTCAAGGCAATGAATTTTACATGTGAAAGCTCCAGACATGAAACGGGGAACCACGTCGCACAGAAAAAGCTGGCGTCCATGCAGTTTGTATGCTCAGAGGCGCCATGCTCAAATGATGCTAAATGTGCATAGGCCGGGGAGAGGGTTTCACAGTTAGCAGGTTTGAGCCTGCTCACCTCCCAAGGCACGTGCTCAGTACATACACATCTAATGCATACAGGTATAGTTGTCAAAGAAATCCGTAGTGGAATCAAATGAGTTCCAATTTTTATTTTTATTTATTTATTTATTGCATTTATATACCGCCCCATAGCCAAAGCTCTCTGGGCGGTTTACAAAAGTTAAAAACAGTGAACATTTAAAAGTATACAAAAATTTAAAACCATCAAAAACATAAACAGTATGAAAACAGTATCCATTTTAAAGCAACAGTTCTGGGGTCAATTATTATTATTATTATTATTATTTATTTATTTATTTATTTATATAGCACCATCAATGTACATGGTGCTGTACAGATAACACAGTAAATAGCAGGACCCTGCCGCGTAGGCTTACAATCTAATAAGTTGTAGTAAACAATAAAGAGGGAAGGAGAATGCGAACAGGCACAGGGAAGTGTAAACAGGCACCGGGTAGGGTGAAGCTAAACAGTATAGAGTCAGAACAAACTCAATATTTGAAGGCTATAGGGAAAAGAAAAGTTTTTAGCTGAGTTTTAAAAGCAGTGATTGAGTTTGTAGTTCTCAAGTGTTCTGGAAGAGCGTTCCAGGCGTAAGGGGCAGCAGAAGAAAAAGGACGAAGCCGAGTAAGGGAAGTGGAGGTCCTAACAAACTTAGCGTTGTTAAGTGCTGTTAAATGCCTGGGAGAAGAGAAAAGTCTTGACCTGGAGCCAAAAAGATAACAATGTTGGCACCAGGCGAGCCTCATCAGGGAGATCATTCCATAATTGCGGGGGGCACCGCTGAAAAGGCCCTCTCCCTATGAATCCGCACGGTGGATTCCACAGCAGACCAGTCTTTCTGAGATGCATGGATTCGTTGGACATGCAGAACTTTTATTAAAAAATATATATCTGGAATTTCACACAAATTTAGTTGTAGAATAATAATAATAATAATAATAATAATAATAATAATAATAATAATAATAATAATATATTTCTTACCTGCCTCTCCAATTGCATTGAGGCGGGGAACAACAGCAAGCTTAAAATACATAAAATACTGATTAAAAACGTAGTATATATGCTGTTAAAAACATACTAAAAGCATACTAAAAGTATCCTAAAATTCTACTGGCCAGGCAAAGAAGTGCTTTGTTTCCTAAAATACATTAGATTCTGCTGGAAACACTAGCTGGAATTGTGTGTTTCCCTCATAGGCTAAAATATGCATGGGGGGGTTGTAGATTTTTTGGGGGGAGTGTCATTTACACAAGTGCAAATTTGTGCAAATGCAAATTCAGGAAATCCAGTTCTGGCACATGATAGAACAAAAGGAACTTGGCAATCCACAAAATGCAGACGGAACAAAATTCCGTCTGCATCCCTAACATTAGGCTTCTGTCAGCTGATAGGGACAGAAAGGAGTGCTTAGATAGGATGGCCATGTGTCCTCTTTTACAGAGGATAGTCCTCTATTTGAAGAGCTGCCAAAGGACCATTTTCAATTTGAAGGTATCCTCTATTTGAAGAACTATCAGATGACAGCCCTGCTCTAGATTGAGCCCTAGCTCTTTGCAAGCAAATACAGTAGCGTTGTCAATTTCGCAAGTAAATGGTCAAGCACACAGGTTTCAGTCCAATGGGCTGCAGGCTAAGACAGGGGTGGTCAACATATCAGGCCAAGATCAAGACACAGTTTGGCAGACATATACATTACACAGTCCAGAAGCAGGGTCAAGAAACAGTCCAAGGGTCAGCAGCATGGTGCATCAATCACAAGGCAAGGTATCTGACACTAGAGCTGGTAGAGACATTGTTTCCATCAGCTCTCAAATTGCCAGTGAGAGCTGATATAGTTAGAGCTACTTGAGCCCCACCCTATGCTCAGCTGCATCATGTTAGAGGCTTGACAGATGCGAGCCCATCTCATGAGTAGTCCTCTTCACTAAGCAAGCACTTCTTTGCCTGGCCACCATCCTATCATGGATTCTAAAGTGCCGCCGTTCTCTGGGCTTAGGTGGTGTCCCAACATCTCCTTCTGCTTCAGCAGCTGGGCTCTCTGCCTCTCTAGGAGACAGATTCAAAGGTATCACTCCTGAGGGCCCCGGACAATCTTGGCTAGTACCAGGGTCTCCTTAGGAGCCAATTGGCTTGGAAAGTCCTCTGAAGATGATGGCAGTAGCGGCGTGACAACTGGGACCATTACACCACATTCCTCAGAGAGAGGCATTCCGCCTTGGATTCCCGGAGTGAGAACTGCCATCTTGAAGATTATCATTCCCCGCTCTCTCCTCCTCTGCCCATATCCCACACATTTATTTTAGTCTCTTTCTCAACATCGATCTCTGGGCTTTTACATTTTCTCAGCCAGACCTAACTCGCCTTCTCGATTTGATGGAGGCCTTTAATTATTGTTTGAGCAAAACAAAGTGACTCGAGAAGGCTGAAGTGTGCATGGCAGCAGGGAACAGGAGGGGACAGGAACAGAATCCCACTCTCCAGCGACCCATTGCACTCCACTTCTCCTCCTTCATTATGGCCCAAGAATGCTTGTGGTTGCATATGTGTGGTTCTCCTCTGTCATTAGGCTGGGATCGATGGTGCTGGAAGGGAAGGAGGTTGCACAGCTAATTGCAAGATGCTATAAAACCAGGATGCTGGGGAAGGGAGAGCTGGCATTTGGTTCCAATTAAGAAAAGTGCAGGCTTAAGGACAAGCAAAGCCTTTCAGCTCCACCTGCCCCTGCCCACTTCTTTCCCTGTTTTTCTCACCAGAAGACAAATGTATACAAACTAGAGAGGGCATAAAGAAGGGGGGGTGAAGTTATATTTGGCTGTGTGTGTGCGTGCGTGCGTGCGTGCGTGCGTACGTGTTGTATCCGGTGTTTCAGCACTGAGTGCAAAAGGAAAAGGAAGGGGGAAAACACATTGTCATTAGCTTTGAGCAGCGGCCACAGGACTTGTCAGCTTTCATTTTGAAAAACAAGCTTCTAGCTCTTAGGATTGAAGCAACAGAGGGCTTAGCTAGATTGGGGTGATATCCCTGGGATCACCCAGGGATCGTCCTTGTGCATCCACATGACGCACAGGGCATCCCGGGAGCAGGGAGGAATGATCCCTCCCTTTTCCTGGGATATCACCCTACCCTTTAATCCCGCTTTTTCCACGCTCTCGGGATGATCCCGAGAACGCGGAACGTGTGGGTGGGCCTCGCGGTTTGTCCCAGCTCTTCAGTAACCATGAAGAGCCGGGAGGTGGGCACAAGGCTCTGTGCCCTTCAGGGGTGGGGTGGGAGCAGGGAAATTAATTTTTATTTTTTTAAAAAACCTCATCTTTTGCACACAAGTGCTCATGCGCTCCGCCCTTTTAAAAATTTGTTTATTTATTTATTACATTTTTATCCCGCCCAACAGCCGAAGCTCTCTGGGCGGTTCACAAAAGTTAAAACCACGAAGAGCATAATAAAACAACCAACAATCTAAGAACACAAATACAAAATACAATATAAAAAGCACAGCCAGGAGAAAACCACACAAAAACAGCTTGGCGGGCCTGACGTCCTGTTCCTCGTTGGTTGTCGCGCACCGCGTGTAGACAGAGGGGAGATCTTGCGATAAACATATTGCGAGGTCATACCTCCCTCCGTCGCTCTAGACCAGGTAGGTCTAGCCATGGCCAGAGTTGTAAAGGTGAGGTGGTGGCGGGAGAATCAGCAGGGCAGCAGCTTGGCCAGGTTCTCTGGGTCCCAGCTCAAAGCTACAGGTGGTCGGGATGAGGCGTCTTTCATTCCGTCATTCGCTCATTGACGGAATGGGCCGTTTTTAAAACAAGAATTTCATTCTGCTTATGCCAATTCACAGTAGAAACACGTTGCATTAGTTCATGTGAATCAGTGCTCATCCACACGGATGAGCACTGATTCACATCAACTAATGTGACGCAGTAGTAACATGAATTAGTGAAAGTAGAATGGAATTCTGTTTTTTAAATGAAGTGGATTAGTGCATTTGCACAAGTGCCCATTAACACTAATGCCAATTAATGCCAATCACCCCATAAACTGAAAAACTAGTCTCCAAGTCCCCAGGATCCACAAGACTCATAAGAAGCTCTTCCCCTGCAGAATCTGCAGGTCGGACTGATGGAATCCAAACTCATAGAATCATAGAATAGCAGAGTTGGAAGGGGCCTACAAGGCCATCAAGTCCAACCCCCTGCTCAATGCAGGAATCCACCCTAAAGCATCCCTGACAGATGGGTGTCCAGCTGCCTCTTGAAGGCCTCTAGGGTGGGAGAGCCCACAACCTCACCAGGCAACTGATTCCATTGTCGTACTGCTCTAACAGTCAGGAAGTTTTTCCTGATGTCCAGCTGGAATCTGGCTTCCTTTAACTTGAGCCCGTTCTTCCGTGTCCCACACTTTGGGAGGATCGAGAAGAGATCCTGGCCCTCCTCTGTGTGACAACCTTTTAAGTATTTGAAGAATGCTATCATGTCTCCCCTCCATCTTCAATCTTTTGATTCAATCTTTTGGACTCATTTGATTCCATTGCGAAATTCTCCAAGAACCCTACTCAAAGCTTGGTCTTGATGCATTCCTATTCCCAATTGTGCCCTCCTTTCGAATGGAAAAAAATACACATTTGGGTGCATGTTTTTAAAAGTGCACACCCAAATGCATAGTTCCCCCCCTCCCCATTAACTAAAATGTGTAAAAGTTTCCAAAATGTCCATTTTTAAACTGCTTGTGTGTTTTTTTCTAAAGTGTGCATTTTGCAGCTAGGTACTGCAAGCTTGGAAAAGCATGAACTTTACCCACAAAATGCGCTTATGTCCAACGGGTGCAGACGGAGCAAGTTCTGGTCTTAAACAAATGGGAACAAAATCTGCATACATTCCTAGCATGAGGCTGACATTTGGAGAAATAGCTCAGGAGGTAGCTTCCGATCTTACGTCGCTCTCTTCCATGGCGTTACCCAAGGGAAAGTATTTATGGACAGCAGGCTCAGGACAGTTGAAAGAAAGGTGCCTGCACACATAACATGACAGACAACATAGCCTCAAGTCCTGTATCTTCGCCAGTGCAACCGAAGTAGAGCGGAGCCGTGGCAGGCTTACAGACCAGTCACATGGGCTAAACAGGAGGGATTACAGAGAATATATCATGGGATACTGCCTAAACCATCTCTTCATTTGGGTCAGAGAATCTCCTTAAGGTGACCCTAGGGAAAGGAAGACAGGGCTCCTGTACCTTTAACAGTTGTACAGAAAAGTGAATTTCAGCAGGTGTCATTTGTATGCATGCAGCACCTGGTGAAATCTCCTCTTCTTCACCACAGATTAATAATAATAATAATAATAATAATAATAATAATAATAATAATAATAATTTATTGATTTGTTACCTGCCTCTCCATCCGGATCAAGGCGGGGCACAACACAAATGCAAATGCCATAAAATACATATAATTAAAACATTTGAAATTAATACATCATTAAAAGCAGCACATTATTAAAAGGCATCTTAAAATTCCACTGGGTAGGCCTGCCAGAAGAGATCGGTCTTTATAGCTTTCTTAAAATACGGAAAACTGTTAAATTGACAAATCTCACCCTTCAGGTCATTGCATAATCTGGGAGCGGCAGAAGAAAAGGTCCTCTGGGTACTAGTTGTCAGCCTTGTTTTTGTTGGCTGGAGTAAATTCTTCCTGGAGGACCTGAGTGTGCTGGGCGGATTGTACGGGAGAAGGCGATCCCGCAGGTAGCCTGGACCCAAACTATGTAGGGCTTTAAAGGTGATAACCAACACTTTATACTTTGCCCAGAAGCAAAGCTGCAGGACCCCTGCCCTTTTTCGTATCTGGTCATTCTAGAATCATAGAATAGCAGAATTGGAAGGGGCCTACAAGGCCATCGAGTCCAACCCCCTGCTCAATGCAGGAATCCACCCTAAAGCATCCCTGACAGATGGTTGTTCAGCTTCTAGTATAACTGCTGCAGCTTTAACTGTTGTCCTTCGCCGTAGCTAGACCTAAGGTTTATCCCTGGATCATCCAGGGGTCAAACCTGTTCATCTAGGTGACACACAGGGGATCCATTGCTCAGGCAGGGGCGAACGCTGGATGATCCCAGGATAAACCTTAAGTCTAGCTGTGGCCCTTCTTTCCATATGGTCACCCTAGTCTTCCTGAGTAAGTTTAATCAGAAAAATGCAAGAATTACACAGCTTCCATGCTCTGGTGGCTCAGGAGATTCCTGCAGTAATGCACTGAGATCTGACAATTCAGGGACTGTACCATTCCTGGACTCATGAAAACCAGCTCTTCGTGGTGTTCTCACAAACCCCACAAAGAGAGAGAGATACGGCATTTTGAGGGGCAGTTGGGAAGTCATTGTGAAACGGAGGAGCTTTTTGACAGTAACACAAGTGAGAGGAATGTTGAAAGGACTGTCTTGGCTTAGCTAGACCATTCAAGTTGAGGCTCCTGATGGTTTCTTGCAACTGTGTACACCAACCATGATGTGCTGGGAGGGACAAGTCTCAAGAAACAGATGAGCTTTCCTTGAACGCTTGCTGAGAAAAGCTCGTAAACCCTGAGCGGATTCCAAATCGAACAGAGGGCAATTACTCCAACACTATATATAACCAAAGACTCGTGTGGATCGATTGCTCCTCTCTCCATTTAAATGGGCTCTTGAAACGTTTTTTTATTGACACTCATGTGGTGAAGCTGCTCCTATTGTGATGGTGAGAATATTCTGTTGCTAGGATGCCATCAACGTGCATTTCCCAGAGGGCTAGACGTATTAGTCTATTGCAGCAAACCCCAACCAAAACTCTTGCGGTACCTTAAAGATGAACAGATTTATTCTGGCATAAGCTTCAGTAGACTATGACCTTCGCTAGACGACGGGTTAGCCTGGGCTGATACCCGGGATCGCCGCTGTGCGCCCAGATGATGCACAGGGGATCCCGGGCTCAGGCAAGGGTAACCCTCCCTTGCCCCGGGGTAACGGGCACCACTTTTGGCCCGGTATTTGCCACGGCCTCAGGCTGAGCCTGAGATCACGAGCTTGTAGACCGTTCCATCGCTTTTCCCGGCTACCACAATTACTCGCGAGTAGTGGCAGATGGGGTGCAGCGCTCCTCAGGAGGGGGAGTAGGGAAAGCCATTAACTTTTTTTTAAAAAACCACTTACCTGAGCGCACGAGCAGGGCCGGTGCCAGACTATTTTGTGCCCTAGGCAAGGTGCGCTACTTTCACACACACACACACACACACACACACACACACCCAAAAATACCAACTTTGATTTTTAAGAACTTCTGTTTCCTGGAAAATATAAGAAGCACAAAATTTGAAACTGCTAAATTTATTTTAAAGTGCAAGAAATACGTCATGCCAATTATAGCAAACAAATTGGAAAGGAACGTCTATGGGTCTAAAATGCATTATTTAATAGGAATATCACCTCCAAATCATCCCCCCAACTCACACGCGCACGCACACACACACACACTCAGCATCACTCACTCCAAACAAATACACGCCTGAACACATGCATTCACTCAAAGACCCCCTGCACCCCATTCACCCATACATTCTCTCTCTCTCTCTCTCTCTCTCTCTCTCTCTCTCTCTCTCTCTCTTCCGGGTGCATTCTGGAAGTCTGAACGTGGAGCCGCCCCACCCCCACCCCAGCGTCCCTTGCTTCGCTTCTGCTGGGTGGGCACGGGGCGCCATCTCGCCCGCCCAGGCCCAGCTGAATCCTTGGGCCGGGCCAGCTCACAGCCAACACGCGTGAGTGCTGCGCTGTGCCCGGCACCCCTCTTAGCTTGGCGCTCTAGGCAGCCACTTGAGTGGCCTCTATGGTAGCACCGGCCCTGCGCACGAGCATTCGTGCGCATGGCCACCTTAAGACAAAAAAATGGCGGATGCGACAGGGTCCTTTCTTGACCTCGTCGCGCCTGAGGTGTAGGCTATGTCAAGAGCCCGCGATAGTTGCATCACGGGCTCTCCCCTCCTTACCACCGGATTATCAGGTAGGTCTAGCAAAGGCCTATAGCCCACTTTCTCAGCTGTATTATGAAAAGTTTATATGCAGTACATATGATGCTGGTGGGAAAGGAATTATATACAGTGAGAGCAGAAGAAAATTCAATGCAGGAAGTGGCAATCACATTATTAAAAGCGCTGATTCACAGTACAGTTATTGCTGGCAGCAAACTAATCCTGGAACTATTTAGGCCAATTAACACATGTAGGGCCTGTTCAGACGTCACACTAAGCCACGGTGGTGGCCGAGGGAAACCACAACCACAATGGCTACTTTAACCACCCCAGGGAACCACCCTCTGAAGTGGGGTAAAGGGCCTTTGGGATGGCTTGCCATGTCATCTCTCAGGCTCCCCATGGTTAAAAATGTCCGTTCCACAAAAAAAAAAAAAAAAAAAAAAAACAGTGACCATAGAGATGGCTGCCTAGAGCAGCCGCAATCTCTGATGATGCTCTAGCCAGCGCGGACTTTCTCTATGGTTGAGATTGCTGCACGCCAGCTACAGCATTCGGCATGGCCTGATTCCTGCTGCAGTGGCTGCTGGGCTATGCAACTGCAGTGACAGGAGGACAAGAGACTAACCACAGAGCGGGGAGAGGTAAAGGAACCATGCATGGTTTCGTGGTTGTCTGATGGATGCATGCTTCATGGTTTCTTTAACTCCCCACCCCATAGTTCCACTAACCACCCTCCCTTCATCCGTGTGTGAACAGGCCCATAGAATGATAAAAAAAAAAAATCCTCTATCCTGATTCAAGACCTGTTGATGAATTCCAACTCAGCGCTCTCTCATTCTAATCTCCCTTCGAAATTTCTTTGCTCCACAATGGCCACTTTGAGATCAGTGACAGACTGTCCTCCTGAAAAGGTGAAGTGTTCTGGCAGTGGCCTCATCTACACCAACCAGGAGATTGCACAACCTAGGGAGGTTGTGGGCTCTCCCACACTAGAGGCCTTCAAGAGGCAGCTGGACAACCATCTGTCAGGGATGCTTTAGGGTGGATTCCTGCACGGAGCAGGGTTGGGCTCGATGGCCTTGTAGGCCCCTTCCAACTCTGCTATTCTATGATTCTATGATTCTATGAAAGTGGTATATAAAAGGCGGGAGCCACACGGCTGCTTTATAGCGGCATCGAAGTGCACTGACCACTGTTGGGGCCCATGGACACAGACCGTATGCCGCTTTCATGCCATTTTCATACTGCTATGTCCTGCTTGGTTGTGGCTCCTGCTTTTTTTATACCGCTCTCATGCTGCTTTCATTGTGCAATATCCTGCTTGGTATAGATTAGGCCCTAACGTTCCTTGTGCATAGGCAGGAGGGAGGGTCAGGCTGTGGCTGGGGGAGAGAAAGGCCTAATCTACACCAGGCAGGGTATTGCACTATGGCCTTAGCTACACGGGACTCTATCCCGGTGCGTCCACATGACGCAAAGGGGATCCTGGGATCAGGGAGGGATGATCCCTCCGTTGCTCCGGGATCTCGCCCTACACTTTAGGCCTGGTTTTTCCACAGTCTCAGGCTGAGCCCAAGACCCCGGAACATGTGGTATGGTGTCGCAGTTTGTCCCGGACCCTCGCAGTTCCTTGCTAGGAGCCGGAACCCGCGCACGGGGCGCGGAGCTCCTCAGGAGCTCTGCACCCATCGGGGGTGGGGTGGGGGGAGCGGGGAATTTATTTTTAAAAAAGGACTTACCTTTTGCACAAGAGCACTCGTGCGCTCCTGTCGCTTAAAAAAATGGCGGGCGCAATGCCTCTCCCTCTGAGACCATCGTGCGCCGCGTGTGAACAGAGTGTGAACTCCTTTGCACTAAACCGCTAGGTCTAGCTGAGGGTATGAAAGCAGTATAAGGGATGTGTCAATGGGTCTGAACAGTTGTCATTGCACTTCCATGCCACTAACATATAACGATCTATTTGTGTGCATTTTTCAAAAAGTGTGAATATTGAAGCATAACTGAGTTTTGGTTCCTGCTTTGGTTCAGGAAGGGCAAATCAGACAGTTTTGGATTCAAATGCAAACGGAACTAATTTCTCCTTCGTCCTGAACAGCGGGATACCTGAAAGAATTGAAAAGGCTATAGGGCAACAGCAGCAGGCCAGACAGCAGAAGGTTATAGTAGTCAAGGTGGGATCTATTCTAGATATTCCTTATGAATGATCAGATTGTGTGAAGGGGTCTGGACCTTCAGGGGGGAGGTAGGCAATACCTGGAGGTTTATCTTTTCATCTGAGACTACTCTTTAGTCTCAGGAGGCTGGTACTATGTTCTGCCACCAGGTGTAGCCTTTTGTCATGTCTAACCCTACTGCCCCTGTTTTGGGAGAAGGTGTTTCAGGTAATCAGAATCAGATTCAGAACTAGAAGACGCAGCGCCAGACACCAGCCAGCCTGTACCAGTAGGGGAGGAGGCTCTCACGGGCAGTTCCCCAGCCGGAAGTCAGCCCCCTCCAGAGCTTATCTCCTCAAGTCCAAATCCTACACACTCAGTGGGAAGTGATGTTTCTTCTGGAGGAGAGCGCCCCGACAAGCTAGCTGATGCTAGGGTCCACCAGAAGCTTAAACGCACGGAGCGGAAGGAAGGCTTGAGAAAGTCGGTTCAATTATGCCAGAACCTGCCTCCGCACCAGGCTCTTTGAAGTTAAGGGCGTTTGGGAAGTGGCTTCCTATTCTTCTTGAGTGGACAATTGTCTTGCATAGTTTTGCCTAGGGGGGGCATTTCCAAGAGGTTAGACTCTCTTCAGATAGAAGAGACTTTGTTGCTTATTTATTATTTATTTGTTTATTTATTACATTTTTATACCGCCCAATAGCCGAAGCTCTCTGGGTGGTTCACAAAAATTAAAACCATAATAAAACAACCAACAGGTTAAAAGCACAAATACAAAAAAAAAGTATAAAAAGCACAACCAGGATAAAACCACACAGCAAAATTGATATAAGATTAAAATACAAAGTTAGAACAGTAAAATTTAAATTTAAGTTAAAATTAAGTGTTAAAATACTGAGAGAATAAAAAGGTCTTCAGCTGGCGACGAAAGGAGTACAGTGTAGGCGCCAGGGGGACCTCTCTGGGGAGCTCATTGCACAACCGGGGTGCCACAGCAGAGAAAGCCCTCCTCCTAGTAGCCACCTGCCTCACTTCCTTTGGCAGGGGCTCACGGAGAAGGGCCCCTGTAGATGATCTTAAGGTCCGGGCAGGTACATATGGGAGGAGGCGTTCCTTCAAATAACCTGGCCCCAAACCATTTAGGGATTTAAATGTCAATACCAGCACTTTGAATTGGGCCCGGACCTGGACGGGCAGCCAATGAAGTTGTAAAAGGACTGGCGTAATGTG
The DNA here is from genome assembly GCF_023053635.1 of Elgaria multicarinata webbii. NCBI lineage: Eukaryota > Metazoa > Chordata > Lepidosauria > Squamata > Anguidae > Elgaria > Elgaria multicarinata. Next base: position 4,836,948 of record NC_086171.1, on the reverse strand, counting down.
ATCTCGCCAGCCAGTCCCTGTTAGTAAACGGGCTGCCCTGTTTTGTATCAGCTGAAGCTTCCGGACCGTTTTCAAAGGCAGCCCCACATATAACGCATTGCAGTAATCCAAACGAGAGGTTATCAGAGCATGAATAACTGTAGCTAGGCTATCTCTGTCCAGATAAGGGCGTAGTTGGTATATCAACCTAAGCTGAAAAAAGGTGCTCTTTGCCACTGAGTTCACCTGTGCCTCAATTGACAGTTCTGGATCCAAGAGCACCCCCAAACTACGGACCCGATCCTTTAGGGAGAGTGCAACCCTGTCCAGGACAGGGCAAACATCACCTCGCCGGACAGATGAACCACACGCTAATAGTACCTCTGTCTTGTCTGGATTGAGTCTCAGTTTGTTAGCCCTCATCCAGTCCATTACCGTGCCCAGGCACTGGTTCAGAACAGTCACTGCCTCACCTGGGTTTGATGAAAAGGAAAGGTAGAGCTGGGTGTCATCCGCATATTGATGACACCTCAGTCCACATCTCCGGATAACCTCCCCCAGCGGCTTCATGTATATGTTAAACAGCATAGGGGATAAGATAGAGCCCTGTGGAACCCCATGGTTTAGGAGCCATGGCACAGAGCAATAATCCCCCAGCACCACCTTCTGGAATCAGCCATCCAAGTAGGAGCGGAACCACTGCAACGCAGTACCTCCAACTCCCAGCTCAGACAACCTATCCAGAAGGATACCATGGTCGATGGTATCGAAGGCTGCTGAGAGGTCCAGGAGAACCAACAGGGTCACAATCCTGTCTCTCTCCCGACAGAGGTCATCCCACAGGGCGACCAAGGCAGTTTCCGTTCCAAAACCAGGCCTGAAACCCGATTGAAATGGACCTAGATAATCCGTTTCATTCAAGAGTGCCTGGAGTTGTTCTGCAACCAGGACAACTTAATAAAAGCTTTGTGGATTACTTAGTAAGCCTCGTCATTTGCCTCCCATCGAAAGCAGGAGTTTTCTGAGAAACACGATACCTTTGCGTTTGACTTAGTTCTCTGTTCTGTAATGCTGTGTTCTCTCACTAGGTGTCACTGTTTGGCATATTCCACTTACAAGGGTAACTGCTCTGCTCTGTAATGCTGCATTCTGACCAGCATCACCCCGAACGCTTCAACTTTTAAAACACAAGTTTTAAAGGAGATTACATCAGAAATAAGCACACATATCACCTTTATCTCTGCAAAAGGAAAGGTGGAAAGTTTCTGAAGCCAGAGGGATGCCAAGCAGGACCATCCACTGTCTCTTGCAGATTGTGCATTCAGGTTTCCATACATAGGAATGTGGCTGTGTTTTCTTTTATACTATGCACCACCTATATTTCAATCCCAACTGTTAAAGTTTGGATGAAAGTGCATGTTTGCATGCAACTAGCATTCCTCTTGACATGGGTCATGCCATTGAGATGTGCTATTTGCATAATTCAGAACAGTTATTTTTTTTTAAAAAAAAATGCAAGTCAAGAGACAAATGGACAAGCCCAAGTGCAATTGCATAGCTAATTGCCAAAGCATTTGGCCCAGGAATGCAAAACAAGCAAACAAAAAAGCCCTTGGGGATGAGTGAAGCCAGATGTAGCTGTGTTATCTATTTGCTTTCTTAATTCCCCCTCTAACAGGGACCGTTGTTTCTCTGGCAATCCTAGGGAAACAGAACATGACAACAGAGAAATCCACTTCAGCTTAATTTACAGATGTCATGGGACTTAGAGCTGAAGCGAAATCGCTTCCAAAAGTTCTCTGTGCATGTTTATGTTGAATATTCTCTTGTCGCTTTAAAATTTGATATCTGCATTTGACATCCAATGCTATTTGATCAGTTGGCAGGCCATGGTCTTTGGCAATAGAATCATAGAATCATAGAATAGCAGAGTTGGAAGGGGCCTACAAGGCCATCGAGTCCAACCCCCTGCTCAATGCAGGAATCCACCCTCAATAGTTGATGCATGGCTTGCAAAAGCATTTTACAGTATTCTTTGGCTTTATTTAATTGTTTGCCTGGGCTGTTCTTGAGATTTAGATTTTGGAAGTATCCGGTCATTGACATGCAATGGTGTCCAACAGCATTTGGTAGGTACCATGCAATGGCATGTAGGATCTGATGATGTTTGAAGGATGAGGGGCACGTTTAGAGACAGAAGGAGGGGAGCGTTGTGCTATCCCCTCTCCCAATATAATTGGCTTTGCAAAATATCATGCCCAGCACTTACTCAAGAACTAACTGCTTTCCCAAGGGCTATATTTTGATTGCGGGTTCTCTCCCTACTGCCACACTATAGTCAGATTGGGTGGAAATTTCAAAAGTCTCTGTGGAAAGGGAGGATAGCTATCTGCTAGAGTCCTTGATTTGCAAGCAGCAGGTCCCTGAATTGATCCCTGGAAAACCTCCCGTCAAAAGTGGTACATGCCCAACAAGTAGTGATTGGGGAGAGAAATGTGTCTGATGCATATTTTAATGGGAGCTTAGTGAATTTATACTTTCCAAACCAATTTGCACAACGAAACACAGCTATATTTTTATAGTCACACTTTCCCGAAAGTTGTGATCTAGTTCTCCAGTCAGAACATGCGTGCAAAAATGCATGTATTGGGGAACAGTGCGCACAAAACTCTGGATATAAGTGAAAATAAGCATATTATATTCGGGACAATTGCTTGCAAAATATGTGCCATTTATTTATTTTATTACATTTATATATCGCCTCATAGCCAAAGCCCTCTGGGCGGTTTACAAAAGTTTAGAACAGTGAACATTAAAAATAAATATACAAAAATTTAAAAGCATAAAAACAGCAATTAGGAGCAATTGCAAACAAATGCCCATGAAATGCATATGAATTTTTATGCAGTCAACAATAATAATAATAATAATAATAATAATAATAATAATAATTCAATGTGTGGGGGAAACAAATTGAACTTAAGGTTTAAAAGTGAAAAAAATGAGAAGAACTTGAAAATGACAGGTTCATCCATACCTACCAAAAGGGCTGTGCCACATGGTTATCCTGAATGTCTACATCTGGGTTAGGCAACTGGGTGGCTTCCAGACACTTTAGACTACAACTCCCATGAGCCCCAGCCAGCATGGGCAATGTTCAGGGAATATGGGAGCTGTAGTCCAGAACATCTGGGGGGCACCAGTTGGCCTGCCCCTGGTCTAGATTAATCTGGAATTGTCTAGATCTAACTTAGGGTGACCCTATGGAAAGGAGGACCGGGCTCCTGTATCTTTAACGGTTGTATTGAAAAGGGAATTTCAGCAGGTGTCATTTGTACATATGGAGAACCTGGTGAAATGCCCTCTTCATCACAACAGTTAAAGCTGCAGGTGCCCTGCCCTCTTTTAAATCTGGTCACAGTATAGCTGCAGTATAGCTCCTGCAGCTTTAACTGTTGTGATGAAGAGGGAATTTCACCAGGTTCCCCATATATACAAATGACACCTGCTGAAATTCCCTTTTCTATGCAACTGTTAAAGGTACAGGAGCCCTGACCTCCTTTTCATATGGTCACCGTATCTAACTGCTCTGCAAGGACTGTTACACGCAGTGCATCTGCTCTCTCTTTTGTGACACTGCCTGGTTGTAGAGGGCATAGGCCAACCTGATATCCGCCAAACGTTTGGGACTTCAGCTCCCATCAGCCCAGTCAGAATGACTAACGGTTAGGAATTCTGGGAGTTGTAGTCCAAAATATCTGGCAGGCACCCAGCTGGGGAACGCTGGCACAGATTGACACAGGGGTGAATTCACGGCCCGGCACTCTACGGCAGGGTGTTGAACCTGGTGGCTTTTGGGTACCTCCATGACTCTTACCCTTTGCCACCTGGAACCAATTTTCATCACCTCCTCCTGCTCTGGCGGTTGTGACCTCGCTCGTTTCCAAAGATAATTTGCCTCTCTGTCTTCAGCTGTCATCCTTGTCAGGAGATGAGAGTGGGGGTGGGGGGAGCTGCTTTCCTGTTTTTGAATGTGTGGGTGTGTATTTATATAAAGAGTTCCTGGCTTGATAGATGGTCTCTTCTGTCCAGGGAGGCCGAGTTGCTGAACTGCCCTTCCAATGCCACTTCCTCCGCTCGTTACAACGTAATTGCACATTTAATATCCTTTTCAGAGTAAATTGGAGCGCCGCTGATGTCTGCCTCCTCTCGTTTTGCCACCTGTTCCTTATTTCAAGGAACGGTTCTTTGTTTTGTACTAAATTTTAGCCTTACTAAATAAGGAACTGTTCCTTGAAATAAGGCACAGGCGGCAATCTGAGCCATGACTTTGTTGCTCCTGGGCTGGCACCAAGTCTGAGGGGGGCCTGGACACCCCCCTCACCCCCTCTCACAATATATCGCTTTGCCTAGGGTGACCATCTGAAAAGGAGGACCGGGCTCCTGTATCTTTAACAGTTGCATAGAAAAGGGAGTTTCAGCAGGTGTCCTTTGTAGGCATGCAGCACCTGGTGAAATTCCCTCTTCATCTCAACAGTTAAAGCTGCAGGAGCTATACTAGAGTGACAGGATTTAAAAGAGGGCAGGGCACCTGCAGCTTTAACTGTGGTGATGAAGAGGGAATTTCACCAGGTTCCCCATATACACAAATGGCACCTGCTGAAATTTTGTTTTCTATGCAACTGTTAAAGATACAGGAGCCCTGTCCTCCTTTTCATATGGTCACCCTAGCTTTGCCCCCACTCCAAAGCTAACCAGGGAGTAGAGAGCCGGGCAGAGGAGACAGACCCAGACTGGCAGCGCTGAGAAACCTGACCCAGAAAAGAGATCCACCAGCTGAAGTGGCTGCAGCCGCCGCTGCCATCTTCATTTTCCCAGAATGCATTTGTGGTGTACGTTGGGCCCAGAGGCATTGTGGGTAATGAAGACAAGTTCAGCAGACACCTTGGCTACGAACTCCTCTTCACAATGCCAGGACCTAAAAGAAATTAAAAAGATTTGTGAACCGCCCAGAGAGCTCCGGCTATTGGGCGGTATAGAAATGTAATAAATAAATAAATAAATAAATAAATAAGATAAAGCGAGGCCAGCATTATCGGTGGTAGGGCATAGCAATTGCCTTACCGTGCTGGATGTTGGTGCCAGACCCGTGTTGCTCTCCAGCGCTCTCCAGTGGGCAGGAATTCCAAGGGATTGCTCTTTCTCCCATCACCTGTATAGGCACCTACGTTCAGCTACCCACACCTGCAGTCCGAATCCTTTTCCAGGTTCGTCTATCCCTCCTCAGGCTCCCTGCAATTCCAACTTGCTGCAGCACGAGTATTTCCGCTGGGCTGCAGCAGCTCCCAGGGGCAGCTCCTCCACTGAGCTCTGCCAATCCCCACCTGGGGATTTCTCCTGGCATGAAGTATAATGCCAGATTATCCTGGATCCAAATGGAGTGGAATGCCCAGTCCTCCACGGGAGAAGGCTGCGTAGAGAGAAATGAATGGCAGCATTTATTCGCAGAGAGAAGGGAAGGAGAGAAAGCCATTAGGATGGGTGGTGACAGCCTGCATTTATGATGCTTCCATTAAGAAAAGCAATATCCTCCTTTGATTAATAACTGGCTCAAGGGTTTCTGACAGTGATTTTGGATATATATATATATATATCTGCAAAAACGGCAAGGGAAAGTCTTGGAAAGCAGAGCGGGTGGATTTACGGTAAGATCAAGATATAAATTTCTCTTTGTTTTTCATGGCCAGCGTTCCCTCCTCTTCTGTCCCAAGAAAACCCCAAACCCATTTTTATAGATGGAGCATAAAATAAAGAATGTAAACAGAGCCTGTTGGATCAGACCAGGGGTCCATCGACTCCAGCACCTTCTTTCTTATTCATTTCAAGCATTTTTACCCCGCATTGCAGCTGAACAAAGGGCTCTCAGAGAGGCTGAAGAAGATCGGTTAAAACAAACAAACACACACACAGTCCTTGCCTGAAGCTTTGCAATCTAAAAGACATGGCACAAAAGGAAAAGGGGTTGAGAAGGAGGAGGAAAGACAGCAAACCAAGGCACTAGGTTCTTAGTTACAAAGAATCTCCCACTCTACCTTGGCAGGGAAAGGTGAACAAACCCCCTGCAGCAGTTCCTTCTCAATTCTTTCTTTCTTTTTTGCCTTCTAGGCTCCTTGACCCAGAGGTTGGGCCATAAAGGAAGCCAAATTCCAGCTGGACATCAGGAAAAACTTCCTGACTGTTAGAGCAGTATGACAATGGAATCAGTTACCGAGGGAGGTTGTGGGCTCTCCCACACTAGAGGCCTTCAAGAGGCAGCTGGACAACCCTCTGTCAGGGATGCTTTAGGGTGGATTCCTGCCTTGAGCAGGGGGTTGGACTCGATGGCCTTGTAGGCCCCTTCCAACTCTGCTATTCTATGATTCTATGAAATCTCTCCTTGTCTGAGGATACAGAGATGAAGAGTAGGTTTTTGTGGCATTGAACCAGGACTAGGGGTGTCAGAGAAATCCTCAACCATTTCAAATGGGTTCAGATCCCACTTCAATCTGACTTTTGGATTCCACAACAAATCCGTTTTTTTCCAAGTCAGGCGGATTCAGCAGACTTGCGGACGGGTTTTTCACTTTGGAAGAGGGGGAATTTGCACTCATTCACATTTGCACTCATTCACAGTCGCTAATGCCCATGAGTGCATTTACACAAGTGAGCCGCAGTCACTGTGAATTGGTACTGATGCAAATTCGCACAAGGAGAACAAAATTCTGGTAAAAGAAAAATGCAATTCCATCCACGACTTAGAGACGGTCATGCACGCACTGGTAACGTCAAGACTCGACTTCTGCAATGCGCTCTACATGGGGTTACCTTTGTGCCTAGTCCGGAAACTTCAACTAGTTCAAAATATGGCAGCCAGGCTGGTCACCGGTACACCTAGGGGCGACCACATTACACCAGTTTTAACATCTCTTCACTCGCTTCCAATTGGTTTCCGGGCGAAGTATAAAGTCTTGGTTATCACCTTTAAAGCTCTAAATGGTTTGGGTCCAGGCTACCTGCGGGATCGCCTTCTCCCATACAATCCGCCCAGCACACTCAGGTCCTCTGGGAAGAATCTACTTTAGCTAGCAAAAACTAGATTATTTATTTATTAGTTACATTTATATACCGCCCCACAGCCGAAGCTCTCTGGGCGGTTTACAACAGTTAAAAATAGTAAACATTAAAAGTTTTTTAAAAAATCAGAAACATAAAAACAGTATAAAAAAACCCAGTATCCATTTAAAAACGGATTAACAACTGTTACCCCGAGGACCTTCTCTTCTGCTGCTCCCAGACTGTGGAACGGCCTGCCGGAGGAGACTCGTCAACTTAACAGTCTACTAGCATTCAAGAAAGCTATAAAGACTGATCTCTTCCGGCAGGCCTATCCAGTGGAATTTTAAGATGTTTTTAGGATGTTTTTTAGGATGTTTTTAACAATGTTTATTATTGAGTATTATGTATTTTATCGTTTATTATTGTTCCCCGCCTCGATCAAAATGGAGAGGTGGGCAAGAAATAAAATTATTATTATTATTATTATTAGAGTGGATGATAGAATGAAAGACACCTGACAATCTGTGAAACACAGATGGAACTATTATAACAAATTCTGTACATCCCCAACTGAGACAGAGTGAACATTTAAAAGAGAGAGAGAGGTTTGGTAGTGGTGTTGTTGTTATTAAGAGTTTAGTCTATCTCTTTCATTTTCCAGTGCATTACAAAGAGTAAACCCTGCCCCCTTTCCGGCCCCCATTCCATCGCCTTTAGGTCCCCCTCTTCATATCTTCCTGTGTTTAAGGGGTTCGTGTTAATAAGTCAAATCACTACACAAAAATTGGAGAAATAAATTAAAGGTTTGTGTCACGCATATCTCTTTGCAAGCCTGCACTGTTTTTGCAGTGCATCCAATGACTCTGCCTGTAATTCGAGACAATTCTTGCATATTAATTAGAATTTAATTATTTTTCTTGTAGTTGTTTTCATGGGCAGCTAAAGTCAATGAATCCAATTGTATATATTTGGGGTTTCATTTGCTTCCCAGTGCATAGAATAATAATACACTTCGCCACCAGCCTTGCCAAATGACTAATTGAATTGTCCCACACAGACCTACAACCCCATGTAGTGACAGGGGGGAAATGGCTTCAGTTCTCATTTTAATTTTGAGCTACCTAATTTTGAGCTTCCGAACCAATGCATGAACCAGGGCTCAGTTAGCCTTTGAAATTCGCCCTCCCTCCTCCTCCTTTTGCAATGCAGTTTTCCAATCCAAAATACATAGGGGGAAATTTGAGTATTAGGGGAATGCACACACACGAAAATGAACATTATTCGTGGAAATAAGGTTAAAAAGCATTGTATTTGGAAAATTGCCCATACAAAAATGTGCGAGAGAAGTGTGTAAGGGTACCTGTGTTTATGCAATTCATTTTAAACAAGAGACATTGGCCACAGCTGGACCTAAGGTTTATCCTGGGATCATCCAGGGTTCACCCCTGCCTGAGCACTGGATCCCCTGTGTGTCACCTAGATGAACAGGTTTGACCCCTGGACGATCCAGGGATAAACCTTAGGTCTGGCTATGGCCATTGTCAATGCTCAGGATAACCGAGCATAAGATTGGAAAGTGAGAAATCGAAACAGACAGATTCTCCAATTGCAATCAGAAGGAGGCTAAGGGGAGACATGATAGATGTGAACAAAATTATGCACGGTATGGAGAATGTGGTCAGGGAGACATTTTTCTCCCTCCCTCAACATACTAGAACCCCATGTGGCCATCCCATGAAGCTGATTGGGGAGAGATCCAGGACAAATAAGAGGAAGGACTTCTTCACACAGCGCATAGTTAAGTTATGGAACTCGCTACCACAAGATGTAGCGATGACCACAAATTTGGATGGCTTTAAAAGGGGGTTGGATAAATTCCTGGAGGCAACAGCTATCAATGGCTACTAGCCCTGATGGTTGTGTGCTATCTCCAGTATTCGAGGCAGTAAGCCTGGGTGCACCAGTTGATCGTGGGTGGGAGGAAGCTGTTGCACCATGTCCTGCCTCGTTGGTCTCTGGTCGACAGCTGGTTGGCCACTGTGTGAACAGAGTGCTGGACTAGATGGACCCTTGGTCTGATCCAGCAGGGCTCTTCTGATGTTCTTAAGATGGGGACTTTTATTCTGGTGCTCCAATGCTGTGGGCTCTGAAAAGCATTGATACACAGGAGCTACAGCAAACTGCACGGGGCCCACGTTCTCCATATGCCTTGGGGCTACGGGATCACGACCAAAACAGTGTTCCTCTGTATTTAAGCTGGTTATCTATACCCAAATATAGGAGGGCATTTTCCCTAGCAAGGCTTAATGCTTAATGTTATACTGTTAGTTTTACCCTACCCTGTGCCTGCTTACCCTACCCTGTGCCTGTTTGCATTCTCTTCCCCTCCTTATTGCTTTACTATGATTTTATTAGATTGTAAGCCTATGCGGCAGGGTCTTGCTATTTACTGTTTTACTCTGTACAGCACCATGTACATTGATGGTGCTATATAAATAAATTAATAATAATAATAATAATAATAATAATAATAATAATAATAATAATAATATGCCTTCTAGGGTAATGGAGGGCAGATTTGGGAAAGTCCCACTATCAGATAGATGCTGCCCCTGTAACAACGAGGAGGTGGAATCTATCTCCCATGTATTATCCAACTGCAGCTTCTATCAGGAGGCAAGAAAAGCCCTTATCCATCCTTTCACGCAACGATTACCTGGATAATCATCCATGACCCTTATGTCAGTCCTTTTACAGGCTCAAGATAAGCAAACCACCGGAAAAATTCCTAAATTTCTTAATCAGGCAATTCTTACCAGATCAGTTATGGTAGCAGGACTTCCTTTTGCTTCTAGTACAGAACTTTAAGGCTTCATGCAATCGTACTCTGTTTTAATTCCATGTATTTTAAATATTTATTATGTGTTTTCATATGTTTTATTGGTCTGTTGACTGTAATAAAAATAATTGAATCGAAAAGCTATCTTTCTCTACCTTAGACATCTATCCGAAGTATTCAGGATAGGGTGGTGCATACAGTCAACTAAGGGTGCAATTCTGTGCATGTTTAGGCAGAAAAAGTCCTACATCTCCATGCCGGGAGTTGTTAGACCTCTTTTTCTGTCTAAGCATGCAGAGGATCGCACCCTAAATGAATTGGATCAGCATGGAAGTAAGCTGTAACACTGGGAAAGCAGAGCACTTTGTCAGTCCTGGAAATGTCCTTCATCTCAGCAAAAAGCTAAAATAATGAGACTAGGGAGCAAACACCGATTTCTCATTAAGCCTAGGAGCTGAGAATTACTTTCTGCCGTGGCTGGTTGAGATCAGGAGGGACTCTCATCTAACACATCGTTACATCCTGGCAAGTGACATGATTGAACGTTTTTTACACTGTTGCAGCCTACTAATTTGGAGTTCAGTTTGAGCAAAAACGCTGCTTCTGGTGGCTGCTACCCAAGCAAACCTTTGGAGCGGTCCAAGGTAGCCCCTGAGATCCTCCGATCCAAATATCGCGGTCCTCTTCCATGGCAGTAAATTAGATCAAGAGCAAAACAAGGCTGGTAAATAACTTCAAGCATTATAATGGCTCTACCATTAGGCAAATGCCACGGCTGCCCTGTGTGGCAAATGCTGAGGGGCAGGGATTGGCCGTGAAGAGTTGTAAGGACACAGAGTGGCGTATGTCACTCATATTATGTCATATTATGGTGCCTCGTCCATAATAAGTAAGGGAGGAAGTAAGGGAGGAAGTAAGTTACTTCCTCCCTTACGTTGGTCAAGATTAGCTCAGCACATCGTGGCTTTTACGGGCAAGTTATTTGATATATAATGCATTAAAAAGAATGGTTAGATTTATTTATTTTATTTATTTATTACATTTTTATACTGCCCAATAGCCGGAGCTCTCTGGGAGGTTCACAAAAATTAAAACCATTCAAAGTATAAAACAACAGTATAAAACCATACTGTAAAATACCATATAAAAGCTCAACCAGATAAAAACAGCAGCAATGCAAAATTACAAATTTAAAACACCAAGTTAAAATTTATTTATAGACTGTTAAAATGCTGGGAGAATAAAAAGGTCTTCACCTGGCATCTAAAGGCATATCATGTAGGTGCCAAGCGAACCTCCTTAGGGAGCTCATTCCACAGCTGGGGTGCCACAGCAGAGAAGGCCCTCCTCCTGGTAGCCACCTGCCTCACTTCCTTTGGCAGGGGCTCGCGGAGAAGGACCCCTGAGGATGACCTTAGGGTCCGGGCAGGTATATATGGGAGGAGGCGTTCCTTCAGGTAGCCTGGCCCCAAGCCGTTTAGGGCTTTGAATGTTAATACCAGCACTTTGAATCAGGCCCGGACCTGGACTGGCAGCCAATGAAGCTGGAAAAGGACTGGCGTAATGTGATCTTGCCGGCCAGTCCCTGTTAGTAACCGTGCTGCCCTGTTTTGTACCAGTTGAAGTTTCCGGATTTAAATTTATATTTGTCTCACCTTTTAATTTTGCCTGTAGGTGAGATCCTGCAGTACATTACTGAAGTTTGGCTCTAAGAAATTTGAAAGTCCTAATGTAGGAAGGTACCATGTTCCAGAATACCTTATTAAAAGAGTTAAGCAACCTTTCAGGAAGTTTTGCAGGAATGAGTAGCTGTTCATTAATTATCACCTTTGTGCTTGTCGCTTTATCTACAACACTCAGGGAGAGGAAAGTGAGTAAGATATGAAGCACCGTACATGAACTAAAGTTCCCTTGTACAGAGTGACTGATGAAGTAATGAAACGTGAATACAATCCAGAGCAGTCATTTCACTCTGAGTTGTGTTTTTATAGCAAATATGTGCTTTATAATAATATGTCTCACTTCGTGCAGGTTCTCAGCAAACATATTGCTTTATAATTATTATATATCATCTGTGCATTATATTTACAGCAAAAAAAGTAGCTTTGATTTTTCATATATAAAAAATTCTATATCATTCTTTGGTCGTACATATATTGTAAGTGTTGTGACAATAAAGAATTAGATGTTTAGCTAATTCATTCATCGAGTTGCACAGTTTATCTTCATATTACTAGTGTAATTGTCAGGGCTGGCGCTACCATACAGGCCACTCAGGCAGCCGCCTAGAGTACCAAGCTAAGAGGGGCGCTGGGCGCCGCGAAGCGCAGCGCAGCACTCACGCGCGTTATTGGCTGTGAGTCGGCCCAGCCCGGCCCGAGGATTAAGCTGGGCCTGGGCGGGTGAGATGGTGCCCCGCACCTGCACAGCCAAAGTGAAGCCAGGGACGCTGGGGGGGGGGGGTTCCACTTTCGGACTTCAGCCTGGAATCCGCCCTCCCAGAGCCGGGAGGCCGCCGCCACCAGAAGAAGAAAAAGCACGTGATGAGCTTGACCCTGGCCCAAGCCAGCCTCTGCCTTACTCCCGAGGAAAGGGCACCGGGTCGCCTCGCCTCTCTCCTCAAACAGACCTCAATGTCCAGGCAGGCAGGCAAGCGGGACTCCCTCTCCCTTCCCCCAGGAAAACTAGGGACTTGTGGACTCCTCGCAAGGCAAACTCTCTTGCTTCCCGATCCTGCGCATGTGGATCAACGGGACTTGCATCTGAGAAAGCGTTGCACCGAGAGGCACCAGTGCGGCCCGATCCGCCTATGCCTCCTTACTTGGAAGCCTTATTCCCCCGAGCAAAGGTGCGGAAGGGATCGGGACGCCAGGCTGCATACCGGGTTGCGTTCGCACGGAAGTGAGTCCTGGTGAATTCCAGACGGCTCGGTCCCAAATCGAAGTGAGCCAGTCCAAGTAGCTCGCCTTGTCTAGGGCGCAAAATAGTCTGGCACCGGCCCTGGCAATGGTCTCCTGTTTTGTGCTTTTTAACTGTGCGGGCTCCTCTCTGTTGTTGTGTATGAGGGGCAGGGATTGGCAGTGAAGAGTTGTAAGGACACAGAGCGGTGTGTATGTCACTCAGCCTGCCCTGTGCCCCCTAAACTAGCTTCCTGCCCTTCAGTGCAATGAAGGATACTCTCCCATTGTAAGTGTGGAAGAGGGATTCAACTGCTAGTCTAGCCAGGTTAGCTTTTGTACATGGATGAGGGCGCCATCTTGTCCTTTGCCATAGGCAGCAAAATGTCTTGGGTCAGCCCTGATAACTTCATACAGGACTGAGGAGTCAATCCCATGTTGCGGATTGGTGGGAGATTCGGGACAGCTAAAAGGGATGTCCTTCTTCACACAGCACAACAGTCAAACTATGGGATTCGCCACCTTAAGATAGGTTGATGGCTTTAAAGGGCGGGTAAACAAATTCATGGAAGAGGAGGTTATCAATGACTACAAGTCTGTATGTTACCTCTAGGACAGCCTTCCTCAACCTGGGGCGCTCCAGATGTGTTGGACTGCAACTCCCAGAATGCCCCAGCCAGCTGGCTGGGGCATTCTGGGAGTTGCAGTCCAACACATCTGGAGCGCCCCAGGTTGAGGAAGGCTGCTCTAGGATCAAAGGCACAATGCTACAATGTATACTGTGTTTTGATTAATATTTTATATATTTTATACTTCTTGTTCCCTGCCTCGACCAGGATGGAGAGGTGGGTTAGAAATAAATGTATTATTATTATTATTATTATTATTATTATTATTATTATTATTATTTACCAGTTGTTGGGGAACATGGGCAGGAGGGTGCTGCCCAACTTGCATTCATGTCCTACTTATGGGTTTCCCATGGGCAGCTGGTTGGCCACTGTGTGGACAGAATGCTGGACTACATAGGCCTTTGGTCTGATCTAGCATGGCTCTTCATATGTTCTTAATTGCTGCTCAGTTGAGGAGAGGTCAAACAAAGGTCTTCTTCTCACTTGAAATATAATTAATGTACGGAAGTTGTCTGCCATGTGTTGATGGGCACTGGCTTAGCTGGCTTTAAAGGGAAGGGAGACAAATTCATGGAGGAGCAGATATCTATTGATGTGTATGTGGTTGGCTGCTGTGGGATTCTAGATGAGATGGGTCTTCTTTGAGAAGAAGGAGGTGGATGGGTGAGAGCTTTAAAGGTAGGCATGCCATGGGTCAAGGTACCTAGAAGAGAGGGAAGAGGCAGGAGCAGCAGCCTTCCCTGGCCCAGAGTTCTCCAAAGGTATTGGATTTCAACTCCCATCATCCACAGCCAGAAGAAGAGTTCTGCGAAGAGGCAGTGATTAAAGGTGTGCTCAGAATGGGATTAAAAAAGATTTCTCCAACGTGATGTTCTACAGATGTTTTGGACTACCACTCCCAGTGTCCCTTATCATTGCCCACGTTGGCTGGGGATTATGGGAGTTGTAGTTGTGGGAGTTGTCACACTTTGGCTCAAGCCCATGAGACTTATTTGTTGGCTGCAGCGCTCTGTGGCAGAGGTAGCTTTTCAAGGCATCCTATAAACTCCCCAAACGTCGCACCACTCTGCCTGCCTTCACCAAAGCCAGAGATGACAAGGCTGACATGCACCTGAAGCTGGGAGGTCAGAAGGCACCCTGGCAGCTGTGCCTCCCGTGTCTCCGCTGTGAGATGTTTGTTTGATGAGCAAAAATTCCCCAAGGTCCTGGTATTTCTCGGCCCCGTCAGTCACTGCTCTCTGACCCCGTTGCTATAATAGGCAGGTGACTGCCATCTCGTATGCCAAAGAGGAAATGCCGGCTGACTGCAGACAATTTAGCAGGGGCTGCGGGATTCGTGTAGGGCCGTTAATGGCTGCAGGGTGGAAAGCAGATAAGCTCAGCTGGGCCAGCCAGGAGCGCCAGGGAATGTTCACCTCTGGGTCACTGGTGCAGTTCCAGCTTTGGGGGATGACCGAAAGCCATTGTTATCTAACAGCTGTTCGGCGAGAGTTCAGCTCCATTCCTGGTTTCCCAGACCTTAGCCCTAAAATGGAATTTGTGCGACACCTTGAAAGGCTTCCAAAGAGTAGCCTTGCTGGTTTCTATCAACAAAGGTTTGTACTAGCAGCGCCCAGGCATTGCCTTTAGAGGGCGCCAGGTGGTTGACTCCAGCTTGAAGCCACGAGTATTGGAGTACATTCCTTTTGGTGTTGTTTATTCGTTCAGTCGCTTCCGACTCTTCGGGACTTCATGGACCAGCCCACGCCAGAGCTTTCTGTCGGCCGTCGCCACCCCCAGCTCCCCCAAGGTCGAGTCCGTCACCTCCAGAATATCATCCATCCATCTTGCCCTTGGTCGACCCCTCTTCCTTTTGCCTTCCACTTTCCCTAGCATCAGCCTCTTCTCCAGGGTCTCCTGTCTTCATTTTGCAGACAAAACACAGGGACTCCCGTGCGCCCTGCCTATTTCCGCATCAGGCGTCACTGCCAGAGGCTCTATTCCCATTATTACATAGACTTATTGCATAGACCAAGCTGAAGGTTTCATTCCTCTAGTCATATGAGTTTGCATTGTTGAAGCTCACCCGGTGCTAATTTAAAAGCAAAGAGGGGATTTGTTCTATGGATTAGAGATAGAGCGTAGCATACTACAATTGCCCACAATGTATTACCAAGAGTTCAAAATACAACTACTTTGAGTGCTTCTTCCTACAGTAGAGATAAACCATGGAATTTGCTGCTCCAGGATGGAGCAATGGCCACCAACTTGAATGGCATTAAACAGGGACTATTATTTACAACACAAACCTAAGTCTGCTTTGGTTTACTCAGAAGGAAGGCCGTTTGAGTCCATTTCCAAGCAAGTCTTCAAGAGATGGTACTATCAAGGATGTGCATTTTGGACATTCATTTACACGTACAGTAGTTCTCAATCTTGGATCCCCAGTTGATGGACTACATAGCCTATCATCCCCAGCCTTCAGACCCCTTGATTGAGATGATGGGATTGATAGTCCAGCAACATCTAGGGACCCATGTTAGGAACCACTGACTTGAATCAAGATGCATCACCCTGAACCCTGAAGATCGAGACCTTTAGCTACTCACTCAAAAGCCATTTTTCGGGTGGGGTAGAACTTCCCCCACCCCTCAAAAACTATTTATTCACTTCTCTCTGCCAGCTCCTCTGTTCTGTTTGGTGTCGTCATTTCCGTTGGTTACTGCACCTTCAGCGTCATCCTGGATAAGTCAGTGAGCTGATCCAGGGTCGTGAAGTGGACAGACTGACATCATGACTCCACATGGCCAATCCGAAGTGAAACCAACTGAGAGTGAAAAGCAAGAGAGGGCAGTGATTTGGGGGATGTTTTTTGCAAGGGCGGCTCCCCCGCCCACCAAAAAAAATCCTGAGTGGAGAAAGACTTCTTATATGCTGATGAACAGGTGTTGGAGAATAAAACCTGAGAAGTTTAAGCTCAGCCCTCATAAATCCCAAAGATTTCACAGCCTAGAAGTAATGTCCACTCACACCTTCCTGCACCAAGGGTTATCCATTAAAAGCACTGCTGGGAGTCTTTCATTTCCAAAAACAAAATGGGCAGAACTTCACAGACGTGAAAGGGAGGAAGAGCTGGAAGACCCGTGAGTCTGCATTCCCGAAAGCCCCAGAAGTCATCCAAAGATGGCGTATGTATTACGCCCTTCAATTCACGTAGTGCTCCCCATGGAAATCCTGGAGTGTAGCTCACCATCCCCGTTGCCAAATCTTCCCTACAACTGATCGAATGACTCGTTTCATCCTAGCTCTTTTTCCGTGATCTTCTGGTTCTCGGCGTGGAGCAGCGGGAAGGAATGATTACGGGGGAAGAAAGACTGAGAAAACAGAGCTTGTTTTCTTTTGAATGGCTCTAGCGTTTACATCCCCTTGCCAACAGCGAGACAATCAACTCTCCCGGAGGAGAGCATCTCCAGATGTTTGGATATAAAGACTGAGTTATAGCAGAGATGGGTTCTCGAAGCCTCCCTGGAGAAAACCAGTCCATAAAGCCCAGCGATGCCGGTAAAAGGACAACAGAGGAAATGTATCATATTCACATAGGAAGAGAGGTTCACCAAGTGAAATTCAATGAGGTTGTTAAAAGTCAATGAGGACCAGATGCTTGCATTATCGGCATTTGCTTAAGTAGATATGGGCCCTCCTTAAATGATTCCAGATTTTGCCTCTTTCTGGATTTCCTTCATCCAGCCCTGACTGTCAAGAATAGATAACCAAAGAGTGTATCTTGACACATACCCAACATTGTTCCTCCCACCTACAAATGATAGCTGCTCTTAATCTTGATTTGCTTATTTCTTTCTTTACTGAATGACCCAAAATGTCACAATTACAAAGTGAGGAGCACAGGCATAATACCGTATAATACCATTTATAAACCTATTACGCCTACAGCATTAGAGTTAATATAATTTTGGGCAGGGAGGAAAAATATAATTTTGGGCAGGGAGGGGGCTGTGAGCAGGGAATGGGAAGTCAGGAGACACATATACTCCCTGTTGGCATCTGCCCGGCTTTCCTGGATGATGGCCATGTGGACGGCATCCAGAAACCTGCAAAGCCAAGTCACTTGGGGGGGGGGATCTCGCTTTGGCACCGAGGCGAGGCAGGGACCCCCCGAAGAGCCCCGAGTTGAATCACAGCCATTTTGGAGGCTCCAAAATGGCCTCCGAGGTGAGTGGGGGGGGGGCTGTGCACAACCCTAATTGCTTCTCATCCTCCTTCTCATTATGTGGGGTTGGACTGGATGGCCTTATGGGCCCCTTCCAACTCTACTATTCTATGATTCTATGTCTCCTTCTTCTTTGCTTGAGAGGCAGAGAGGCAGGGAGCAAGGAGGCCAGGGCTATTATTATTATTATTATTATTATTATTATTATTATTATTATTATTATTATTTGCATTTATATCCTGCCTTTTTCCTCAAAGGAACCCAAGGCAGTGTAAATAATCCTTCTCCTCCTCCTCTCCATGTTATCCTCACAACAACCCTGTGAGGTGGGTTGGACTGAGAGCCTGTGACTGGCCCAAAGTCACCCAGTGGGTTTCCATGGCCGAGTGGGGACTAGAACCCGGGTCTCCTGACTCCCAGGCCAACACTCTAGCCACTACACCACACTGGCTCTCCTGTTCCTCTCTCTCCCCCACCACTGTTTCCTGGGCCAGAGCAAGAGGCAAACATGTTACAATAGTGAGAAGGAGAAGCAACTCCAGGCGGATCTTGGCCTTGGGACCCTACTGGGTTTGGAGCCTTAGCAAATGCCCAACCACGCCAACCATGGACCCTAGCCCTGGACCAGACCCAGGCATTAGCTCTCCATCAGATGCATAAAGTCAGAGGCTGATAAGAACTTCTTCTATTTATCTATTTATTTATTTTATTTTATTTATTTATCTATTTATTACATTTTTATACCACCCAACAGCCGAAGCTCTCTGGGCAGTTCACAAAAATTAAAATCATAGTAAAACAACCAACAGGTTAAAAGCACAAATACAAAATACAGTATAAAAAGCACAACCAGGATAAAAACCACGCAGCAAAATTGATATAAGATTAAAATACAGAGTTAAAACAGTCAAATTTAAATTTAAGTTAAAATTAAGCATTAAAATCCTGAGAGAATAAAAAGGTCTTCAGCTGGCGACGAAAGGAGTACAGTGTAGGCACCAGGCGGACCTCTCTGGGGAGCTCATTCCACAACCGGGGTGCCACAGCAGAGAAAGCCCTCCTCCTAGTAGCCACCTGCCTCACTTCCTTTGTCAGGGGCTCACGGAGAAGGGCCCCTGTAGATAATCTTTTTTTATTATTATTATTTTTATTGTGAATATCAACAAAACAATATCAACAAAATAACAACAATGAAGCAAATTAAACAATAAATAAAATTAAAACAAGCAATTAAAAGACAGAATCAGCAGATACATCAACTTACTTCAACTTCTTTTTTTAATATATAAATTTTTATTTTTTTCCTACAATACTTAAACATACACGTTTACATTATCACAAAAAGAAATTAAAAAAAACATAACATACTACATAATATTGAAATGTTGAATACATAATATCTTATCTAAATAACATAATCAAAATTAACATACAAGTGCACCCCCCACCTCGGGATCTCATTCCTGACTCCAAAATCTCATACTTTCTTCTGTAGATAATCTTAAGGTCCAGGCAGGTACATATGGGAGGAGGCGTTTCCTTCAAATAACCTGGAACCATACCGTTTAGGGCTTTAAAAGGTTCTTGCTCCACAGACGGCAAAGGACCCTTTCCCAATGGGACACACGCATATGCCCACACGCACCTTGAGAAGCACGGGTTGGAGAACGAGAAAAATCGCTCCAGGAAGGCCAGGCCTTTTCCTGAGTCATCTCACTTTTCCATAGTAGCGCTTTAATATTAATGCCCATCACGGGCCGCAGACCTGAGCAAAGAGGCCCTTTACAAGGTTCGGCTCCTCTTCTGACCACTCCAAAGTGCCGTAAAACCACAAAAGGGCATAAATATAATCTATTTCCTCATAACTGCAATAGCTGAGAAGAAGGGGTGGGGTGGGGGTGGGGGGAAGACGACTCCAGAGACTGGCGTTTACGAGGCCAATAAAGCCGCTGAACATCTGCCTTAACAAAGGGAAGGAGCGAGAAAGCACATTACGGAAACCAGAAGGATTAGGCACAGGGTGTCGTTTCTAAGAACTCCAGGCCTTGAACTGCCACTCCAAGGTGGATGATCTTGCCGTCGGAACCATGGAGAGAAACGGAGGCACGGGCCAAAGCAAATAGGAGCTGCCGCCCCCGCCGCCCCCGGGGCCCGACGGACTGGCTTTGTTTAGCATTGCCTCTTGACAGGTTAACAAGCGAGCCTGTGCGGAGTCTCCAACAGCAAGAGCGGGAGTTGGGCCGATTAAGGCTTCCAACATGTCACTGTTCCCTGCTTCTCTGTAATGTAGAATTGTTTGGCTCTAAGCAGTGGGGCAGCTTATAGAATCATAGAATCATAGAATAGCAGAGTTGGAAGGGGCTTACAAGGCCATCGCGTCCAACCCCCTGCTCAAGGCAGGAATCCACCCTAAAGAATCCCTGACAGAGGGTTGTCCAGCTGCCTCTTGAAGGCCTCTAGTGTGGGAGAGCCCACCACCTCACCAGGCAACTGATTCCATTGTCGTACTGCTCGAACAGTCAGGAAGTTTTCCTGATGTCCAGCTGGAATCTGGCTTCCTGTAACTTGAGCCCGTTATCCCGTGTCCTGCACTCTGGAAGGATCGAGAAGAGATCCTGGCCCTCCTCTGTGTGACAACCTTTGAAGTATTTGAAGAGTGCTATCATGTCTCCCCTCAACCTTCTCTTCTCCAAGCTAAACCTGCCCAGTTCTTTCAGTCTCTCCTCATAGGGCTTTGTTTCCAGACCCCTGATCATCCTGGTTGCCCTCCTCTGAACACGCTCCAGCTTGTCTGCGTCCTTCTTGAATTGTGGAGCCCAGAACTGGACGCAATACTCTAGATGAGGCCTAACCAGGGCCGAATAGAGAGGAACCAGTACCTCACGTGATTTGGAAACTATACTTCTATTAATGCAGCCCAAAATAGCGTTTGCCTTTCTTGCAGCCATATCGCACTGTTGGCTCATATTCAGCTTGCGATCTACAACAATTCCAAGATCCTTCTTGTTTGTAGTATTGCTGAGCCAAGTATCCCCCATCTTTTGGGGGGATACTTGGGTTGGACCAGCTTGGGTTGGCCCTTGGAGCCTAGGCCCTACATCAAGGTGGGGGTGGGGGCAGTCAAGTGACCACCCAGAGAGCTCCAGGTGATGAGGGTATAAGGGCAGCAAAAGCCAACCCCATTTCTTCCTATAGTTATTAAGAACATAAGAAGTGACCTGATGGATCAGAGCAAGGGTCCATCTAATCCAGCGCTAGACCCACAAGCAGGACACAGTGCAACAGCACCCTCCCACCCATGTTCCCCAGCAACTGGTATACAGAGGTATACTGCCTCTCATACTGGAGGTAGCCCATGGCCATCCGTACTAGTAGCCATTGATAGCCTTCTCCTCCAGGAATTTATACAACCCCTTTTTAAACCCATCCAAATTGTCAGCCGTCACCGCATCTTGTGGTAGCGAATTCCATAGCTTAACTATGTGCTGTGTGCAGAAGTCCCTCCTTTTATAAGTCCTGAATCTCCCTCCAGTCATCTTCATGGGATGACCCCCTTTCATAATACTTTCATAGTATTATGAAAGAAGGAGAATAACGTCTCCATGGCCACATTCTCCACACTGTGCAAAATTTTCAACATCTCTATCATTTCTTCACTCCTATGCCTTTTCTCCAAGCTAAACAATCCCAGGGGTGCTGTGACGGTGCAATGATTGAAGAGGATTTTCTTTTTTTTACCCAGTTGGAAACAGTTTTGTGGTTGTTATTCAAACCTATTAGGAATCTAGAAGCCGTTTTAAAGCAAGGAATGGTGGTTGGAGGGAGAGAGAGAAATGTTAGTTGCGTGCTTTGCAAGTGAAATAATCGACATGGCCATCTCAAGTGGGAACCTCTCAGATCATGAAGTCCGGAGGCTAAAATTTCATCGCTGCACCACTGGCCATGGGGGAGGATCTGTATGTAAAAGTTTGGACCCGCGGAGTTGGGAGAAATAGGAAGCTTATCTAGGTCAGCGATGGCTCTCATGTCAGTGGGATCCTGAATCCACTCCAGGCTTCCGTCAGAACTCTATCCAAGGTGCTTTTTTAGTGTTCTGATTGGTTCTGACTGAAACCTGGAGCGGATTCATCACCTCACTGACATGAGAGCCACCAGCCTCCATTGATCTAATCCATCCATCTGATGAAAGCTAGAATCATAGAATAGTAGAGTTGGAAGGTGCTTATAAGGCCATCGAGTCCAACCCCCTGCTCAATGTAGGAATCCACCCTAAAGCATCCCTGACAGATGATTGTCCAGCTGCCTCTTGAAAGGAAGCCAGATTCCAGCTGGACATCAGGAAAAACTTCCTGACTGTTAGAGCAGTACGACAATGGAATCACTTAGTTCTCTTATTTGTCTTATCTCTGTTTTGTGAACCCCTTCCCCCCTTCATATGTTTTAATGTGATTTTAGGTTGTAAGCCTCTAGGCAGGGTATCGCTGTTTTATTTGTATATTTTGTACAGCACCAAGTACATTGTTGGTGCTAAATAAATAAAGAAATAATAATAATAATAATAATAATAATAATAATAATAATAATAATAGTTACCTAGGGAGGTTGTGGGCTCTCCCATACTAGAGGCCTTCAAGAGGCAGCTGGACAACCACCTGTCAGGGATGCTTTATTGTGGATTCCTGCATTGAGCAGGGGGTTGGACTCGATGGCCTTGTAGGCCCCTTCCAACTCTGCTATTCTATGATTCTATGATTCTATGATGGGCATCTTCACATTTTTTATGGTTCCTTATCTTGAAACTGGACTTGGCCTCTATAAAATAGGTCGTCTATAAAAAAGGGCGCGTGGACACCCTAAAAGCTTTTTGCATAGCTCGTCGGCATAGATACCACCATGCTGTCCCCTTGATATTCCCATAAACATACGTTCTTTGCTTTTGATTGTGTGGTTGAAAGACAAATTGGGCAAATGCGCCTCATACAGCTGTTGCCACATAGCAGGGAAGGCTGTAAATGTGGGTGCTCTGTGGATACATGGCATCAGACCACTGTAAAAGTCTAGGTTGCTATCATTTAGAGTGCTTAGCATAACTGGGTGACTGAATCATTTGGCTGTAGGCTCCCAAATTCTATCCAAGCACCATAGCTGCCGAATCATGCACACTTAGCCATCCTTTCAACGCCTGCACATCAGTCACCAGACTCAAAGAAAGTCTGGGATCATCTATGGGTGAATAAACAGGCAGCAATGGATGCTGTGCTAGGCAATGGTCATAAAAATGGCTCAAACAGGAGACCGGGCTAGAATGGGGAGACCCAGGAAATGAGGGTGGGCCTCCCACATCCCCATTCAGTCATGCTCCCATTCGAGATGTTCTCACACACGTGCTGAGAGGACCAGAACTCTATGAAAAGTCTGTGCAGTTCCCCTTACATGCAAGTAACCTAGAGTGACCAACTGTCAGGATTTTCCCGGATTTGTCCTGGTTTTTGTTCTTTCCATGGTGTCAGGGGGGATTTTCTATAATTTTCAATAATGTCCTGGAATGACACACCTTCCTCTTTAAGGCTGCCATTAGCATGGCAGGAGGGAATGACATGCTTTCTTGAGGCACATCATTCCCCCACCCAGAGCTCCAATTGAGGTCTTAAAGGGGAAAGTGGGCCATTCGTGGACATTATAGAAAAGGCCCCAACTGGAATGGATGGTGGTGGTGCAGAATGAAATCCTTTCCCCTCCTCCACTCCAATCGGGTTCTTTAAGGTGGTGGAGGAATAACGTACTTTCTGCAGGACTCAGAAAGCTGCTTCCCTACACACACACTAGGTGTCCTCTTTTTTGGTTTCCCAAATATGGTCACCCTAAAGTAACCTGTAACCTTGTGCAGGGAAGGATCAGGACCAGTGTGTTTACAAGACACCGCTTAAGGTTATACATGATGTCAGACCATGCTGGCTACAAATCAACTTGAATAGTTATAACGAAGCAGGCAAAGTCATATTTATCCAGGGACTGAAGTACCTTAGAAGGGCATCATAAGTCAATCAGAAACAAGGGGAGGGGGGAGGAATTTATTTATTTATTTATTTATTTATTTATTTGTTACATTTCTGTACTACCTGTTAGCTGAAGCTCTCGGGAAGTGAAAACCAAAATAAAACCTCGTAGCAATGCCAAGATTTAAAATGAAGCAACAGATTTAAAACAACAGAAACTGAAGTGCCTGGGAAAATAAAGTCTTCACCTGGTGCCTGGATGGGTCATAGAATCATAGAATCATAGAATAGCAGAGTTGGAAGGGGGGCCTACAAGGCCATCAAGTCCAACCCCCTGCTCAATGCAGGAATCCACCCTAAAGCATCCCTGACAGATGGGTGTCCAGCTGCCTCTTGAAGGTCTCTAGTGTGGGAGAACCCACAACCTCCCTAGGTAACTACTATTATTTATTTATGTTCTGCTTTGTTGGTCCCTGGTCAACGGCTGGTTGGCCACTGTGTGAACAGAGTGCTGGATTAGACGGACCGTCGGTCTGACCCAGCCTCAGGGCTCTTCTGATGTTCTTATGTTCTTACAGCTACCATCTGCTACTAAAGGATGAACTGGTGAGCAAAAACGGATCAAGGAATGAAGATTGCAGCCCTCTGCTCAACTTCAGGAGCAGAAAGTGGGCTGGAGTGACAGCAAGTGGCACCATCAGGCCCTTTCATGTCTTCTCCTGTGATCATAGAATCATAGAATAGCAGAGTTGGAAGGGGCCTACAAGGCCATCGAGTCCAACCCCTTGATCAATGCAGGAATCCACCCTACAGCATACTTGACGGTTGTCCAGCTGCCTCTTGAATGCCTCTAGTGTGGGAGAGCCCACCACCTCCCTAGGTAACTGATTCCATTGCCGTACTGCTTTAACAGTCAGGAAGTTTTTCCTGATGTCCAGCCGGAATCTGGCTTCCTTTATCTTGAGCCCGTTATTCCATGTCCTGCACTCTGGGAGGATCGAGAAGAGATCCTGGCCCTCCTCTGTGTGACAACCTTTTAAGTATTTGAAGAGTGCTATCATGTCTTCCCTCCATCTTCTCTTCTCCAGACTAAACCTACCCAGTTCTTTCAGTCTCTCCTCATAGGGCTTTGTTTCCAGACCCCTGATCATCCTGGTTGCCCTCCTCTGAACCCCCTCCAGCTTGTCTGCATCCTTCTTGAATTGTGGAGCCCAGAACTGGGCGCAATACTCTAGAACTGGAACAGTCCCATGTAGGCGCTCAGCAAGCCTGTTCGGGAAGCTCATTAGACTGAATGCAAGTGGTATAATTATATATAGGGTAGGGTGACCATATGACCGGATTTGCCTGGATTTGTCCGGGTTTTTGATGACAAATCCGGGAGGGGAAGGGGAAATCCATATTTTCCCAAAGAGCAGCTCTAATGGGAATTAACAAAAATGCTTATAACTCCTTCATTTTTTAAGATAAAGACATGAAACTTGGCATGATGGTAGCTCTTAGGAAGGGCTTTAGTCATACCAAATGTTAAACAGTTCTGTTCATCCATTGATTTTTAAAGGAATTTTTTAAAAATTGAGGTTTTAAAATTATTATTTTTAAAATCATCATTTTTAAAGATAAAGAGATTAAAGTTGGCACCATGATAGCTTTTAGGTAGAACTTTAGCCATACCAAATTTAAAACAGATCTGTTCATCCATTGATCTTTAGGAATTTTTAAAAATTTAAGGATTTTTTTTTAAAAAATAATAATGTTATTTTAACAGATAAAGAGATGAAACTTGGCACCATGATTGCTCTTAACAAGGACTTTAGCTATGCCAAGTTTGAAACAGATCTGACCATCCATTGAGTTTTAGGATTTTTAAAAAAGTTTGAGGTTTTAAAATTATTATTTTAAAATAATTTTAACATGGCGACCACGTTGTCCTCCTTTCTGGTTTCCAAAATATGGTCACCCTAATATAGGGTCAGATCAAAACTGTTCAGAATCTGGAGGAAGAATGGCTCCTCAAGGTGTTGGAATTGGCGAAGAGGGCGAAATTAATGGCATTAGTAAAAGTAGGAACAATAGTGTCATACGTAATGGACTGGAAACCTTTTATTGAGTATATACAAGAACTGCAAAATGAGGATATATTTGTATGCGGATTTTATATATAACTTGTATCTTTGCCTTTGCTATATACATTGGCTTGCTTTTATGTAATCCGGACCTGGCTAACTATAAATAATTGATATTTGCCGTCTGACATGGAGATCGCTTTAAAAGGAATACAGCCTTATGTATTTGTGTTTATTTTAGTAGATGTTTGCGCTGTGATTTAGTTTGTATAGTTTGTATTATTATTTTTTACCTTTCCTTATGTGTCTTGTCTTTGTGGAAAATAAATAAAAGTATTATTTTTAAAAAAAAAAAACATGTTCAGAGTCTGGGGGAGCATAGGATGATTCAGATTATTGGATCTGAGTTCAGAGAAAGCTCTCTGACTGCAGATCCAGGAATCCAGACTCCTCTTCCCCTCCTTCCCCCAGCTGGCATAGAGAGTACCACACTGGCTGCTACTCCGAAGCTGTAAAGGCAACCTCAGAGAGGGGTTAAAGAGAGTGTGCCAGTGGGCAGGGAGGGCACTGAGGAAGCCAGGATACATTGTATCCTCAGGCCTCCACAGTCTCCTTTCCTCTTCCTCCAATGTGCTTCAGCTAGATGGGCAAAAAAAAAAGCCCATCTAGCCAAAATGCAGAGTGGAAGGAGCAAAGAGGCAAATAAAGTTATATCACCTCTGCCGCTCCTCTCACTCTGCATAGGATGCCCATAAGTCTCCAAATTTGGAGGCTTACAGGCATCATAGAATCATAGAATCTTAGAGTTGGAAGGGGCCTACAAGGCCATCGAGTCCAACAGAATCCACCCTAAAGCATCCCTGACAGATGGTTGTCCAGCTGCCTCTTGAAGGCCTCTAGTGTGGGAAATTGCCGTAGGATTGTGCCCTAAATCATTTTTTTGTTGTTGTTCATTATTTAATGTATTAAGTCACTGGAATTGTCAAGGTGCTTTTTCTATTGTAACAATGCAGGAGAACCAACCAGGGTTCAAAATCTGTACTCTCCTATCTTTGTGCCGGGCCGGCGCTGACATAGAGGCCAGTTAGGCGGCTGCCTAGAGCGCCAAGGTAAGGGGGCGCCGAACACCGCACCTGGAAGTCGCCCTGCCACTCCCAGAGCCACTCTAGCCGAGCGAGGGCAGCTTCTGGGTGCGCCGTTCCGAAGCCGCCCTTCCACCAACACCAACACCCCAGTGTCCCTGGCTTGGCTTCGGCTGGGCGCCCGCCCAGCCAAAGCCAAGCCAGGATGCTGGGGTGGGGTGGGGGGCGGGTGGACGGCTCCACATTCTGACATCCAGCATGCGCCAGAAGTCAGAACGTGGAGCCGTCCGCCCATCTGGGCCCCCCCCCCCAGTGTCCTGACCAGCCGAAGCCAAGCCGGGACGCACATTCTGACTTCGGGCGAGGGAAAGGTAACGCGTCCTCCATCCCCGCCTATCTCCGCCTACCGGGGGGGGTACGCTGGGGTGTGGGGGGTACGGTGAGATGGGGTAGGGGTGGGGGTGTGAAAGCAGCTCACCTTGCCTAGGGCGCAAAATAGCCTAGCACCGGCCCTGTCTTTGTGGTTTGCACATTAAAAAAAAATGAATAGACATTATTTTCATCATAAAAAAAAAAAAATGTGGTTTGCAACTGATTTCCTGTAAGGTTAAAGTTGGAACGACGTTAAAATAAATAAATCTTCCTGAGCCAGCTGGACTGGCTGGGGCTACCGTAGCAAAACAGTGAGTGGTAACTGCAGACCCAGCTGCCAGGAACTAAAGGGTAACTTGGCATGAATGCCAAGACAGGAGCAACTGAAGGCTCCAGGGGGGATGCAGGGGGAAAAACAGCAAGGAAGAATTAGAGCACTGTGGGCTAACTAGGTCATCAGCCCCCGTCCCCCTCACTAGCTAAGCTAGGATCGCCTCCACACTTCGGCCACCATTACAAGGATGCAAAATTGGTCCATGAATATAATCTCAGTCGCTGAGTTCACACAAAACAACAAGCCAGAGTGCACATTGCTTGAGGGTCGTCGTTGAACTGTGGGTTGCGGTTGTTGAATCATGGTTTCTTGTATGATCCCAGCCAACCTAACAAACCATGGTTTTGTAACCATGAACAACCCACACATAGAATCCATGGTTTGTTATTGGGTTAAAAACATGGTTTGTTATGGCAGATGGGTTCACAGAACACACCAACCTATGATTCAACAACAACCCACAGTTCAACAACAACCCATACTCAACCCATACTAGGGTTTGTTGTGCTGTGTGAACCAAGTGAATAGCACAGTAGCATGAGAAATCAGGTTAGTTTGAAGGGACGTAAAAACTACATTGCCCAGATCAGTCCAGAGTCCGTCCAAACCAGCCTTCCCCAACCAGGTGTCCTCCAGATGTGTTGGACTACAAATCCCATAATCCTTGACCATTTTTTTATGTTTATTTTTATTTATTTATTTATATAGCACCATCAGTGTATATGGTGATGTAACATTAGCCATGTTAGCAGGGAGGAGGATGAAGTTGTATCCCAACCCATCTGAAGGACACGCAATTGGAGAAGGCTGTTCTGAACCAGCATCTTGTTTCCGACAGTGGTCAGCAAGGTGCCTCTGGAAACTCCAAAACAGCATGAAGGCTATGATTAATCCTTCATTCATGCCTAGCAACTGGTATATAGAGGTAGACTTCTCCAGAGGATGGAGGTTCAATCAAGTTATCATGGCAGCCTGCTCCATGAAGTTGAACATTAATTATTGTTATTTTAAAATTAGTAGTAGTAGTAGTAGTAGTAGTAGTAGTAGTAGTAGTATCCCGCCTTTTGCCCAATACTGGGCCTCAAGGCGGCCTTACAAAGTTTAAAACATACATTGGGGTGGGGGACCATAAACGTTTAAAATACACAACAAAATTATAAGACATTAACATAAGCCATAGCTAGACCTAAGGTTTATGCCTGGATCGTCCAGGGGTCAAACCTGTTCATCTAGGTGACGCTCAGGGGATCCAGTGCTCAGGCAGGGGCGAACCCTGGATGATCCCAGGATAAGCCTTAGGTCTAGCTGTGGCCATAGATGGAGGGCCAGATTATTCTCCAAAGGCCTGCTGGAACAAACAAGTTTTAGCCTGCTTCCGAAAGCCCATCAAGGAGGGAGCCAGTCTAGCTTCCCCAGGAAGAGAGTTCCAGAGCACTGCAGCAGCCACCGAGAAGGCCCTCTCCCATGTTCCCACCAAGTGCTCCTGTGAAGATGGTGGGACTGAAAGAAGGGCTTCTCTAGAAGAATTCAAAGCACAGGCAGACTCATAAGGAAGAATATGATTTTTCAAATAACCTGGACCCAAGCCATATAGGGCTTTATAGGTCATAACCAGCACTTTGAATTGTGCCCGGAAACAGACTGGAAGCCAGTGGAGCTGTTTGAACAGGGGAGTTGTCTGCTCCCTGTAACCGGCCCCAGTCAACAATCTGGCTGCAGCTCTTTGAACCAGCTGGAGTTTCCGAACACTCTTCAAAGGCAGCCCCACGTAGAGCGCGTTACAGTAATCCAATCGGGATGTAACTAAGGCACGTGTCACCGGGGCCAGGTCCGACATCTCTAGGAACGGGTGCAGCTGGTGCACTAGCTTTAACTGTGCAAATGCACTCCTGGCCACCGCTGAAACCTGGGCATCCGAAAATGTACCACAACTCCCAACACCCCCCAGCCAACCACGCTAGCTGGGGCATGCTGGGAAATGTCAGACATCTTTCTGCCTAAACATACAAAGAGCAATCCTATGGCCCCTGGACTCCATAACTCCTCCTCCATGGCTAGAGACAGAACTCCACTCTTGGAGGCCAGTAGGTGGGGAGGGGAGAAGTTCTGAATCCACTGGACCCGAAGGCCTCTCATCTTCCGTGCCCACCTCCACCGACAGGTGGGTGTGATAGATGGGCTCAGAGGCACATCTAACAATAAATGCATTTTTGGAGGATGGAGAGACTGATGTGACTTCTATGGCAGGAATCATAGAGCCCATTACTCTACTCTCTTTTTTAGTGTCACCTCTTTTAGTGGCAGATGGATACTGGGAGCCTGCAGGCCACCAGAGAGGTCTCGGGCCACTGCCTGCGGCCCCCAGACAGAACGTTTTGCACCTCTGCTCTAACTGGATACTTTAATCATCAGGACCTGCAGTCCAATCGCTACACGCGCCTTCCTCTTCAGCTAAGCCATTTTCCAGTGCTCTGCAGACTTCTCAGAACTGGGAAGAACCTCTCTGACAAAATTCTTCTCCTGGTGTTTTCAGCAACTGCAACAGGTTGTGCGTGCATGTGCGAGCGCGTGTGTTTTAATTGACCGTGTTTGCTTCTTCTTTTTTTTACTATGTCTGACACGATGCCAGAGAGCCCCGACAAAAAAGGCAGTGTTATTCTTGAAAATGAGTCCCGTAAACAAGCTCGAAGCTGACTTCTCCTTAGAGAGTTGGGGTTGACTTTCATAGCCGGGAGATGGGCCAGCAACGTGGAAAGAGCGAAAACCATTATCATAATTATCTCAGGCCCTCCGGCCCACGAGCTGGGGTTGCTGGGAGAGAGGAAGGGGGGTGAGGGAGCCGCTGCAAGAGATTTCGCCAGCTCTGGTCAGAATCACTGTCCTGCAGTCCTGCTCCCGGCCTGGCTGTGCGCTTCTGCGTTGTGTCAAGCAACAGAGAATCGATCTTTTGAGATGCTCATTTGCGAAAATGCTTTGGCAGGAAGGGAGCGAAGGTTTGGATCCAGGAGCCAGCAACCACCAGGGCTGAGGGGGGTGGGGGTGGGAGAGAAGAACTCTTGGAACGCCACATGACATTTTGATGGCAAGCTACGTAGAAGAGAAACTAAATCCTCAGCACGTCTGCTTCTTCACAGCATCAGTGTTGGACGTGAGCGCTCAGCCACCTAGAGAAGACCACCTGCCTGAAGGCACCTCAGAAAGGATATTGTAGGGCGGAAGCATCTCCCCTTGGGAAGGTTGCAACTTAATAGAATCATAGAATTGAAGGGCCTTTGACCTTGTCAAGTTAGAGGTCGGTGGTCTACAGGCCAAGGAGCCTAATTAGAGCATTTCATTTGCATGACAACTTTTATCACCTGGCATTGACACATTTCATCTGTCCTTTGCCCAAGGACAGATGAAAAACTCATAGAGGCAAGGGTTTCCTCTGTGAATGGACTTTGGCTGCAGTGCAGTAAAACTAAAGCATTCATCTATTGTTGTTGTTATTTATTTATTTATTTATTTATTACATTTCTATACCGCCCAAGAGCCGGAGCTCTCTGGGCGGTTCACAAAAATTAAAAACATTCAAAGTATAAAACATCAGTATAAAACCATAATATAAAATACAATATAAAAGCTCAACCAGATAAAAACAGCAGCAATGCAAAATTACCAATTTAAAACACCAAGTTAAAATTTATTTATAGACTGTTAAAATGCTGGGAGAATAAAAAGGTCTTCACCTGGTGTCTAAAAGCATATAATGTGGGTGCCAGGCAAACCTCCTTAGGGAGCTCATTCCACAGCTGGGGTGCCACAGCAGAGAAGGCCCTCCTCCTGGTAGCCACCTGCCTCACTTCCTTTGGCAGGGGCTCGCGGAGAAGGACCCCTGAGGATGACCTTAGGTACATATGGGAGGAGGCGTTCCTTCAGATAGCCTGGCCGCAAGCCGTTTAGGTCTTTAAATGTTAATACCAGCACTTTGAATCAGGCCCGGACCTGGACTGGCAGCCAATGAAGCTGGAAAAGGACTGGCGTAATGTGGTCTCATTGGCCAGTCCGTTAGTAAACATGCTGCCCTGTTTTGTACCAGTTGAAGTTTCCGGACTTCAAATTGTTGTTAGGGGCTCTGTGACTGTATCAGCTGCATAATAGGCAGAAATTCAACAAGTAGAGCTTTCGCCCGTCATTGCACCTTCATATTGGCTGCATGCGTGCGGCAGCTGAAAGGGACTGGGAGTTTAATTTAGGAAGGGGTCATGGCTCAGTTTTAGAGCACATGCTTTGCACATACAGAAGGTTCCAGGTTCAATCACTGGCATCTCCAGATAGGGCTCACTTCATTGAGTGGATGTTGTAGTCGGAAAAACGCCAAATTTAGATCTCTAAGCGGTGAGTCTCTGCCTGATCAGTCTGAGCAGATGCAGTTGTATCTTACGGCTTCATTGTAGACAATGGGTTTTGTGTGTGCTGGGTGGAAGCTGCAAGCAGGTCAATGCATGTAGGGGTCTGCAGGTTTCCAATACAGGGTGACATTTATATGCTAATCACGTCGTTGCCCTGTCATGTCTGGAAGTGACCCTGTTGCAGGGACCGGTCTTGGTTCAGCTTGATGGTGGGGTGGAAGTTATCAAAGTCCTGGTGGATCTCCGTCAGGACTGCTCTCCATGAGTCCAGATAATAAAGATGTCATCAATGAATATCAGACAGAGAAGACTTTTTTGGGACGTGAGCTGAGAAAGCATTGTCCCTGGCAATTTTCAAAGACAAGACTCAGCTAACGTGCAATGAGAGAGCGGGGAAGACAGTGGGAGATCACCATTTGAAGCAGCGCAAGGAGACGGTGGCCATAGCTGGACCTACCTGAAAGTCCAGGGGAGAGGAGGGGAGACCTCGCGTTGTGAATAACGTGAGATCTCGCCCCCATTTACACATAAGGCGCGATGACCTCAGGAAGAGAGGCGTCGTGCCTGCCATTTTTTAAAAAAAGAGACAGGAGCGCAGGAGTGCTCGAACGACTGACGGTGAGGTATCACCCTGGGATATAGCCTGGTCTAGCTAAGGCCGGAGTCACCAGCATTTACCCAGGAGTGTGAAAAAGCGAAGAGTGTTGTGTGAACTTGTGCTTGTTTTTTCAGGGAGTGTGCGGTGGAATTTACTGCAATCATGAACCTGCGTAGGGAAGGGGGTTATGTTTACAGTGCGGCATTTTTTTAAAAAAAAAAAAACTTCTGCTCCAAAGCAGTTTCATCCTTGCAGTTACGCACAGGATTGTTTCAGCAGCCTTTGAACTCAAAGCCCACATTGCGGTGCAGCCATGAGCAAAGCCTGCTGGGTAGGGTGACCATATGGAAAGGAGGACCGGGCTCCTGTATCTTTAACAGTTGCATAGAAAAGGGGATTTCAGCAGGTGTCATTTGTATATATGAGGAACCTGGTGAAATTTCCTCTTCATCACCACAGTTAAAACTGCAGGAGCTATACTAGAGTGACCAGATTTAAAAGAGGGCAGCTTTAACTGGTGTGATGAAGAGGAGATTTCACCAGGTTCCCCATATATACAAATGACACCTGCTGAAATTCCCTTTTCAATACAACTGTTAAAGATACAGGAGCCCTGTCCTCCTTTCCATATGGTCACCCTACTGCTGGGAGTATAACCAGGGCCTATTAAAAAAGGGGGGGGGCGAACTGTTCACAGTAAGCAAACAGACCCGCAGTGGGAATCCACAAAATTACGAACCAATGTCCAGGTTTTCCATCGGCTCAAGATCAGGAGCCCTTAGAAACACATGGGAACCTTTGAGCATGATTTGCAGGTTCCTACCAGCATCGGCTCCGACGAAACCCTAAAATACCCATTTTAACATTCATTTATTATGTTCTTTGAGCTGAGACTTCCGTCTCAAAATTCACACTGTGAGATCCAATCAACGCATTGGGCCAGGAAGCTCAGATCAGCTCAACTTGCTTGCAGGTGCGGACCAAATCAAATCCTCGTGCAGCTCTGCCAGCATGTACCAAGCATGCATATCACCCCCTTCTTCAGGACTCAGGAGAGAAATTGGCAATGTTACATCTTCCTACATCACCCGAGCGTCAATGTTTGTTTTGGGATTTAGCTGGGATGTTGTTGATGGAGGGGAAAGGCCATATGGAAGGCAGTATTTCTGGAGGCAGACGGACTGATTTAAAGGCATGGGGGGCCCCAATATTTTTAACCCCACTGGTATTTTGGAGGCGGCGGGGAAGAGAGGTACATTCGGAAGCCACCAGGTTCAGCTGTTGTCTTGGGTTATATTTATCGGTGTAGCTATTAAAAGGGCCCCGTGCCAGCGTTCAAAGCTCTACAAAAGGGTATTGCCTAATAGGATTCTTCAAATAGCTGCAAGGTCTGCAGATCTGAGAAGCAGCCCACCAATGGACTGTGTATGTATGAGTGGACAAATGCCTGCGTCTTTAGATTAATGTCCCCTTCTGCTGCAAACGCAAATTGGGAGGCAGTGTGGTCTAGTGGGTAGCGTGTTGGGCTAGGACAGCCTTTCCCAACAAAGTGCCCTCCAGATGGGTTGCCGGCTGGGAATGGTGGGGATTGTAGTCCAAGCCATCTGTAGGGTGCCAGACTGAGAAAGGCTGGGGTTGAATTTCTGCTTAGCTCCCTCGGTGACTTTTAAGTCTAGCGTTATCTCGCAGGGCTGTCGAAAGGAGAAAAGGGGATGATTCCATGGGTCTCCTTCTGAGCTTTGAGGGATCAGGTAGCTACGATTATTGTACCATTCATTTACAACCCATTTAGCGATGGTTGCTTCACACATTCCAAGACGCACTCTGGAGTGTTTGCACAGTACACCCCATGCTTCTGCTGAATGTTGTTGCGAGGGTCCTGCTGAATTTCCGGGTGTGGGGGGGAGGGGACATCAGTGCAAAATTTGGTGTTTGAGGTGGGGCAAAGCTCATGTTGGCAGATCAACCACCTCTTGAGACAAACGACGTTTTGAGTCGAACGGTTCGTCGCACGCTCTCGGCCCTTGTCTCGGTCTGCACTTTGCAAGAGGAGGCATTGTGTCGGGCGCCACACTGCAGGAACCCCTTCTGAAGCAGTACTTTGCCGCTTTTAGAGGATGTGAACATTCCTCCCCACCACCTTTCGTTGTGCACCCCAAAAGTTTGCTGATACGGATGAGGAGAGGCTTTGCCTGAATCACCCTCTCCACCCACCATATTGACTTTGGCCATAGCTAGACCCAACCTTTATCCCTGGATCGTCCAGGGGTCAAACCTGTTCATCTCGGTGACACACAGGGGATCCACTGCTCAGGCAGGGGCGAACCCTGGATGATCCCAGGATAAACCTTAAGTCTAGCTGTGGCCTTAGAATCATAGAATCATAGAATAGCAGAGTTGGAAGGGGCCTACAAGGCCATTGAGTCCAACCCCCTGCTCAATGCAGGAATCCACCCTAAAGCATCCCTGACAAGTGGCTGTCCAGCTGCTTCTTGAATGCCTCCAGTGTGGGAGAGCCCACAACCTCCATAGGTAACTGGTTCCATTGTCGTACTGCTCTAACAGTCAGGACGTTTTTCCTGATAGAATCATAGAATAGCAGCGTTGGAAGGGGCCTACAAGGCCATCGAGTCCAACCCCCTGCTCAATGCAGGAATCCACCCTAAAGCATCCCTGCAAGATGGTGGTCCAGCTGCCTCTTGAAGGCCTCTAGTGTGGGAGACCACTTCACACTGGTCACATCCAGATAGGGAACTCATAGCTCTTCTTGCAACTTCTGCTTTTCAACACATCCTGTACCCTGCCCCTTATTTCTGCATGAGGAGAAGAGGTGACCAAGTGAAGATGAGGACATGGCCCCTCTCTCACATTAACATTATTTATTAATATTCATTAAGGACTGCCATTTAATTGAAGAATTTCGAATTGATTGTTCATCTGCCCTTTAACTAGCTAATTAAAACGGCAGCACTGAAATACATTTGCATATGACCCACGCCTTAATATAGGTGCTTTTTTTGAAATCTCTAAGGAAGGATAATTAACTTGCAATCTCAGAAAAGGATTGCTGTTTGCTTAGAAGAAAATTCCTCCCATGCGGTTGTCTTTCTGGTTCTATGTTACAGAGACACACCAGCACCAAAGTAGCCCTACCTATTAACAGGGGGGCCACTGATTCATCAACTAAAACTTCAGTCCAGCACAGGGGCACACAAGTTTTTCAGCCCTGAGGCCTGCATGTGATGTCAGGCAATGCACACACACACTTCCCAGTGTTCCTGAACTAGCAGGAATAATTTGGAAATCTCAGGCCTTAACTAGATGGGGCTTTATCCCAGTGCAAACCCCAAGATTGTCCCTGAAACACAGGGGATCCTGGGATCAGAGAGGGTCCAACCCTCCCTTGCCCCGGGATAGAGTCCTCCACTTTGGCCCAGGTTTTTCCGCGGTCTCAGGCTGAGCCCAAGACTGCGGAACATGTGGCCCGTTGCCTCGTGCTGAGCCGGGAGCTACAGCCATCGGGGGTAGGGTGGGGGAGCAGAATTTAATTTAAAAAAAAAAAAACCCGCTTACCTTTAGCGCATGAGTGGTCGTGTGCTCCTTCCTCTTTAAAAAATAATTTAAAAATGGCAGACGCGATGCCTAGCTCCTTCAGATACTTGAAAGGTTGTCACTAGGGGTGTGCACGGACCCCCCGCTCCGCTTCACTTGCAGATCCGCCATTTTTCGGAGCGGGTCGCTCCGCCCCGCCCCCGCTCCGCCCACTTCCGCTCCGCTCCGCCCGGAGCTCCGGATCGGATCCGGAGCTCCGTTTTTGCCCCCCCATAGGCTTGCATTGAAAGCTAAAAAAGTAAACAACTTTTTTTCCGTTGAAGTTAGAAACCTCACGTTTGGCACCATGACACCTCATGGGCGTATACACACACACGCCAAGTTTCAAGGCAATCCCATCATCCCCTGATTTTTGGCGAATTTTTGAAAATCGGGCACCCCATTCACACCCCTTGGGATAGCTCCGTCAATTTGCATGTTACAAACCTCAAACTCGGCACCAGGGCAGCTTATCCATGTGTCCACATGCACGCCAAGTTGCAAGCAAATCCCATCATCCCCTGATTTTTGGCGCGGCTCTACCCTCTAACGCACCTCCCATAACCCTAATTCACACCCCTTTAGATAGCTCCGTCAATTTGCACGTTAGAAACCTCAAACTCAGCACCATGATAGCTTATCCACGTGTCCACATGCACGCCAAGTTTCAAGGCAATCCCATCATCCCCTGATTTTTGGGGAATTTATGAAAATCGGGCACCCCATTCACACCCCTTGGGATAGCTCCGTCAATTTGCATGTTAGAAACCTCAAACTCGGCACCAGGAGAGCTTATCCATGTGTCCACATGCACGCCAAGTTGCAAGCAAATCCCATCATCCCCTGATTTTTGGCATGGCTTAACTCACCCCAAATTGTCCCATTCTACAACTACGTCAATTTGCACGTTAGAAACCTCAAACTCAGCACCATGATAGCTTATCCACGTGTCCACATGCACGCCAAGTTTCAAGGCAATCCCATCATCCCCTGATTTTTGGGGAATTTATGAAAATCGGGCACCCCATTCACACCCCTTGGGATAGCTCCGTCAATTTGCATGTTAGAAACCTCAAACTCGGCACCAGGAGAGCTTATCCATGTGTCCACATGCACGCCAAGTTGCAAGCAAATCCCATCATCCCCTGATTTTTGGCGCGGCTTAAACTTTTTAACTCACCCCAAATCAAGTCCCATTCTACAACTACGTCAATTTGCACGTTAGAAACCTATCCTTTGGTCCCATGACAGCTTACCCATGTGTCCCCATGGACACCAAGTTTCAAGGCAATCCCATCATCCCCTGATGTTAGGGGAACTTTTGAAATTTGAACACTCCAGTATGTCAGGGATTTAAAGTTGCAATTGCAGACAGCTCAATGGGGCCAGTTCCAAGGCAATCCCAACATGCCACGAGATAACCCTAAATCTTCTGGCACATTTGAAAAAGGGATTATTGAATTTGATAAAGTCTAAGTGAGCGCAGGAAGGACTTCTCCCCTTAGTCAAAGCAAGACACATACACCATCGCTGCAAGGCGGGAAGGGGAGAATTATTATTATTATTATTATTTATTTATATAGCACCATCAATGGAAAGCAGGCAGGCAGCATGCATTGTAGTGCCGCAAGGATGGCTTGAGCACTAACGCATAGCAAACCAACCCATAAGTGGGCGCAAAGTGAGGCAAAGATGGCTGGTTGTTTCTTTCTAAGCCAGCAGTTACGCCTTGAGGGGCACAGAGGAGGACGATTGGGAGCAAACCAGGCACCAGGCGGGCAGAGAGGCAGGCAGAGTAGGCGAGGAGTCAGTCCTGGCAGATGCCCCACCACAGCAGCACCCCGGGGGAGGCGGGCAGGCAGGCAGGCAGGCTGCGGGCATTTCTGGGGGCACAAGGAAGTGATGGCTGGTTTCTAAGCCAGCATTGCAGTTAGTCACGCATTGCAAACGCAAACCATCCCAGCGAGTCGGTCACCGAGGAGGACAGGCTAGCAGAGGGGCAGGCAGAGTGACATGTCATAGATCTAGTATTGGGGAGGAGTCAGTCCCGGCAGATGCCCCAACACAGTAGCACCCTGGGTGGGCATTGGAAAACGCCATCTTGTGGGTCAATACTTCCCCCACCCCATGTCCTGCAGGGTTGCCTGCCTAACCCTTGTGGGGATGGGAGATGGAGAGCTTAGAGTGGCAGTGCCAGCAGCAGCCTTCGGCTTTCCCCTGGAACCAGTCGCCTTGCCCGCCTCTTTCCCCAGCAAGATCGCCTGGTGCTGCCTATGAAGATGCATCTTCATGCTGCTGGTTCCATAATGCCCTGTCGATGAACCCCTGCTTAGGCTGAGTTTGCAGTGGCGACAGACAGCAAAGCGGGGATCCGCTCCCAACTCAAAGTGGTCCCACACGATGCTTGTCTTTCGTTTCTGTGGTGACACCACCAATTGCCCGCCTGAGCTCTCTGGTGTTGCCACAGAAACAGGGGTGTGGGATGAGACTGGGGAGAGAGCCTCGGCCTGCTGCTGCTCCTCCTCAGCCCCCACATCCTGGAGGCCCACCGCCTCCTCCTCCTCCCCCCCCTCCACTGTGCTGAGGACCTCGTCTAGGTCCATCAGCGGGCTCGTGGGCTGAAAGGAGAATGAAGGAGTTGGGGATACTCCTCCTCCTCTAATGGCACTGCTGCCACGTGCCTCTTGCAAACGGGCACTTTTCCCATTCCCACCCTCAAAAAGAGAACGCCGGGCACAAGTTGCAGAAGAGAGTGGCTCTGCCTGCTGCTTGTCCTGCTTCTGTTTTGGAGCAGTCAGCCAAGGAGTTGCCCGTTTGAGTTTCACAGGAGGAGAGGAAGCCCTGCTGGCAGACTGAGCCTTGCTGCTTTCAGCACGCCTGCTTTCTCTTTTCATGATGACTAACAAAATATTAATACTACTAATACTATGTATAAGGTACTACTAAGAATATGTATAAGAAGAATATAATATGTTTAAATGTAGGGAAATGGGACAAGAACAATAAAATATACTACTACTAATATGTATGAGAATATACTACTAAGAATATCTACAAGAATATAATAATATGTTTTAGAATATTACTAATAAATGTAGGGAAATGGGACAAGAAATGGGACAACCACTACTATAAGAAGAACAAAATATGAATACTACTACTAATATGTATGAGAATGTATACTAATAGACTACTAAGACTATGTCAAAGAATATAATAATAATATGTTTAAGAATAGGGAAATGGTGTGCGTATGCTTTCCCCAAAATGCTCAATCTGTGGCTGCCTGTTGAACTTGACAAAAGCAGCCCACTCCGTCGAAGTTACACAGAGAAGAAAAAGAGAATCCAATTTTTTTGGTATATTTGGTATATAGAAGATAGAAGGAAACACAATCAGGATTTAAGAGAGGGGAGGGGGAAAAAGAACCAACCACTACTATAAGAAGAACAAAATATGAATACTAATATAATATGTATGAGAATATATACTAATGGACTATGTGAAAGAATATAATAAAATATGTTTAAGAATATAAATGTAGGGAAATGGGACAAAAAGTGTGTGTATGCTTTCAAAAGAAAGCTTTCACAAAAGCAGAACAGTCAGGCTTTAATACAGGGAAGGGGGGGGGCAACCAACCCAACCACACACTCCAAAATTCAAAAATAAAGTTTATATTAAATCAAAGTAAGGGGAAAACACAGGGCAAACTAAGCTACAAGTCAGAAAGAAGCAAACAAACACACACACGCGCCAAACTAAACCTATATTAAATTAATCTATCTCCAAAGCAGGAGCACTAGCTAAGTAAGTGTTCCCTCCACGAACGCCAACCCACAAAGAGACACAAAACAGAAAGTTCTCAGGGTGGGTCTGCCTTAGTCCCCCCTCCAACGCTGGGATTGGAGGAGGATGCTTTCTGAGGAGATGAATTCTCATCAGGATTGGGAGTTGAATGTGCCTGTCATCGCTTCCAAAAAAATAATAATAATAAAAAAAAAAAACCCAAACCCCGATTTTTAAAAAAATATTGCACGTGAACCACAGCACGCAGAAAGTTGAGAGTGGTCTCAAAATGACCCCCATCCACGACTCTCTGTGCACAAGAATTTTCAGAACGATAGCTTAAACCCCCCCCCCAGTTATCCCCGATTCTTTCCCTCAATGCAATCCTATGGGCGAAAAGCCGAAACGCCGTTTGAGCCCTGCGGTTGCCCCGATTTTTAAAAAAATATTGCACGTGAACCACAGCACGCAGAAAGTTGAGAGTGGTCTCAAAATGACCCCCATCCACGACTCTCTGTGCACAAGAATTTTCAGAACGATAGCTTAAACCCCCCCCCAGTTATCCCCGATTCTTTCCCTCAATGCAATCCTATGGGCGAAAAGCCGAAACGCAGTTTGAGCCCCGCGGTTGCCCCGATTTTTAAAAAAATATTGCACGTGAACCACAGCACGCAGAGAGGTGAGAGTGGTCTCAAAATGACCCCCATCCACGACTCTCTGTGCACAAGAATTTCCAGAACGATAGCTTCAAAAACAACGTAGTTATGCGCGATTATTTGCCGCAATGCAATCCTATGGCGAAATGTTTTCAAGATGGCGACCGGAGCGCTCCGACTGAACTCGGAGCTCCGAAAAATGGTCGCTTCTCTTCGCCTTGCTTCTAGGGGGTCCGCGGTCCGCTCCTACTCCGCCTCTGGGTAAGGCGGAGCAGGCCAATCCGCTACTGCTTCTACGCTCCTAATCGGAGCGGAGCACATCCCTAGTTGTCACACAGAGGAGGGCCAGGATCTCTTCTCGATCTTCCCAGAGTGCAGGACACGGATTAATGGGCTTAAGTTACAGGAAGCCAGATTCCGGCTGGACATCAGGAAAAACTTCCTGACTGTTAGAGCAGTACAAAGTAGAGTTAGAAGGGGCCTACAAGGCCATCGAGTCCAACCCCCTGCTCAGTGCAGGAATCCACCTTAAAGCATCCCTGACAAATGGTTGTCCAGCTGCCTCTTGAAGGCCTCTAGTGTGGGAGAGCCCACCACCTCCCTAGATAACTGATTCCATTGTCGTACTGCTCTAACAGTCAGAAAGTTTTTTCTGGTGTCCAGCTGGAATCTGGCTTCCTGTAACTTGAGCCCGTTATTCCGTGTCCTGCACTCTGGGAAGATCGAGAAGAGATCCTGGCCCTCCTCTGTGTGACAACTTTTCATGGACTTGCTTGCTTTCATGTCTCCCCTCAGTCTTCTCTTCTCCAGGATAAACCTTCCCAGTTCTTTCAGTCTCTCTCCTCATAGGGCTTTGTTTCCAGGCCCCTGATCATCCTCGTAGCCCTCCTCCGATCTCCATCCCTAATCTTAATCAAGCTTCTTCATTTGTTTTTAGCTGTGTATATTTATTGTTTCATGTTGTTTGTATGATTTTACCTGTACGCTGCCCTGAGATCTTTGTCATATTGGGCGGGATACAAACGTTTTAATAAATAATAAAGAAACCTGGAATTTGGCTATATGCTTTTGACAACCCAGAGATTTTTGCCCTCGGCATGCCAGACTTGCATTTTCACACTACGTTCTTTGACCAAGGGGCCGTGAGGGGAAGACAGGCTGAACTCACTCAGTGGCGGCTGGGAGGCTGTCGCCCCCTCCCACCTAGGAATTAACCCCAACTCACTCAAGTTGAGCTGGAATCCAACCGATATACGGAGAGGGAGGGGGAGTAGGTGAAAAGTGTCACAACAGCAAAGCAGAAAAGAGGCCCTGGACCTGCTACGGATGTAGCCAGGCTTCAGTTAAAATATATAAGCAGGAGATAGACTAACAATAGAGTGATTTCGAAATATATTTAGAGCTAAACATTACCATGTAAACATCTCAGCTACCGAGGAGGCCAGAAGCCAAAATATTTAGATCTCTCTCTCTCTCTCTCTCTCTCTCTCTCTCTCTCTCTCTCTCTCTCTCTCTCTCTGTCTGCTAGCTGATATTCCCGGCATTGCTCGGGGCCCCAAATAATGATTATTTTAAAAATAATATGTGTATCTCCAAGGCACTTTTGTGTATTCCGGTTCACGCTGGGTTGTGTATGTGTGTATCTGCACACATGGCTATTGGGGCCCGCATATGAGAGACCATTTCATACGTGCAAAGGAAGGGGGAAGAAGGCGAGCATCTACCTGGTGTGGCTCGCGAAGGCCACAACACCTGAACGGGCATCTTGGGTCGGCTGACTGCAGCCCCTGCTAACTGCTCCAGGGTGTCTAATGGTAGAGCCACATCCCATGCAGGAGAGGAGGGAAGTGGATCCCAGGGGACGCCGGCCGCTCTGTCCAAGACATCCTGGGATGTGGAGCCATTAAGAGATTTTGCAAGATCGCCCATATGGCCGCGCACGACCCCCAAGATTTGTGAAACGTCTACATCTCCCAGCATTCCTTCAGAGATGCTGGGAGTTGCAGCCATGATGGGAGTTGTAGGCATCAGCCTAGGATTTGTTTTTAATCATTTAAAAGTAGTTAAACCACAGAAATTCTGGGTTTGGGGTTTTTTGGTGCATTGTACATGAAGACTTCTCAACACCCCAAATTTCAAGGTTGTAGTTCATCTGGAAGTGGGTAAACATTTCCAGACATACAAACCCACACACATACTTTCAGCTTGATAGATAGATAGATAGATAGATAGATAGATAGATAGATAGATAGAAAGATATTACTAGGGTGACCATATTTGGGAAACCAAAAAGGAGGACACCTAGTGTGTGTGTGGGGGGGGGGGGGAAGCAGCTTTCTGAGTCCTGCAGAAAGTACATTATTCCCCCGCCACCTTAAAGAACCCGACTGGAGTGGAGGAGGGGAAAGGATTTCATTCTGCACTACCACCATCCACTCCAATTGGGGCCTTTTCTATAATGTCCACGAATGACCCACTTTCCCCTTTAAGACCTCAATTGGAGCTCGGGGTGGGGGAATGATGTGCCTCAAGAAAGCATGTCATTCCCTCCTGCCATGCTAATGGCAGCCTTAAAGGGGAAGGTGTATCATTCCAGGACATTATTGAAAATTATAGAAAATCCCCCCTGACACCATGGAAAGAACAAAAACCAGGACAAATCCGGGGAAATCCTGACAGTTGGTCACCCTAGATATTA
Organism: Elgaria multicarinata webbii; assembly: GCF_023053635.1. NCBI lineage: Eukaryota > Metazoa > Chordata > Lepidosauria > Squamata > Anguidae > Elgaria > Elgaria multicarinata. The sequence goes on along the minus strand of NC_086171.1, from coordinate 4,793,726 downwards.
CTCTCTTTTTCGTTTTGTTAGGGTGGATTCCTGCATTGAGCAAGGGGTTGGACTCGATGGCCTTGTAGGCCCCTTCCAACTCTACTACCGTATTTCTTCGATTGTAAGACGCACACTAATTTCAGTACCACCAACAGAAAAAAAGCTTTGATTCTAAGAATAATATTCACACCCGCGATTCTAAGACGCACCCCGTTTTTAGAGATGTTTATATGGAGGGGGGAGTGCGTCTTAGAATCAAAGAAATACGGTATTCTGTGATTCTAGTCTCTCTATCTTTCACATATACAGCAGCACAACAGCAAAGCAAGAAGGAAGCTCTGGTTCCACTAAGAATATATTTCATACAAATATGTATGAAATACAGATATGCTGTTAGGGTTAGTTTAGTAATGTTGTTTTTTTATATAACCAACCTGGTGCCCTCCGGGTCTTTTGGACTGCATATCCCAGAATTCCTGACCATGCTGTCTGGGGTTGATGGAATCATAGTCCAAAATATACTTTCATGGGGGTGACTGCTAGAATGATAATAACATCTTCATGGGGGCAGGGGGGAGAACAATCAGCATTCCTAATTGTGTGAAGAAATAAATTCCAGTCTGTAAATTAACTCTGGTGGGAAAAGCTAACAAAACAGGATGATTAATATTGATCCAAGTCATACCCTGATAAATGTTATGGAACCTGGGAGTCATTTATTACCTATGCAAATAACAATAAGGACATTACTGCACCTCCATCAACTCATGGAACATGTTGGAGAGGCCTGTTATGATACGAGTTTGGGGGTGGGATGCTTTGAAATTAGGGTGACCATATGAAAAGGAAGACCGGGCTCCTGTATCTTTAACAGTTGCATAGAAAAGGGAATTTCAGCAGGTGTCATTTGTATATATGGAGAACCTGGTGAAATTCCTTCTTCATCACCACAGTTAAAGGTGCAGGAGCTATACTAGAGTGACCAGATTTAAAAGAGGGCAGGGTACCTGCAGCTTTAACTGGTATGATGAAGAGGAATTTTCACCAGGTTCTCCATATATGCAAATGATATCTGCTGAAATTCTCTTTCCAATACAACTGTTAAAGATACAGGAGCCCTGTCCTCCTTTTCATATGGTCTCCCTATTGAAATATTTCCCTCTAGCTTTGTATTTATACAATTACCATATTTCTTCGATTGTAAGACACCATCGATTGTAAGACGCACACTAATTTCAGTACCACCAACAGAAAAAAGCTTTGATTCTAAGAAATAATAAACGCACCCGCGATTCTAAGACACAGCCCGTTTTTAGAGATGTTTACATGAGGGGGGGGGAAGTGTGTCTTAGAATCGAAGAAATACGGCACAATTAATATACTGTGTCTCCTAATAAGTTTAAATTGATGTTGGTTCTGTATATCAAGTATATCCCATATTTAATCGTTGTGTTATGTAGGGTGACCATATGGAAAGGAGGACAGGGCTCCTGTATTTTTAACAGTTGCATAGAAAAGGGAATTTCAGCAGGTGTCATTTGTATATATGGAGAACCTGGTGAAATTCCTTCTTCATCACCACAGTTAAAGGTGCAGGAGCTATACTAGAGTGACCAGATTTAAAAGAGGGCAGGGCACCTGCAGCTTTAACTGGTATGATGAAGAGGAATTTTCACCAGGTTCTCCATATATGCAAATGATATCTGCTGAAATTCTCTTTCCAATACAACTGTTAAAGATACAGGAGCCCTGTCCTCCTTTTCATATGGTCTCCCTATTGAAATATTTCCCTCTAGCTTTGTATTTATACAATTACCATATTTCTTCGATTGTAAGACACCATCGATTGTAAGACGCACACTAATTTCAGTACCACCAACAGAAAAAAAGCTTTGATTCTAAGAAATAATAAACGCACCCGCGATTCTAAGACGCAGCCCATTTTTAGAGATGTTTACATGGGGGGGGAAGTGTGTCTTAGAATCAAAGAAATACGGCACAATTAATATACTGTGTCTCCTAATAAGTTTAAATTGATGTTGGTTCTGTATATCAAGTATATCCCATATTTAATCGTTGTGTTATGTAGGGTGACCATATGGAAAGGAGGACAGGGCTCCTGTATTTTTAACAGTTGCATAGAAAAGGGAATTTCAGCAGGTATCATTTGTATATATGGGGAACCTAGAGAAATTCCCTCTTCATCACAATAGTTAAAGCTGCAGGTGCCTTCTTTTAAATCTGCCTTCTTTTAAATCTGGTCACTCTAGCATAGCTCCTGCAGCTTTAACTGTGGTGATGAAGAGGTAATTTCGCCAGGTTCTCCATATGTACAAATGACACCAGCTGAAATTCCCTTTTCTATGCAACTGTTAAAGATACAGGAGCCCTGTCCTCCTTTTCATATGATCACCCTAACCATTATGCTTTAATGTGCTTAGGGTGACCATATGAAAAGGAGGAAAGGGCTTCTGTGTCTTTAACAGTTGTACTGAAAGGGGAATTTCAGCAGGTGTCATTTGTAGGCGTGCAGCCCCTGGTGAAATTCCCTCTTCATCACAACAGTTAAAGCTGTAGAAGATATACTACAATGAGCAGATACAAAGGAGGGCAGGGCTGCTGCAGCTTTAACTGTTGGGATGAAGAGGGGATTTCACCAGGTGCTGCATGCCTATAAATGACACCGACTAAAATTCCCTTTTCAATGCAATTGTTAGGAGCCCTGCCCTCCTTTTCATAGGGTCACCCTACATGACGTGATTAGATGTTACATCCTTTTGTTATAAATGTAGAATTCCACATATATTATGCAATACGTAGTGCTCTGAGTTGTGCTAAATGACCTTCCATTGTGATCCCCTCCCATCTCTTGCCTCTTTTTTCTGTAAAGCTTGCAGCAACGAATCTCGCAGTGATTTTGATCTCATTTGCTCTGTCTCCTAGCAGGACGATCCTGATGACGTTTTGACGAAGGAGGAGCAGATATTCTTGCTGCTAAAAGCCAAGGCCAAGTGTGAGCGGCATTTAAAAGCCAAAGGCCCCAAAGTGCAAGGTGAGTGAGTCCGTTCCGGGCTAAGCTAGCCAGTGCACTCGGCTGGAAGGCAAAGTGAATTTGATATGGGCCACGGAATTGATGACTTCTACAACTGTTATTGTTATGGAGAGCTAGTGCAGTGTAGCGGTTAGGGATGTGCTCCGCTTCTCCTTGGACCGGAGAAGCAGGAGCGGATCGGGGGGGGCTTCGCCTCCCGTTAAGGCGGAGGCGAAGAGGATTGGGGGAGCCACAGAGCGTTGCGGAGCGGAAGGTGAAGGCGGATCCTTCGTCTCGATCCGGAGCTCTGCAAAAAAGGTAAAGGGGGTTTACTTGGCCCTGCCGCCGCCGCCCGTGCGGCGACAGCGGCAGAGCCAGGTAAGGGGGCAAGGGGGAGGGGTTTTTTACCTGTGTCCGTCCCGGCCCATCCCAGCTTCACTAGAGCCCACGGCTCAACCAGGAAGTGTAGGCCGGGGCCTACAGTTCCTGGTTGAGCCGCGGACTCTAGTGAAGCTGGGATGGGCCGGGACGGACACAGGTAGGGGGAGGAGGGAGGGGGGCTTTACGTGGCGCCATTCCCCACCACTGCGGAGCTCCGATTCGGAGCCGGAGCTCCGCAGCGGAGCAGAGTGGCCCCTAGGCAGATCGAGGCGGGGTGGAGCAGGCCCGATCTGCAATTTGCGGATCGGGCACGAAGAGGATCGGGGGTCCGTGCACATCCTTAGTAGCGGTTAGAGTGTTGGGCTGGGACTCAGAAGAACCAGGTTCTAGTCCCCTCTCGGACATGAAGCTCACCGGGTGACTTCGGGCCAGTCATTGACTTCCGACTTAACCTACCTTGCAGGGTGGTTGTGAAGATAAAATGGAGAGGAGGGCTGTGTTTGTTGCCCTGGGCTCCTTGCAAAAGGAGGGAGGGGGAAAGGTGGGAGATCACTGCAATAATAAATAAAAAAGTAAATTTCTATGCCCCCTTCGAATCAGAAACTCTTAAACCCTACACCCCACAGAACTTGTAAAATGCTTTTAAAAGCGTAATGACAGAGCAGCACAATTAGGAACAAGAGCAGTCACCAACCTCTACTTGAACGTCTTGCCCTGAGAGGTCAGAGGAAGGAATGACGCTAAAACCATAGTCAAATGCAAAAAAAAAATGTGTTTTTTTTAAATGTTACTATACAGAAAACCTACATAATTAACTCTTGGCTAGTACGAACTTTCTTCACAGACACAAACAATATGCTACATGGAAGCAATCTTACCAGCATAGTACCAGTAGGCCTGTGTGCTCCGCTCCAAAAATCCTTTGGAGCTTCAAACTTGTGGAGTAGATCGTGGATGGTTTAAAAACTGTCAGATACTCATGGAGCAGAGAACAGCCAGATCAGAGCTTCGGTCCATTTTTTGGATAACCGCTCCGTTATAGTGTATGGAAATGAACAAAAATGCTTACAGCTCTGTAATTTTTAAAGATAAAGAGATGAAACTTGGCACCATGATAGCTCGTACATAGGGCTTTAGCCGTGCCAAGTTTGAAGCAGTTCTGTTCATCCCTTGATTTTTAGGATTTTTTTTAAAAATTCCCCTTAAACCATTTGCCCCCCCCCCCATACACACACACACACACACACACACACACACACACACACACACACACACCACTATCCCCATAGCTTCCTAAAACAAAGAAAAGACAGAAGGGGAAAAAAGAGAGAGAGAGAGAGAAATACACACCAGTGGTAACTTTTTGGGGGGAGTGGTAAAAAATTAAAAGGGGATCCTTGAAAGAAAAGCCAGCTGTCTGTGTAAATTTCTAAACCTTATTTTTTGAGGGGGTTGTTTGTAGGAAGAAAACTGAGGTGCAACCAGACAAATAAGAGCAGAGTTTTAGATAATGGATAGCCGGCCTATACCATTGCTTTGCCTTTAGACTTTTTCTTTTTCCAACTCTTTCTCTCTCTCTCTTCCTCTCTCTCATTCTCTCTCTCTCTCTCTCTCTCTCTCTCTCTCTCTCTCTCTCTCTCTCTCTCTGTGCTTTCTTTTTCTACTATACCATCTCTCATTCTCTTCTGCCGCCATCCTGTCCTTTCTCCCCCCACCCATCTTTTTTCTGTCCTTTTCTTGGTTAGTTACATTTTTACCTCTCCCCCCACCCCCCAACTCTTTTGGGTGAGCTATAACTATCTCCTCCTTCCAAAGTGCAATCCTGCACATGTCTCCTCAAAAGTAAACCTCTTGGATTTCAGTAGGGCTTACTTCCAGGAAAGTGGCTACATGATCGCAGCCTTATCCAGCCATGGGTTTATTTATGGCTATTTACACCCTGTTCTAACTTCTCTGATTCTGAGTTAATTCGCCCCTGTGCATTCATGGAGGGAGTTTTTATCCTTTACTTTCCTGATGCACAGTTGTGCATCTTCAGTTTATAAAAACAGAGGTCTGCTGCGTTCCCTGACCATTTGCTCTAATGAGGAGAAATGAGAGAAAGCTAAAGCCCTATATAAGAGCTACCATGGTGCCAAATTTCATCTCTTTATCTTTAAAAATGAGGGAGCTGTGAGCATTTGTGTTACTTTCCATTGTCTACGATGGCACAGTTATTCCAACTTTTAAAAATTCCTTTAAAAATCAAGGCATGAATGGAACTGTTTCAAACTTGGCATGGCTAAAGCCCTATGTAAGAGCTACCACGGTGCCAATTTTCATCTCTTTAACTTTAACAGTGACGAAGCTGTAAGCATTTTGGTTAATTTCCATTGACTGCAATAGAGTGGTTATCTGAAAATGGAGCAGTTCTTCGATGGATAAACTGATGAAGCAGAGCAAAGGAGCTGCTCCGAAAATAATAGCAGAGAAGCTGCTCAATAGAGCTCTGCTCCAAATTTCGGAGCAGAGCAGACCCGCTCTGCACACCCCTAGTACCCAGTAGAATGTCTACAATCATTAGGAACCATGAGTGGTTAAGGGTAGCCAACTTTTTTTACCAGCCCCTGCTCTTGTGTATTTTATACAGCCTCCTACAACCTGACACCTTTCAAATGTGCTGGACTACGTTTCCCATCCCTCACGTTCCCCCGCCACCACCCAGCTATGTTGGTGATCACCATGATAAAAACAAAACAAAAAAACCCACCACAAACGCTTTTAATGACCCTAGCCATTTCCCCCTAACAGCACATGTTTTGGTTTTTCTCAGAATTCTTCATCTGAAGTTTAGTGGAAGGGATGATCGAGTGGGAAGGGACAGACACCAAACGCAGAATTAACCAGCCGTCTCCTCCCATGTCAGGGATGAGTCTGGTTCTGTCTCTCTCACTTCTATATCCGGCTTTTTTTTTAATTGGGGCCAGATGCACAGAGAGAACCAGAGAGAGAGAGAGTTTGCAGTGTGTCTGTCTGTGTGAAACTCTTGATCCCTCTTCAGTTTCACAGCTGTTCTTTATTGAAACCATGGATAGCAGTTTTCGCCACCCAGCTAGCTTATTCCCCTTAGGCCTAGTGGGGTTAGCTGTGGAAGAACCCAGATCTCATTTTCATGCAAACATCCCTTGTAAAAACAAAAGTTTTTTTAAATTTGTTTCTTTAAAAAAAATACACAAATAATGAACGCCCATCTTCTTCTGTTTATTTCAAGAGTCCGGCTTCAGAACACTCAAAGGCCACCCACCCAAACCACATCCTCAATGGCTCCTCATTATCCCTACTCATTGGCCAATTAACACCTCTTGCAGTCCCGCGGTCACCTGGTGAGGCTTGTCCGGACTTTTGACTTCCAAAGAGAGCTACAGTGGAAGAAGTGGATGGCCATCTTTGGTGGCTCCAATGCTCACAATCATTTCTTTCCCACTGAGCTAGGGATGTGTGAAACAGCAAAACCAGAGTTTGTCGAGTTTCTCCAAATTCCACCACAGGGCAGAAAAGGACAACTAAAATGATGAAGGGGCTGGAGCATTTCACTTAGGAGGGAAGGTTACGTCAACTGGGATTGTTTAGCCTGGAAAAAAGGAGGCTAAGGGGAGACATGATAGAGGGGTACAAAATGATGTATGGTGTGGAGAAGGTGGACAGGGAGCCATTTTTCTCCCTCTCTCTTAAAACTATAACCCAACGGGGGTCATCCCATGAAGCTGATGGGTGGGAGATTCAGGGCAGGGCAGATTCAGTGATGGCCACCAATTTGGATGGCTTTAAAATGAGGTTGAATAAATTCCTGGAGGAGAAAGCTATCAATGGCTACTGGTCCTGATGCCTATGTACTACCTCCAGTAACAGAAGCAGTAAGCCTATGTACACTAGTTGCTGGGGAACATGGGTGGGAGAACATAAGAAGTACCCTGATGCTGGATCAGACCAAGGGTCCATCTAGTCCAGCACTCTGTTCACACAGGTCACAGCTAGACCTAAGGTTTATCCCAGGATCATCCATGGGTCAAACCTGTTCATCTAGGTGACACACAGGGGATCCAGTGCTCAGGCAGGGGCGAACTCTGGATGATTCCAGGATAAACCTTAGGTCTAGCTGTGGCCACAGTGGCCAACCAGCCATCGGCCAGAGATGAACAAACAGGACATGATGCAACAGCACCCTCCCACCCATGTTCCCTAGCAACTGGTGGACACAGGCTGTTGCACCCATGGCCTTGTGGGTTCCTGGTCGACAGCTGGTTGACTACTGTGTTAACAGAGCTCTGGACTAGATGAATCTTTGGTCTGATCTATCACGGCTCTTCTTATTTTCTTAAGTTCATTGTGACCATATCAGATTGAGAGCTTTGGGAATCTGTTCTTCTTCTTCTTCTTCTTCTTCTTCTTCTTCTTCTTCTTCTTCTTCTTCTTCTTCTTCTTCTTTCCACAAAAAATTCATGCATATTTTTGTGTGCCTTTCCCCAAATGTGCAAATCAACTGCATGCGTTTTCAAAATGTTTGCATTTTTCTGCTATTCGTTAAATCACGTTTGTGGACTGCTTTCCAAAGGATCCGTTTTTCATGCACTTCAGGCATATGCTACAACAAAACAAGGCAGGAGAGATGTCCCGTCAGTGTTTAGGAGAGATATCAGAGGGAAGGTTAAAGCCAGAACAGCAAAGGGCAAAGTAAAGCACTTGATGATTTCCTGAGCTGCTCTATAGCACAGCTTGAACAGCTCACAAGATCCGCTCAGAAGGCCTTACATTTGAGCTATCTGCAGCTCTGATTTAGTAAAGATGTTCTAATTGCTTTGCTGCAAAATGTGCAAAGCTCAGATCACAAAGCAACCGAGCAGCGAATGTTTTCATTTGGCTGGCTCAGTTCCGCTCTGGGAGGTGGGTGTGAAGGATTAATAGCAATAATGAAGATGATCATTGACTTCAACTAAAGCAAATTTGGGAGGGTGGTTTTCAAATAGGAGAGCGAGCGAGAGAGGTGTGTGTGTTTTTAAATAAAATCGGATGTTTTTCTGACCACAACTTACAAACTTGTAAGAGTTGTCAGATCTACTTAGCCTGGTATCGGTGTCCTGCTAGTTTTAATTAATGAGATGGAGGGGTGGAGTTATAGCTAATTAAAAGAACATAAAGACACTTCACAGGAATGCTAAGAAGTGGCTTTGGCGTGCTTTCTATAGCAATTTTTTAATGGAAACCAAGGTCCGTTATTAACGCAATCAAGGTGGTTCTACACATGGATAGCATAGACAATTGCATAAGACCTTGGGTTAAATCCAACGTAAGTCCGACTTAGGATAGACCTATTAGTGGGGGGGTGTTTGGGGGGATATTGTGAATATTAACAAAACAGACCAGAAAATACATCATGAAAATGGTGGGGGGAAACACCATACATTACATATATAGCATTATCATCATTTTCCATCATGTGTACCGTTCATTAAAAAAAAGTGGGGAGAGTTATACAAAGATTGCAAGAAGAACAGACCAGAACTGTATATTTATCCACTTGCAAGTTGCATCTATATAACACCAGTTCAAAAGTTATTAGGTCCTCGATCCATTGCATTGTGGGAGGTGTGAATTTGTCCTCCCAGTGTGATAGTATACGTTGTTTAGCTGTCATAAGGGCTCTGAAGAGCCATCTGCACTGAGCAGGTGTTAACTTCCAAGAAGCCAGTAGGTAATCTAGGAGGAGGTGCACATTGTTTCATATTATAGGTTGTTTCAGTACAACGTTCATCCTTATTATAACCTCCTCCCAAAAGGGGGCAACTTTGGGGCATTGCCAAAACATATGAGGCCTTAGCTAGACCAGGCTATATCCCGGCGCGGACCCTGGGATCGTCCCTGTGTGTCCAGATGACACACAGGGGATCCTGGGATCAGGGAGGGATCATCCCTCCCTGGCCCTGGGATAGAGCCCTCCCCTTTGGGCCTGGTTTTTCCGCAGCCCCGGGCTGAGCCCGAGACCATGGAGCGTGTTGCCCGTTTCCGTGGGTTCACCCGGCTCCGCACAATTACTTGCACGAGCCAGGAGCCGCGCACGGGGCGCAGCGCTCCTCAGGACCACTGCACCCATCGGGGGTAGGGTGGGAGGAGCAAGGAAAGTAGTTTTAAAAAAATAAAAAACTTACCTTTGCGCATGAGCATTCATGCGCTCTGTCCCCTTTAAAAAATAAAAAATGGCGGGCGCGACGCCTCTGTTCCTGAGGTCGTTGCGCCTTACAAGTAAACGAGAGCGAGATCTCACATTAATCGCAACACGAGGTCTCCCCTCCTCTCCCCCACTTTCAGGTAGGTCTAGCTAAGGCCTGACTTAAAGAAGCATTAGATGCATTACATCTCAACAATTGGTTGGAGGATAGCAACAAGAGAGAGGGCTTTTTCTGTGGTGGGCCCCCAATTGTGGAACAATCTCCCTGATGAGGCCCGCCTGGCGCCAACATTGTTATCTTTTCCGTACCAGGTCAAGTCTTTTCTCTTCTCCCAAGCATTTAGCAATTTGTAACTAGCCTGGGTTTGTTTTTGTATGTTTCTGTAGTTTTAAATTGTATGTTTTTGTGATTTTAAATTTTTGTATGTTGTCTTTAAGTGTTTTTATCCTATGTAAACCTCCCAGAGAGCCTCGGCTATGGGGCAGTATACTACTACTACTACTACTACTACTACTACTACTAATAATAATAATAATAATAATAATAATAATAATAGTTAGACAAACTGTTATTGAAAAGGCATTGTGGAGTCCAATAAATCTGAAACTTTTCTTTTTTTTTTGGCTGAATAAGGCATAACCTGAGATCCATAGAAGCTTCAGATACAGATGCTAGGGCAACTGTGATTCAGCACCACAAACATGGTTGAATACACAGGGATTTAAACCCAGAGCACTCAAGTTTCAGACCACCTGAGTGGATGAACATGTTGATTTCCGTTTCCCTGACATTCAATTTCTTTTTAATTTCTAATTCTTTTTGTCCTAAATAGAGACAACTCTGCAAATTTTGGTATATATGTATTTTTTTTTATTAAAATCAAACTGAAATGAAATTCTCACCCATTCCTAGATGTCAGTGCTACCTGAGCAACACTGACTTCCTGTGTGTTTCAGAGCCCTCAGCAGCTTGGGGCCAGAATCTTTTACAGAAGATCTCCTCCAGCGAGTATCTGCCTGAACTTTTAGGTCATCATTGGAGGGCTTTTGCCAGGTGCCCCCACCAAAGGAAGCTAGGTGTATGGCTACAAGACAGAGGGCCTTCTCAGTGGTGGCACCCCACTTACGGAATAAATTCCTCAAAAAGGTTCACCTGGCACCTATGTTGTTATCTTTTCCACACCAGGCAAAGACCTTTCTTTTCTCCCAGGCATTTTAGAGACTATATTTTTAAATGTTTATGCCTGTCCTTATATGTCCTTATATTTAATCATTCCAAAGTTTATTGTACTAGCCAAAGGCCATGACAAATACATAAAAAGAAAGCATCCATTGTACAATAATACAAACACCTCGAAATTACACAGATAACTTGAAATTTACCATAACTGAAACTCAGCTTTCACTCAGCAGTTTGAGGGCAGGTCTACACCTGCCATTTTCCCCGGGATTGTCCCGGAATCGTCCGTGTGCATCCAAATGACACACAGGGCATCCCAGGAACAAGCAGGGATGATCCCTCCATTTTCCTGGGATAATTCTTAGGTGTAGAAAAGGCCAACATCTCCATGGCAATTTATGGCAATTTTGCCTAGCTCTCTCTTCCTTATCACACAGAAGAGGGTCAGGATCTCTTCTCAATCATCCCAGAGTGCAGGACATGGAATAACGGGTTCAAGTTACAGGAAGTCAGATTCCGGCTGGACATCAGGAAAAACTTCCTGACTGTTAGAGCAGTACGACAATGGAACCAGTTACCTAGGGAGGTTGTGGCCTCTCCCATACTAGAGGCCTTCAAGAGGCAGCTGGACAACCCTCTGTCAGGGATGCTTTAGGGTGGATTCCTGCATTGAGCAGGGGGTTGGACTCGATGGCCTTTTAGGCCCCTTCCAACTCTACTATTCTATGATTCTATGATTCTATGATCTTTTTTGCTGCCAGTGCAAACAAATCCACTTTATGTGTCACATACCTGTTGGTATCACTCAGAAGAAAAAGAACTGTTTCGGCAAGGGCATTCCTAAGTGTTAATAAGGGTTTCAGGAATCTCTCTCTTGGGTCCCCGTACAGAGGGCAAATTAACATGTAGTGAACAATGTCTTCCACTTGATGTTGGACACAGATGCAGAGTCTGCATTCAAATGGCACCTTTTTATATTGATCTATTCCTGAGCTGTTTGCCATTTTGCATTGCAGAGTAGTCCTTTAACAACTCATATTACATTTTATTCTTTCAGCTGTTTGTAATCTGCCCAAAGAATGTTTGTTATTTGTTTATTGAGTAATAATTAAAAAAAAAATAGGAGCCCTTTTAATCTGGCAAAGGGATTCCCACTGAAGCCTCCTTAAATCCATTGGTGTGAACAGAAGTAGATGAGCTTACGTTGGATTGATCAAGTGGCCAAGCAGAAATGGAAAAGTGATTGCACAAGGAGAGCACGCACTGTCCTTTATGTAATTCTTTCTGAGAGGGACCAAGCACAGTACATATTAACGTCTCACCACAAACCAAAAAAATGCTCTTTTTAACTAGCCTCAACTGAGCTTGAAAATTAACCGTTCCAAAGGGGAAATGAAGCTGGGCATAGAGGAACATTAATGATTCCCAGAGAGGAGGGAGGCGGATCCCCACGTCTCACCCTGGAAGGCTCTTCCAAAAGAGTATTTATTGTGACTCTGAGCATAAAGGGGTGTGTGGCTGGTCTAAACTGGAATTGGACAGCTTCACATCTTGAAGTCAACACTTCCTACAACCCTAAAAGCAAGAGGGAAAGAAAAGCCATTTCTATCATTCTGGCAAATAATTTGGAATGGAACTGTTTGAGAGCTATGGGGTGTTTTTTTTTACTACACCATCCATGGTGGGTGTGTGGGTGGGTGTGTTAGAGCTGGGGAGAAACATAGATTTGGCCTAAACTTTGTGAAATTGACCCAGTAATTTGAGGAGAAATGGTTTTGTGAAATGGACTCTTCCCCAACCTGGTTTCCCCAAAATCATTTTGTAGATTCTGCAACATATTGACTTGCCTATAGGAATGTCGGACAAATCCACAACAGAATCAAATGAATTTGGATTTCTATGAATCCAACCTGGTTTTGACTGTGTCGCACAGATTCCACGGACCTATGCTGCTTTTTGTTTGTTTACTTTCTGGAATTTTATGCAAATTTACTTGTAGAATAATAACACACACAAAAAAAAAAAACCACTAGCTAAGAAGGCACATTTCCCCCATAGGCGAAAACCTGAAAATGCTCATTTTGGAGGGATTTTCCCATTTCGGGGGGGGGGGGGCATTTGCACATTTTTGGAAAATGAGAATTTGTGCAAATGCAAATTTGCAGAAATTCAGGGATTTGGAAGAGGTCCAATTCTGGCAATGACAGGATGACAGCAGGGCTGGTGCTACCATAGAGGCCACTCAGGCGGCCACCTAGAGCGCCAGGGGCAACGGGCACAGCGCAGCACTCACGCGCGTTGGCTGTGAGCCGGCCGGGCCCAAAGGTTCAGCTGGGCCTGAGTGGGCGAGATGGCACCCCGCGCCTGCCCAGCCAAAGTGAAGCCAGGGACGCTGAAGTGGGGGTGGGGCGGCTCCACGTTTGGACTTCCAGAACGCGCCCAGAAGAGAGAGAGAGAGAGAGAGAGAGAGAGAGAGAGAGAGAGAGAGAGAGAGAGAGAATGTATAGGTGAATGGGGTGCATGGGATCTTTGAGTGAATGCATGTGTTCATGCGTGTGTTTGTTTGGAGTGAGTGATGCTGAGTGTGTGTGTGTGCGTGCGCACGTGTGAGTTGGGGAGGGGGTGATATTCCTATTAAATAATGCATTTTAGACCCATAGACGTTCCTTTCCAATTTGTTTGCTATAATTGGCATGACGTATTCCTTGCACTTTAAAATAAATTTAGCAGTTTCAAGTTTTGTGCTTCTTGTTTTTTCCAGGAAACATCTGTTCTTAAAAATCAAAGTTGGCATTTTTTTTGGGGGGGGGGGGTTGCGAAAGTAGCTCACCTTGTCTAGGGGGCAAAATAGTCTGGCACCAGCCCTGGATGACAGGATGAAAGGCACCTGACAATCTGCAAAACACAGAGGGGTTAGATTTTGATAAAATCCATATGCCCCTCCTTGGCCATAAATCCTATTGAACTTAGTAGTACTTACTTCTGATTAGAGATGCATAGGGTTGCACTGTTAATCTTTAATTTCCCTTCTCCCCACCCCCACACACACCCCCATGACATGGAATGCCTTTTAAACTTTGGGTCGGCTTTCTAATAAAATGTCTTTAGAGAGATGTGGTTTGCAAGACATTCTTATTTTTTTTTTAAAGAAAATAATCCAAATGTAAAAATATGTTTCCTAGTAATTCAGGTTTAAAAATAGGGTTTCTTGGAACAGCACATCCTGACTTATCTTTTTAACAAGTCTGCTTTACTCACTGGCCTTTCTTTGGGGGGGGGGGGGCGGAATTTAACTTTACTTCACCTCTTGAATAAAATGAACTGTGGGAGGAAAAGTCTGCTCGCTCTGTAAAAGTGTGTTTGTTTTTCTTTAGATATTCAATTGCTGTCCACAATAATGGTGTCCCCCAGTGACTGCCAAAGGAGGAGCCATTTTTATGGTGGTGGCCATTTTGAATTTCCTAAAACTCAAAAAGCGCCTCAAAACAGGGCTTTTGGGGGGAAACAAAATAGCAGCCACTTCTATTGTGTTTCTCCAAAAAGAATGTCATCTCACCCCTGAAACAAAACAGGTGATTGTTAAGAGAGCGGAATTTCTGGGAAATGTTCCTTGTTGGTTTGGTACAGCCTCGTGTGTCCGTGCATGAGTGTGTGTGCGTGTTTACTTATTCTTCGCACTTAGATCCTGCCCTATCCCATGAGCTCAGGGCACGTAGCAGCAATTCCACTATATAGATGGCTCCCTGTGGAGAATGCATAGCTGAGTGGTAGAGCACATGCTTTTCAATCTAGACTTTAGGCTGGCTCAAATTTGGGTGAGTTTCTTGGCAAAAGAGGGGTGAAAGTACCTCTTCTTTTTACATATTTGGGTGCACTTTTCAGGGACCACGCTCAAAGCAGCTTCCTCATATCTCTGAGGGCCACCATTTTCTTTCTCCCAGAATGCCCTGTTCCAAAGATGCCAGTAATACCTGCTATTTTTTCATGGTGGCCCCCAATGACACTCAGAGCAAGGCATTCTGGAGAAAATGATGTGAGTCCCTCTCTGGAACTCACGGAGCCCAACCCCTGATAGGCATGGCCTTCAAGCGGGGGCACAGAATGTGTGTGTGGAAGAAAGAGGGGGCGTTTTGGCCCACTCCTACATGTTTTACATGGAGAAGGGCCCAGGTCTGATCCCAGTCATCTGCAATTAGTGGTCTGGGGGTGAAGAATGTCCTCTTGTCTGAGGCTACGGAAGGCTGCTCTTACAGAATAAACAATACTAGGAAAGGGATAGACCAAAAGTCTGACTCACTCTAAGGCACTGCCATGTGTGTGAAAAAGATTCCTCTTCAGAAATTCCATTTAGCTTGGGTGGGGGTACAGCCAGTGGAGGTTGGTGGCTCCGATGTCAGGGGGTTAGTGAATCCATCCCGGGTTTCATTCAGAACCAGTCAGAGCTCTAAAGGAGCTCTCCAAGGTGCAAAGTATTTCAAGTATGAAAAAACAAACAAGCACAGTATCATAGAATCATTGAATCATAGAATAGTAGAGTTGGAAGGTCCTATAAGGCCATCAAGTCCAACCCCCTGCTCAGTGCAGGAATCCACCTTAAAGCAGGCGGTTGTCCAGCTGTCCCTTGAAGGCCTCTAGTGTGGGAGAGACCACAACCTCCCTAGGTAACTGGTTCCACCGTCGCACTGCTCTAACAGTCAGGAAGTTTTTCCTGATGTCCAGCTGGAATCTGGCTTCCTGTAACTTGAGCCCGTTATTCCGTGTCCTGCACTCTGGGAGGATCGAGAAGAGATCTTGGCCCTCCTCTGTGTGACAACCTTTTAAGTACTTGAAGAGTGCCATCATGTCTCCCCTCAATCTTCTCTTCTCCAGGCTAAACATGCCCAGTTCTTTCAGTCTCTCTTCATAGGGCTTTGTTTCCAGACCCTTGATCATCCTGGTTGCCCTCCTCTGAACACGCTCCAGTTTGAAGCCAGACAAGATTAATAGGTGAAGATATAGGCCTGCCCCCTCCCATCTGCTGCGGGGCAGCTTCATCTCAGAGGGATGGAGTGGGCAGACCCCTTTCTCAGGGGGCTATAGGTGGTGACCATGGAAGGGCCCATGCCTAGGGGTGACAGCAGGTGTGCCTTCACTCTGTCTGGGCATGCACCATGGGTCCAACTGAGACAGCTGTGTACGTTTTCTTGAAGGCTTCTCTGTATCAACCTAAAGGCAATTCCAACCTGTACAAACCCAGATCTATTTGCTAGTATAAGTATTTTATTTTTAAAAAAGATCACACAACTGGGCCCACAAATAGATAAGGGCAGCTGGACATCAAGAAAAACTTCCTGTTAGAGCACTACGACAATGGAATCAGTTACCTAGAGAGGTTGTGGGCTCTCCCACCCTAGAGGCCTTCAAGAGGCAGCTGGACAACCCTCTGTCAGGGATGCTTTAGGGTGGATTCCTGCATTGAGCAGGGGGTTGGACTCGATGGCCTTGTAGGCCCCTTCCAACTCTGCTATTCTATGATTCTGTGTCTACACCAGCCCTAGATCCCGGGATTGTCCCCGGATCTTCCTGTGCATCCAAATGCCACACAGGGGATCCCGGAAGCAGGCAGGGACGATCCCTCCATTTTCCTGGGATAACCCTTAGGTGTAGAAAGGACTATGGTGAGGTGTGTGGAGAAATGGAATTGGAAGAAATATGAGGCTTTGAACTCCACTTGCAGCATAAGCAAAAAGACGAGTCTTTGGCCCAAGGGGCTAATTGGCTTCGTTTTGACAATGAGGACAGAAGGGTGGAACTGGGCAGACTAAGGCCACAGCTAGACCTAAGGTTTATCCTGGGATCATCCCGGGTTCTCCCCCGCCTGAGCACTGGATCCCCTGTGTGTCACCGAGATGAACAGGTTTGACCCCTGGACGATCCAGGGATAAACCTTAGGTCTAGCTATGGCCAAAGTTAGTAGGACATCAGTGGGAGCAACTGCTATGAGACTTCATTGCAACTCAGGAAGAAGACTGGGAGCATTTCAGCAGTGAGATTTATGGGGGGAAATGTTTTTTTCTGTGTGTGTTTTAAGGGATTTGATGGGAGAGAAAGAAAGGAGACCAAACCCTTTCTGCGTAGTAAGGGAAAAGGTCCAGGAACCACATGCTGTTTGAGGGAAGCCACATGGAATCCATCCCGTCGTTGTTAAGGGGTGGAGCAGGCCACCGATGGTCTCGTAAAACTGTTGCTGGCTCCACCCTCCCATGTGATGGGACAGGCAGCTCTGCTTGCCCATAAAACTCCTCCAGGGCCAGCCCAGGACAAAAAGCCAGCATTGGTAGTGCTTCGTTTGTGGAAAGAGAAGACGCCATTCATAGAATCACAGAATAGCAGACTTGGAAGGGGCCTACAAGGCCATCGAGTCCAACCCCCTGCTCAGTGCAGGAATCCACCCTAAAGCATCCCTGACAGAGGGTTGTCCAGCTGCCTCTTGAAGGCTTCTAGTGTGGGAGAGCCCACAACCTCCCATTCAGAAGACACATTGAACTACGGCTTTTACCATGGTGGTTAAGCCAGAAAGCCGGGCCGTGTTCAGAAGACACCTTAAACCCTGGCTTTAACCATGGTGCATAAATCTTTTTGCCTTAGTCACCATGGTTAAAGCCATGGTTTAAAGTGTCTTCTGAACACGGCCCGATTTTCTGACTTAACCACCGTGGTTGAAGCTGTGGTTTAAGGTGTCTTCTGAACGGGGCCATTGTGGTTTTGTGTAGACTTATCCCATTGAAGGCACACCCAAACCTGCATTTTTCTGTACCTTTTTTCATCGACAAACTTGATCCCATTGCTTGGAAATGTACAGATTTCAGAGTGCGACTGCATTCCGATTCGTGGAGCGGTCCGAGCAGGGCCAGATAGGAAAGTTTGCATCAAAATGTGAAGTCAACAAATTTCACACCCGTCCCTAAGTGGAACGTTTCACGTAGATTAGCAAATGGGCCCGCCCTTTGGACTGAGTGGGGACTAGAAGTTGGATCTCCCGACTCCCAGTCCAAAAGCTTCATCCCACATACCTGTTTCCCTCGAATTATCCCCTACAGCACTATGATGTCGTTGTTGTTGTTGTTCTTGCTAAATCACACCCTGGGTGGCAGCGCTCCTAAGATCCTTTGCAAAGGGTTTAAGGGGGGAAATGTAAAAAAAAAATCATAAAAAATCAACGGATGACCCAATCTGATTCAAATTTGGTATGCTTAAAGATTTCCTTAATATCTATTACTGTGCCGAATTTGATGTCTTTATCTTTAAAGCTTACGCAGATGTAAGCATTTGTTTAAACTTTCTTCAAACATATCAAATCCTGCTCCTGTGCCCCCAGTGGCTGCTCGGAGAACAACAAATGATTCGCTCGAAAACTGCTAGCAAAATACCTCGATTCTTTTCCCTTTATAGCACAATTAAAGCAGGATGCATGGGAGTACTTCACAGTCAAAGCAGACTATAAACTGGAAAACTTCAGAGTCCTTCACAATAAAAGCAGATTATAAGATGGAAAACTTCGGAGTACTTCACAATAAAAGCAGATTATAAGATGGAAAACTTCGGAGTCCTTTGCACACAATTCGCAGTGATTGCACAGTATAACGCTGGTGTGATAAAGCTCCAACACTCTAACCACTACACCACACTGGCTTTACACAGAATTGGCATGGGACTGTTGTACAGAGGGTGTGTGTGTGTGTGTGTGTGTGTGTGTGTGTGTGTGTGTGTGTTTTAGCAGAGGCTGGCAACTTTGAGGTCAGTGGGATGGTGAATGCACTCCAGGTTTCAGCCAGAACCAGTTAGAACTCTAAGGGCTTTGTACCATGGGTAGCTCCTTTAGACTTCTGACTGGTGCTGACGGAAACCCAGAGCGGATTCACCGCCCCACTGACACCATGGCCTGCACTGCTATTTGGGATGCTGTAGCAGTAGATTTCCTGCATCAGAAGGGGGTCAGGCTAGATGAGGACCCCTCCCAACTCTATAATTGGATGACCCATGGGGCCGTTTGCCTTAAGCCTTAGCATCAAATTATTTTCCACATGATCCTACCCAGTCATGGACTCTCTCTCTCTCTCTCTCTCTCTCTCTCTCCCTCTCTCTGTGCGATTCCCATATGCAGCACTTGGCTCCAGTTTCAAGGGAGGGGAAACCCAAAATAAGTTTTTTTTTTTTAAAGAAAGAAAGAAAAAGAAAAAGAAACTGTCCCCACAAGCCTGCGGTTTGCTTGCTTGCTTGCTTTTAAATTTAGCTTCCAGATGAAAGGCATCCAGGAGGAACAGGAAACCCCCCGACGTTTTTCTTTGAGACGTAGGCAAACATGACGTTTCGACAACGGCGGTGGAGACGATGCCACCCCAACGCCAGGCCTGGAAGGGGATGAAGAGAAACGTCCAGCCGTGAGCAATCCAGGCTCCACCTTCTCCTCCTCCTCCCCCCCCCTCACTTTTATGAATTAGGAGCCTGTGTTGACCATGGTTTGGAAGAGAAGAGGGGACATTTTGCGGAATAGGGAGAGAGAGAGAGAGAGAGAGAGAGAGAGAGAGAGAGAGAGAGAGAGAAATTCACAAAAGCCTGTTATTAGCAGCGAATACTTGGTCTTCCAGCCTGGCTATTCTAGGTGTTGTCGGACGGCCTCCATACAGATCGGTTTACACACACACTCACACACACACACACACATGCCCTAATAAATAAATCTCTTATTTGCTAGGGCGAAAGCTCCCCTCCAGCATTCGATGGATTAAAATACGGACACATCTGTGTACATCTAGCACCTCACTCTAAGGATGATTGCCTGGATGCTCCCCACATATGCGCCCTCATGCGCACCACCACGTTGCACATAGTCAAAACTTCTCTTTTGCCTGCGCCCTTCATTTCCTCTGCAACACCCTGCCCTTCACTGATTGAAAAGTCTCTGCATGGTGAGATGGCTTTCAAGGCATCGGACACATACTTAAAGAGGTCTATTAATGACGGTGAGCCATGATGGATCGATGACATTTCCATGTTTAGATAGAGCAGCCTTCCTCGACATGTTGCCCTCTAGGTGTTTTTGACTACACCTTCCATTATCCCTGGCCATGCTTGCTGGAGCTGATGGGAGTTGTAGTCCAAAACCTCTGGAGGGCAACATGTTGGAGAAAGCAGAGAGATAGAGTATACTTCTGAATGCCAGTTGCTAGTCAAGCCAGCTGGTTGGCCTCTGTGGACTGAATGCTGGACTAGATGGACCCTTGGTCTGATCCAGCAGGGCTCTTCTGATGTTCTTAGGGCTACTAGTCATGGTGACTATACATTACTTCCAGTATTGGGGGCAGGATGCCTCACTATACTAGTTTCTGGGGTACACAAGCAGGAGGGTGTTATTACACTCATGTCCTACTTGGAAGCTTCTCACTGGACATCTAGTTGACCATTGCTAGATCAGGTAGACGTTGGGTGTTTTCCAGCACAGTGGCTGCCTTCATGTTGTGCTTGTAGGTTTTCAGGAGGCATCTGACCAGCCACCTAGATCAGCATTCTTAAAAGAACCCCAGCAAGTCCACCAGAAATGGGGCAGTGGTCCACCAGAGGACCAGACCTACCTTAGGACTGCAGGAAGCAGCCCTCTACTGAGTCAGACCATTGGTTCCTCAAGTTCAGTATTGTCTCCGCCGTCCTTTGCCACCCTGATGCCCTCTAGATGCTTCAGACGTCGAGTCTCATCAGCCCCAGCTGATGAGGAATGGCGAGGAATGGCGAGGAATGATGGGTGTTGTGGTCCAGAGCATTTGGAGAGCACCAGATTGGTGAAGGCTGGTCTACGCTGACTGGGGCAGTGGCTCTCCTAAGTTTCAAACGGAAGAGTTTCCCAACCCTACCTGGGGACACCAGGAATCAAATCTGGGACCTTCTGAATTTGGAGCACGTGCTCTAAGACTGAGCTATGGCCTTCCCATTTGCCAGCAGCCTCCTGCTCTATGCTACGCCAGTTACTACACCTCCACGCTCCTGCTTCTTGCTCTTGGCTCGTTGCACAGCTCATGAAGGTCCATCTGCAACGAGGACGATCCTTCAACCCTGGCAGGGCTACATCCCAGAGAGCTTCGGCTATTGGGCGGTATAAAAATGTAATAAAGAAATAAAGAAAAATAAATCGTTCTTTCACATTTGGAGCGGCACTTCAGATTTGCAAAGCGACAGCTTCCCAAACCATTTCAGTGATTGCTAGTTTGGCAAACGGGTCGGTTGCCCTTGTTTCAGCATCTGGAGTTGAGTCTTCTTTGTGGCGGCAACAGCTGAGTTTTGTGCGTGTGCGTGTGTGTGTGTGTGCATGTGTGTGTTTGCAGTTACACTCACAGTGCTGATCTGACGACAGTCAAAACCTTCCCTGTAATCTGCCTCTCCGCTGCTACCGAATTTTGCCCCAAGCCAAACTCATAGCGGATTCAGAACTTCCTGATCAGGCAAAGAATCCCAGCAATGTCAAGAGACCCTGGAAGGGGGAGATGTAATAAGACTAGCAACATTTCTCAGGCTGTGGGAGGGGAGAAGGGGAGGATCACACAGATCTAATTTATGTCCAAAATTGTGGGTCATCTTCATTTCTTTCCTCCTTAAAATATGTTGGGTTGCTCTGCCCTGTTCCCTTTCCAAGCCGCTGGTTGTCCTTCCCGTAATGGACTGACCACAACTGTACACCATAGCCCAGCTGCGGTCTCTCTACTGCCTCGCTCGCCGTGCCAGAGTAACCTGGGGATGATTTATACTCTGCACTCCTAGATAAACACCTTAGGACCTTGTTTGCGATTTGTTTCCCGGCCAAAATGGCTGTGCAGATGGTTTTAATGTGCTCCTCACATCTAGCAGAACTTGTGTCAAATGCAAAACCTAAGCAGAGAGAGAGAGAAAGAATGAAACAATCAAAGCAGAAAAATCCCACTCTTGAGTAGGGATGGGTGAGAAATTCGTTCCCTTCACATTTATTTTATTTTTATTTATTATTACATTTATATCCCTCCTTTTATCCCCAAAGGAACCCAAGGCAGTGTACATAATCCTCCTCTCCATGTTATCCTCATAACAACAACCCTGTGAGGTAGGTTGCGCTGAGAGTCAGTGACTGCCCCAAAGTCACCCAGTGGGTTTCCATGGCCGAGTGGGGACTAGAACCCAGATCTCCTGAGTTCCAGTCCGATACTTTAGCTGCTACACCACAGTGGCTCCCAAATTTCAAAGCGGACTTAACAAATTTGCACTTCTGGAATCTGAATATGAACCGGAATGTAATTAGGCATTGAAATCCATACTTTTCCAAAGTTTGCAACTCGTTTCACAAAAAAATGCATACAAAAATGTGTACGTTCGTAACAATTTGTCAATTTTGGGGAAATGTGCAGAAAAGCCCATTCTTCCATGGAAAAGTCACTTGGAAGTCCCGACATTTGCAAAAGTGTGCACAAAAATGCACATATTTTGAGATGGGATGGATGGAAATGTGTATGCATTTCTACGCAGACTAAAAAACAGTTGTGCCAGCTTGGTTAGAACCTTTTGGAACTCTTCTCTCTGGACCTCTGAATGTTGAGGTCCTAAACATTCCCTACTCATTTCCCTTGCTGCCTCTTCTGCCCGGAAGAACCCCCTCCAGAATGTCTGCATCTCTTTTTCAGATCCCTCATCCAAAACCTCTTTTGCAAGAGGTTGACCCTGCAAAGCTTTGAGGGCCTGCTATGCTCCACATGACATAAACCCTATCTGAAGGGCACCTTCACCTATGCAATCTTTCCCATATTCCAAGACCTACCTTAGGAGGGGGCAGTTGTTCTCAAGCACCCACTGTTAAGAACAGTAAGGTTGGCATGTGCCAGAGACATGACCTTCTTGGTGGTGGCTCTGAGTCTTTTGAATTCCCTTCCAATAGACCTACCAGTTGGCCTTCTACTCTAACATTTGAAGAAGGCCTTGAAGACCTTCCCCTTCAATGAGGCCTTTGAGTGAGGCTGTAGCTTATATCAACAGAGCAACTTCCCGAAGAAATTCTAAACATCTCTTCTGATGTGATCATCTTTGTATTGTACCTCATCTCACTTCTTTTTGTGTGGCACTTTGGGAGGACATAGCCCTAAAAAGCAGCTTAACCCTATTTGAAGCAAACAAAACAGGAGAGCGACAGGGCATAAAGACCTCCTCGTAGCCTCCTGGTGTGGATGAGACCTTCTGTGTCACTCTTTGTGTTACTTACTAGGGGAGAAATTCATTCAGTTTGCTATTTAATGCAAACTTACCTAGTTTTGAACTTACAAACCAGTATGTGCATCTAAACTCAGGCCTTAGCTAGATGGGGCTTTATCCCGGGGCGAACCCCGGGATTGTCGCTGTGCGTTCACATGATGCACAGGGGATCCTGGGATCAGGGAGGGATGATCCCTCCCTTGCCCCGGGATCTCGCCCTACACTTTGGCCCCGGTTTTTCCATGGTCCCGGGCTGAGTCTGAGACCACGGAACATGTGGCCCGTTGCCGTGGATTGACCCGGCTCCACGTGATTCCTCTCACGGAGCCGCACATGGGGCAAAGCACTCCTCAGAGTGTTGCGCTCATTGGGGGTGGGGTGGGGGGAGTGGGAATTTAAATTATTTTTTTAAAAAATGCTTACCTTTAGCACACAAGCGTTCGTGCGCTCCTTCCTTTTTAAAAAATTCAAAATGGCAGACACAACGCCTCTCCTGCTGAGGTCATCGCGTGTTGCATGTAGACAGAGGAGGGATCTCGCAAAAAAAACACATTGTGGGATCTTCCCTCCTCCGTCGTGGGATAAGTGAAAATTGATGGCGCTTTATAAATAAATATTAATAATAATTAATAAAAGGTAGGTCCAGCTAAGGCCTCAGTAATCTGTCAAAATTTGCACCTCTGTGAATTTTGCAATGGAGTTCTCGGGGAATTTTTTTTTAAAAAAAAAAATGCAGACAAAAATATGTGTTTGGTCAAAGAAAAGATTTTCTTGTAAGTTCTTCAATAACGTTAACGGCCCGGGAGAAATGAGCATTTGAAAAAGCAAACTTCCATCTAAAGCAATGGCAGAGAACAGGGACGTCTACCTCAGGAATCCTGTTCATCCAAACACCACCTTCCCGTTAGCATCCAGAAGTGGGAAGACGTGACGCCTGCCAAGCCAACAACCGTACCCTGCGGAGAGCAGTAATGGCTGCTCAGTGTTTACTGAAGACTGTTCACAGCATTTCTGCAAACCTCGTTGCAACGCTGCTTCCCATCAGGGTCTTAATGGGGAACCTCCCACCTCTTTTCCAGGCAATGGGAGTTGTGGGTGGGAAATAAAGCTAAACAAGGTCTTTTTTTTCCCCCCGAGCAAAGGAAGTTTTCTTGGAATAGGCGATCCGATTAGCATACGAACTTCTAACCAGCCTTGAAACAAAGACCTCCATGGTGGGCTGAGCCATCCCCTTTTCTAAGTGGCACTGCCACGGATCTCACCTAAACTGCCTGAAGAAATACAGTAGGACTAGCAAAATGTCCCAGGGACAGTTTCAGGGATCACTCAATTGCCACCATGTTTTGCCGGTGGTGGCATATCGAATGTGGACGGTTCCTGTTCAGGCGAAACGTCCGAGAGTGTTGATAAGACCAGCAAAATGTCTCTGACATGATTCATGGCTACATTTCCATCACAGCCCTCCTTTCCTGGTTTTCTCTTGCAGATGGATTCTGTGTCCCCGAGTGGGACGACATCATCTGTTGGCCCGAAGGTGCCCCGGGAGCGTTGGTGTCCATACCCTGCCCAGATTACATCTTTGACTTCAACCATGATGGTAAGTTCCACAATTTGGTCCAGACTTAGACCATGGCTAGACCAGGCCTGTATTCCCAGGATCATCCCTGTGCATCCAAATGACACACAGGGGATCCCAGGAGCAGGCAGGGACGACCCCGCCATTGGCCTGGGATAATCCTTAGGTCTAGCTAAGGCCTGTCTCACACTCAGAGAAGCTGAGCTCTTTGGGTAAGGGGTACGGACAGTAGCTGTGTTGCATAACCTGGGCTTTGGGACAATGGTTTCATTTGCTGTTCTTCCCCAGCCCATGTCTAAGAACCGTTTCATATGTTAGGAAAGTGGCATGTTTGCTGCTCCCCAGCGATTCAGTAACATTTAGAACAGCTTTGCCAAAAACTCACCTTTCAGATGTTTGGGACTACAACTCCCATCACTTTCCATGCTTGTCCATGCTGGCTGGCGCTGATGGGAGTTACAGTCAGAACATCTGGAGCGCAACAGGTTCGGAAAGTCTGATTTGAAATATCATAGGTGTGGGGCACACGGACCACAAGATATCTCCTCCATTATTATTATTATTATTATTATTATTATTATTATTATTATTATTTATAAAGCGCCATCAATTTTCAATTTTCAAATCACCGTAACAGACAGAGGGGGAGGGGGGAAACCAACCGGGGTAGGGGGCATTAAAACTAAAATATAGACTACTATGACTACGCTACGGTTGAAAAGCTTTCGAGAAAAGAAATGTTTTCAAGTGAGATTTAAAAACTGAAATCGACGTCGCGGTCCGCGGATGCAGTGGAAGAGAATTCCAGGCCAAGGGGGCAGCGAGCGAGAATGGGCAAAGACGAGCGAGTGAGGTCCTGAGCCGATATTTATTTGCGATATTCATATAATGCTAAATATGATAAAATCCCTAAGCGGTTCACATATAAATATTAAAATCCCATTTAAAATGCAATATTAAAAATGCAATTCTCATTGTTATTAACTTCTGTTGGCAATGGGTCCCGTCCCCCCCGGAATATGTACTTGTTGGTTTTTATTTATATCGGCTTTGTATGGTTTTGTACCTTCAATGTGACCGTGAGAGGGTCCCACCCTTTAAAGTGATCTAAAAAACTTTTTTTAAAAAATCAGTCAATATGTCTGCTGCCCAGGCCTTATTTATTTATTTATTTATTTATTTATTTATTTATTTATTTATTAAATTTATATACTGCCCCATAGCCAAAGCTCTTTGGGCAGTTTACAAAAATTAAAAACAGTGAACATTAAAAAAAAGTATACAGAATTTTAAACCATCAAAAACATAAAAGCAACAGTATAAAACAAAAGTATCCATTTAAACAACAACAGTTCTGGGGTCCATTAAAAAGCAAACAAACTTAGCATATGTTGTTAAATGCTTTTAAATGCCTGGGAGAAGAGAAAAGTCTTGACTTGGCGCCGAAAAGATAACAATGTTGGTGCCAGGCGAGCCTCATCGGGGAGATCATTCCATAATTGGGGGGGGGCCACCACTGAAAAGGCCCTCTCCCTTGTTGCCATCCTCCGAGCTTCCCTTGGAGCAGGCACTCGGAAGAGGACCTTAGATGTTGACCGCAGTGTACGGGTAGGTTCATGTCGGGAGAGGCGTTAGCAAGAGGTGATCGCCTTGTCTAAACTCATGTTTCTCCTGGCTAGGCCATGCGTATCGGCAGTGTGACCTGAATGGGACGTGGATGTTGGTGTCCAGCAAAAACCGCACCTGGGCTAACTACAGCGAATGCACCAAGTTCCTCAACAACGACACCAGGGAAAAGGTGAGTTGGGTTCACACCTACATTGTGAACGGACAGGTGCCATTTCTACACCAGCCCGAAAATGCAGACTGGTCACGGCTGAGTCCCTGTGCATCCAAATAACCCACAGGGACTCCACGGAGGAAAGAGAGATGAGAACAGGTTTTCCCAGAGATAAGTACTCCCTGGCAAAACCCGATTCTTCCCATGGTCTCAAGATCATCCCGAGATCACGGGAGGTTTGTCCACCCATCCTGGCCCTTCCTTCCTCCCCGCAAGTAGCGGGGATCAATAGAGTGAAGGAACTGGGCCGCGAGGAATCAGTGGGGGAGCAGGCGTACATTTTGTTGGAGTGCACGTGCACTCATCTCCTTTTTAAAAAATGGCAGGCGCAACACCCTCCTTCCTTGCGGGATGTCATGCCCACATGTGGACTCAGGCGAGGATCTCGCAATCAGGATATCATGAGATCCTCCCCCCTCCCTCCCTCTATACCAGGCTGGTGTAGAAATGGCCAGGGTTGAGAGCATCCCTTGATCTTAGTGAAGCCTGGCTCCTGGAACATGTTTTTAAGATGTTGTGAGGGTATCACATGCTCCTGAGCTTCGCCTGAGGAGCACTTGTGTTACAGCGTTTAGTGTTCCAGCACCCACCCTCTGGCATTATACAGGACCCCCACAATTCTGATGTTCGGATGTCTTTTTAAAACTAGGGGTGTCACATTCAACCCCCCTCCCCCAGGCTCCCTTTTGCAGACCACATGGAACTCACCGGATCTGTGTGTGAGCGCCATGCAGTCTACGAGCATCTGGCTACCACCCGCTCCCTCCCCAAGCCGCCATTTTGCATAAGAACGATGTGTTGGGACATTCACACCAGTAATGTTGCGTAAATCGCAATCTATGCAACATGGCAGCTTGGGGACGGAGCGACCAATGGCCCTGGACAGAAGTGACCCTTCAGCTATGGTTTGTACCACACAGCGGAGTGCGGCATTTTATTGCTGATTAATGTGCACTGTGTTGCTTTGATTTATTGTTCTATTCATGTCATTGTCTTTTATGTTCACTGCTTTGATACTTCTGTGGAAAGCAGTATATAAATCTGAATAAATAAATAGTAATTGGAATAAGAATAATATGAAAGGCCAGGTGCAAAATTTGTTTCATGGCCCAGGCTCAGCGTTTTCTTTAAATTGGGGGATTTGCGCAATTTGGGGAAATGCCAAATTTTGAAGGAGAACTGAGTTTTGGTAAGGGGCGGGTGGATGCCCGCTTTTTGCGCTTGTTGAGCCTCTACTTTGCCCATCCTGATGTTTGTTTTGCCTCATGCTCACTCGCGAACATGAGCGCATTGCTTCTTTTCCAACATGAAAAGTGGGGCTTTTTCAAACATGGAAAAGGCACTCTTTTCCAAGCAAGCACCCATGCGTGACCCCACTGCACATTTAGTAAAATATGAAAACACGTCATTTGGGGGAAATGTGCATTTTGAAACATGTGTGGGTTTCCCCCCCCCCCCAAAAAAAGGAAGCTTTTAGTGAACACCATCACAAGCTCGAGAATTCACAAACTTCTTGCAAAAATTGCAATCACATTCAGAACCGCATTTGGGGTTGAGAGGGGAGGCATTTTTGTCACGTTTTCAAATGCGAACAAAATTCTTGTACATCCTGAATTTTTCTTGCAAGTGCAACATTATGTAAGTTAAACAATGAGCGAAAGGAATCCTGCCCCCAACCCTACCAAAAACTCTCCAGGCATCCTAGGAAAAGTTTCCCACATCTCTGCTACCTGACATCCTTTTACCTGGTGATGGTAGAGATGAAACCTGTGACATCTTTTAGGCAAAACGTGTGCCCAAATTATTTATTTATTTATTGCATTTATATTCCACTCTTTTTTCCTCCAAGGAACCCAAGGCAGTGTACATAATCCTCCTCCTCTATCCTCACAACAACAACCCTGTGAGGTGGGTTGGGCTGAGAGTCTGTGAGTGGCTCAAAGTCACCCAGTGGTTTTCCATGGCCGAGTGGGGATTAGAACCCGGATCTCCGGACTCCCAGTTCGACACTTTAGGGGTAATCACTTTCAAAATAAAGTGATTACTCCTCCAGTTCTTGACATAACCGTTCTAAACCAGAGATGGGAAACCCATGTTCCCCAAGTATTGTCAGGCTGCAACTCTGGATGGCTGGGGCTGATGGGAGTTGTAGTCCAACAGGAGTTCTAGGGTGGCCAGTTCGCTACCCCGGTTCTACATTTTGCAGGGCAGCAAGCGTGGTAAAACCTACGCTTTGCATGAAGGAAGTCACAGATTCAATCCCTGCTGTCACCAGTGGGTGTAACAAAAGGAGGATTTGTTCTTTCAGAGAGCAATGCAAAAAGAGGCCTTGGTGGAGCTGGCATACCTGACTTCCCTGTGGGAAGCCTGCGCATGGAAAATGTGCCTTCTCGCTCTGTCCACGCCCACTGGCTGCTTCAACCATGGCCAATGCCTTTCTGTTTATTTAGTTTCTGAATAGATTAATGTTGGCTAATGCATGATTCCAGCGGTGGCTAAGGCCAGGAAAACGTTCTCAGGTCTCGGGCATTCTGATGTAATAGGCCTGAGGTTAGCATTCCAGAGGAGAAATGCTCTCAAGCCCAGATTCAAAACCAGAGTTGTCATTTAAATTTGCAAGAAGTTGTTGCTTCTTGCAAACTTGCAAGATAAAGGAAGAAGGGTTTTAGCACAGTGGGGAGATCAGAAAAGGTAGAGAGAGACTGACCTGCGTGAGAGATAGACTGCAGGTTTTCTGAGTGTCCAACCGATAAGAGAGAGCTTTGTTTATTTATTTATTTATTTGTTTGTTTGTTTGTTTTAAGACATTTATCTTCCACATTTCAGGGCAGAGCCCTCCCAAGGAGACTTACAAACGTAATTAAAACAATACAAAACAGCTTTTATGAGTTACATACAAAACAAGCCAATGGCACAGCTGGAAAAAGCCACAGTTTAAAAGCCCAGCACAACATTCTCAGGGGGGGAAAAAGCAGGTTGAAACAAAAAAGGGTTTTAAAGGTCCATTTTAAATGCTAGCAAAACTTATTTCCTCCAGGTGAGAGTTCGAAAGGTAGGTGGCCACCAAGAAGAAGGCACTGTTCCAGTGCCCAGTGCACACGAAGGCTGCAGTTGATAATAACCAATGATAAGGAATGCCAACAGGCACACAACTGCGTATCAATTTTAACAGTTAAATCAAACAACAATTGTATCAAGAGTCAGAATAATGACTTCTAAGCCGTTACAGAAATGACAAAAACAGAAGGGAAATGGTTGCTTTTTTGATGTCTTAACGTTAAAGTCGTTACAATAGACTGAATTATTTTGATTGTACTGGGTTATTTAGTTATAACAGGAGTCCGGTTATGCGTCCCGTTTCGTCTCCTTTCTAGTGCCCGCCAGATTGATGGACCTCGATGGCGGTCCTGTGTACACGTACCCTGCCATTGCCTCCAGTAAACAGATTTTGCAAATTCTGTTTGTTTCCAAACCCTGTTTGATCAGAGATGAGACTGGGACGAAAGAGGTGCTTCTGGACGTCAAGGGCAGTCATGTCTCACTCAGGGCCAGTGCCAGACTATTTTGTGCCCTAGGCGGGTGAGCTGCTTTCACCCACCCCCACCCCAGCGTACCTGGGTGCAGGGCGCCATCTTGCCCACCCAGCCGAAGCGAAGCCAGGACGCTGGGTGGGGTGGGCGGCTTCGGAAGGGAGCGCCCAGCTGGAAGACGCTCTGGGAGAGTGACTTCCGGGCGGCCATTCCGAAGCCACCTGCCCACCCACCCCCCAGCGTTCTGGCTTTGCTTCAGCTGCACGCCCACCCAGCCGAAGCGAAGCCAGGATGGCGCGCCTGGCCGGAAGCTGCTCTGGGAGAGCGACTTCCTGGCGCGCCGTTCCGAAGCTGCCCGCCCGCCCCAGCGTCCTGGCTTCGCTTCGGCTGGAAGCCCAGCCGAAGCGAAGCCAGGACGCTGGAGTGGGGGCGGCGGGCATGGCTTTGCTTTGGCTGGGTGGGCGCCCAGCCGAAGTGAAGCCAGGACACTGGAGTGGGGGGGCAGGCATGGCTTCGCGGCTGGGTGGGCGCCCAGCTGAAGCGAAGCCAGGACGCTGGAGCGGGCGGGCGGCTTGGGAACGGTGCTCCCGGCAGCCACCCTCTCAGACCTGCTGTAGGAGAGCGGCTTTCGGTGTAGCGTTCGGCGCCCCCCTTACCTTGGCGCTCTAGGCGGCCGCCTGAGTGGCCTCTATGGTAGCACCGGCCCTGGTCTCGCTGGTTCCACTCCAGAATTCTCTTAAAAACGATTGTCTGTCTCCATTCCTGATTGATACCAAATGCCCAGAGGAAGAGTTAGCTGTCTTCTATTCATTGTGAGGAGCTAGCTAGGCCCAGAAGTGGATGAGCAGCAGTAGTGTAGCGGGAGGAAGAGAGAGATCAAGGCCATCAATGGCTACTAGTCCCAACATCTCTCTGCTACCTCCAGTATCAGAGGCAGGAAGCCCATACATATCAGTTGCTGTGGAGCATGGGTGGGAGGGTGCTGTTGCACCATGTCCTGCTTATGGCTCCCTGGTTGACAGCTGGTTGGCCATTGTGTGAACAGTTTGCTGAACAAGATGGACCCTTGGTCTTTTATCTTCTTATGAGATCTGTGTAGAGTTAAGTTCTCCCACATTCTCTAGTTCCCCAGCTTGGGGGGGGGGGTATCCAGCCATCTTGGACTACAATTCCCATCATTCCCAGCCAACACCATGTACAAAACCTCCCCAGAGGGATTTTGCCAGTCTCCTCAAAACATGCTCCGTTTCATCCTTCGAAACACCCTCAGACGTTTGGCCTGAGAAGAAAATCCTGCAGTTTGCTTAGCGTTTCATGTTAAGTGAGATTTTCCTAGCAACGGCAAACCGCGCTTTTTTTTTTTTAATATCAAAGCATTTGATATTCTGAATCTTCTGCGTGAAGATTAAAATGATTTGAGCAGGTATCGGGAACACACTTAAATTTTGGCAATGATTTTCATGAATGGAAAAGAGGTCATTTCTCAGAATTATTTATTTATTTGAAATATTTTACGATGCTCCTCAGCAAAAAAGAAAACTCCCCAAGTGTGGTTTACATATGAGCAAATAAAATAATAATAATAATAATAATAATAATAATAATAATAATAATAATAATAATTTAATTTATTTGTTAACCGCCTCTCCCTCTGGATTGAGGTGGGGTACAACACAAATGAAAACACCATAAAATGCATAAAACTAATTCAAACATTAATTTAAACAAGATGGATCTTGCCTGCAGGCTTACAAACTAAAAAAATAAATCCATTATAATTTTCCAAAATTCCTTACCTGCCCATTTCTCCTCATGTTCCTCCTCCGAGTGCCTACTCTGAGGGAAGCTCGGAGGATGGCAACAAGGCAGAGGGCCTTTTCAGTGGTGGCTCCCCCAATTGTGGAACGATCTCCCCGATGAGGCTCGCCTGGCGCCAACATTGTTATCTTTTCAGCGCCAGGTCAAGACTTTTCTCTTCTCCCAGGCATTTAACAGCATATGCTGAGTTTTTAACTGACCCGAGAATAGTTATTTTAAATGGATATTGTTGTTTTTTTATACTGTTGGTGGCTTTAAATTTTGTATATCTGTTTTTAATGTTCATTGATTTTAACTTTTGTAAACTGCCCAGAGAGTTTCGGCTATGGGGCAGTATATAAACGTAATAAATAAATAAATGTTAAACACCCCAAGCATCGCAGAGATAAAATTAATCCCATTTTTTCCCCTACACCAACATCGTGTTTGCTATAGGATGTCTTTCATCGCCTCTATGTGATTTATACTGTTGGCTATTCCATTTCACTGGGGTCCCTGACGATCGCTGTTCTCATTCTAGGATATTTCAGGTAAGCAATTTAAATTTTGTCTCCTCACTCTCTTCCAGTTTAGCATTCATAGAATCATAGAATAGCAGAGTTGGAAGGGGCCTATAAGGCCATCGAGTCCAACCCCCTGCTCAATGCAGGATTTCCACCCTAAAGCATACCTGACAGATAGTTGTCCAGCTGCCTCTTGAAGGCCTCTAGTGTGGGAGAGCCCACAGTCTCCCTAGGTCATGGGTTCCATTGTTGTACTGCTCTAACAGTCAGGAAGTTTTTCCTGATGTCCAGCCAGAATCTGGCTTCCTTTAACTTGAGCCCGTTATTCCATGTCCTGCACTCTGGGAGGATCGAGAAGAGATCCCGGCCCTCCTCTGTGTAACAACCTTTTAAGTCTTTGAAGAGTGCTATGATGTTGTGTTAAGAGGTCTATGGGTGAATTTTTGGGGAATGTTTAGTGATAGCAGGAAATCCTTTCCTGACCGATGGGCCTTGATGACCTCTCTTTTGCTGACCCGATTCATCCATCGCCACCCCTTCCTCTCTCTCTCTCTCTCTATCTCTCTCTCTCTCTCTCCTGATCCAGGCGCTTGCACTGTACACGGAATTACATCCACATGCACCTCTTTGTCTCCTTCATGCTTCGAGCCATCGGCATCTTTGTGAAGGACGTGGTTCTCTACTCCGGCTCGGCTCTGGAGGAGATGGAGCGGATCTCAGAAGAGGACTTTAAGTCCATCACTGAGGGACCTCTGACAGACAGCCCACCCATGGTGAGTAGTCCTTTGGGAGCAGACTCTGCAAAGCCCATGGTGCAAACTCCCCACAGGCAAAAGAGGAATGAGTTTGAGCAATGAAAACTGGCTTTATATCTGAGCTAGAGGGAGACTCATTCATTCATTAGATTTACATACCCCATACCCTATTTTTTTTAAAAAAAAATACCAGCGAACATGGGTAGGAGGATATGTTGCAACCGTGTCCTGCCTGTGGGTTTCCCATTGACAGCTGGTCCAGCAACTGTGTGAACAGAGTGCTGGACTAGATGGACCCTTGGTCTGATCCAACATCAGGGCTCTTTTGATGTTCAAACTGGCCTAATTAATAAACTGGGCAGCACAATCAATCTGGGAAGAGAGATGGGTCTTTAACTGTTGCCTAAAGCATGTTACAGTTGGCACCTCCCAAATACACAAGGCAGGGTGCCACCACAAAGAAGGCCCACTTCTGGATTGGCATGAGGTAGCAATCCACAGGTCTGCGGTACAACCTGCAAGGCCTCTTCTGATGATGTTAATCATTGCACAGGTCTATATTCTGGAATGTGATCCTCCAAGTAACCTCAGCCCAAGCTGCTCCGGGCTTTATATCCCAAAACAGAAAATGATAGCTTCTGGAGACTAGTT
The DNA here is from genome assembly GCF_023053635.1 of Elgaria multicarinata webbii. Taxonomy (NCBI): domain Eukaryota; kingdom Metazoa; phylum Chordata; class Lepidosauria; order Squamata; family Anguidae; genus Elgaria; species Elgaria multicarinata. Next base: position 4,760,037 of record NC_086171.1, on the reverse strand, counting down.
CTCTCTCCTTTTGGATCTATTCTGGATGCTTTCTAGTTTCCTCATACTTACAGAGTTTTATATGCCAACAGCGAGACCTTGAGCTTGATAGAATCATAGAATAGTAGAGTTGGAAGGGTCCTACAAGGCCATCAAGTCCAACCCCCTGGTGTGATAGCATCGCACCAGCCCAATATGTGCATGGCCAGTTGCTTCACACTGGGGTCATACTTGCATTGGTGTAATACATGCCCCACTCAGCATCCTGGCCTCCACGTTCTGCACAAGCTGCAGCTTCTGAGCCAAGCCCAAAAGTAGCCCTCCATAAATTCAGGATTCAATCTCAGTTTGTTCTCCTCCACCCGTCCCATCACTGCATCCAGGCGGCAGCAGCTCAGAACATGTGTGGGCTCCCCTGAGTCGGATGTCATGGAGAAATAGAGCAGTGTCTCACCAACATACTGAGGACACCTTGCCCCAGATCTCCTCATGACTGCCCCCAGTGGCTTCATGTAGAAGTTAAAAATCATTAGGGAGAAGATGGTACCCTGCAGCGCCCCACATCAGAGTTGCCAACGAGTTGGGGCACAGTCACCCGAAGCTATTTTTCTGCAAGCAGGAGCACAACCCCTGTAGAACAGTAACGCCGATTCCCAACTCATGAAGATGATCCAAAAGAATATTGTGGTCAATGGTATCAAAAGCTGCTTAGAGATCAAGTAGAATCAACAAAGCCACACTCCTCTGTCTGTCTCTGTCTCTGTCTCTGTCTCTCTCTCTCTCTCAGTCACATCAGGGTGACCAAAGCCCATTCTGTCCCAAAACCAGGCCTGAACCCAGCCTGGAATGGGTCAAGAATAATCAGTGTCTTCCAAGAACATCTGCAACTACCAGGTCTCCACCCTCTGAAGCACCTTGCCCCCTAAAAATGGGTATTGGTGACTGGATGGTATTTGGTATGAACTCCAGATCCAGGGAGGGCTTTTTCAGGGACACACACACCACTGCGTCCTTTAAAGTGCTGGGCACCACTCCATCCTGCAAAGAGCTAGCTCAAATAAGCCAGGATAGGCACGGTTGGTGGCCAAAAGCTGCAACCATCTTGTCTATCTCCTGCAGACTGGTTGACATCAGTGGGCGTGGTGACCCCCACCGACAGTAGTGGGCATGGCCACACCCCTTTGACATCATTGACTACCCTCTGCCCATTTTGCCACTACCTGCACTGGGAAAGAAACAGAGTTCTGCGCCTGTCCCAGCACTGAGAAAGTGACTTGGCTAGAACTGGGTAGAATTGCAGACAAGCTGGAGCGTGTTCAGAGGAGGGCAACCAGGATGATCAGGGGTCTGGAAACAAAGCCCTATAAAGACAGACTGAAAGAACTGGGCAGGTTTAGCCTGGAGAAGAGAAGGTTGAGGGGAGACATGAGAGCACTCTGCAAATACTTGAAAGGTTGTCCCACAGAGGAGGGCCAGGATCTCTTCTCGATCCTCCCAGAGTGCAAGACACGGAATAACGGGCTCAAGTTACAGGAAGCCTGATTCCAGCTGGACATCAGGAAAATCGTCCTGACTGTTAGAGCAGTACGACAATGGAATCAGTTACCTAGGGAGGTGGTGGGCTCTCCCACACTAGAGGCATCCAAGAGGCAGCTGGACAACCGTCAAGTATGCTGTAGGGTGGATTTCTGCATTGATCAGGGGGTTGGACTCGATGGCCTTGTAGGCCCCTTCCAACTCTGCTATTTTATGATTCTATGATTCTATGATCACAGGAGAAGACATGAAAGGGCCTGATGGTGCCACTTGCTGTCACTCCAGCCCACCTGCTGCTCCTGAAGTTGAGCAGAGGGCTGCAATCTTCATTCCTTGATCCGTTTTTGCTCACCAGTTCATCCTTTAGTAGCAGATGGTAGCTGTAACATAAGAACATCAGAAGAGCCCTGAGGCTGGGTCAGACCGACGGTCCGTCTAATCCAGCACTCTGTTCACACAGTGGCCAACCAGCCGTTGACCAGGGACCAACAAAGCAGAACATGGGTGCAACCCTCCCACCCATGTTCCCCAGCAACTAGTGGACACAGGCTTACTGCCTCAGATACTGTGTCTTTTCATATCAAAGCTGTCACTTAGGAAACAGAGCCTGCTACAGACGCTACTGTGCTGTGCAAGTTCTCTGTTTGTTTTGATGGCACAGTCCCTACAAGGGGCTACCAAAATGTCCTGGATTTTCCCAAACAGGAAAGTCTTTTGTGGTCATTGGGTGGGGCAGAGCTGGAAGGGATCAAGGCCGTCTGGAGAAATGGAACAAGTGACAGGATTGAAAGCCACCCAGCTGGGATGCTGTCAGGGTCTGGTTCGAGCTGCGGGCTGCCATACCTGAGTTCAGAGCTGGAATGGGGTGCGAGTGGACCTTTCAACCCACAGTCCCTACTGCCCATTGCCAGAGCTAAAAATGCTGTTTTATACTGTTCACTACGCGTAGCTCATCTGAGTCCGGGATCATAGAATCATAGAACCATAGAACCATAGAACACTAGAGTTGGAAGGGGCCTATACGGCCATTGAGCCAACTCTCTGCTCATTGCAGGAACCTATGTTAAAGCATCCCTGATAGATGGCTGTCCAGCTGCCTCTTGAAGGCCTCTAGTGTGGGAGAGCCCACCACCTCCCTAGGCCATTGGTTCCATTGTCGTGCTGCTCTAGCAGTCAGGAAGTTTTTTCTGATGTCCAGCCAGAATCTGGCTTCCTGTAACTTGAGCCCGTTATTCCGTGTCCTGCACTCTGGGAGGATCAAGAAGAGATCCTGGCCCTCCTCTGTGGGACAACTTTTCAAGTATTTGAAGAGTGCTATTATAGAATCATAGAATAGTAGAGTTGGAAGGGGTCTCTAAGGCCATCGAGTCCAACCCCCTGCTTAATGCAGGAATCCAGGAATCATGTCTCCCCTCAGCCTTCTCTTCTCAAGGCTAAACATGCCGAGTTCTTTCAGTCTCTCCTCATAGGGCTTTGATGCTAAGAGCAAAAAGAAATGTGACCATCCTTTCTGTATGCTACTAGTGAGTCCCCAGCCCATGTCCGAGACAGGGCAATCATATTCCAACACAGGGGTAAAGGACCCGTGGCCCTCCAGATGTCCCTGGAGTCCCAACTCCCATCAGCCTCAGCCAGCATGGCTAGTGGTCAGGAATGATGGGGCATTGTAGTTGAAAAACATCTGGAAGGCACCAGTTCACCACCGCTTTTCTAGCAGATGCAGAATCTCTTGGCCTTTAGGAGGGTGTGAGGATGCATCATTTCAATTTAGCCTTTTAAAACACTTTGTTAGGGCTTGAATGTTTTCACTGTTTTAATTTTTGCCCATTCTAAAAGCACAGCGGTTATGTAAAAAGAAGACCCTGTGCCTGTTTGGTGCATTCTCTTCCCCTTCTTATTGTTTTATTATGATTCTATTAGAATGTAAGCCTATGTGGCAGGGTTTTGCTATTTTATTGTTTTACTCTGTACAGCACCAGGTACACTGATGGTGCTACATAAATAAATAATAATAATAATAACCCTGGATCATGTTGCAAATGGATGTTATTTTTACTAATGGATGCGTTTTTGTGTACCTAGTGTACCTTTCCCCTAATATGCCCAACAAAAAACACGTTTTTAAAACAAAACAAAAATTTGCAAAATCCAGACAAGTGCAAATTTTCAAGGATGACTGAGTATCAGTTTGTGTATTGGTTCAAAAGTGAGAAATTAGGTACACTCACACTAAAATGCAGTGTTTATCAGCTTAGGTTGATATACCAACTACGCCCTTATCTGGACAGAGATAGCCTAGCTACAGTGATCCATGCTCTGATAACGTCTCGTTTGGATTACTGCAATGCGTTATACGTGGGGCTGCCTTTGAAAACGCTCTGGAAACTTCAGCTGGTACAAAACAGGGCAGCCCGTTTACTAACAGGGACTGGCTGGCGAGATCACATTACGCCAGTCCTTTTACAACTTCATTGGCTGCCCGTCCAGGTCCGGGCCCGATTCAAAGTGCTGGTATTGACATTTAAAGCCCTAAACGGTTTGGGGCCAGGTTATTTGAAGGAACGCTTCCTCCCATATGTACCTGCCCAGACCTTAAGATCATCTACAGGGGCCCTTCTCCGTGAGCCCCTGCCAAAGGAAGTGAGGCAAGTGGCTGCTAGGAGCAGGGCCTTCTCCGCTGTGGCACCCCGGTTGTGGAATGAGCTCCCCAGAGAGGTCCACCTGGCGCCTACACTGTACTGCTTTCGTCGCCAGCTGAAGACCTTTTTATTCTCTCAGTATTTTAACACTTAATTTTAACTTAAATTTAAATTTTACTGTTTTAACTCTTTATTTTAATCTTATATCAATTTTGCTGTGTGGTTTTATCCTGGTTGTGCTTTTTATACTGTATTTTGCATTTGTGCTTTTAACCTGTTGGTTGTTTTATTATGGTTTTAATTTTTGTGAACCACCCAGAGAGCTTTGGCTATTGGGCGGTATAAAAATGTAATAAATAAATTAAATAAATAAATAAATTTCAGCAGGTGTCTTTGGATGCCTGCAGCACTTGGTGAAACTCCGTCTTCATCACAACAGTGAAAGCTGCAGGAGCCCTGACCTCTTTTGTATCTGGTCACTCTAGCATAGCTCCTGCAGCTTTAACTGTTGGGGTGAAGAGGGAATTTCACCAGGTGCTGGCTGCGTACAAATGACACCTGCTGAAATTCCCTTTTCTATGCAACTGTTAAAGTTACAGGATTGTTATTATTATTATTATTATTATTATTATTATTATTTATTTATTTATTTATTTATATAGCACCATCAATGTACATGGTGCTGTACAGATTACACAGTAAATAGCAAGACCCTGCCGCATAGGCTTACAATCTAATAAAGTTGTAGTAAACAATAAGGAGGGAAAGAGAATGCAAACAGGCACAGGGAAGTGTAAACAGGCACCGGGTAGGGTGAAGCTAACAGTATAGAGTCAGAACAAACTCAATATTTAAAAGCTATAGGGAACAGAAAAGTTTTTAGCTGAGTTTTAAAAGCTGTGATTGAGTTTGTAGGGTCACCGTCAGAGGCTAGAGGTACCATAAAATCATAGAATAGCAGAGTTGGAAGGGGCCTACAAGGCCATCTAGTCCAACCCCCTGCTCAATGCAGGAATCCACCCTAAAGCATACTTGACAGATGGTTGTCCAGCTGCCTCTTGAATATAAGCCAACTTCCTATGTTCCTAACTAATCCTAAATACATGCAACTGAAATAATGGCTATTCTCTATCTGTTCCCCCTGCCTCCATTTCCCCTCCCCCTTTCTTCTGTTGTCTCTCATTTTGAATTTGGCTTGTAAACACCTTGGGGCAGGGAACTTGTACTCTTATCCTTTGTAAAGTGCCACGCACATTGATGCTATTCTGCCTTGGCCACTAGATGGCACTGCACCCCGTGCAGAACATAATCAATTAAAATGAGGCTCTTTGGTCATTCTCTGCTTATCTCACTCTCCCAATTAAGCCTTTTCCTTCCGTTATTTGACTCAGCCCAGACAGGTGACAGCTGATCAATTCTAACTTAGAATAATCAGCTGTTAATTTTTTTCATGTCCGTTTCACTCCCCAAGGGACTTTTGGACACAACAGGGCAACTGAAAAATTGACATGCATCTCTGTAACGTAACATGCTATGAATTGTGTCATTATTTGTAGGGTGATCCTATGGAAAGGAGAACAGGGCTCCTGTATCTTTAACAGTTGTGCAGAAAAGGGAATTTCAGCAGGTGTCATTTCTATGCATGCAGCACCTGGAGAAATCCCTTCTTCATCCCAACGGTTCCAGCTGCAAGAGCCCTGCCCTCTTTTGTATCTGGTCCCTCTAGTATAGCTCTTGCAGCTTTAACTGTTGTGATGAAGAGGGAATTTCACCAGGTGCTGCATGCCTACAAATGACACCTGCTGAAATTCCCTATTATATACAAGTGTTAAAGATACAGAAGACCTGTCTTCCTTTCCATATGGTCACCTTAATTTAAAGAATAAAATCCAAACAGCCTTTAAAAAATCGATATCACTATTCTAGTCAGCATTCATTTGCAGGCTGCACTTCATCTGTTTCAGAAATGGAGATTGCTTCACAGCCCTCCTCATGCATTCTGCCTAGGCATTATTTATGTGACAATTTGTTAAACTTCTATCCCTCCTTTCACACTGGAATGCCTGTTTGCTCATAAAATAATTAGGGCTGTGCACGGCCTCCCTGTACCTCCAGGACTAGTAGCCATTGACTAGTAGCATTGTTCCCTAGGTAGTATTGAATTGGCTGCCAATATGTTCCCGAGCCCAATTCAAGGTGCTGGTTTTGACCTATAAAGTAGGGATGTGCTCCGCTTCTAATCGGACCGGAGAAGCAGTAGTGGAGCAGGGGGCTTCGCCTGCCCTTAAGGCGGAGGCGAAGAGGATTGGGGGGCCGGCGGAGCGTGGCGAAGAGGATCGAGGTGAAGGCGGATCCTTCTCCTCGATCCGGAGCTCCGCCGGAAAGGTAAGTGGGGTTTACCGGGCCCTGCCGCTGTCGCTGTCGCCCATGCGGCGACAGCAGCAGGGCCCGGTAACGCCCCCCCGCCCTCCTCTCCCTTACCTGCCTCCGTCCATGGTCTGTCAGCGTCTCCAATTGAGCCCGTGGTTCCAGCAGGAAGTCTGGGCCGCACTTGCGGCCCAGACTTCCTGGTGGAACCGTGGGCTCAATTGAAGACGGCGACGGACCGCGGACGTAAGCAGGTAAGGCCCCCCTCCTCCTTACCGGGCTCTGCCGCCGTCGCCGCATGGGCGGCGATGGTGGCAGGGCCCGGTAACTCCCCCTATGGGGGGGGACCGGAGCTCCGATCCGGATCCGGAGCTCCGAGCGGAGAGGAGTGGGCACAGGCGGAGTGGGGGCGGGGCGGAGCGGGCCGATCCGAAAATGACAGATCTTAAAGTGAAGCGGAGTGGGGGGTCCGTGCACACCCCTACTATAAAGCCTTACACGGCTTGGGACCACAATACCTGATGGAACGCGTCTCTCGACATGAACCTCCCCGTTCACAACTCTCAACATCTAAGGTCCTCCTCCGAGTGCCGACTCCGAGGGAAGGTCGGAGGTTGGCAACAAGGGAGAGGGCCTTTTCAGTGGTGGCCCCCCAATTCTGGAATGATCTCCCCGACGAGGCTCAACTGGCGCCAACATTGTTATCTTTTCAGCGCCAGGTCAAGACTTTTCTCCCAGGCAGTAAACAACGTATGTCAGTTTTTAACTGACCCCAGAATAGTTGATTTAAATAGATATTGGGGGGGGGGGGTTATGCTTTTGGTGATTAAAATTTTTTATATTTGTTTTTAATGTTCACTGTTTTTAACCTTTGTAAACCGCCCAGAGAGCTTCAGCTATGGGGCGGCATATAACCCTAATAAATAAATAAATAAATAAATAAATAAATAGTAGTCCAGCAGCGTGAAACAGGCTAGCATACTTCTGAAAGTATAACACCCAATGTTCCTGCTATTGGTGTGCGTGAGATCACGCCCATGTGGAACTTGGAGAGGAATGGAACGTAGCGGTGGACGCCTCAATAGTCTCAGTGTCTGATCCTGCTTGGTGCTGATGCTAGGGATGTGGACGTGGGCGGCTCTCAGCACCCTGTGATTAACCCGCTTTCCTCCTTCTGTGACCTGTTCTCAGGTGGGCTGCAAGGTTGCCGTTACCCTGTTCTTTTACTTCCTGGCTACCAACTACTACTGGATCCTTGTGGAAGGCCTCTACCTCCATAGCCTCATCTTCATGGCGTTCTTCTCCGAGAAGAAGTATCTTTGGGGATTCACGTTATTTGGCTGGGGTGAGTCTTCCCTCCGAACCATCCTAACCCAATAGCCCGGCGTCTTCTGCAGTAAAAAGGAGGTGAACCAATCCAGGAGAAGGGTGTGTGGAATATTGGGAGAGTGATGTGGAAAAGCTCCGTTAGAAGGAGGAAAACGAACTCATTACGAGCTGACCGCGAGCATCCATCGATCACTAACCGTGATAACTCCGTGTAACCAGAATTTCTGTACGTTTCTGAAGCAATGCAGAAATGCGACATTCCATATCTATCAGAATGGAATGGAAAGCTATTGTGTGTAACGTAATATGAATAGGGTGACCCTATGGAAAGGAGGACAGGGCTCCTGTATCTTTAACAGTTGTATTGAAAAGGAAATTTCTGCAGGTGTCATTTGTATATATGGAGAATTTGGGGAAATTCTCTCTTCATCACCACAGTTAAAGCTGCAGGTGCCCTGCCCTCTTTTAAATCTGGTCACTCTACTATAGCTCCTGCAGCTTTAACTGTTGTGATGAAGAGGGAGTTTCACCAGGTTCTCCATCTAGACAAATGACACCTGCTGAAATTCCCTTTTCTGTGCAACTGTTAAAGATACAAGAGCCCTGTCCTCCTTTTCTTAGGGTCACCCTAAACATGAAGCGACAACCATCTCTAACCATCATAGCTAAAATTGGCAGCTAAAGGCTCAACATTTCTTCAGGAGGCAGTGATGGGTAGATGTTTCTTCAGGGAACACGCCTGGCTAGATGTTTCTTCAATGGCTTTTGAAGGCTGGTGGCTGCTAGAACCCACGGAATCGTTGGGGCGCAGGGCTAAAAAGGAACAGTTTAGAGTTGGGGCAGTGTCAGTGAAGAAGATGGATGTCTGAGTTTTTGCAGGTGTCTGGAATAAGACCTCCAAGGGCATGCTGTTTGCTTTTGAGAAAACCACTGCTGCTTCAAAGGCTAGCTTTGAAGACTATTTATTTGAAAATAAATCGATATTGCAAAAAAAAAAAATCTTAAGAACCAGTAGTTTCTTCTCATAAACAAACTGAAAACCCCCCCTCCCCTACGTCCTACAGCTGTGAAAGTCTATGAACTGAGTCTGTGTCTGTCCAACTCAGTTGGTCATGTCCTCTACAGGACATGGTAGAGGTCAGAGGAGGCTGGTGGCTCTGATATCAGTGGGGTGGTGAATCCACTCTGGGTTTCATTCAGAACCAGTCAGAACTCTAAAGCTAGTGCAGGATGCAGCAGTTTGGCTGTTGTTTGGAGCTGCCCTTATTTATTTATTTATTTTATTTATTTATTACATTTTTATACCGCCCAATAGCTGAAGGTCTCTGGGCGGTTCACAAAAATTAAAACCACAGTAAAACACCCAACAGTTTAAAACACAATTACGAAATACAGTATAAAAAACGCAACCAGGATAAAACCACACAGCAAAGTTGATATAAGATTAAAATACAGAGTTAAAACAGTAAAATTTAAATTTAAGTTAAAATTAAGTGTTAAAATACTGAGTGAATAAAAAGGTCTTCAGCTGGCGACGAAAGCAGTACAGTGTAGGCGCCAGGCGGACATTCAATGTGCAACTCCTTTGCTGAGAGAACGGCACTGGCTGCCTATTCGCTACCAGGCCAGGTTTAACGTTCTTATACTAGCGTACAAAGCCCTAAACAACTTGGGACCAGGATACCTGAGAGAGCGCCTTCTCCTCTACCAACCTGCCCGGTCACTGAGGTCATCTAAGGGCATGCGCCTGGTGGTTCCACATGGACCTATGGTCTGAATGAGTCCACCAGGAGAAGAGCCTTCAGTGTGGTGGCCCCCTTCCTATGGAATGCCCTTCCTTTGGAGGTCAGGCAAGCGCCAACGTTGTGTTGCTTCTGGTGCCTCCTGAAAACGTTGTTGTTCCAGGAAGCTTTCTTCGAATGATCAGCCACAGTCTTACCAAAACTCGGGTTTTATCAGAACTCTGTTCTTTTAACAATAGTATTTTTTAAAGACGGTGCCTTTATTCTTTTATTCTATTTGTTGTTCACCGCTCTGAAATCTTTTGGATGTGGAGAGGTATATAAAGAGTGTAAATAAATAAATATAAATAAATAATAAAGAACTCCTTTAGAGTTCTGACTGAAACTTGGAGCGGATTCACGGCCCCACTGATGTGAGAGCCACCAGCCTCCACTGGCAGAGGACATACTAGGTAATGCTGCTATTTTACAACTAAGTGATTTGCCCAATGTCTTTATGGGGCAGGCCCCTCTCAAACTGCTTTCCTTTGCCCCATTCCTTCCCCGGAAATCAGATGCCCCAAAGGGCTATTTAGAGTAGGCAGGGGTTACCTGGAATGTTTCGATGTATGCAATAATGAAAAACTGCCATTTTCCACTGAGTCCGTCTTGGTTCAAAAACAGGAGGTGGGGATAGTGTCTGGTTTTTTTGCACGTCGGCATTTCAGGAAAGGAAAGGAAGGCCTCTGGAAATAGCATGGCCATGTCAAGATGTAGAGACGTTTGGGCTGAATGCAAGGCATTTGAAGAGGAGTTTACGAACTGAAGACGCTAAGAGCTGTCTTTCTGGATCAGAGCAAAGGCCCAGCTAATCGGGCATCCATCTCAGATGATTCAGAATGATGCTCCTGAGAAGATCCCAGAAGGCATCAGGGGCGCTCACTCACACCTGTGTTGCATTCAGGCCCAGTGAATTCATTGCGCATTGAACCTTTGGGGACAACCTATCTTCCAAATCCTCCCTTTCTTCCAAATCTTGCTGCCAGGAACCTTGTCAATACATCCATTCATTTACCACGATGCTGGGAGTTGAAGCTTGCATTCAATGGTTAAGTTCCATCAGACAACACACGAACATCCTTGTTTCTGGTCATACTGTTATACTGCCTCTGAAGAAGGAGGTTCCATTCCTAGCTAGCCATCTCTAGGCTTACCCTCCATTAATTTTAACAGTTGATAATAAGCATTTGTGGCAGATCCTGGAAAACCACTTGGAGTTACAACTCCTTTCCCAACTCCCCGGAGAGATTTGTTGCCTAAGAGCCTTGTCTGTTTTGCGCTGGAGAAATATTACAGACAGAAGATGTGGTTTCCCCCTTAACTGTCTCCTTGTTGGCCAAAAGGCCCAAGAGAGCCTGTGTTTGGGCTGGAGACAAGAAGGAACTTAAGAAAGCTTTTCACTCTGCAAAACCATTTCTACCACCATAGCTGAAGGGGCCAAGGAATCCGTTTCCTCTCTGATGTCCTCTCCAGAGATGTAATCTGAAGAAGTCCTGGACAGGCACAAACGGATGTAGTTCCCGGGGGTGTTTTTGTGAGAATTCTGCCGAATGGCCTGGCCATTCTGGAACCTAGGAGAACGCAAGGAATTTAACCTAATCAAATTAAATCTAGCTGTACTCATCTTTTAAAAATTGGTGTCATAGAGTCTACAGCTTGAGCCAAGGAATTCATTATGTAAGACTGATGCTCAGCCTCATGCACTACTCTTCACTTCCAAGGGCCAGTGGTGCAGCTGTCCACCTCCCTCTCTCTCTCTCATTCCCTCATTCTCTTTCTTTCTCTTTCCCTTTTTGCAGTAGCTTCTCCCTCTCAGCAAGGGCTCTGTAGCTTTGCCTTGTTGTTTGCTTTAAACTGGCTGCTGTGATCTGGGCTCCTGGCAGAGGCCTCAGGGGTGGGGAGTTGGGAGGCCTGTGAAAGAGAAGAAAAGAGCGATCAGCTGTGATGGAGGAGGAACCAAGGGGCTAAGAGCCATTGCGATCGGCTAGCTGCAGTGGTGCACTGCCCAGGCAAAGCAGGATGGAGAGGAAATTGAATGCAACATGGACTGTTATTATTATTATTATTATTTATTTATATAGCACCATCAATGTACATGGTGCTGTACAGAGTAAAACAGTAAATAGCAAGACTCTGGTACTAGAAGACTTTGAAGCACCGAGTAGCCTGGATAAGAGAAGACTGTGAGGGGAGACATGATAGCACTCTTCAAATACTTGAAAGGTTGTCACACAGATGAGAGCCAGGATCTCTTCTTGATCCTCCCAGAGTGCAGGACACGGAATAATGGGCTCAAGTTACAGGAAGTCAGATTCTGGCTGGACATCAGGAAAAACTTCCTGACCGTTAGAGCAGTACGACAATAGAACCAATGACCTAGGGAGGTTGTTTGCTCTCCCACACTAGAGGCCTTCAAGAGGCAGCTGGACAACCACCTGTCAGGGATGCTTTAGGGTGGATTCCTGCATTGAGAAGGGGGTTGGACTTGATGGCCTTATAGGGCCCTTCCAACTGTGCTATTCTATGATTCTAGAGCAGAGCAGACCTCAGTGATGAGAAAAGGCCATCCCAAACAAGGGTCAAGCATGAACCTGTCAGGATTTGCTTGCTTTGTGGCTGACTGATGAGGCTTCAGTTGGACAGGGTGGAGTGCATGCCTTCCAGGTCCAGCTGCAGATGTGGCTTTCGGTGGCCTTGAGAAAGAAATGCCATAACTCGTGTCCTAAAGCTCCAGCAAGTCTCATGGAACAATACTGGGGCCACGACTAGGGTGCTCCTGCTGCTCCTTCTCCCAGCCCAACTCCCGTTTCAAACTTCAATCTTCATTTATTTTTATTGATGGTGGTTTGTTTCTTTGACTTATCCCACCCTTCCTCAGAAAGAGCTCAAGCTGCCCACACAACCCATATAAAACAAAAGACACCACTACATAAGGTTCAGAGGAGGGCAACCAGGATGATCAGGGGTCTGGAAACAAAGTCCTATGAGGAGAGACTGAAAGAACTGGGCAGGTTTAGCCTGGAGAAGAGAAGATGGAGGGGACACATGATAGCACTCTTCAAATACTTAAAAGGTTGTCACACAGAGGAGGGCCAGGATCTCTTCTCAATCCTCCCAGAGTGCAGGACACGGAATCATGGGCTCAAGTTACAGGAAGCCAGATTCCGGTTGGACATCAGGAAAAACTTCCTGACAGTTAGAGCAGTACGACAATGGAACTAATGACCTAGGGAGGTTGTGAGCTCTCCCACACTAGAGGCCTTCAAGAGGCAGCTGGACAACCATCTGTCAGGTTTGCTTTAGCGTGGATTCCTGCATTGAGCAGTGGGTTGGACTTGATGGCCTTATAGGACCCTTCCAACTCTACTATTCTATGATTCTATAAGCAACATTTCAAAATCATGACTCCAAAATTGCAAATATATTACAAAATGCAATAAAACCATCGACACAATCAATCCAAAACATATACAGCACTAGCCTATTACCCCCCAAAACCTGCACAAATTAAGAAGTCTTTAACTGGCGCCTAAATGACAGCAGCGTGAAAGACAGACAGATCTCTACTGGAAGCGAGTTCCGGAGCTGGGGTGACTAATCTCCTCTGGCTGAAATGCAGCCCCATCGTACCCATTTTTACTCAGAAGTACGTCCCAGTGAGTTTGGCAGGCCTACTCTGAAGTAAGCATGCACAGGATCACAGCTTGGATGGAACTGTTTCTCGCAGCATTGGATTTTGTCGGCGTCTTTGCTGCCGCGAACTCCCATGCATTCCTGGGCCAAACCGCCAAGGATCGATGGAGTCAGCCAGCGGGTAGATGGCATAAGTGGATCAGAAGAAAAGAGAGATGTTTAGGCTGGATTGAAAACCAAGAAAACACAGTTTCTTCTGCCCAGAATTCAAAGGAAGAGGCTGATAAGGGTGGTTCAGAGACGCACAGCCAAGAAGCTCTGGACATGAGCTGTTGCAACCAGCCGACCTGGAAGCACTTCCTGCTTCGTTGGACAAGGGATGCTGGGAAACCGGGAAGCATAAATGCTCTTGGCCACGCTTGCGATCCAAAAGAGAATCATTTCCTAATAAGCACAGGAGCCTCATTTACTGGTCTTTGTGGGTTGAGTGTCCCAAAGCCAGGGTTGGGCAGAAGGTGGATCTGGATCTACTGGTAGATCCAATGGGTCCACTGGTAGATCTAGTGGATCTACTGGTAGATCCAGGGGAGTCTGTTGGCTCTGATGTCGGTGGGGCAGTGAATCTGCTCTGGTTTTCAGTCAGAACCAATCAAAGGCCTAAAGGCACTGTCCAAGGTGTGGAAGCGGAAGCATCCTGGATGGCTTCGTTAGAGTTCTAACTGGTTCTGACTGAAACCCAGCATGGATTCACTGCTCTACTGACATCAGAGCCTCTACTGAATAGAGCTTTGGTTGGTTTGCAGTAGATCAGAAAGGATTTGTGACTCCCAGTTGCGTAACAATCGCAGCAACAAAATGAAAGTCGCCAACCCTAAATTAGACTGTTGAAATGAAGAAAGCTTGGATGAACCAGGAGGGGATTTTTGTGTGGGACGACTGTGAACTCTGTTCAGGTCCTCAAAACCAATTCCTGGTCTCAAGAGTATTGCGTCCAGTTCTGGGCTCCACAATTCAAGAAGGACGCAGACAAGCTGGAGCGTGTTCAGAGGAGGGCAACCAGGATGATCAGGGGTCTGGAAACAAAGCCCTATGAGGAGAGACTGAAAGAACTGGGCCTGTTTAGCCTGGAGAAGAGAAGATGGAGGGGGGACCTGAGAGCACTCTTCAAATACTTAAAAGGTTGTCGCACAGAGGAGGGCCAGGATCTCTTCTCGATCCTGCCAGAGTGCAGGACACGGAATAACGGGCTCAAGTTAAAGGAAGCCAGATACCAGCTGGACATCAGGAAAAACTTCCTGACTGTTAGAGCAGTACGAAAATGGAATCAGTTACCTAGGGAGGTGGTGGGCTCTCCCACACTAGAGGCCTTCAAGAGGCAGCTGGACAGCCATCTGTGAGGGATGCTTTCAGGGGGATTCCTGCATTGAGCAGGGGGGTGGACTCGATGGCCTTGTTGGCCCCTTCCAACTCTGCTATTCTATGATTCTATAAGAATGCTTTACTCCTAAGTGTACCTCTTGATATTCCAGTAAAAATAAAAACAAAGTTGATCCTGCAAGAACAAAGCCTGCCCACTCTCGCCTGATACAGCCTTTGTTTTGCTTCCATGGTTCCTCCCAAATGTGGGGAAATGTGGAAGGAGCTCCATCACGTCCCCACACCATGGTGTCTCCTCCCCTTTGCCAGATGAAACTGAGATCTCCTGACCTTATAGGACCTGCATTGTACACACTGTGTGTAGGGATTGGAGATGCACAGCGCATACAATGTGGATACTATAGAAGTCAATGTCGGCGGCGCCACCAATTGGGGGGGGGCTTGTTCCGTGTTGGGGAAAGCTGGTGGCATGAGTGCAAATGGACGGCATCTCTTTGGCGTCTATTTTGACCATGCAGGGAGAGAAAAGGAAAGGGTGGGTTGGTTCCCTTGAAGACAAAGTGATGCCGACGTGCAACGGTGGGTACTCACCCATGTGTTTTTTGTTCCTTTCTAGGACTTCCTGCTGTATTTGTCACCATCTGGGCTATCTTAAGGGCGAAATTCGCCAACACAGAGTAAGTCTGAGCTGGTCTTTTCCTTTTCCTTTTCTTTTTTTTTTTAAATAATACTAACTTTTGGGTCCTTCTAATATTGATCTCAAATCATAAAAATAAATGGCACGACCAAATTCTTTTTTGCTTAATCATCAGTAGAAATGTTAGTGATACAGTCAAGGCAAAGCCAGTTTCATAAGTTATAACAGAACCTTCTTAGGCCTGCAGGGTCCATTTTGAGATTTGTTGGAGGACAAGGCCAAAGGAAAAAGGCGTAGGGCCAAAATACCCAAAATACACACATACACACACACACACACACTTACTGCCAGTGACTAGGGATGGCAGGTAGACCTACCTCCATCTGGTTTCACCAAGTGTTGTCATACATCCGTTCCTAACGGTCCCGACCTACTTGTGCCCCAGAGGGCTCAATGAGCAGTCTGGGAGTGCCCCACCACCACCCACTTCTAGATGCAAGCTTGCATTTTTACGTGAGATAGCTCTGACATTTTCGTATATTTATGTTGTGCAAGATGATGGCTTTAAAGGGCAGTATCCGCAACATTAGAGGCCCGTGACGCTTCTAATGTTGTCGGAATTGCCCTTTTATTAGTGTGCATGTGAGTGCCTTGTCGCTCGGGGATCAGGGTCTGGGGTTCCGGGCATGGGAGAGTCCTCTGGACTCCTGGACCCAGTCGGCTGGCCGCACCGTCCCTACCGTTGACTGGGCCTTAGAAGAACTTTTAGTACCCGGGGGGAGGGGGACAGTATAGAAGCCAGGAAACCATCGAACAATTTATTTATTTATTTATTTATTACATTTTTATACCGCCCAATAGCCGAAGCTCTCTGGGCGGTTCACAAAAACAACTGGGCTGGGGGGCGGTTAGGAAGCTGCCTTATGAGCTCAGACCATTGGCCCATCTAGGCAGTATTGCCAACACTACTGGCAGCCATGGCTCTCCAGAGTTTCAGGCAGGAGGCATTCCCAGCCCTGCCTGAAGATGCCAGGGATCAAACATGGGACCTTCTGCATGCAAAGCAGGGGCTCTACCGCTGAGCTACAGCCCCTGCCCTATGATAGGTTGGGCCTGTGATAGGTTGGGCCTGTGATAGTTTGAGCCTGTGATAGTTTGAGCCTGTGATAGTTTGAGCCTGTGATAGGTTGGGACTATAATAGTTTGGGCCTGTGATAGGTTGGGCCTGTGATAGTTTGAGCCTGTGATAGGTTGGGACTGATAGGTTGGGCTTATAATAGTTTGGGCCTGTGCTAGGTTGGGCCTATAATAGGTTGGGCCTGTGATAGTTTGAGCCTGTGATAGGTTGGGCTCATGGTTTGGATGATGCCCCAAATAACCAGGTAGCGAAGAGAGCTGCCCCAGTGTTTCCCAATGCTGAGCAGCAGAAAACGAAACATGGCTTGTAATGTAGCCTTCACAAAGTCCACCTTTTTGCAGGTGCTGGGATCTAAGTGCCGGCTACTTCAAATGGATCGTTCAGGTGCCTATCCTTGCAGCTATGTTGGTGAGTACAAGAGGACGGGGCTGGGGCACTCAAGGAGGAGAAATGGGGAAAGGTGAAATGACTGGGAATGACGCAGACATCAGGGCTGGCGTGATGGTTAGGAGGAAGAGGGGCTCTTGTCCCAGGTGGCCGTGGTAGGGCACCATATAAGAGCAGCAAACAATCAATTATTTCGGCTGTTATAATATACAAGTGGGGCCTGCAACAAAATATCACAGCATGAAGTCCTCATCTTCCGAATACTCCATTCCCATTTCACCCACCAAAGAATCAGTTGGAATTCTGTGGCCGTTGAACAAGTTCAGTCGTCATTGTGGTGTTTTTGAGGTCCCCTCCCTTAGGTTTTTTTTCTCTCTCTCTCTCCTTGAACTTCTGCACACTTTGGGGGTTTTCCAAACCTTCCAAGGCCTTCCCTTTTCACATGGATGGCTGCAATATGCAACAGCACTCAAAGCTGAACATTAGAAATAGAAGGCATGATTTACCAGCATGGGGGAAGCATTTAGTTAGTTTACTCATTCATCCAGTACACATTCTCTTGGGTTATCCTAACAAGGCTAGGTTGTCAGCTTAGGTTGATATACCAACTGCGCCCTTATCTGGACAGAGATAGCCTAGCTACAGCGATCCACGCTCTGACAACCTCTCCTTTGGATTACTGCAATGCGTTATACGTGGGGCTGCCTTTGAAAACGGTCCAGAAACTTCAACTGGTACAAAACAGGGCAGCACGGTTACTAACAGGGACTGGCCGGCAAGATCACATTACGCCAGTCCTTCTACAACTTCATTGGCTGGTAGTCCAAGTCCGGGCCCGATTCAAAATGCTGGTATTGACATTCAAAGCCCTAAACGGCTTGGGGCCAGGTTATTTGAAGGAACGCCTCCTCCCATACGTACCTGCCCGGACCTTAAGATCATCCACAGGGGCCCTTCTCCATGAGCCCCTGCCAAAGGAAGTGAGGCAGGTGGCTACTAGGAGGAGGGCCTTTTCTGCTGTGGCACCCAGACTGTGGAATGAGCTCCCCAGTGAGGTCCGCCTGGCACCTACACTGTACTCCTTTCATCGTCAGCTGAAGACCTTTTTATTCTCTCAGTATTTTAACACTTAATTTTAACTTAAATTTAAATTTTACTGTTCTAATTCTGTATTTTAATCTTATATCAATTTCTGCTGCATGGTTTTATCCTGGTTGTGCTTTTTAAACTGTATTTTGTATTTGTGTTTTTAGACTGTTGGTTGTTTTAGTATGGTTTTAATTTTTGTAGTACCACTATAAAACAGTAATTTTTATAGTACCACTATAAAGCAGTATTTTTTGTGAACCACCCAGAGAGCTTCGGCTATTGGGTGGTATAAAAATATAATAAATAAATAAATAAATAAATAAATAAATAAGGCTAGTTTCTAATTAGTATAACATTAGCCAAGGTCTCAGGTTTAGTTCTCCCTTAGGAGGCCAACCTTTGTCTGGACTATATCCCTTCAGGTGAGGGCTCTCATATGAGTGAATGTTCATCCATTTACAACTTCCCTACACATAGAAAATTAGCATATCAGGAAGGAAGTGAGAATGCCCTTATGTGCTAGCTTTCTATGAGAAGGGACTACTTTATGTATTAAATCAGGGACCATTTTGGCCTAGACACCCATCTCAAAGCTGTCAGGGGTTGGCATCCTTGGGCAACCATCTTCTCCCATATTCCAGTGGGAGGGTTGCCTTGCACGTGTGTGAGAAGTGTGGCACACTCAACAACATTAGAGGCTCCCATCTGAAGTTTCTTAAAGCTGCAATAATAGACCTGCATGGCTCCCAGTTTTTCCCAAATATTGGTACACACTAGGGTGACCATAGTTTGGAAACCAAAAAGGAGGGCAACATGGTCGCCCCCAAGGGGGCGTGTCCAGTACCAAGGGAGCATGCCCACCTGAACATAGCCTTGGTCACATGTCTGATTTTACAGCACACATTTAAGACAAATCTGTTCTACATAACATCTTAATGTTAAAATCACTGAAATAAAGAACAAGTGAGAGATTCAATGTATCTGAAATTAACTTCACTCGCTTCTATATTTGTAGGTTTTGCTGTACTTTGAAGCTTTTGCTATACTCTGTGTGTTGCACTCTCCCCTTCCCTCAAATATCTTTTCTGTATGTATCTTCACTCATTGCAAGCTGCTGTTGTTGTTAACAGGGTTTGTTACTGGCCCCAGATGTTTCAAATTTGGTATGGCTAAAGCTCTACCTAAAAGCTATCATGGTGCCAACTTTCAGCTCTTTATCTTTAAAAATGACAGTTTAAAAAATAATAATTTTAAAACCTCATTTTTAAAAAAATACCTAAAAAATCAATGGATGAACGGATCTGTTTCAAATTTGGTGTGGCTAAAGCTCTACCTAAATCCTTTCATGGTGCAAAGTTTCATCTCTTTATCTTTAAAAATGACGATTTTAAAAATAATAATTTTAAAACCTCAATTTTTCAAAACTCCCTAAAAAATCAATGGATGAACGGATCTGTTTCAAATTTGGTATGACTAAAGCTCTTCCTAAGAGCTACCATTGTGCCAAGTTTCATGTCTTTATCTTAAAAAATGACGGAGTTTGTTAATTCCCATTAGAGCTGCTCTTTGGGGGGAAAAACAGATTTCCCCTCCCCCTCCTGGATTTGCCATAAAAAACCCGGACAAATCCGAGCAAATCCAGTCATATGGTCACCCTAGTACACACTGCTGTGGTTATAACTTCCCTTCTTTTGGAACTAGGATCATTGGCTATTCCTCTCTTCCCCACTCTAGTTTCACACATTGCTGAAACTTTATTCCAGGGGTTGGGAAGCCTGAAAGTTACATACGGCCTAGTTTTATGTGGATCTTGGCCCATATTTCAAACTCCACCCACTTTTCAACTACTGCCCACTTTGGCTCTGGTGTCTCCTGCCTTGGGCTCTAGCCATATCCATTACTGGATGGCAGAATCTAACAGACTTTGACCAAGATGACAGAGACCTCAAGTAGAAAAAGTTCCTTATCCATGGTTTCCTCTTCAATGTCATATCCCTCAGTGGCTTTTAAAGCAAGTGCGTAACGGTATGTTTTAAGAACATAAGAAAAAGAAGAAGATCCATGTTGAATCAAACCAAGGGTCCATTGAGTCCAGCACTCTGTTCACACAGTGGTCGACCAGATGTTGACCAGGAAACTATAAGCAGGAAATGGGTGCAATAGCACCCTCCTACCCATGTTCCCCAGCAACTAGTGCATATAGGCTTACTGCCTCGGATACTGGAGATAGCACCTAGCCATCAGGGCCAGTAGCCATGGATAGCCTTCTTCTCCAGGAATTTATCCAGCCCCCTTTTAAAGCCATCCAAATTGGTGGCCATCACTACATCTTGTAGTAGCGAATTCCATAGTTTAACTATGTGCTGTGTGAAGAAGTCCTTCCTTTCATCTGTCCTGAATCTCCCACCAATCAGCTTCATGACACGACAACGTACTATGGCAGAGGGAGGAGTACTTTGGCAGAGGAAGGAAAGTGTCTCCCTGTCCACATTCTCCACACCATGCATAATTTTGGACATTTCTATCATGTCTCACTTCAGCCTTCTTTTTTCCAAGCTGAACAATCACAGCTGCTGTAAAATTCCCTCCAAGTGGAGACGCTCCAGTCCCTTGATCATTTTATTGCCCACTTCCTAAAGAACAAAATGCCTGAATCTCACAGAATGCTTAATATAGAATTGGGGCAACTCAAATGTCTTCAGAAACCTTTATTATCATGATAGTAACTTTCAAAGCACCACACAAAATCATAGAATCATACAATAGTAGAGTTGGAAGGGGCCTACCAGGCCATCGAGTCCAACCCCCTGCTCAATGCAGGAACCCACCTCAAGCCATACCCAACAGATTGTTGTCCAGCTGCCTCTTGAAGGCCTCTAGGGTGGGAGAGCCCACAACCCCCCAGCAAAATAAGGACAAAATGAGGGCGAGGAAGGAATCCTGCCTGAAACCCTGGAGAGATGCTGCCAGTCACTGACTGCCTGGCATGATCAGACACAAACGAGGGCAGGGCTCCTGCAGCTTTCACTGTTGTGATAAAGAGGGAATTTCACCAAGTGCTGCATGCCTACAAACGACCCCTGCTGAAATGCCCTTTTCTATTCAGCTGTTAAAGATCCAGGAGCCCTGTCCTCCTTTCCATAGGGTCACGCTAGCATACATCTTACATCCATTTGCATAATTTACTCCCAGTGCAGAACAGCCGCGCTCTGGGCAGGCTCTCCTGGCTTGATGGAGCCAAGGAACCTCCGCGTTCGTTTCCCTGCTTCACTGCAAAAGCATTTTCCGCCTCCGCTCCCCCAGCCTCACCCTCCAATGCGAGCAAAAAGCTTGCAAGGAGAGGAAGTTTGAAGTTACCAACATTCAGGAGAGTTTCCGACCACCTGAGCATCCCAAATTGCAAGGAGGGGGGAAAAACAGCTATTCTTGAAAGAAAGAGAGAAAGAAAGACGACAAGTCCATCGGGGAATTAAGAAAACAGCCGAGCATGCAATACCGGCGCGTCCACATGAAACATAAAGCACTGCAGCCTCCATTTATACACTGAATCGGGGCTTTTGGGCATCGCCAGGGAATTTTCTCTGCAGAACAGCAAATCTTCATCCAATCCAACTCATTGTCTTCTAGTAATTGGACTATAAATTTAAATGCTTGTGAGGCTTGGCCGTTGCTTCTTCATATCCTGCCAGATTTCTCAGTTGTCCTCCCTCTTCCTGCCTCTTCCGAAGGAACATTGTGTGGTCCTGCCAGTTTGCACCTTCTGATGTGCGGAGGGTAGAGATGTAAAATTTCCTGGAAATTTTGAAGCCATGGGGTGGGGGGGATGGTTTTTTTCCAGTTTTTTTCAGGGGGGAAACGGAAATTTTCGGAAAATTTGAAATAAATGCAATATTAGCACTTTTTACAAATTGGAATTCACTTTGTTACTTTAGGAACATAAAATGTGATTATGTCCAAGTTGGTTTGGCATAAAATTATTACATTTGGTATATAAAAAGTACAGTGTATTCAAACAGTTATTACAAATTTAATTTACTTTTTATATATCTATATTGGTAACAAATGGAGCTACAAGCTCCTGAACTGTTAGGAACACCTGAACTGTAAGGAACCTCTTTGGTTCTGCCAGTTTATGAGGAGCAGGCAAAAAGCAATCTTAAAAAACAACAAGAAGAAGAAACCACCAACATTAGTAACAAAGAAAATTATTTATGTCTCCGCTAGTCCTCCAGACATAAAGCCCCCATTCCCGTAAAAAGAACTGAGAAAAAGTGGGGGGGACCAAGATTCAATGAATATTCATGAAATTTAATCAGACTCATTTTCTGACCTCTAACCATCACTATTAGTTTCAGTCTCTGCTTCAATGGCAGTACTGCCCCCTAGAGGCAGAAATACATCTTGCTCTTGCATTTGAGAGTTGTAGTCTCAGTTTGCAACCTAGGACCTGATTGTCCTCGGTGCACAGACATTGTAATAATCTGATACTGTACAGTTTTTAGAAATCACTTGGAGAAGTAAATATCTGAACACCTTGTCTTAAACATTTTATTCTTCATGCTTAAATAAAACATCCCGTAATCCGTTTTTTCTTCATTTTTTTCAATTTTTCGGGGAAAAACCAAAAAAGGCTTTGGGAAAAAACGGGGGGAGGGGGGGAAAGGTTTTTTTTCTGAACTTTTCCGTTTTTATCCAGGCCTTCAAATCTCTAGCGGAGGGGGAAGGAATCCCCACCTCCAAGCTACCAGCAAGGGAATGGGCAGAGTGACGCCTAATCTATGCCAACGAAGAATTAAGCTAAATTCCACCTATTTATTTATCTATTTTATTAAAACGTTTTTATCCCGCCTTATATCGCTGGGATTTCCAGGCAGCATACAGATAAAATCAGAACAATAGAGACAATCATAGAATCATGGAATCATAGAATAGCACAGTTGGAAGGGGCCTACAAGACCATCTAGTCCAACTCCCTGCTCAATGTAGGAATCCACCCTAAAGCATCCCTGACAGATGGCTGTCCAGCTGCTTCTTGAAGGCCTTCAGTGTGGGAGAGCCCACAACCTCCCTAGGTAACTGATTCCATTGTCGTACTGCTCTAACAGTCAGGAAGTTTTTCCTGATGTCCAGCTGGAATCTGGCTTAGAATCATAGAATCGTAGAGTTGGAAGGGGCCTACAAGGCCATCGAGTCAAACCCCCTGCTCAATGCAGGAATCCACCCTAAAGCATCCCTGACAGATGGTTGTCCAGCTGCCTCTTGAATGACTAAATAAATAATATACACTGACCAAGGGGGGATCTACACTACTGCTTTTAAAGCGCTTTAAAGCACTTTGAAAATGTTTTGAAAACTGTATATGCAGTGTGTCCTGGGCCCCAACAGTTGTCAAAACTGTTATAAAGTGCTTTAAAGCGCTTTAAAGCAGTAGTGTAGATTCCCCCTAATATACATATAATATGTATATATGCATATAATATACATATAATATACACTGACTACACTGACTATTGTATATTATTTATTTGAATGACTAAATAAATAATGTACAATAAATAATATACACTTCTAAAAAGGTATTAAATCATTAACAAATTAAAACCAGTAGATTTTTTTTTAAAAAAAAAAAGCAATAGAAACAATTAAAACAAATTTAAACTATGTGCAACCATGAAGAATTTAGCCTTATTTATTTATTTATTTATTTATTTATTTATTTATTTATTACACTTATATACCGCTCCCATAGCCAGGGCTCGCTGGGCTGTTTACATGTTTTAACTTGGCGCCAAAATGAAACCAGTGTCAGCGCCAGTCGGGCCTCCAAGGGGAGGGCATTCCACAGTCTGGGTGCCACAACCGAGAAAGCCCTGTCCCACCATAATGTAAGTCTCGCATGGGTGGGACGCAGAGGACAGTTCCCAGATCTCAGGCAGGCAGATATAGGTGCAAGATTCTCATCCTGACCCTGAATCCACATCTCATTTAACAGTTCCAGCAGCAGGGTTTTTACAGGGAGACGGGGGAAGTGGCCGTGCCAAGAAGTGCTTAACTGGGTCCTCTAAAACTTTGAAGGATTTTGCTTCTCTCTTGACGTAGAGAGATATCGTTCTTCCTCATATTACTGGAGCCCTGTCCAGAGTTACCAGACACGAAGGAGGGCAGGGCTCCTGCAGCTTCAACTGTTGTGATGGAGAGGGAATTTCACCAGGTGCTGCCTGCATACCAATGACACCTGCTGAAATTCCCTTTCCTATGCAACTCTTAAAGGTACAGGAGCCCAGTCCTCCTTTTAACATAGAATCATAGAACAGTAGAGTGGGAAGGGGTCTATAAGGCCATCGAGTCCAACCCCCCGCTCAGTGCAGGAATGCTCAATACTCAATACAAGGACACCCTACCAGGTTTCTATTTCTCTTCCTGTGTGGGTGTTCCTCAGAACTGTTTCCCTCTAGACAATTACTTGTAGATTACTTTGGTTCATACTTTCAATCCATCTATTGATAATGAAAGTACTAATTTCCTACTGGGAGCAGGTAAACAGGAACAAAGGCCTTAGCTAGACCTAGGGTTTATCCCGGGATCATCCCAGGGTCGTCCCTGCCTCCTCCCAGGATCCTCTGTGTGTCATTTACATGAACAGGGATGACCCCGGGACAATTCCGGGATAAACCTTAGGTCTAGCTAAGGCCTAAGAGTCACAAAAGAGGGCAGGGGACTCTGAAAGGCAAAGAAACCGGGCTTCATGAACCTTGTTTTCATCATCATGGCTACTAGCCCTGATGGTTGTGTGCTATCTCCAGTATTCGAGGCAATAAGTCTGTGTGCACCAGTTGCTGGGGAACATGGGTGGGAGAGTGCTGTTGCACCATGTCCTGCTTTTTCATCCCTGGTCG
Source organism: Elgaria multicarinata webbii (assembly GCF_023053635.1). Classification (NCBI taxonomy): domain Eukaryota; kingdom Metazoa; phylum Chordata; class Lepidosauria; order Squamata; family Anguidae; genus Elgaria; species Elgaria multicarinata. Next base: position 4,735,249 of record NC_086171.1, on the reverse strand, counting down.
ATGGCTGCCTGGCCACTCTGTGAACAGAGTGCTGGACTCAATGGACCCTTGGTCTGATCCAGCCTCAGGTCTCTCCTGATGTTCTTATCATCATCATCATCATCATCATCATCATCATCTATAAAAGACTGTCCCTTTCTCCTTTGCTTTCCAACCTGTCGTCAGGAGCTGCCAGGTAGGGTGACCTTCTGAAAAGGAGGACAGGGCTCCTATGTCTTTAACAATTGCACAGCAAAGGGAATTTCAGCAGGTGTCATTTGTATGCATGTCGCACCTGGTGAAATTCCCTCTTCACCACCACAGTTAAAGCTGCAGGAGCTATACTAGAGTGTCCAGATTTAAAAGAGGGTTATTTGTTGGGTTATTGTGCTAGAACTTTTCTCTCTCTGGAACTCTGTTTGTGCTCAGAAACAAACACACATCACGCAGGTCTTACACAGCAGAGCTGGTTTATTTCCTTCAAGCTTCTGTGCAGTCCAATTCAGATCAGTTCAGATCAGCACACTGAGGTATACACAGAGAGCAGTGATCATAGAGCAGTGATCAGTAAGCAGTGATCAGTTCTATTTTACACAAGTGAGAAACTATATACAGATCTACACAATTCTTATCTACATTATATACAGCTGTGATGAGGCTAACTTAGAATCTTGGCAAGGTTCCCAGAACAGCCTCTATCTCAAGGTAATTGCCCACAGATAGACTTTCTCTGTTTAACCCTGAGATAGCCATACACACACAATTTTAATGACTAAGCAAGTATTTCTTTCATATACTTAACAGTCCTCCTCTTGCGCATGTTGTTTAAATTGTGTTATAATCTGAGACCCAGCTTTAAAACATCTCTTTGTGTTTTATTATTGAACGTTCTACTTGTCTTTTCTCATTTTGTTTTATTTTGAATACCCATTTACAGGTAATGGCTTTATGACTTTCAGGTAAAGGTACTAGCTCTCACGTTTCATTTTTTTTTATTGCTCTGATTTTTTCTGACATTGCTTCATGCCAGCCCTGCGCTTCTGTAGGTTCTATTTCTTGAATTTTTTCAAATGAAGTAGGTTCATAGGCTATTAGTAAAGCTCTATGAGAAACCTGTTTGTTTTGGTATTCATCTGAATAACGAATTGGAGCTTTGCGTTCCCTTTCTGGTCGCTTTGGCATAGTTACAGGCACAGTTTCTTCTTTTACAGTTTCTTCTCCCTCTCTCTCTTGCTGAGATTGTTCAGGAATTTCTTCTGTTTCTACAGCTTTCTGTTCTACAGGCAAACTTACATACTGTTTTGTTTCTTGCATTTGTTCATGAAAAACTACATCTTTGCTCACAATTACACTTTTGTGATATGGAGACCACAAACGATAGCTTTTTGTTTGTGTATCATATCCCAACAGTTTACATTCCAAACCTCTTTGAGCTAGCTTTCTTGGTCTGTTTTCTTTTTGAATATGAGCAAAACATTTACTCTCAAAAACCCTTATATGTGACACTCTAGGTTTTCTTTTGTAAAACATTTCATATGGAGTTTTTTCATGTACAGAGTGGTAAAGCCTGTTTAACAAATAATTTGAGGTGGACAAAGCTTCTGCCCAGAACAGGTTAGACAATCCTGACTCTTTCAATAGAGCTCTTAACATGTTCTGCAAGGTTCTGTTTTTCTTTTCTGCAACTCTATTTTGAAATGGTGAATATGGAGCAGTAAGGTCATGTTGTATACCCTCATCACTGAGGAATTTTTTTAATTGGTTGCTAAGAAATTCACCTCCCCGGTCCGTTCTTAGATTAGCTATAGGTTCTTTAAATCTATTTTTATTCTACTTAACAAAGGCTTTGAACTTTCTAAAAGTTTCACTCTTCTGTTTTAACACATACACAAATCCAAATCTACTGTAATCATCAACAATAGACAAGAAAAATTTGTTTCTTCTTTGACTTGTCTCAAAAGGACTTGCAAGATCTGCATGAATTAATTCAAAAATTCTTTTTGTTGTTCTCTCACTATGTTTTGGAATGTTTGACTTATGACACTTGGTTTCATTGCATACATTACATTCTACATAGTTAGAACATGGTTTGATTTTCACCCCTTCACACAATTCTGGAATCTTAGAAATTGTTTTATAGTTAGCATGACCAAACCTTTTATGAGTTAAATGGATGCACTCTTGGTGTGGTTTGCAATTGGCTATTGTTTTTGTTGTGACTTTGCTGGCTACAACTTCATTTTCTGTACAAGTATTAATCACATACAAAGATTCTTTCATTATTCTTTGCACACACACCTTGTTTCTCTGTTTTATAGTACAATTTTCTTCAGTAAAACAAACCTCATACCCTATTTCTGTTAACTGAAACACACTTAGAAGGTTTGTTTCTAATTCTGGTACATATAAAACACTTTGTAGTTCAACTCTCAGACAATCAAAATATACATTACTCACACTACAAATCTGGATTTTGTTCTATTTGCAAGGGTAACACACTTTTGCTCTGAAGTAGAAGTTTCTAAGGTTATAAATGAAAGTTTGTCTTTTGCTATACTTATTGAAGCCCCAGAGTCTAAAAACCAAGGATTCATTGTCTCTTTGACTCTTGCTAGAAGACACTTCTTTGTTGATTCAGCTTCATTCATGTTGTTTTCTTCTCTCTACTTTGCTGTCAAAAGCTTTTTCTTCTTGTTGTTGCAATCCCGCCGTAAATGTTCTGTGGAACCACAATTAAAGCATTTCTTTGCCTTTAATGCAGCTACTACATCAGAAGATTTATGGCTTTGTTGAAATTCAGCCACAGGATGTTTAAGGCTCTGTTGTTTTGAAGCTTGTCTTCTTTCATAGGTTTCTAGTAGTTTTCTAGCTACATACTCGAGGGTTAAATTTTTCTCTTCTTGACTTTTCATCATGGTGACAACTGCGTCGTACGATGAATCAAGACTTGACAAAATCACATAGACTTGGTGTATAGTTGTAAACTCCATCCCTCGTGCCCTGAGTTGATTGAAGATTTCTCTCATGCTTTTCAAATGGTTTGACATAGACTCCCCTGGTTTCAGCTTCATTCCATACAGCTTCCGGGTTAGAATTATTTTACTGCCCGCTGTTTCTCTTTGATATACAGCTTGTAGCGCATTCTAGCACTCTTTTGATGTATTCAAAAACTGAATGAAGGAAATTTGAGAGTCTTCTACAGCTAATGCAATAACTGCCATTGCTTTTGCATCGTCCTTAAACCATTTAGCATTCTGTGGATCTGCTCTATCTGGTGGATCCTCTGTGACTACATACCACAGTTCAGCCTGAATCAGATACATTTGCATTTTGTAAGACCATAATGCATAGTTAGAGTCATTCAGCTTTTCTAACAATTGATGCAAACTAGACATATTAGCTCCTGCCATTCCCTCTGCTTTAGGAATTGGTATCTCACCGTCCTCCTGCTCAGAGTCCTCTTCAGAGTCAGCCGACTGAGATTTTTCTTCACTTTGCAGCACTGGCTTTAGCTTGATGTCTTCCTTCATCAACAGTTTTCTGTTTTAGCAGACTCCTGGTTCTGATTCTGATACTGCACCGTTCCCACCAAGTTCTGGTTCTTCTGCCTGGGTTAGGCTGGCGTAGGCTGGTCTAGGCTAGACTGGCTCTAGGCTGCCTGGACTGGACTGGGCCCATAACCTTTGTTGGGTTATTGTGCTAGAACTTTTCTCTCTCTGGAACTCTGTTTGTGCTCAGAAACAAACACACATCACGCAGGTCTTACACAGCAGAGCTGGTTTATTTCCTTCAAGCTTCTGTGCAGTCCAATTCAGATCAGTTCAGATCAGCACACTGAGGTATACACAGAGAGCAGTGATCATAGAGCAGTGATCAGTAAGCAGTGATCAGTTCTATTTTACACAAGTAAGAAACTATATACAGATCTACACAATTCTTATCTACATTATATACAGCTGTGATGAAGCTAACTTAGAATCTTAGCAAAGTTCCCAGAACAGCCTCTATCTCAAGGTAATTGCCCACAGATAGACTTTCTCTGTTTAACCCTGAGATAGCCATACACACACAATTTTAATGACTAAGCAAGTATTTCTTTCATATACTTAACATGTCGCACCTGGTGAAATTCCCTCTTCACCACCACAGTTAAAGCTGCAGGAGCTATACTAGAGTGTCCAGATTTAAAAGAGGGCAGCTTTAACTGTTGTGATGAAGAGGGGATTTCACCAGGTCCTCCATTCCCTTTTCAATACAACTGTTAAAGATACAGTAGCCCTGTCCTCCTTTCCATAGGGTCACCCTATGTCAGGAAACCTTTTCCCAGCATCCTGAGGTGGATAATTAGCAGCAAAGCCTTTATTCTAAAACTGAAGCTGAGGAGCGATTTCAAGATCTCTCATCGACTAGCACCATTATGATTGTTGTTGTACTTCTCTCTCTCCTTCCCTTCCAGGCAAACTTCATTCTTTTCCTCAAAATCATCCGAGTCCTCGCAACCAAACTCCGAGAGACAAACGCAGGGAGGTGCGATACGAGGCAACAGTATAGGCAAGTATTGACAGTCTTTTAGCATTCAAGAAAGCTATCAAGACGGATCTCTTCCGGCAGGCCTATCCAGTAGAATTTTAGGATACTTTTAGGATGCTTTTAGGATGTTTTTAACAGTGTATACTATGTTTTTAATCAGTATTTCATGAATTTTATGCTTGCTGTTGTTCCCTGCCTCGATCCAATCGGAGAGGCGGGTAAGAAATAAATTATTATTATTATTATTAATCATCATCATCATCATCATCATCATCATCATCATCATCATCTTTGGAAAACCCCAACTGAGGCAAGAAGGTTCTAGAAGAATGAGGCCTAGGGAGGCCAAAGGGGAAGGTTGACTTTTTACAAACTGAATGAAAACAAAACATCAAAAATGAGTGAGAACAGGGGTGTTGAAATGTAGGCATGGGCTCAATCTGGCCCTGCCTCGTTCCCCAGGTGTAAGGTGACCATATGGAAAGGAGGACAGGGCTCCTGTATCTTTAATAGTTGCATAAAAAAGGGAATTTCAGCAGGTGTCACTTGTATGCAGGCAACACCTGGTGAAAATCCCTCTTCATCGCAATAGTTAAAGCTGCAGGAGCCCTGCCCTCTTTTGTATCTGGTCACTCTAGCGTAGCTCCTGCAGCTTTAACTGTGTTGATGAAGAGGGAATTTCACCAGGTGCTGCATGCCTACAAAGGTGGACACAGACAAGCTGGAGCGTGTTCAGAGGAGGGCGACCAGGATGATCAGGGGTCTGGAAACAAAGCCCTATGAAGAGAGACTGAAAGAACTGGGCAGGTTTAGCCTGGAGAAGAGAAGATTGAGGGGAGACATGAGAGCACTCTTCAAATACTTAAAAGGTTGTCACACAGAGGAGGGCCAGGATCTCTTCTCGATCCTTCCAGAGTGCAGGACACAGAATAACGGGCTCAAGTTAAAGGAAGTCAGATTCCAGCTGGACATCAGGAAAAACTTCCTGACTGTTAGAGCAGTATGACAACGGAATCAGTTGCCTGGTGAGGTTGTGGGCTCTCCCACACTAGAGGCCTTCAAGAGGCAGCTGGACAACCATCTGTCAGGGATGCTTTAGGGTGGATTCCTGCATTGAGCAGGGGGTTGGACTCGATGGCCTTGTAGGCCCCTTCCAATTCTGCTATTCTCTGATTCTATGATTCTATAAATGACACCTGCTGAAATTCCCTTTTCTGTACAAGTGTTAAAGATACAGGAGCCTTATCTGCCCTCCTGTTCCAGATTCCACTTCCATAGTATTTATTTATTTTTTATTTACATGCAGCATCTGGTGAAATTCCCTCTTCATCACAAGAGTTCAAGCTGCAGGAGCCCTGCCTAGCATGACCAGATACAAAAGAGGGCAGGGCTCCTGCAGCGTGAACTCTTGTGATGAAGAGGGAATTTCACCAGGTGCTACATGCATACCAACGACACCTGCTATGCAACCGTTTCCTGACTGTTAAAGATACAGGAGCCCTGTCCTCCTTTCCGTATGATCACCCTACCCAGGCGACCATGGCCTCCTTCTCCCAACTGGCTACCGTTTGATGGTTCCCCAGCTTTTGTGCAGTTTTTCCGTTCTAAAATGCTGAAATGCCTATCCTTAGGCTTATTTACTCACAGCATGAGCGTTAAACAAAAATACTAGGCTGTTTTTTGATATTTTGGGGCCGCCTACTTTTGCGTTGAACCCCAACCTAGCACGGGAATGCGCTCCCTGAGGGCCGAGAGGAATATAGAAGAGGCAGAAAAACCTCACAGAGGGCCTAGGTCCAGGGCAGGATCTACGCTACTGCTCTACAACAGTTTATAACGCTATTGACAATTGTTGGGGCCCAGAACACACTCCATATACAGTTTCCAACATGTTATATCCTGGTTGGTGTAGATCTGCCCCGGGAGGTCCTGTTAGGCAAGAAAGTCTAGAAAGGGAAGGGAGCATTAGAAGTTGGCGGGCTGCTTGGCTGGATATTCTGCACATCAGCATGGCCCTATTTACCAGACACAGCCCTAATTTTCTGGCATTTGTCCCCAGTAATTATAACAATCCCTCCTCTTGTGCAAACACTGAGTCATTGCTGACTCTTGGAGGGACGCCAGCTTTCGCTGACACTTTCTTGGCAGGCCTTATAGTGGGGTGGTTTGCCGTTGCCTTCCCCGGCCATTATTACCTTTCCCCCAGCTAGCTGGGTACTCATTTTACCAACCTTGGAAGGATGGAAGGCTGAGTCGACCTGAGCCGGCTGCCTGAAACCAGCTTCCGCTGGGATCGAACTCAGGCCGTGGGGAGAGTTTTGGCTGCAGAAACTGCTGCTTTACCGCTCTGCGCCACACGAGCTCATAACAATCCCTAGCTCTGCCTTATTAATAGATGCTGTGACGGCACCGACCTTATACAGAAGGCCTTGCCTAGCACACCCTTCTCAAGCCAAACGCTACCGCTAACACAACCTTTTCCTCACATGAGGGGGTAAATGCTAGAATCTGGAAAGGTTTCACCGTGTAGGTAATAAGCTGAAAGATATGATAGTAACTGTAGAGCAGGTGATAAAGCCAAGCAGACACGTGGTTTGTTTAACAGGCCTTAGCTACTTTAAATGCAAGTTAACCTGCTTAATCTACTAGTTCTAATCAAAACAGTAATCTTAAGTAGGGCTGTGCACGGACCCCCCCCCGATCTGATCCGCACCCGATCCGCAAATTCCAGATCGGGTCCGCTCCACCTGCGTCGATCCGCCTATGATCCACTCTGCTGCAGAGCTCTGGATCTGAATTGGAGCTCTGCAGCAGTGGCGGCTGGTAAGGGCCCCCCTCCCTCCTCCCCCCTTACCTGCGTCCATTGTGTTCCAGCGGCAGCTTCAACTGAGCCTGAGGACTCAAACCGCAACGGCCTGGTCTTCCGGTTTGAGTCCTCAGGTTCAGGTGAAGCCGCTGCTGGAACACGACGGACTCAGATAAGACCCTGCCCCCTTACTTGGCTCTGCCACCATCGCCACATGGACTGCGGCAGCGCCAGGTAAGCCCCCATTTACCTTTTCTTCAGAGCTCCAGATCGAGGCGAAGGATCCGCTTGGTCTCGATCCTCTTCGCCTCGATCCGCAGCCCCCCCCACCCGCTTCGTCTCCGCCTTTGTCAGAGGCGAATCAGGCCGCCTCGCAATTGCTTCTACGCTCCGAAGAGAAGCGGAGCACAGCCCTACTCTGTACCGTCTTCTGCTTGGGCAGTAGCACTGGTCTAGAAAGTGTCAGGAACGTGGCATTTTCAGAATGCACCATACCGGCACTATGTTCGGCCTTAACTGTTCAGCCACAACTGAGTAATGCTGACAAGTAAAAGTTCACATTTGTGAAATGGGCCTAGTTTGTTTAGAAGTGCCCAGGATGCAGCGGGGTGGGGGGGGGGCGGTTAGAGAGAAAAACCTTGGGAATTTGGAAGGAAAACGTTTAATTTAAAGCAGGAGGTGGGAGGGTACGGGCTGCAATTGGCCTTGAAATATGCCAAGGCTTGTTTTCCAGCCTATCATTTGCCTACCGATTTACTTCACGCTCGTGGAGGCTTGTTATTAATTATGGTTTGGAGGCGCTTCGCTATTTTTATGATGTTTTTCCAATCCTCGACCCGAGCAACTGTCACTTGGCAGAGCGGGGGGAAAGGCATTGGGGCCTACGTGCGGTGGGTGCCCCCACGGTAATTGCCTCCATGCAGCACCACGGCAACCGTTGGCTGGGCGTCCCTTTCCCTCTTCCCTGTCAGCATCATTTCCAGTCAGAGAGCGTTCCCTCAGGGAGCACCACTCTTGAATGGTACCAGATGTTCTCATCCAGTCGTGCTTTCTGAGGTACACTCTCCGGCCGTCGTTGCGTTTGGATGCCACCCGTCCTCCGAGAAGCTCCGAGTGGTCTCCTTGGGGTTGCTGGGTGGTCTCCCACCCCCAGTATTTGACCACGGCAAGGCCTAACTTAGCTTCAAAGAAGAATCTATTTTCATGGGTTGTATTCATCTCTCCCTTTCACAGCCGCCCCCCTCCATCCCCTACCCCTCCCTCCAGCAGAACAAAATAAAATTCCATCACGTGAATAATGGCTGCCTCCTCCTCTTCCCAGTGGTGCAATTAGGGATGGCTGTAAGGGCCAAACCGCAGGGCCAAATCTACCCCTGGTGTCATATCAAGTTCATTTTATCTAGCTGCAAAATTTTGAATGGGGAGAGCTTTATATAAACATTGTAAATAAAATAAATAGGTATCAATACGATCCCATTATGGTGACACTATATCCCTCTTGCGCCTTTCTACCTCACGGTGCACATTTCGGGCAATATGGTAGTTTGGATAATACGGAATTTTGTATTATTCAGGTTTGGATAATACAAAGACAGATGTGTATCCCAGAAGGAACCTTCTCACAACACACACACACACCAAAGCATCTCCCCTATGAGAGAAGGTTACAACACCTGGGATTGCCTGGTGTGGAGAATGTGGAGAGGGAGACATTTTTTTCGCTCCCTCATAATACTAGAACCCAGTGGGGCCATCCCATGAAGCTGATTGGTGGGAGATTCGGGACAGATAAAAGGAAGGACTTCTTCACACAGCGCAGAGTTAAATTATGGATTCACTAACACAAGATGTAGTGATGGCCACCAATTTGGATGGCTTTAATAGGGGTTTGGATAAATCCCTGGAGGCAAAGGCTATCCTGATGGTTGTGTGCTATCTCCAGTATCCAAGGCACTAAACCTATATGCACCAGTTGCTGGGGAACATAGGCTGGAGGGTGCTGTTGCACCGTGTCCTGCTTGTGGGTCCCTGGTTGACAGCTGCCTGGCCACTGTGTGAACAGAGTGCTGGACTAGATGGACCTTCAGTCTGATCCAGCAGGGCTCTTCTTATGTTCTTATGAGTTGCTCCTCTTCTCCACATTTGTTCACCTGACCCTCACTGTGACCCAGGCAAAAGTGATGGTGAGAAGAAGCGTGAGTATTGCCTGCTTGCTCACTGGCTCTTTATCTGTTCAGCAAGCAGTGATGACAAAGAGGCTGAGGAGTGATATTAGTTGGTGACCATGGTGGTGACACAGTAACTGAGGGAGGGAGACCATGTCTTGCCCAAACACCCTGCAAAACCTGGAGGCAGCAATTGGGATGGGCACCTCCAGAGTGGGGCAGAGAAAGATCTCTACCTGAAACTCTGGGGAGCTGTAGTTGGCCAGTATAGACCATACTGAGCTAGATGCTGGTCTAACTCAGTATAGAGCAGCTTCTTACATTTTAAAAAAAATGCTGTACAGCTACATTGGGCCTAACATTTACAGCTTTATGGGCTGTAACGAGTCCCCTTGAATAATTATGTTTTCTTTGTTTGATGACAATTCTTCCTGCCAAAGCCGTCAAAGCAGTTTGCAATTTAAAATCACAGCAGGCGCTCTCAGAGACACGACATAAAAGGAAAAGCGTAGGGGAGGGAAGAAGAGAAGAAGCCATTTCTGGGGGCAAGAAACAGCTGTGGACCTCAGAGCACTGGTGTAATGAGCTTCTGGTGGCTCTGGGGATTTTGCACCTCCTGGACAGGATCTACACTACTGCTTTAGAATGGTTTATAACAGTAGTGATAGGGGTGTAAACTATGGGGGGGCAATGCCCCCACTGGGATTTCCCAGGGAGCAATGCCCAATCTAATGTCAGTAAGTTCACAGCACGGTTGGCAGATTCCTCAGTCATTCTCCTATTGTATAGGACTGTGGATGATGGGGTAATGTGTAAACTATCATAATAGCTTTGGCTATTGGGCTGTATAAAAATGCAATAAATAAATAAAATATTATAATTAAAATGTAATATTTTCATTGATTATTTTCATTGATTATTGGTTAGGGTGACCATATGAAAAGGAGGACAGGGCTCCTGTATCTTTAACAGTTGCATAGGAAAGGGAATTTCAGCAGGTGTCATTTGTATATATGGAGAACCTGGTGGAATTCCCTCTTCATCACCACAGTTAAAGCTGCAGGAGCTATACTAGAGGAACCAGATACAAAAGAAGTCAGGGCTCCTGCAGCTTTCACTGTTATGATGAAGAGGGAATTTCACCAGGTTCCCCATATATACAAATGACACCTGCTAAAATTCCCCTTTTCAATATAACTGTTAAAGATACAGGAGCCCTGTCCTGCTTTTCATAGGGTCACCCTAGTACTGGTTATTTTAGTATGTGGCTTTAAACACCCCAGGATCCATTGTTGATGAAGGATGGTCTCCAGAAATAAAAATATATTTACATAAATGTAAACAAATAAGCCTAGCCCCCCCCCTTTTCCAAGTTTAGCACCATGCTACCCACCCCCCTGAAAAATTGAGAAGCCTACACTCCTAAGTAGTGACAACTGTTGGGCCCAGAACGCACTCCATGTACACTTTTCAAACCTTTTTTGAAGTCCTGCTTATCTTATCCTGCTTGGTGAAGACCTCGCCCTGGAGGTTTCAAACATGTCAGCTGCAGCCTCATCTCGAATTCATCGCAGCTGACGGAATGACAGTTGCCAGAAAGTTGTTATCAGATGTCTTTTTTGGATGACACCTCCAGGGGGAGAGATCCCTTTAGACAATTTTTTGTGCCGGTCAGGTTTAGTACTCCTTTTCTTTTTCTTTTTTACAAATACAAAGAATAGGATGGCAAATACCGTTATATAGAGGGGCTCTGTGTTGTACTCATGATTACTAATGCCCCACGCAAATATTTTCGGTCCTATATATTTTGGAAATCCTGTTTTTAAGGTCAGTCGGCTACTGACCATTCGCATCGGTTTCAGGGTAATCAGGCAAATTGGTTTTCCAAGCTGCAGTCTTAAAAGTTTTAATGACAACAATGAGTCTGGGGGATTCCACACGTCGTACTGAGGGCGCTTCCATGCGCCCCCAGTGCGGCCCCAAAGCGATCGTGTAACTTGCCTGGAGAAGAGACGAGGAAGAGGTGTCCTTGCTGCGCCGCCACCCACCTACCTCCTCGCAGGCCGGGTCGGAGAGCTCAGCCCGGCTGGGTCGGAGGTAGGTGGGTGGCGGGTGGCGGCAAGGACGCCTCTTCCTCGTCTCTTCTCGAGGCAAGTTACATGATCGCTTTGGGGCCGCACTGGGGGCGCATGGAAGCGCCCTCAGTACGACGTGTGGAATCCCCCAAGTTTCAATCGACGCAAAGCACTTTGCAACAAAGCTCAGTTCCTCTGCCCACGAAGGACGCAAAAAGGCCCAGGTGTGTTGCAAAATGGTTTGGTTCTAATCTACCCAGCTCAGCTCCTGGATGATTGAGGGCAATTCAGAGATAACTTTTTGGAGGAGAAGGCTGTCAATGGTTGCTAGTCCTGGTGGCTATATACCATCTCCAGTACAGGAAGCAGGAAGCCTGGGTGCACCAGTTTCTGGGGAATATGGGGGGGGGAGGGTGCTGTTGCACTACGTCCTGCTTGTGGGTCCCTGATCAACAGCTGGTTGGCCACTGTGTGAACAGAATGCTGGACTAGATTGGGCTTTGCTCTGATCCATCGGGATTCTTCTTATGTTCTTCATCCCAAATTCTTTCTCTTCCCTCTTCTCTCCCCTGCAGGAAGCTGCTGAAATCTACTCTGGTCCTTATGCCTCTATTTGGAGTTCATTATATAGTTTTTATGGCTGCTCCGTACACCGAAATGACAGGGATCCTCTGGCAAATTCAAATGCACTATGAAATGCTCTTCAACTCTTTCCAGGTACGGTGCGTCCTCTGAGGTTCTGTTTGGAGAGCAGCTACCCCTATGTCAATCCCAGAGAATGCAGGAGACCTTGTGTTCAGGTTTCCCTGTGTTATCCACCCCTACCCCTAATTCTCGTTTTCGTTTTGCATTCTGAACTTGTTTCTTTTACTTTAGTGTAAACACATGGGCTCCCAATCAGGACTGGGACCACCATGCGCAGGAAGGAGGGGGGTTAAACCTTCCCACCTAGCCTCTTCCGCCCCTAAAAATCCCACATACATACATGCACAGGCGAAAGAAAGACAGACAGACAAACTCTGGCCGTAGCTACATGGGGCAAAATCCTGGGGCGAACTCCAGGATCGTCCCTGTGCGTCCACATGACGCACAGGGATCCCGGGATCAGGGAGGGATGATCCCTCTCTTGTCGCGGGAGCGTGCCCTCCGCTGTAGGCTCGGTTTTTCCACGGTCTCAGGATGAGCCCAAGACCGCGGAATGTGTGGCTGGGCGCCGCGGTTTGTCCCGGCTCCTCGCGGTTCCTCACGAGGAGCCGGGACCCACGCATTGGGCGCAGCGCTCCTCAGGGTGGGGTGGGGGGAGTGGGGGAAATAATTATTTTTTAAAAAAAACACTTGCCTCTTTAAAAAATAAAAAAATGGTTGGCGCGACACCTCTCCCTCTAAGGTCATCACGTGCCGCGTGTGCACAGAGGGGCGATCTCGCGATAAAAACATCGCAAGAGCTTCACCCCTCCATCCCATAATAACAGGTCGGTCTAGCTAAGGCCTCCATTGGCACCAATAGAGGGTGTGTGTGTCTTTTCCTTCTTTCTTTAGCCTCTACACAGAGCGGGGGAAATTTAATGGGAAAGTGACTTGTGGAGAGATTTAACTCCGCCTATACACACATGGTAGTCCCAATCCATTTCAGGAGCCCACACACTTACACTAAGTTAAAAAAAAGAAAAGAAAGAAATTAAAATGGTTAGGATCAGCTACACACTTCCCATGTAACACAACGTGTAATCTAGCCCTTGGATTGATCACGTTTTGTTGGTAAAAGTGAGTTGACCTTTCAGCCCCCACGAAGCTACTGTGTTCCTCCTCAAAGCACGATGCTATCTGGACCTTTCTGAAACAAATAGATGCACATTTTAGATGCTGCAGAAACAACAACAACAGTTTATTGCAGTCAATAGACCATTCCAACAAAAATTACATACAAAAGGACTGAGCATACAATTAGCTATTAAAAAGACAAGTAATCATAGAGCATCTAATAGAAACGGCCAAGTTCAAAAACTTGGCCGCTTGCTCGGTGATTGATTTGCCTGAGTTCCGAAGTAAAAGGGACATTAAGAATTCAGTTGGGTGACCAGGAAAAGATTGTAAAATGGGGTTCGGAAGATCATTCCTAGCCCCTTGGTAAAACCTACAGAAGAGTAACACGTGTGATACAGTTTCCACCTCAATATTTTTACAGGGGTAGCATCTGTTGAGCAGTGGGGTTTTGTTGTACCTGCCATCTAAAAGTTTAGAGGGAAGGACGTTAAGTCTGGCTAGTGAGAATGCTCTTCTGTATTTGGGGATTGTTAACCAGCGCAGGTAAGGCATCCCATCTTTGCAAAAAGAGACTGGTAGTCCTAGGGATTGGGGGGAGCATGGGCCCTGAGCAGCACTCTGGAGAACTTGCATGTCTATATCAAGCAACCTCTGTTTCACTACTGATTTGGCACTAGCTAAATCCCTTGATAGTAACATAGGGGATGACAGGCCTACTGAGTTGATTTTACTTGTCATGGCCTTTGACCAGGGAGTTTCAAAATGGTCTGACAGGATCTTGGATACCAGGGAATTTGTTGGAAGTGCCAACTTGCAGGGAAGCCAGAAATGGATCGCATGGATGTGCAGAAACAAATAGAAACAATTTCCCCTAGATCACAATCCTGGATGCGATATGAATTGAATGCGATTCTTTTCCAAAGTTCTCCTACAGCTCAGGGACTTTGGACTATGCTGGATAGATGTTAATTGTTGTTCTCCTTCTTCTTCTTCTTCCTAGGGATTTTTTGTCGCCATTATCTATTGTTTTTGCAACGGGGAGGTAAGTGACTTAGTGCCCAACTACATGACCAGCAGGCCAGTGTGATGCCTCCCTCCCTGTCTATACCACGTCAAACTGCTGGTGGGGAGGGGGGGCATGTGTGGATTGAATGTGTCAAATGTTCCCTCTTTTAAAAAATAAAAATCCTTGCATTTATAAAAACCAACCCATCAAGGTAAAGCTTCTAGCCTAGGCTGATGTGTGTGTGTTTTTGAAATTGCAGTGAAGGTTCCTGTCGTTTTTAACATGTGGGAGAATTTGATCTTTCACACCTACTGTCTGAAGTGGTGCTGTCCAGCACTGGATACATCACATGAAGCTGTTGGAGGCCTTTGTCAATCCCAATGTGTTTAATTGCCCAGAGAGCTTCAGCTATTCCGTGGGATAGAAATGGAATGAACAACAACAACAACATTAACGTCCTATTGTCATATACCTTAGTTCATGGGTTCTCAACAAGGGGGGAATTTCCCCCTGGGGGGGATTTTAGGGTTCCAGGGGGGGAATTGGGACCACTATTCAGCAAAGTATGATGTCCTGTAGATTATGTCTTCCTACACATGTTATTAAAAACGTCCCAGAAAAGTGTCATGTCGTCTGCAAAAGCCAGGCCTTTGCTCTCTTTTCCCTCCCTCCCTCGCAATCCTAGACGTTTCAAGCTTCCCATTTAAAGGGGCAATGCAAAGCATGGGAGCTGAGAATGTAAAAGGGGCCATGCTTTGCGTTGCCCCTTTAAATGGGACTAACATAGGAAAAAAATAAAAGATTTTCAATATTATATGCATATTATTTGGAATGCACCTTTTGAGTTAGACTGTCTTGGGAAGGGGGGAATTATATTCTGAACAATGGTGAAAGGGGGGAATGGAGCAAAAAAGGTTGAGAACCACTGCCTTAGTTAGAATCTCTATGGCCACTTGAAAATAGACTTTATATGGATTTAAACGCAGATATCGCAAGTCGAAATTGAAACATCTAAGCATACATCTCGTTGCTGTAAGATCTCTAGAGCCTTCCCTTCTCTGTAATCATGACCTAAGCCTCTCTGTCTGTCTACTTCTTTCTCCCATACTGCTTTGCTAACCCAGGCAGCTAAGGGCCCGTCTACACCAAGTAGGATATTGTACTATGAAAGTGGTATGAAAGTGGTACATAAAAGGCAGGAGCCACACGACTGCTTTATAGTGGTATTGAAGTGCACTGACAACTGTTGGGGCCCATTGACACAGACCATATCCTGCTTGGTGTAGATGTCTCATGGGCCCCAACAATTGTCAGTGCACTTCAACACCACTATAAAGCTGTAGTGTAAATCCTGCAGCACACTTCAATACCGCTATAAAGCAGTCGTGTGACTCTTGCCTTTTATATACCACTTTCATTGTGGAATATCCTGCTTGATGTAGAAGAGCCCTAAGATGCCACCTAAAAGCTGAGAGGGAGGAGAAAACCCCAAAATAAGCCCTGGAGGTCCTATTTACATCCCCGCTGGGCTGCTGGTCAAATCCATTAGATTGACAGGGCCATTTCTGTGGTGGCCCCATCATTGTGGAACAGCCTACCTTGGGTCTACATGTGAGTCCTTAGAGGCCTAGATATGCCAGTCTGCTTTGAAGTGAATGGATGTCCAGTTTTATTTTATAAACTCAAATTCACTGTTATTGATGCTGATGAAGCTGACGATGTTTTAAAAGTTTTATGCTGCTGTTTTAATTCATTGTATTTTCTTGGGCAACCAAAATGATTGAGGGGCTAAAGCATCCCCCCTAAGCAGAAAGATTGCAACAGCTGGGATTGTTTAGCTTAGGGGGGGGGGGGAAGGAGGCTATGGGGAGACATGATAGAGGTGTTCCAAATTATGCATGATGTGGAGAATGTGGAGAGGGAGACAAACTAGGACCCAGTGGGATCATCCCATGAAACTGATCAGAGGGAGATTCAGGACAGATAAAAGGAAGGGCTTCTTCATACAACACATAGGCTGTTGCTAGACCAGGCGTTAGCGTGGTGTGAGGCCCGGTTTCCCTCCTGTGCATCCAGATGATGGACAGGGGAATCCGGGGTCAGGCCGCACAAAAAACTACCTTAACCCAGCATAAGCGAATTCGCTTATGGCGCCTGAGGCCGGGGCCTGAGGCCGGGGCTGCAGAACATCTAGCAGGGTCAATGGCTTTTTCCAGCTGCTCGCTTACTTGCAAGTAGCCGGGAGAAGCCACAGACTGGGCACAGCGCTCATAGGAGCGCTGTGCCCATCGGGCCAGAGGGGGATCACGGGGGGGGGAGATAGGGGCATGGGGGAAGGCCGGACCCAGCTAGAGGGGGGGGAGAAGAGCAAGCACGGGCATCGGGGATGGCAAGCAGGTGGGGGGAGAAGGAGGGGGACAAGGCATCGGGCATGGGGGGAGGATGGGTGAGCGAGTGGGCAGGAGAGGCATCAGGAATTGTGGGGGGGAGATGGGGGGCTTTATTTTTAAAAAAAAATCACTTACCTTCTCCGGCGGTGCTGCAGCGCACATGGCCCCTTTAACTGATGAACAAAATGGCCGACGCAACAGGGCTTCCCCTTGCCCAGTCGCATGTTACATCTGGAAGAGGGCGACGGCGCGTGCTAGCTGTAGCGCGCCGTCGCCCTGACTCCCAGACGGATTATAAGATAGGTCTAGCAAGGCCCATAGTTAAATTATGGAACTCACTACCACAAGATGTAGTGATGGCCACCAATTTGGATGGCTTTAAAAGCGGGTTAAATAAATTCCCAGGGGAGAAGGCTAACAATGGCTACTAGTCCTGGGCAGGATCTACACGACGGCTTTAAAACTGTTGGGGCCCAAGACGCACTCCGTATACAGTTGTCAAAACTGTTATAAAGCGCTTTAAAACAGTAGTATAGATCCGGCCCTGATACCATGGAAACTAAGAAGAGATAGACTCTGGTGCTTGATAATGGTGTTAAGAATTGTTTTATTATTTAAATCCAAAAATGCTCTGCTCAACGTTTCGGACATACTGTCCTTCGTCAGGAGCTGGAAACAGTTGCTGTGCTAGCAGGAGCTACTGTATCACATTAGTTTTCTAACCCACAGTTTTCTAATAACTGCAGGTTGGAAAACTAGTGTGTACCACAGTAAAACAACCAACAGGTTAAAAGCACAATTACAAAATACAGTATAAAAAGCGCAACCAGGATAAAACCAGGCAGCAAAATTGATATAATATTAAAATACAGAGTTAAAACAGTAAAATTTAAATTTAAGTTAAAATTAAGTGTTAAAATACTGAGTGAATAAAAAGGTCTTCAGCTGGCGACGAAAGCAGTACAGTGTAGGCGCCAGGCAGACCTCTCTGGGGAGCTCATTCCACAGCCGGGGTGCCACAGCGGAGAAAGCCCTCCTCCTAGTAGCCACCTGCCTCACTTCCTTTGGCAGGGGCTCACAGAGAAGGGCCCCTGTAGATGATCTTAAGGTCCCGGCAGGTACATATGGGAGGAGGCGTTCCTTCAAATAACCTGGCCCCAAACCGTTTAGGGCTTTAAATGTCAATACCAGCACTTTGAATTGGGCCCGGACCTGGACTGGCAGCCAATGAAGTTGTAAAAGGACTGGCGTAATGTGATCTCGCCGGCCAGTCCCTGTTGGTAAACGGGCTGCCCTATTTTGTACCAGCTGAAGCTTCCGGACCGTTTTCAAAGGCAGCCTCACGTATAACGCATTCCAGTAATCCAAACGAGAGGTTATCAGAGCATGGATAACTGTAGCTAGGCTATCTTTGTCCAGATAAGGGCGTAGTTATTATTATTATTATTATTATTATTATTATTATTATTATTATTATTATTTATTTATATAGCACCATCAATGTACATGGTGCTGTACAGAGTAAAACAGTAAATAGCAAGACTCTGCCGCATAGGCTTACAATCTAAGCTGATAAAAGGTGCTCTTTGCCACTGAGTTCACCTGTGCCTCAAGTGACAGTTCTGGATCCAAGAGCACCCCCAAACTACGGACCCGATCCTTTAGGGAGAGTGCAACCCCGTCCAGGACAGGGCAAACATCACCTCGCCGGACAGATGAACCACCCGCTAACAGTACCTCCATCTTGTCTGGATTGAGTCTCAGTTTGTTAGCCCTCATCCAGTCCATTACCGTGCCCAGGCACTGGTTCAGAACAGTCACTGCCTCACCTGGGTTTGATGAAAAGGAAAGGTAGAGCTGGGTGTCATCCGCATATTGATGACACCTCAGTCCACATCTCTGGATAACCTTCCCCAGCGGCTTCATGTATATGTTAAACAGCATAGGGGATAAGATAGAGCCCTGTGGAACCCCATGGCTTAGGAGCCATGGCACAGAGCAATAATCCCCCAGCACCACCTTCTGGAATCGGCCATCCAAATAGGAGCGGAACCACTGCAACGCAGTACCTCCCACTCCCAACTCAGACAACCTATCCAGAAGGATACCATGGTCGATGGTATCGAAGGCCGCTGAGAGGTCCAGGAGAACCAACAGGGCGACCAAGGCAGTTTCCGTTCCAAAACCAGGCCTGAAACCCGATTGAAATGGATCTAGATAATCTGTTTCATTCAAGAGTGCCTGGAGTTGTCCTGCAACCACCCGCTCAAGCACCTTGCCCAGGAAAGGGATATTAGCCACCGGCCTGTAGTTGTTAACATCTTCCGCGTCCAGATTAGGCTTCTTCAGGAGTGGTCTAATTACCGCCTCTTTTAAAGAGGCCGGCACCACTCCCTCTCTCAAGGAGGCATTTACAACCTCCTGGACCCAGCCGGCGATCCCCTCCTTATTTGATGTAATGAGCCACGAGGGGCAAGGGGCAACCACACAGATGGTCAACCGGACTTGGCCAAGCACCTTGTCCACATCCTCGGGCCTCAATAACTGAAACTCATCCAATAAAGCTGAACCGGACGGTGCTCTGAACGCCTCTACTAGTGGAGCTGCATTAAGTGTGCTGTCCAATTCATGACGAATCTGAATTGGACACCACACCTCACCGAAACGTTGAGCAGAGCATTTTTTTATTTAAATAATAAAACATTTTTTCCCCTTCACTGGCTGCCAATTATTTACTTTATTTATTTATTTAGGCATTTTTATGCCGCCCTTCAGCCAAAAACCAGAGTCTATCTCTTCTTAGTTTCCACGTCATTTGGTGCTATTCTTCCCTACATAGACAAACCTGGTTATATAATACCTCCAGTTTCAGGGGCAGTAAGCCTATATATACCAATAGCTGGGGAACATGGATGGGATGGTGTTGTTGCACCCATGTCCTGTTTGTTCATCCCTGGCTGATGACTGGTTGGCCACTGTTTGAACGGAGTGCTGGACTAGATGGACCCTTGGTCTGACCCAGCATGGCCCTTCTTATGTTCTTCTGTCTGAGGTCCTTCCATTGCTACCATCCCATAATAAGCCACCTTTCTCTTTCCCATCAGGTCCAAGCAGAAATAAAGAAGTCATGGAGCAGATGGACATTAGCGCTTGACTTCAAAAGGAAAGCCCGCAGTGGGAGCACAACCTACAGCTATGGGCCAATGGTGTCCCACACCAGTGTCACTAACGTCACCACGAGAGGGGGAATCGCCCTGCATCTCAACACGAAACTCATTCCAGGTGCCCTCAATGGACACCGGAACTTGCCGGGATATGTCAAAAACGGCTCCATTTCGGAGAATTCCATGCCTTCTTCTGGGCCAGAACAGTATAACAAAGATGAGGAGTACCTCAACGGTTCAGGACTCTACAACGGAGACAAGCCGACAGGTCTCGTCGAAGAAGAGAAGGAGACGGTGATGTAAAAGGAAAAAGGAAACGGGTAGAAATCCAAATAAGAGTTGCCCAGAAAGCACTGTGTGTTCATAAGAATACCCAGCCAATCACTGAACATCAAAGGCCTAGAAACATTTTCCCCCCTGTTCTTCGAAACAAGAAACCACATTCTACGGGGAAATGTGGGCTAGCAGACTGATCAGACACACTTTGCACCATGGTCTGCTGCCCTCAGGTGTCAATGAAGGCATAGGCTCTCTAGATCCTGCAGAGCTCGTCATACCTGTCCGAAAATGAAGGATATACCCAGAGTTTACACGGACGTCCCAATGGCACTCTCGAGTTTAAGAGAAATGGAAGGAAACTGGCCGGCTGTCCTATTTTGGCACCAAGAGGGTGAAGGGTTGAGGTCCGCCATCCTTTTGTGTGACAAGACATCCCGGGGCCTTTCTGCGCCTTTCAGAGCTTGCAATTTCCTTTTTATTGCAAAGAAACGTTTTGCCATGTGCTAGAACCACCCAGGATGGGCTCAGGTCAGGGAACCTCCTTGATAGTTGTGCATGCGCCTTCGGAGGTCTTGCGTCTCTGTTTCTTCTTTGATTAAAACCCAGTTCTCTAAAGACCCCAGTTGCATATCCTTACAGAAATGGGTGGAAACCCTTCCATCCCTACAGCGTGTTTTTGTGATAACTCCAATGGGGAGGGGGGAGACAGGAAGGCTCCTTTATCTGAGCAGAGCCCAAAATGCTGTGAGAAAGGATCTAGTGCAATTGGAAGACAGCAACAGTTAGCTGGTTGCTCAGACTTCGTATTGGTATCATTCTTCCTGCTTCTAAAGGTATATCTGCACTACAACTTTACATTGGCTTTCTACCGTTTTGACTGTCATGTTTTCCCCGCCATCAAAGGATCCTGGGAGTTGTAGTCTGGTGAGGATGCTGAGAGTTCTTGTCCCATCGTAGAATTAAAGTTCCCTGGGGAGAGGAAATTACTGTTATACTAAAGTCTGTACTGTTGATGAGCACCAAGAATGAAGAGGAAGGGGGGGATAAAGAGGGAAGTGTTTGCAGGAGGTTATATGAATGCTATGGAGTAGGGATGAGCAGGAAGAAGATCTCCAGATGTTTTGGACTTCAACTCCCAGAAGCCCCAGCCCGTATGGCCAGTGGTCAGAAATTCTGGGAGATGAAGTCCAAAACATATGGAGATCTACCTTGTGCCCAGCCCTGCTATAAAGGAGCCACAGCTGTGCCCGTTACTACTGGACCAGCCAATCTCGTACATACTGTGGACCTTTGGGGACCATTGCATCTTTAAGAGGTCCTGTAGCAAACTGTTGAATATTCATGCTGCCAAGGCTCCAGGTTGTCCTATTCCCCAATAGATATGCAAGCCCCAGTGAAAAGAGGAGAACCTCAAGGCAGCATGGAGGAGAGGAGTTAGGGTGCAGAGCAGTGGTGGTGGACCAAAGTCCCCACCCATGTTGCCCAAAGATTCTGTTGGCCTTTCCCACCTCCCCAAAAGCCATAGGCCTGAATATTCTACCCATCACTTTACCTTTTAGGGCCATGAATTTACAAGATCCATTTTGAATGTGATGGCAAATGGTCAGCCGAAGCAGGTTGACAGGTGTCCTGATGCAGGCACACCTTGCAAGGTACTGCATCCTGCAGAAGGCTGGGCGAAACCAGGTGAATCACTCTCCGGGCACAGGCCAGGATGTTCTTGTCTTGAAGGCCGTACTGAAATCTCCACTTGATCGAGCTTGTCCAAATAACTCCCCAACGAAACTGGCTGGGTGAATTGCTTTTCTCAAGCTCTTCTTCAAACTCAAGGGATTGAGACCAGACTTCCTCCTGTACATCTTAACCATGTTTAAGTAGGAGTAAATTCCCCCTGACTTCAATGGGATTCACTTCTGAGTACATCTGTTTAGGATTGCAGCTCTGCTTTGGATACCTGTGGACATCTCTACATTAGAAAGGTCTCCTGGTTTTATACTATTTAATGGGGCATGGCTTACCCCCAAGGAATCCTGTAAATTGCTATAAAGTTTGTTGAAAGTGGTCTGTTAGAGAACCACAGCCCCTTCCCAGAGCTATTCCTGGACAGCGGGAATAGTTATTAAACCAGTTTCAACTGGTGGTGTAGACATATATGTCAAGTACAAGGCTAGCTGTTTCCATCTTCCCTTTTTTGCAATCAGTCTAAACTCCAGGAGCAAATGAGCCCTTCGCTGAACTATGAATTAAGTGTAATTTCTGCAATTTTAACCATAATAATAATAATTCTTGCACAAAACTGCTAAAGAATCCTCTGCAAATAAAAACATCAAATTGTCCTGTGCTGTAGCTGCTCAAGCGTCCCCAGGGAGTCAAAACCAAGGAAAGTTCTTAGGCCAA
Source organism: Elgaria multicarinata webbii (assembly GCF_023053635.1). Lineage (NCBI taxonomy): Eukaryota > Metazoa > Chordata > Lepidosauria > Squamata > Anguidae > Elgaria > Elgaria multicarinata. The sequence continues at coordinate 4,712,694 of NC_086171.1, read as the reverse complement.
TCTACAAAGCTTTATTGCAAACAATTAACACTTCTGTAACACAAACTAGGCACCTTTATGGGAAAATCCCCCCTAGGCAGCGCTATGCAAACTAAGCAAAACAATTGACCATTCAAAGGAAAGAAAAGGCTTTTCAAATGTCCCAAGCTTCGAGGTGGAGGAGGGTGCGTAGACACCTTCTCAAGCAATCTCTCCGACTGTCTCTTTGCTGCTAATCTCGCTGAACGTTTTAACTTCTGGCGATTCTTAGCATCAAGTAATGTTTTGGAATGTTCACCCCCGGAAGTTGACTTCCTGTCTCTTGAGAGCATAGGATCTGGCCTTGAGGAGACAAACTCTGGGAGGGGCGCATTCGCAGCTGGAGGCTCTCCCTTGTGAACTTCCTCCCCCACTGGCTTGGCATCTTCTGAATCAGAATCTGTTTCTGGTTGATTCTCTGCGTCACCTGCTCCCAACACCGGAGCAGTAGGGGCATACTGCTTTGCTAACCTCCTCCCTCTAAATGGGTGTGCATGTGAATTCTCAGCAACCCCCACCCAAAAAGAAGATCTATAGCCCCCAGAGCTCCTTGGTGGAAGCCATGACAGTTGATGAGTACATTTTTAAAAATTGCTTGCATATGTCGAGTGAATATCTCCCAATCAACTGATTGGAATGGCTCTACGAGTGGGAATTTGGAATAAGGAATTTTGGGTGTTAGAATGGCAAAAGAGGCAATGCACTGTCTATTTGAAAGAGACTCCAGGTGAATCCAGGGCCGGACTGTGCAAGCGGAAAGGTGTGCACTCTGCAATTTTATTTTATTTTTAAAAAAACTTCACCAAGAAAAGTTGGATTCTGCAACTGAACTGATATAAATTATTCCAATTTGCACGGTTGATCTTGTTTTGCATAATTTATTCCAGAATTTTACTATTTTGAATAATTTCTGCTGCTTTGGCTAGTCACTGAGGGAGGGTGAGAAGCACCCGTTTCCCGCCGCAATGGGCCCCCCAGATCACACAAAACCTTATTCAGTGTTTGGAGGTTTCACTATGTCCTGCCCACATACTCTCAAACATTTCGTCACAACCGTATGGACTGGGAATTTGCTCTTTAAGAAAGAAAGAAAGAAAGAAAGAAAGAAAGAAAGAAAGAAAGAAAGAAAGAATCCTACAGCTAATATCACAACCTGTGGTTTTTAAAATATATATATCTGTATTTCTAAGGAAATATGACACACAGGTAACTTTGGGTTTATACTGAGGCAGCTGAAGAAAGAGGTGAGAAAGAATACTGTGAGAGATCTGGTCTTCATCTGCCCTTGTATGAAGATGAGAGAAGTCCTGCGGTTCCATTTTGGATAGGTTTATGTCTCTCTTCTCTGATAATCACCCACATGGAAGCTATGTAGCCCTGTAAAGAGGCAGGGCAGCTAGCAACAAAAGTCATGGTGTGAAACGAGCCATTTTGGGGGGAAGTCTTAGCTAGACCTACCTTATAATCCGCGACGGAGGAGGGAAAATCTCCCGTTGTGATTAACGTGAGTTCCCTCCTCCGTTTACACATGAGGCGCGGCAACCTCAGGAAGGGAGGCACCGCGCCCGCCATGATTTATTTTTATTTTTAAAGAAACAGGAGCGCACAAATGGTCGTGGGTAGGTCCTTTTTAAAAAAATAATTTAATTTCCCCACTCCCCTCACCCTACCCCCGATGGGCTGAGGAGCGCTGTGCCCCGTGCGTGGCTCCGCACAAGGGATTGCATGGAGCTGGGTCAAGCCGCGGCAACGGGCCACACGTTCCACGGGCTCAGCCCGGAACCGTGGAAAAAGTGATCCCAAAGGGGAGGGCGAGATCCCGGGGCGAGGGAGAGATCATCCCTCCCTGATCCCAGGATCCCCTGTGCACCTTGGGATTTTGCCCGGTCTAGCTAAGGCTTGGGTTAGCACCTTTCCCTCTCTGTTTACTTCTCACCTGCGCATGAGAGCAGGGGTTCTTGGCAGTCCTCCATCAAAGGATGGACGCATAGGACCAGAGCAACCCCAACGGAAGGTCTCATTGCTCAAGAGTCCCAGCTATTTGCCTGGAAGGCCCTATAGAGAATGCGAGCTGAGACATCCAAAAGCTCAAGCCAATTTTTCCATGTGTTTGTTGCTTAGATGGCCAGCTGGCCATGTTTGATGGCTACAGCTCCGAATGTGCTATCTTCCAAGGGTCACTTTTGGCTTCTCTGTCTTTTCCCCGCCCCCGTCCATTCATGGAAATGCGCCCGCAACCCGCTCCTGTGGCAAAAATAAAAAATGCTGGAAGGGCACAGATCCAGGCCTGCTTATGAGCCAGGTGTAGGTATGGTGAGCTGTATCCAGAATCATTGCCTGGTGTTCTCTAGCCTGCAGAGACTGGTGTGGCTTCATTTTTAGGTTGTCCCTGGTTGTCGGACATCCTCCGCTCAATTTTAACTCTGTCTCAATCTCTTTTTACTGTCTACAAGGCAAATCAGGTCCTATTTAACTGTCACAACTCCCAACTAAAGAACACTCTGGATCAGCCAAACAGAAAGTGGCCTGGTTCAGACAACACACTAAACCATGCTGTTTAACCAGGATCTCATCTCGATCCTCCCAGAGTTCAGGACATGGAATAATGGGCTCAAGTTACAGGAAGCCAGATTCCATCTGGACATCAGGAAAAACTTCCTGACTGTTAGAGCAGTACGACAATGGAGCCAGTTACCTAGGGAGGTTGTGGGCTCTCCCACCCTTGAGGCATTCGAGAGGCAGCTGGACAACCATCTGTCAGGGATGCTTTAGGGTGGATTCCTGCATTGAGCAGGGGGTTGGACTCGATGGCCTTGTAGGCCCCTTCCAACTCTGCTATTCTATGCTTCTATGAAATGGTTAAGGGAACGCATTAACCTTAATGCGTTCCCTTAACCATTTTGTGGTTATGCAGCATCGTTTAACGTGTTGTCTGAACCAGGCCAGTGTGTGATCCAGCCCAGGTTAAGCATTTCCAATGCCTTTTATCTCAAAACACCAAGCTAAACACAACCGGTGAATAGGCAGCTGCATATGCAATTTGATTTGTTTTCAGTTTTAATTAATTGATATTTTATAAACGCAGAAAAAGGATTGGTTCCTTATATTAATGTAATGGGCATATCATCATCTTCAAATTTATTATTTGGAAATTAATAAAAATTGACCATTTCCTTATCAATTGATTTTCATACATTTGGTTTTCACGACCGCACACATAAGATGTAAGGTTAAACTTGATAGCTATATACCCCAAGCCCTGTCGAACCAATCTGAGAGGAGTGGTGCCGCTTTCTTTTTTCCAATACGTAGCAATCGATATTTCAGCTGTTGTCAATAAGTTTGTGATCATGTCAACATCAGCTATGTCAGCCTTCCTCAACCTGGGGCGCTCCAGATGTGTTGGACTACAACTCCCAGAATGCCCCAGCTGGGGCATTCTGGGAGTTGTAGTTCAACACATCTGGAGCGCCCCAGGTTGAGGAAGGCTGAGCTACGTCAATGCTCCCTTCCCTATAATTTCGAATACTTTAATAATGTTCTTCAATAATACTCTGGAATGTTGTAGCCCACAATCTATTCAATATAACACGATGCTGACTGCCAAAAGCTTTTCATTTTGCCACAGCACCAGAATACGTGCATAAGAATCTGGATGCAGCTCATGCAATTTGATTTTTAAAAAGCAGGAGTTGGGGGGAGAGAGAGAGATCTCAAAACTATGGGAAGTAGAGAGAAAGTGTAATGGATCTGGCAGGATCTACGCTACTGCTTTAAAGAGCTTTAAAGCGCTTTATAACAGTTTTGGCAATGGTTGGGGCCCAGGACACACTCCATATACAGTTGTCAAAACTGTTATAAAGCAGTTTAAAGCGCTTTAAAGCAGTAGTGTAGATCCAGCCACAAGACATGAAACAGTTGTCCAAATGGCTTGCTAGCATTAATAGGGTGACCATATGGAAAAGGAGGACAGGGCTCCTGTATCTTTAACAGTTGCATAGAAAAGGGAATTTCAGGATCTACACTTCTGCTTATAACGGTTTATAATGGTTTTGACAACTGTTCAAGCCCAGGACGAATTACATGTACAGTTTTCAAAACGTTTTTAAAGTGTTGTATCCTGCTTAGTGTAGGTGTCATTTATATATATGGAGAAGGAAAGGAACCTCTCGTGCAAGCACTGAGTCATTACTGACTCTTGGAGGGACGCCAGCTTTCGATGATATTTTCATGGCAGGCCTTATAGCGGGGTGGTTTGCCGTTGCCTTCCCCGGCCGTGATTACCTTTCCCCCAGCTAACTGGGTACTCATTTTACCAATCTCGTGAGGATGGAAGGCTGAGTCGACCCGAGCCGGCTGCCTGAAACCAGCTTCTGCTGGGATCGAACTCAGGCCGTGGGGAGAGTTTCAGCTGCAGAAACTGCTGCTTTACCGCTCTGCGCCACACGAACTTGGTGAAATTCCCTCTTCATCACCACAGTTAAAGCTGCAGGAGCTATACTAGAGTGACCAGATTTAAAAGAGGGCAGCTTTAACTGTGGTGATGAAGAGGGAATTTCACCAGGTTCCCCATATATACAAATGACACCTGCTGAAATTCCCTTTTCAATACAACTGTTAAAGATACAGGAGCCCTGTCCTCCTTTTCATAGGGTCACCCTAAGCATTACATTAAGAGGAATTGCATTGAAATTCGTTCCTGCAGCACAATATACTAACTTTAGAACTGCAGGAACCGGGGGGGTGGGGGGCAAAAATGAAGTGCCGACTTTGTCAAGCACTTGCCATACCGGCTGGCACAAATTGTCTGCAAACTGAAGCAGCCCTAAATGTCTTCAGGCCTGGGCTCACACAGAGAAACGTAATGTGTGAACCAAGAGATACACATCTCCAGTGGTTCCTTTGACTGCAGCAGCTGCTACTGCAATTGTACAATGGGTCACCTCGTATATTGCATTTCTCGGTGTCAGCATTTTGCTTGAGGCAGGCTAGCATCTGCAGCTCTTTTGCAGACCAGCTCCCGGGCAGGGCTCAGAGAGGCCCAGACCAGGACTCGGAGCTCCACAAGGCCTCCCATGTACACCTGCCTCAGGTCCCATAAACGCTCTGGGGGAGGGCACCAGGGAAGTGACCACTCTGTGGCCCAATCGTCCTTGAGCTCTGGTGTCCCAATCAGATCTCAGTCATGACGTTATTTATTGATTGATTTTAATTGCTCCCATTTTTACCTGGAAGGATAACACAATTGCTTTCAGGCATTATATACTCAGGAGGACCCCCTTGGCCAATGTCTTCAGAATACAGCGAGCTCTGGAAATGCAGGTGTCGCTTTAAGGCAGGGGTGTTGAGCCTTAGGCCTTTAAAAGTTTGAAATGCCTCTCCTAAGGATTAGTTACTAGCAGTAAGCGCGTTAAGCTAAAATATGTTGGTGTTCTTGTCCTACTTCTTTTGCCTTCAGCCCTGCCTGTCACTGGCCCCCGAGAGCTCTACTGACATTGAATTTGACCCTCAGACTGCAATTGGTTCAACAGACCTGCTGTAGGAACCAGGGGCTGAGAGCAATTGGTCTTTCTACGCTTTCCATTTTCCCCATAAGACCGAGATGCGGGCGCGCTCCGCTTAAGTTCGAGCGGTCCGAACCCTCCCTCAGCAAAAAGGATTTTTTTCAGCCCCCATTTAATGTCTAAATGCAAAGCCAAAGAGAGAGAGAAAAGAATGATTTTGCAATTACTCATGGCGGCGTGGATGTTTTCACAACAGATGATTTACGATGAATAACATATGTCTGGAAAATGATAGAGCAAAATGCACAAGAATTGTTTACAAACAAAAGACATCCATCCGTAATAAATAAAAGAAAGAATCCAGCACGTTGTTTGTTGATTTTTGTGATGGGAAATTGCTGTCACTTGGGATTAGCTAGGGATGTATGAGAAATTGGTTCCAGTTTGTGTTTTTTGTTCAGGATTTACCCAGTTTGCACCTTCTGGGCTGAACACAGACTCACACACAATCTGCATTCGAAGTCCATACCTTTCCGAGCATGTAATGCGATTCTCAGACATCCCCCTTCCCAAAAATTCACTTGACAGCATGTGTACATTTGAAAAACGTACATGAAAAAAACCTTAATTTTGAAAAATGCAGTAAAACATGCTTTAATTGATGGAAGAAGAGTGCATACATTTCAAAGACGTGCATATCTGGGGAAACGGACTTGAAACTATGCATGCATTAACAAAGCTTGCAATCTGATCGATTGCTTGCAATTAAGGGGAGACATGATAGCACTCTTCAAATACTTGAAAGGTTGTCACAGAGGAGGGCCAGGATCTCTACTCAATCCTCCCAGAGTGCAGGACACGGAATAACGAGCTCAAGTTAAAGGAAGCCAGATTCCGGCTGGACATCAGGAAAAAAATCCTGACTGTTAGAGCAGTACAACAATGGAACCAGTGACCTAGGGAGGTTGTGGGCTCTCCCACCCTAGAGGCCTTCAAGAGGCAGCTGGACAACCATCTGTCAGGGATGCTTTAGGGTGGATTCCTGCATTGAGCAGGGGGTTGGACTGGATGGCCTTGTTGGCCTCTTCCAACTCTGCTATTCTATGGCCACAGCTAGACATAAGGTTTATCCTGGTATCATCCAGGGTTCGCCCCTGCCTGAGCACTGGATCCCCTGTGTGTCACCTAGACGATCCAGGGATAAACCTTAGGTCTAGCTATGGACTATGATTCTATGATTCTAAGTAGGATCAAGGTTCGAGATGGAATTCAGCAAACTTTGAGCTCCATCAGACGAGTGTTTTATTGCACGCTCTTTACTGAACACTCACAGATTTTCGCAGGTCCCTCTCACGACAATGTCTGCCTCCCATGCCCCTCCTGCCCCTTCTAGCCTTCTTCACGTGACAAAAAAAAAAACACTCCAGTAAGTCCGACTTATTTTTAAAGATGGAAGTTGCCGCTGTCTCCTGCTGTGTGTAGGAGAAGCAGCGGGATCAAAACGGCCCACTGAATGGGCCACGTGCAGGTTGTTTACGTCTTCTTTCAAAAGAGGAAGTAATGAGTGACAAATGCGAGGCGGAAAAGTGACGGCAAGCAAACATGATTTTCCCCTGTGTGACGATGCTCTTCAGCAAGCTGGAGTTTTGCTGTTTCACACATCCCTACTTGGGAATCAAAGTCCAACAGAAAAAAGATGAGGGGGCAGCAGGACGAATGTGTGTCTCTAACTCCAACGGAATGTGGATTCATTCTTCGTTTTACTCCCAATGTTCAGCGGCATTCTTATCCTTATTGCTCTTATTTTTCTCCTGTCTTTCCTCCAAGGTGTTATGGCTGGCATACATAAGAACATCAGAAGTGCCCTAGTGGGTCAGACCAAGGGTCCGATCTAGCCCAGCACTCTGTTCACAGAGTGGACAACCAGCTGTTGGCCAGGGACCCACAAAGCAGGACATGGTGCAACAGCACCCTCCCACCCATGTTCCCCAGCAACTGGTGTATTTAAGCTTACTGCCTCCACTACTAGAGGTAGCATAGAGTCATCAGGACTTGTAGACATTGATAGCCTTCTCTTCCAGGAATTTTTTCAACCCCCTTTTAAAGCCAGCCAAATAGGTCTCCATCGCTACATCTTGTGGTAGTGAGTTCCATAGTTTAACTGCACTGTGTGAAGAAGTCCTTCCTTTTATCTGCCCTGAATCTCCCATCAGCTCCATGGGAGGACCCCATTGGGGTTCTAGTATTATGGGAGAGGGAGAAAAATATCTCCCTATTAACATTCTCCACGTGAGGCATAATTTTGTGCCTGTTTCCATCTTCCCCCAAGTTAATACCCATATTTATCCTACGGTTTTAAACCCTAAACACGGTAACTCCTTCACCCCGCTGTCTGTGCCAATCAATAGGAATGTGTTCAGAAAGTTCAGCTGTTCCCCTTTTCAAGGCATGACCTCAACAATTTATGACCTATTGATTGAGAGGGGCGGTGGCTTCTCCCTGGCTCTGAGGAGCATATGGGAAACTGATCTACATATACAGATTGAAGATACAAAATGGAAACAAATTTGGATAAATCCCCGCCTTCGAACAATATTGTCCCGCATACAGGAGTCAGTCCTCAAGGTTATATTAAGATGCTATATAACTCCAATTCAACTCTCACATGCAACGACTTCAATCTCCCCGTTGTGTTGAAAAGCGATGAAAAGGGCTTTTACTTACATATGTGGTGGGAGCGTCAGGCCATGAAGCAGTTCTGGAAACTATCTTCAATATAATTTCTAAGGCCACTGATCAGATAATCTTTCCAGATCCAAGCCTGGACCTGCTGTCCCTGCCCAATGCTCTAAACCCCTCCCTTACCCATAAAGAATTGGTATTTATCCTCCTTACGGCAGCTCGTTTAGAAATCGCCGAACATTGGAAGGATCCGAAGGACCCTACACTTACTGGATGGAAAGGGAAAGCGTGGGATATAGCCTGCTCTGAAAATTAACCTACCACCGCAGAGTTTCGTTGGGCCAACTTAGCTATGACCCACTCAATGAAATATGGTCTCCTTTTCTCGATTGCATCAATGGTACAGATGTGACATCCAACTCTGGTTTAACTAATCTTCCTCTGACCACAGTAAATTAAAGGAAACAAGCTGGGTTCAGCAGCTACAGAAATCGTGTTTATGTATTTATTAGAAACGCTGTCTGACTTGTATGTTTTTATATATATATTTAACCTTTTTAACTGCTTTGTTAAATAGAGTTTAATAAATAATTTAAAAAAAAAAAAGTTCAGCTGTTCCAAAACAGGAGGACCAAGTTAACCAAAAGACACTGCTGTGAGCACATCAACCCGCCACTACTGAGACAACTCCACTTTCTTGCGCTTGGTTTGCTGGTGCAGCTAAAGGGTTTTGAGCTGGCCTTTAAAGTCTTGAACGATTTGGGCCCAGGCTCTCTGAAAGGATGTCTTCTTTAGGCAGCAGGGATTGCTGCCTAAAAGAGCCTTGCAGATGCATTGAATTGCATCTCCCATCATCCCCAGGTCAGGGATGCCTGCAATGAAACCAATGTGTGTTCTAAAGGGCAAATCACGTCCAGCTGCGAATTCCGCCCTTTTCGAATCTGCAAGCGGCCAGCGCACCTTGCTTAAAAACGTGGCAAATGTTATTCCACAAGTCTGTGCTAAAAGGAGCACACTATTAAATCGTCAAAGGTTCATATTTGTATAAATAGGCTTGCACGATGCAAAGCCAGCCTGCGCCTGGAAAATATAATCATTCATAAATTTCATCCATAAAAATAAAGATCACTTCCAGCCTCATACGGAAGAGCTCATTCATGAAACGCTTTGCTCGAGGAGTGAAACGTGGGTCAGCTCATGTCCTCCTTCTAAACAGAATTGGCAGGTCGGGTTGGGGGGAAGGTGATCTATAACATACCCACTCGCAAGTGAAGGACCTTCCAAGGTGGTCAGTCTAAGGATCTAGACCCCCTTCAAAGTGGCAGCGAGGGTGCCTGCATAGAAAGGAGGGCAGGGCTCCTGTATCTTTAACAGTTGTCTAGAAAAGGGAATTTCAGCAGGTGTCATCTGTATGCATGCGGCATCTGGTGAAATCCCCTCTTCATCACAACCGTTAAAGCTGCAGGAGCTATACTAGAGTGGCCAGATACAAAAGAGGGCAGGGCTCCTCCAGCTTGAACTGTTGCAATGAAGAGGGGATTTCACCAGGTGCTGCGCGCACAAAAATGACACCTGCTGAAATTAATTCCTTTTTCTATGCAACTGTTGAAGATACAGGAGCCCAGTCCTCCTTTCCATAGGGTCACCCTAGTGGTAACAACAGACACGTTTTGAATAACAAGCAGTAACCTCAGAGGTCTGGAAAGAAGACTTTCTCTGTGTGCAAGAAAAGAATCTCTATGGGGAGTTTTCCATTTCTCTCCGCTGGGTTTGCCCAAATACCGAAAAGACAAACACGTAATGCTAGCCTTCTAAGTATCTTCATCTGTTCGTGGAAAATCAAGGGCATCATTGCAGCATGCAGGCAAACAAGCCAATTTCCATTACTCAAAGTGACGTGCCCTCTGGCAGGACGGCCGCCTTTACCTTTTGCCAGTGCTTTGGCTATTGTAGTTGTTGTTTGTTCAGTCCATAAATTCTTTGTCAGATGAATTACATCTGGGAAAAAGAAACCAAATGCACAGTTACAAGATGGGGGATACTTGGCTCAGCAATACTACAAACGAGAAGGATCTTGGAATTGTTGTAGATCGCAAGCTGAATATGAGCCAACAGTGCGATATGGCTGCAAGAAAGGCCAATGCTATTTTGGGCTGTATTAATAGAAGTATAGCTTCCAAATCGCGCGAGGTGCTGGTTCCTCTCTATTCGGCCCTGGTTAGGCCTCATCTAGAGTATTGCATCCAGTTCTGGGCTCCACACTTCAAGAAGGATGCAGTCAAGCTCCTGCATCTTTAACCCTAGACAAGCTGGAGTGTGTTCAGAGGAGGGCAACCAGGATGATCAGGGGTCTGGAAACAAAGCCCTATGAAGAGAGACTGAAAGAACTGGGCATGTTTAGCCTGGAGAAGAGAAGATTGAGGGGAGACATGATAGCACTCTTCAAATACTTAAAAGGTTGTCACACAGAGGAGGGCCAGGATCTCTTCTCAATCCTCCCAGAGTTCAGGACACGGAATAATGGGCTCAAGTTACAGGAAGCCAGATTCCAGCTGGACATCAGGAAAAACTTCCTGACTGTTAGAGCAGTACGACAATGGAACCAGTTACCTAGGGAGGTTGTGGGCTCTCCCACACTAGAGGCCTTCAAGAGGCAGCTGGACAACCATCTGTCTGGTATGCTTTAGGGTGGATTCCTGCATGGATCAGGGGATTGGACTCAATGGCCTTATGGGCCCCTTTCAACTCTACTATTCTATTATTCTGATTCTTTGATTCTATGAATCCTGGATGGAATGGCTGGCAAAGTACTGACTCCCACCAGCAGGCATAGGCTATGGTCTTTTATGGCACCATTCCCCAACCTGGGCCCCTCCAGATGTTTTCACCTGCAACTGCCATCATCAGCTCTCCACAGGCTGGATGACTTAATTGAGTGTGGCCAGGGGGCTTGATTTCAAGGCTTGATTTCTGTAAACCGCCCAGAGAGCCTTGGCTATGGGAGCGGTATATAAGTATAATAAATAAATAAATAAATAAATAAAAATCACACACATCCCCCTAATTTTAGGGCTGCACCACATTAAATTTGTAATGTTTTAAACTTGTAATTTTGCATTGCTGCTGTTTTTATCTGGTTAAGCTTTAATGTTGTATTTAGTACTATGGTTTTATACTGCTGTTTTATACTTCGAATGTTTCTAATTTTTGTGAACCGCCCAGAGAGCTCCGGCTATTGGGCGGTATAGAAGCGTAATAAATAAATAAATAAACAAATAACCCCCAATGGGGGAAGGCTTGGCGTGGGGGAAGGCGTTCCAATTGGGAGGGCAAGTAGTGCATTGGGACTAATCCCCCTGTTATCGCTGAACACTGACTGGAGATAACAGGGGGATTCTTCGTCCCATGCCCTACCCAAGTCTACAGGGGGTTGGGGAAGGGGAGGGGAATCCCCCTGCAATCTCAAATCAATTATCAGAGATAGCGGGAGTCCCACCCACCCCGTCTCAAGCTTCCAGTAGTGCTTGGGCAGGGAACAAGGCCTGAGGAGGGAACCAAAGCCTCCCCCAGACCAGATGGGGAATGTTCATAGCCTGATCAGGCTGCAGCATAGAGACTCCCCTGTCCTGTTTTACGTAATGTGTGCATCTACAGCAACCTTCATCAACCTGACAACCTCCAACTGAGTTGGCCCTACAATGCCCTTCATCCACACCAGCATGGCAGAGAGAGAGAGATACAGAGAGATCATTGCCTCTTTCCAGTTTTCCTTGATCATTATTATGATTTATACGTGACGCCTTTATAAATAGACAGATCCCTGCCCAGCAAAAGCTTACAATCAGAAAGAGACAACACGCAGTGATGCAGCTGTGGCAGAAGCCCAGCTCCAGGGCTTTTCAGAGGAAGAGTGATGGCATCCTCTGCTAGGGTGCCAGGATAATTGACGGGTCCTGCTGGCAGGTGAATGGAGTGATAACGAGGCTTCCTAATGTTACTGTTGTTTGTGACGGATGAACATAGAGGAAGTCAGTCAATGAAGAAAACAATGACGCAGAGGCTGGATACATAGAATCATAGAATCATAGAATAGCAGAGTTGGAAGGGGCCTACAAGGCCATTGAGTCCAAGGCCTTAGCTAGACGTAAGGTTTATCCCAGGATCGTCCCAGGGTCATCCCTGCCTGCTCCCGGGATATCCTGTGTGTTATTTACATGAACAGGGATGACCCCGGGATGATCCTGGGATAAACCTTACGTCTAGCTAAGGCCTAAAAGTCTTAACCAGCAGGGTTTAAGGTGTCTTCTGAACAGGCCCATAGAAATATTTATTATTTACAGCACTAAAATGTTAAACAGGAAATTAGTCACATTAAAAGTTTAAAAGCATACACACATGTTAAAGTTTTTAATGTGACTTATCTTTCACATATGCACACTTAATCCTATACACATACCATATTTCTTCAATTTTAAGATGCACTTTTCCCCCCATATAAACATCTCTAAAAACGGGGTGCGTCTTAGAATCGCGGGTGCATTTATTATTCCTTAGCATCAAACCTTTTTTTCTGTTGGTGGTACTGAAATTAGTGTGCGACTTACAATCGATGGCATCATAGAATCGAAGAAATACGGTAAATCCTAGTAACTATCTCCTCACTATTTATCTCTTCACAAGCCCTATCCAAACTTTTCCCTAACCCTTCCCTATCTAAACAGCTCCCTGTTTATGTATCACAACATTTTACACACACAAACTCACTCAGCCAATCATCTCACGTATGAAAATACATCATACCTAGGGTGGCCATGTGAAAAGGAGGACAGGGTTCCTGTATCTTTAACAGTTGTACAGAAAGGGGAATTTCAGCAGGTGTCCTTTGCATGCATGCATGCAACACCTGGTGAAATTCCCTCATTGTCACAACCGTTAACGCTGCAAAAATCCTGCCCTCTTTTGCATCTGAGCATCATAACTGTTGTGTTGAAGAGGGGAATTCACCAGGTGCTGCATGCATACAAAGGACACCTGCTGAAATTCCCTCTTCATCGCAACTGTTAAAGATACAGGAGCCCGGTCCTCCTTTAATCCCGGCCACTCTAATCATACCTCCTATCACTCATACAGGCAAGCGAGTGGGCTAACGGAGCAAAAATGGAGTGTCCCTGCCCTCCTCTGCACCCAGCCTAGAAACCAAGAAAGCTGCTGGTTTTTAGCCACTTTGAGCACAATTAGTAGTGGGAAGGTGGGATATAAATGCAATAAATAAACAAATAGATAAGGTCTTCCCACCGCTGGAATGTGGCCCAGGAGAGCTTCTTTGGAATGGAATTTGGCCCTCAGGCTGAAAGAGGTTCAACAGCCCAGGCCTGTATTGACTGGCAAGTTTGTCTTTTTGGGAGGGGCTCAGGTCTGCTTCCATGTCTGGCTCAGGACAACTATGTGAACAGCTGGTCCAAGCTTCTTGCCAGGAAGGCAGCTTCAATCGGTCTCTCCTCTTCCCTCCTCCTTAATCTGGGTTTGAATTTTGCTTTTAAATCTGTTACACAAAGACTGTGGGATATAGCCTTCTACGACTTATGCACTCGCTCTCATGTTTCTTGCTCTCCCGGTGCATTGCACATTCATTACGTTGGGCCTCTTCAGCTGGCTGACTATCTAAAGAACCTGTCGGTGGCTAGATATCGCATTGCTTTCTCCAAGGCCAGATGCAATGTTTACTCTATTGAATTACTTCAGGGCAGATATGCTGGTGTCCCTTATCAGGAACGACGGTGCCCCTGTAGGAACGTGGAAGTGGAGATGATGGAGCATATCCTTCTGTCCTGTAGCTTTTATAATCAGGCCCGCCATCTTATGATCACCCCATTGTTGAGCAAACTGTCCAGAAGTTCAGACAAATTTTATGTTAAGTTTCTGTTGGAAGATAAGTCCTCAAAAGTAACTTTGGCTGTTGCTAAATTTCTTACGGTGGCGGCCAGGATTAGAGCTCTCTGTGTATTAGACGAAAGTTGATAATAGCTCTAACTGTATGATTTCATGTTTGATTCTTGTTTTTTCATGGATCTATGGATCGCAATAAAGAAGTATGGTATGGTATTGACTGGCACCAATGGCTCTCCAGAGTTTCAGGCAATGGAGGCTTGTAGCTCCATTGTCAGTGGGGCAGTGAATCCGTCCCAGGTTTCAGTCAGAACTCTAAAGGTGCTCTCCAACAGGAGCAGATTCACCGTCCCACTGACATCGGAGCCACCACCCTCCACTGACCTGAGGCCATGCACGGAGATACTGGGACGTTCTGCATAACGCAAGTGCCTCTTCCACTGTGCCATGGCTCTTCCCCGACGCAGAGTGCCCTCACAGCTCTGCTTTCATGGGCACCCCCGTGGCATCTGGCTGGCTGCTGTCAGAAGGCAGCCAATCTCCGAGCGAAACGGCCGTTGGCACATCGCAAAATGGCAAGCCTTCCGTTCCCACAATAGATTTCAAGCCAACCCGTCTGTGGTCGCAGGCACATATGAACCCTTTCGCACCAAGCCAAGGGAGCCTCAGGTGGGCATGGCAAGCCAGGCAGGGTGAGCGGGGGAGGCTGAGTTTTCAGTTTGCCCGCCACAGCTAAGCAAACTCAGCCTGGTGACAGGGCCTGCTCCTAAATAGTGTCTTTCTCTTCACCTCCGTCATCTGGTTAAGGTGGCAGCTCAGGATATACTTGAGGCTTGGGGCAGAAAAGTTGAATTCAGGTTATGCATTGCAAGTTGGCCAGGAGGGGAACGGATGAATCGGATGGAGCAGAGAAGCTCCACCAGGCAAGATCTTTGCCTCCCAACAGCTTTTTAGTTCAGCTACTGGTGGAGAAGAAGAAGAAACACCCATGCATTGCAACAACCCAAAGCTGGGGTTGATATTCTGTGCACCAATGTCTATCGGGTTTGAACAGAGCATGGTCTGCATTCATCACTTTAGGTTGCATCCAATGTTATGGCTACATAGAGTAGATCCATTAAAATGCAATGTTAGGGCTACATAGAGTAGACCCATTGAAATGCAATGTTAGGGATACATAGAGCAGACCCATTGAAATGCAGTTTTAGGGCTGCGTAGAGTAGACCCATTGAAATGCAATGTTAGGGCTGCGTAGAGTGGACCCATTGAAATGCAATGTTAGGGCTACATAGAGTAGACCCATTGAAATGCAATGTTAGGGCTACATAGAGTAGACCCATTGAAATGCAATGTTAGGGATACATAGAGCAGACCCATTGAAATGCAATGTTAGGGCTACATAGAGTAGACCCATTGAAATGCAGTTTTAGGGCTACATAGAGTAGACCCATTGAAATGCAATGTTAGGGCTGCGTAGAGTGGACCCATTGAAATGCAATGTTAGGGCTGCACAGAGTAGACCCATTGAAATGCAATGTTAGGGCTACATAGAGTAGACCCATTGAAATGCAATGTTAGGGCTGCGTAGAGTAGACCCATTGAAATGCAATGTTAGGGCTGCGTAGAGTGGACCCATTAAAATGCAATGTTAGGGCTACATAGAGCAGACCCAATGAAATGAAATGTTGGGGCTGCGTAGAGTAGACCCATTGAAATGCAATGTTAGGGCAACTTAGAGCAGACCCATTGAAATGCAATGTCAGGGCTACATGGAGTAAACCCCTACAGATGGTAGCAGTGGGTTTTTTGTAAACCACCCAGAGAGCTTCAGCTCTAGGGAGGTATATAAATGTAATTAATTAATTAATTAATTAAATGATTGGGTGGCGGTGCTCAGACTAGTGCTCAGCAAAGAAGCGCCAAGCAAAGCAGCTGAAACCGCCGCCACTCTCTCCACTCCCCTGAGGATGGGGGAACCAAGGCAGAAGGCAGCTTGTCCAGGGCCTCCTCAAACCTGGCACCCAATCTTAATTTCTAGGGCTGTGCCCAGCTTTGCCCCCCACCCCCAATTTGATTCAAAGGTTGATTCGATGCTTTCAAATCGGCCCCAATTCGATTCAGGCGGGCACCTCGGTCCCAGGCCACCTTGCTTCAGCTCCACTTCCGAAGCACGGGGTGGTGGCTGCAGTTTCCCAGGTGCCCACCCGCTTCGGCTTAGATTCGGGCTCCAGGACCAAGGTGAAGCACAGCCCTATTAATTTCCCACAAGGCAACATAAGAACATAAGAAGAGCCCTGATGCTGGATCAGACCAAGGGTCCATCTAGTCCAGCACTCTGTTCACACAGGGGCCAACCAGCCATCGGCCAGGGACCAACAAGGCAGAACATGGTGCAACAGCACCCTCCCACCCATGTTCCCCAGCAACTGGTGCACCCAGGCTTACTGCCTCGGATACTGGAGATAGCACACAGCCCTCAGGGCTAGTAGCCATGGATAGCCTTCGCCTCCGGGAATTTATCCAACCCCCTTTTAAAGCCATCCAAATTGGCGGCCATCACTACATCCTGTGGTAGTGAGTTCCATAATTTAACGAAGTGCCATGTGGGCAAATCCACCTCCATTCTTAATAAGGCAGCGGGAACCCCTACTGGAAGAGCTAACAATTCCTTCAACACCATGTTCTGTACGGTCTCCACTGATGAAATAGAGTCTTGACCCCATAATTCTGCCCCATACAATAGTTGCGGGAGAACTTTGGCTACAAAAAGCTTCAGGGTAGGGGCAACCAAGGAGCCACCTTTGTGTCTTCCATATGATAATATTGCTTTAGCTGATCTTTTAGCCGAGTATTTAGCTGCCTCCACTTGGGTTTTCCAACCCCCATTATAGGAGGAGTATATTCCCAGATATTTAAAACTAGGGGTGTGCACGGACCCCCCACTCCGCTTCACTTTCAGATCCGCCATTTTTGGATCGGGCCGCTCCGCCCCGCCCCCACTCCGCCCCGCTCGGAGCTCCGGATCCGGATCGGAGCTCCATTCCCCCCCATGGGGGGTTACCGGGCCCTGCCACCTTCGCCGCCCATGCGGCGACGGCGGCAGAGCCCGGTAAGGGACCAAGGGAGAGGGGGACCTTACCTGCCTCCGTCCGTGGTCTGTCGCTGTCTTCAATTGAGCCCACGGTTCCAGCAGGAAGTCTGGGCCGCAAGCGGCCCAGACTTCCTGCTGGAACCACGGGCTCAATTGGAGACGCTGATGGACCGCGGACGGAGGCAGGTAAGGGAGAGGAGGGCGGGGGGGGTTACCGGGCCCTGCCGCTGTCGCCGCATGGGCGACAGCGACAGCGGCAGGGCCCGGTAAACCCCACTTACCTTTCCAGCGGAGCTCCGGATCGAGGTGAAGGATGCGCTTTCACCTCGATCCTCTTCGCCATGCTCCGCCGGCCCCCCAATCCTCTTCGCCTCCGCCTTAAGGGGAGGCGAAGCACCCCGCTCCGCTTCTAATTCGCCGGTCCGATTAGAAGCGGAGCACATCCCTATTTAAAACTCGTGCATTGTTCTATCTGCCAGCCATCCAAGAGCCATCTGTGCACACGATTTCTCCTAGAGAAGACTACCACCTTGGTTTTAGAATAGTTGATTGCTAATTTTTCCTTTCTACAGATCGTGCCTAATCTATTCAACAGTCTCCTCAGGCCGACCTGAGTAATAGATAAAAGGGCCATATCATCTGCGTAAAGGAGCGCCTAGATCTTCTTGGGGCCAATAGAGGGAGGAAAACAGTCCAGAGCTGAAAGTGCCATGTGAAGAAGTACCAATCAGCTTCATGGGATGACCCCAGGGTCTAGTATTTTGAGAGAGGGAAACTCTATCAATTGCCAAAGAAGGACTTGTGAAAACGGGAGCCCGGTGCCTAGCTCGGTGCCTAGCTGTTAGTGGAAAACACTTCTTCTTCTTCTTTAATTCAGTGGGTTGCAGAATGTAGGGAGGGCGGAGTTCCGCTCTCTCAACCCCAAAGTTTGCTTCCAAACCTATGTGGGAGATGCCGGCTCATTCGGCAGTGCCATTTAAATCCATATCTCATTAAATCCATCCCTTCCCTAACCTCTCAGCTAGGCCGGGTTGCCATTGTATACACACGCTCTCCCCTCTGCCTGCCAATTATCAGACATTCTGCTGGGATTCTGCACTTCCTCAAAGTGTAGACTCTGCAGTGTAGCTCGTGAAGTTCCTCTCCAGCTCTTTTATTGTAGCTGCAGCCCACAAAGCGGCTAATTATATTGTTCCTGCTGTGCTACGTGACAGCCCATCTTCCTGGGCCTGGAGGCACGGAGCCGCTCACAAAGTCGCCTTCACCACACCTGACACTCTGCCGTCTCCTACACCATCTCAACGGTTTGTACCGCTGTTCTCGGTGCTCAGAAGGTGCTGGTGTTTTCCTCCGCCCAAGCATAAGAACCAGCCACCTGCCATTCAGAGCATCCAACCCCCAGCATTGGCATAGGAGTGTCACAATGCAGTTCATTTTCAAAATAAGAGGTTCCAAGAGTCACATCTGCTTGGAAACCCTTCCTACCAGTTCCAGATGTAAGTAGGTAGGTTTGGGCTGTCCTCATTTTCAGGCCTTGTATCACTAGAGGACACCCTTCCTTGGGTAGCTGCTGAGGTCTCTACATCTCAGCAGGGCCCACCACTTCCTGGGCAGCTTCCCCACCACCATCTAAATTCCCCATAAAGCCCCTGAGTGACTGTGCCCAGGGCATTGTGGGAAATTAAAGTGGTGGCCAACTAGTGCTAATTGGAGGAGCCCTCCAAGGAGAGATGTTTGTGTACTAGGGAGCTCACCAGAAGCCACAACTGAAGTTAGGCCTGGTTGTACCCTTGCAGATGCATAAACTGCTACTTCTTCTGAGCTAGAGATGGGCAACTCTGTCATAGAATCATAGAATAGTAGCGTTGGAAGGGGCCTATAAGGCCATCAAGTCCAACCCCCTGCTCAATGCAGGAATCCACCCTAAAGCATCCCTGACAGATGGTTGTCCAGCTGCCTCTTGAAGGCCTCTAGTGTGGGAGAGCCCACAGCCTCTCTAGGTAACTGGTTCTATTGTCGTACTGCTCTAACAGTCAGGAAGTTTTTCCTGATGTTCACCAGAATCTGGCTTCCTGTCACTTGAGCCCGTTATTCCATGTCCTGCACTCTGAGTGGATCGAGAAGAAATCCTGGCCCTCCTCTGTGTGACAACCGTTTAAGTATTTGAAGAGTGCTCTTATGTCTCCCCTCAGTCTTCTCTACTCCAGGCTAAACATGCCCAGCTGTACATTGTGCTTTCTGCTAGGGTGACCGTATGACAAGGAGGACAGGGCTCCTGTATCTTTAACAGTTACATAGAAAAGGGAATTTCAGCCGGGGTCATTTGTATATATGGAGAACCTGGTGAAATTCCCTCTTTACTACAACAGTTAAAGGTGCAGGAGCTATACTAGAGTGATCAGATACCAAAGAGGGCAGGGCTCCTTCAGCTTTAACTGTGGTGATGAAGAGGGAATTCCACCAGGTTCTCCATATATACAAAAGACACCTGCTGAAATTCCTTTTTCAATACAACTGTTAAAGATACAGGAGCCCTGTCCTTCTTTTCATATGGCCACCCTAATAAAGCAGTAGTGTAGATCCTGCAGTGCATTTCAATACCGCTATAAAGCAGTCGTGTATCTCCTGCCTCTTATATACTGCTTTCATACTGCTTTCATAGTGGAATATCCTGCTTGGTGTAGATGGACACCTGGAGAGTTCTTCTGAAACTGAATTTGGGCTGAAATCAACATGCCTGGTCTAACCCACGCACTCCTGCTCTGCTTACCTCGTGCAGCTACCGCTCTGGCAAAGTTTTGCATTTCAACAGCTGCAGCCAGCTGAAGAAACACTTCGCCCACTGAAACCAAGGGCAGCTGGTCAGCAGGAGCCATTAATCAGGAGAAGCCGCTCCAAATTCATGCAGCATGGAATCCGCTTCCACAACTCATTTGTCTACTGGACAGCCATCAGAGTATCACTGTTGCTGGCACACTCCGTCTTCTTCCTATTAAGTGGCAGGCATTATTTCCCCTGGGCCAGTGTTCTTCACTGCAAGACCCAAGGGCCTTTGCTAGACCTACCTGAAAGTCAGGTCGGGAGGAGGGGCGAGCCCGTTCTGCAGCTAGCGTGGGCTGTCGCCCCAGTCTATACCTCAGAAGCAACAGGCTAAATTAAAGCCCCTTCGTGTCTGCCATTTTTTTTTTTTTTCATTTTTAAAGGGCCGGGTGCGGAGGAGCGCATGATCGACAAAGGTGAGTGTGGTTGTTGTTGTTTTTAAAAAAAGGTTTCCCCTCTCCCCCCACCCTGCCCCTGATGGGTGCAGCACTCCTGGGAAGAGCTGTGGACTGTGTGCGGCTTTTCCCACTTACGCGGGAGTAAGCGGCATAGGTGGGGAAAAAGGTGGAACGGTCTACACCTTCCGCGGTCCCAGGATCAGCTCGGGACTGCAGAAATACCAGGCTACAACTGGAGCCCATTACCCCGGGGCAAGGGAGGGTTGACCCCTTCCTAAACCCAGGATCCCCTGTGCGTCATCTGGACGCACAGGGGCGATCCCAGGTATCAGCCCGGGCTAACCCCTCATCTAGCAAAGCCCTCTCTCTCTCTTTCTCTCTCTCCCTTTTGCCCAGGGCCGGTGTGACCATAGAGGCCAGTAAGGCAGCCGCCTAGAGCGCCAAGCTCAGAGGGGCGCCACCGCTGGCCAGGCGCAGCGCTCAGCAGCACTCACCCGTGTGTTGGCTGTGAGGCCGGCCCGCCCGGCCCGAGGATTCGGCTGGGCCCGGGCGGGCGAGATGGTGCCCCGGGGGAATGGCGTCCGAGTGCACCAGCAACTCATCTGGACCTATTGCGTCGGCCTCGGCCCAAGCGCAAACCAAGGTGGCCCTGGGAGGGGAAGGCAGTGCAGGGGGGGCGGTTGGGGGGGGCCTGGCTGTAGGACACACACCCCATCCCAGACATGCTCGCGGCTGCTGGAAGGTGGTGAGCGGAAAGCGGGGGGCGGTCCGTGGGGGTGGCAGCTCCTTCCTCTCTCCCCTCCCACTACGGACCGGACCTAGGAAAGGGCTGTGCCCCGTAACCCCACCCCCGGTGGTTTCTCTCTAGTGGGGGAGACGAGCGCAGCTGGGACTGGCGTCGCAGAGGGTCCGGCACCGTGTGGGGCCCGCCCCATGGCCGGCGTCGGTGGGTGGCTGCCTTTGCAGCCCCTGATCTGCGGCTGGAGAAGGGGGCAGCGTTAGGGGCGCTGCGGCCACGTGGACTCTCGCTCCTGTCGGGCTCCATCAGCCCTAAGGACAGGCAGGCAGAGAAAGGAAACAGCTCTTCCGGGTTGAGCGGCTCTCGCCGGAGGAGGGGAAGCCCAGCTCTTGGGCGGCAGCTGCCCCGGCAGCACCCCTGGCCTGGGAGGAGGAGGCAGCAGCCGCCACGGAGCGGGGGGACTGGGCCTGAGCCCGCTCTCTCCCTCGCGCCTGGTCGTGCCGCCCCTCCACAGGCTCTCAGGCAGGAGAGCCTCACCTCGCCTGACCTGGATCCGCCTGGGGCCTCCTGCATCCACCGAACCGCCGCCCCTCCCAGTGCACAGTTGTGAAGCTGGCTGGCGTGCTCCCCCTCCCCTCCCACCCCTGCTGCGGTGGTGGTGGTCCTCTTGCAGCCTCCCTCAGCCAAGGGCATTCTGGGTGCTGTAGTTTTGTGCTTCTTCTTTTTTTTTCTACAAAACATCTGTTCTTAAAAATCAAAGTTGGCAATTTTTCTTGAGGGTGGGGGCGGTGAAAGTAGCTCACCTTGCCTAGGGTGCTAAATAGTCTGGCACCGGCCCTGCTTTTGCCTTGTTGTTTGCTTTAGCGTTGGACTGGCTGTGTGATCTGGGCTACAGAAGGAGGCCTCAGGGCTGAGGAGGCAGGAGACCAGCCGCTCATCCGATGTCACGTGACTTGGGGAAAAGAGAAGAATGCCGGAGCGATGAGCCCATTAGCTGGTGGGGGGGGTGGCAGGTATCAAGAAGCGTGTTCAGAGGATCGTGTTCAGAGGAGGGCAACCAGGATGATCAGGGGTCTGGAAACAAAGGCCTTTGAGGAGAGATTGAAAGAACTGGGTGTGTTTCACCTGTAGAAGAGGAGATTGAGGGGGACATGGTAGCACTCTTCAAATACTTAGAATCATAGAATCATAGAATAGCAGAGTTGGAAGGGGCCTACAAGGCCATCGAGTCCAACCCCCTGCTCAATGCAGGAATCCACCATAAAGCATCCCTGACAGATGCTTGTCCAGCTGCCTCTTGAAGGCCTCTAGTGTGGGAGAGCCCACAACCTCCCTAGGTAGCTGATTCCACCGTCGCACTGCTCTAACAGTCTGGAAGTTTTTCCTGATGTCCAGCCGGAATCTGGCTTCTTTTAACTTGAGCCCGTTATATACTTAAAAGGCTGTCACACAGAGGAGGGCCAGGATCTCTTCTCGATCCTCCCAGAGTGCAAGACACGGAATAATGGGCTCAAGTTACAGGAAGTCAGATTCCAGCTGGACATCAGGAAAAACTTCCTGACTGTTAGAGCAGTATGACAATGGAACCAGTTACCTAGGGAGGTTGTGGGCTTTCCCACCCTAGAGGCCTTCAAGAGGCAGCTGGACAACCATCTGTCAGGGATGCTTTAGGGTGGATCCCTGCAATGAGCGGGGGGTTGGACTCAATGGCCTTAGAGGCCCCCTTCCAACTCTACTATTCTATGATTCTATGATTCGGTGATTGAGCAGGGTGTTGGACTTGAGTCCAACCCCCTGGTCAATGCAAGAATCCACCCTAAAGCATCCCTGACAGATGGTTGTCCAGCTGCCTCTTGAAGGCCTCTAGTGTGGGAGAGCCCACCACCTCCCTGGCCCAGAGATCCTGTTATGTCCTCTGCAACTGGCTCTCCACAAACACATAACCTGTCTTCTACTGGTATGCCATGGAATCTCCCCCATTTCATCACAGTATCCATTTGTTCAAACCTTAAACATGCGAGGGCTTTCCGATGTTCCATTTTCATGGGTACTGATAGGTATTTCTCAAGTGGGTGCAGATATTTTGTGCTAGCTAGCCATTTCGCTGTTCTTAAGGATGTGAGCACTCTCTAGTCAAGTTAGAACTTGTCTTACCGTTTTTAAGTGTGCTTTTGGTAGTATTTCGCCACCTGACGTTTAGTTCGTGACGTTTTATTGTTGTCTGTTCTCCGGTTTTTATTTTGAACTTCTCTGAAATAAGTCATTCTATTTGGTATGATGTGGCCGATTTCATCGTATTAAATGGGTTTCCTATTGTTCTTAATTAGCCAATTGCATTCCTGGGGGGGCCTGGTTATGTAATTTCCGCGGCCAAAGTTGGAGCCGTTTTTTTTCCTTTCAAGCCTCTTTTTTGCAGACACTTCCAGTTTCACTTTTGGGAGGCTGCTAGCTGGATTGTTTGTAGGTGGAGGATTGTCTCGGAGAGAAGAGGAAGTGGGAGGGGGAATTGACAGAATAGAACAAACAGATTTCTTTTCTTAGTGTGGCCAAAAGGAATGCATTCCCACAAAAAGAGAAAAGTAAGTAAACGTTTTAAAAACTGCTATGTTTTAAATCGTTCAAAAACAAAACGTTCAATGATTGTAAAAACAATATTTCATATATTAGTGTAGATCCCCTCTTGGTCACCCTAGGAGCAATTTAAAACATAGCTGACTCTCAATATCACTTTTATTACTTATTATTATGTATTTATTGATTTTACATCCTGCCTTGGTGCTAAAAGCAATGGCAGCTAAGGAGAACAAAATAGAGAGAAAAACAGAGGCGTCAGGTAAGTCTCACGGGTGGGCGAGTGGCCAAAACAGCCGAATCTGATCATGAACCAGATTCGGGCCGAGGCGGTTTGAATTGGCCTATTTCAACTCAGATTCAGGCTTCAGGACTGAGATGAATTACAGCTCTATTTAAAAAAAAAAAAAAAACTCCAACAGCAGACCAGCTTATGTGCCAAAGGCTAAATAAAATGTCTTTGCCTTCCGGCAGAAGGATGACTGAGAGAAGGCCAACTTCGCTTCCCTCAGCAGGGAGTTCTAGAGCCTAGAAGCAGCAACTGAGACGTCTTGGGTCTCCACCAAATATATATCTCCGCAGTGCTGAGAAAAGAGGCTCCCCTGAAAACAACAACTGGATACACTTGTATTGGAAAACACGGTCTGAAGTGAATCCATTTCACATCACCATTTGGAAGCCAACATGGAATTGGGCTTTGAGAGTAGCCAGTTTACAAAATTTCATCTCCACTCTTTGCCAAGAGCCAAGGGACCAAGATGAAGCCGGGTCTAAAACCAAAGGCATTTCAAACACCAGAGTAAAAATCTCCCCTTCAAAATCCAAGTTTGCCATTCGGGATATTAACAGCAAAACCACAGATCCTGCCAAATGTTGAAAAGGTGCAGATATCTGTCTCGGCTGAATCTTATACCTCATTTCTAAAGGCAGGTTTTTCCTGGATTTTTTGCAGTGGAAGGGTTTTGTTTAAAACCTAATTTTACCTGACAGTCTGTCTGTGAATAGCAACTGTTTAGGGAGATATCTAAGATACGGTGATCATATGAAAAGGAGGACAGGGCTCCTGTATCTTTAACAGTTGCATAGAAAAGGGAATTTCAGCAGGTGTCATTTGTATGCATGTCGCACCTGGTGAAATTCCCTCTTCATCACAACAGTTAAACCTGCAGGAGCCCTACCCTCTTTTGTATCTGGTCACTCTAGTACAGCTCCTGAAGCTTTAAGTCTTGTGATGAAGAGGGAATTTCACCAGGTGCTGTATGCAAACAAATGACACCTGCTGAAATTGCCTTTTCTATGCAACTGTTAAAGATATATTGGGTTTCCTAGCTGTACAGGGCCCAGGTGTCTCAGGCAGGATCTACACGACTGCTTTCATAGAAACATAGAATAGTAGAGTTAGAAAGGCCTCTAAGGCCATCGAGTCCAACCCCCTGCTCAATGCAGGAATCCACCTCAAAGCATACCTGACAGGTGGTTGTCCAGCTGCCTCTTGAAGGCTTCTAGTGTGGGAGATCCCACAACCTCCCTAGGTAACTGGTTCCATTGTCGTACTGCTCTAACATTCAGGAAGTTTTTCCTGATGTCCAGCTGGAATCTGGCTTCCTGTAACTTGTATGGGGTTGACCCAGCTTCAAGTTCCTTTATACCCATGAACCTAATCAGTTGGCCTTGGTGTAAAGCCACTTTCTCTTAGCCAAAATAGAAGATCTGAAGAATCCTGGCCCTCCTTTGTGTGACAAGCTGTCAAGTCCTTGAAGAATGCTATCATGTCTCCCCTCAATCTTCTCTTCTCCAGGCTAAACCTGCCCAGTTCTTTCAGTCTCTCCTCATAGGGCTTTGTTTCCACTTTCAAGTCCCTCGATCATCCTCGTTGCCCTCCTCTGAACCCCTTCCAGCTTGTCTGCATCCTTCTTCAAGTGGGGTTCCCAGAACTGGACACAATACTCAAATATTACAGCTTCCTACTACTACTATATGCTTCCTCCCATTGTGCACAATGGAGGCTCCAGAAACTGCGCTTTCCCCCAATGCATAAATGGGGGTCGTAAAGACCCCGTCTATGCAAGAGTAAAGGCGCCGTTTACACAACGGGGAAAGTATGTAATTTCTAGACCCTCCATTCTCACGCAGAACAGCTGCAGGCACTCATCAGACTCTGATGGTGCTTGAACCCAATTCCTTCAAACATGCCATGAGCCCCTGACCAGATCTGGGGTGGATATGGGAAGTCCATTGGACTCCCAGACCCAGTTGGGCACCCATGATATCCTTATCCTTGGCCACCATTCATTCCAACCCTGAAAGTTTGACTAGCAACTTCGAACAACCTTGAACCTCCAACAGCAAGCACTTTCAAACACTGTAGGTCTTGTCATCCGGCAATGCAATACCCCCAACTACCTTCCCCTTCTTATTATTCTTATTCTTATTATTCCTCTTTGCCTGAAGCTATTCCTTTTGTACTTTAGTTTTGTATCATTCTTGTTTTATGGCTCTATAAATAATCTCAAGTTTCAAAATTGAACTGGCAGAGGAGGAAGGAGAGAGAGAGGAAGAACCAGCTCAGTTCTATTTCACTGTAACACCTGAATACTTATGGGATTATTGTTGTTGCTGATTGAAAACTCAGCTTTTGGGCGATTTTGAGCATACGTCTTGCAGTTGCGTTACCCCTTAGCATCCACTTTAAGAAACTTGGTGGTGCAAGCAACAGGGGCACCTAGGGTGACCATATGGAAAGGAGGACAGGGCTCCTGTATCTTTAACTGTTGCATAGAAAAGGGAATTTCAGCAGGTGTCATTTGTATATATGGGGAACCTGGTGAAATTCCCTCTTAATCACACCAGTGAAAGCTGCAGGAGCTATATTAGAGTGACCAGATTTAAAAGAGGGCAGGGCTCCTGCAGCTTTCACTGTTGTGATGAAGAGGAAAATTCCACCAGGTTCTCCATATATACAAATGACACCTGCTGAAATTCCCTTTTCAATACAACTGTTAAAGATACAGGAGCCCAGTCCTCCTTTTCATATGGTCACCCTAAGGGCACCTCCTCTTGGAAGAATCAAATGGGGTGCTTACTAGGCATGTGCTCCGCTCCGATTAGGAGCGTAGAAGCAGTAGCGGATTGGCCTGCTCCGCCTTACCCAGAGGCGGAGTAGGAGCGGACCGCGGACCCCTAGAAGAAAGGCGAAGAGAAGCGACCATTTTTCGGAGCTCCTAGTTCAGGCGGAGTGCTCTGGTCGCCATCTTGAAAACATTTCGCCATAGGATTGCATTGCGGCAAATAATCGCGGATAACTACATTCTTTTTGAAGCTATCGTTCTGGAAATTCTTGTGCACAGAGAGTCGTGGATGGGGGTCATTTTGAGACCACTCTCACCTCTCTGCGTCGTGCGGGTCGCGT
Organism: Elgaria multicarinata webbii; assembly: GCF_023053635.1. NCBI lineage: Eukaryota > Metazoa > Chordata > Lepidosauria > Squamata > Anguidae > Elgaria > Elgaria multicarinata. The sequence continues at coordinate 4,685,576 of NC_086171.1, read as the reverse complement.
GCTATATTTTTTTGAAAATCGGGTCAACCGCGCGGCTCAAACGGCGTTTTTCGGCTTTTCGCCCATAGGATTGCATTGCGGGAAAGACTCGGGCATAACTGGGTTGGTTTTTAAGCTATCGTTCTGAAAATTCTTGTGCTCAGAGAGTCGTGGATGGGGGTCATTTTGAGACTACTCTCAACTTTCTGCGTCCTGTGGTTCACGTGCAATATTTTTTAAAAAATCGGGGTTTGGGTTTTTTTGGTTTTTTTGAAGCGATGACAGGCACATTCAACTCCCAATCCTGATGAGAATTGATCACCTCATAAACCATCATCCTCCAATCCCAGCGTTGGAGGGGGGACTAAGGCAGACCCACCCTGAGAGCTTTCTGCTTTGTGTCTCTTTGTGGGTTGGCGTTCGTGGAGGGAAGACTTAGTTAGTTAGTGCTCCTGCTTTGGACTTTGGAGATAGATTAGGATAGATTTAGTTTGGCGCGTGTGTGTGTGTTTGTTTGCTTCTTTCTGACTTATAGCTTAGTTTGCCCTGTGTTTTTCCCTTACTTTGATTTAATATAAACTTTGTTTTTAAATTTTGGAGTGTGTGTTTGGTTGGTTGGGTTGGTTGGCCCCCCTTCCCTCTATTAAAGCCTGACTGTTCTTTTGAAAGCATACACACACTTCTTGTCCCATTTCCCTACATTTATTAGTAATATTCTTAAACATATTATTATATTCTTTTACATATTCTTAGTAGTATATATATTAGTATATTCTCATACATATTATTAGTAGTATTAATATTTTATTCTTCTTATACAGCATACACACTTCTTGTTCCATTTCCCTACATTTAAACATATTATATTCTTCTTATACATATTCTTAGTAGTACCTTATACATATTATTAGTAGTATTAATATTTTATTAGTCATCATGAGAAGAAGGAGCAGGCGTGCTGAAAGCAGCAAGGCTCAGGCTGGCACCAGTAAGCAGGCAGGTGGCAAGAGGCAGGTGGCAGCAAGAGGCAGGTTGCAAGAGGCAGGTGGCAGCAGTGCCATTAGAGGAGGAGGAGGAGTATCTCCTTCATTATCCTTTGAGCCCATGAGCCCGCTGATGGACCTAGACGAGGTCCTCAGCACAGTGGAGGGGGAGGAGGAGGAGGCGGTGGTCCTCCAGGATGTGGGGGCTGAGGGGGAGCAGCAGCAGGCCGAGGCTCTCTCCCCAGTCTCATCCCACCCCTCTTCCGCTGCCACCCCTGTTTCTGTGGCAACACCAGAGAGCTCAGGCGGGCAATTGGTGATGTCACCACGGAAGCGAAAGACAAGCATAGTGTGGGACCACTTTGAGTTGGGAGCGGATCCCCGCTTTGCTGTCTGTCGCCACTGCAAACTCAGCCTAAGCAGGGGTTCATCTACAGGGCATTATGGAACCAGCAGCATGAAGATGCATCTTCAGAGGAAGCACCAGTCGGTCTTGCTGGGGAAAGAGGCGGGCAAGGCGACTGGTTCCAGGGGAAAGCCGAAGGCTGCTGCTGGCACTGCCACTCTAAGCTCTCCATCTCCCATCCCCACAAGGGTTAGGCAGGCAACCCTGCAGGACATGGGGTGGGGGAAGTATGGACCCACAAGATGGCGTTTTCCAATGCCCACCCAGGGTGCTACTGTGGTGGGGCATCTGCCGGGACTGACTCCTCCCCAATACTAGATCTATGACATGTCACTCTGCCTGCCCCTCTGCTAGCCTGTCCTCCTCGGTGACCGACTCGCTGGGATGGTTTGCGTTTGCAATGCGTGACTAACTGCAGTGCTGGCTTAGAAACCAGCCATCCTGACCTCACTTCCTTGTGCCCCCAGAAATGCCCGCTGCCTGCCTGCCTGCCTGCCTGCCTGCCTGCCTGTCTGCCCGCCTCCCCCGGGGTGCTGCTGTGGTGGGGCATCTGCCAGGACTGACTCCTCGCCTGCTCTGCCTGCCTCTCTGCCCGCCTGGTGCCTGGGAGATGGGCTTTGCGGTTCATGCCCAGCACCCTCCGGCACGCTTGCTCCCAGTCGTCCTCCTCTGTGCCCTCAATGCGTAACTGCTGGCTTAGAAAGAAACAACCAGCCATCTTTGCCTCACTTGCTCCTTGCGCCCGCTTACGGGTTGGTTTGCTATGCGTTAGTGCTCAAGCCATCCTTGCGGCGCTACAATGCATGCTGCCTGCCTGCCTGCCTGCCTGCCTGCCTTCCCTCCCTTCTCCCCTTCCTGCCTTGCAGGGATGGTGTATGTGTCTTGCTTTGACTCAGGGGAGAAGTCCTTCCTGCGCTCACTTAGACTTTATCAAGTTCAAAAATCCATTTTTCAAGTGTGGAAGAAGATTTAGGATTATCTCATGGCATGTTGGGATTTCCTTTGAACTGGCCCCATTGAGCTGTCTGCATTGCCTGACATACTGGAGTGCCCGATTTTCAAAACTTCCCCTAACATCAGGGGATGATGGGATTGCCTTGAAACTTGGCATCCATGTGGACACATGGGTAAGCTGTCCTGGTGCCGAGTTTGAGGTTTCTAACGTGCAAATTGACGTAGTTGTAGAATGGGACTTGATTTGGGGTGCCAAAAATCAGGGGATGATGGGATTGCCTTGAGTCTGGGCGTCCTTGTGGACACATAGATAAGCTGTCCTGGTGCCGAGTTTGAGGTTTCTAACATGCAAATTGACGGAGCTATCCCAAGGGGTGTGAATGGGGTGCCCGATTTTCAAAAATTCGCCAAAAATCAGGGGATGATGGGATTTGCTTGAAACTTGGCATCCATGTGGACACGTGGATAAGCTATCATGGTGCTGAGTTTGAGGTTTCTAACATGCAAATTGACGGAGCTATCTAAAGGGGTGTGAATTAGGGTTATGGGTGGTGCGTTAGAGGTTAGAGCCGCGCCAAAAATCAGAGGATGATGGGACTGCCTTGAGTCTGGGTGTCCATGTGGACACATGGATAAGCTGTCCTGGTGCCAAGTTTGAGGTTTCTAACATGCAAATTGACGGAGCTATCCCAAGGGGTGTGAATGGGGTGCCCGATTTTCAAAAATTCCCCAAAAATCAGGGGATGATGGGATTTGCTTGAAACTTGGCGTGCGTGTGTATACGTCCATGAGGTGTCATGGTGCCAAACGTGAGGTTTCTAACTTGAACAGAAAAAAAGTTGTATACTTTTTTAGCTTTCAATGCAACCCTATGGGGGGGGAAACGGAGCTCCGGATCCGGATCCGAGCGGAGCGGGGGCGGGGCGAAGCGGGCCGCTCCAAAAATGGCAGATCTCTAAGTGAAGTGGAGCGGGGGGTCCGTGCACACCCCTAGTGCTTACACCCCTGCCAATTCCTTTCCAACCCACTGATTCCCTTCCGCAAGCAGTAGGTCCTGCTAATTCTGTTGTGCAAGCAGGATCCCCCACTTACAGAACAGAGACTTAGGCCATAGCTAGACCTAAGGTTTATCCCTGGATCGTCCAGGGATCAAACCTGTTCATCTAGGTGACACACAGGGGATCCAGTGCTCAGGCAGGGGTGAACCCTGGATGATCCAGGATAAACCTTAGGTCTAGCTCTGGCCTTAGGGCTCATCTACACCAAGCTGGATATTCCACTATGAAAGTGGTATATAAAAGGCGGAGCCACACTACTGCTTTATAGCGGTATTGAAGTGTGCTGCAGGATCTACACTACTGCTTTATAGTGGTACTGAAGTGCACTCACAACTGTTTGGGCCCATGACACGTCTACACCAAGCAGGATATAACACTATGAAAGCAGTATATGGTTGGTGTCATGGGCCCCAACAGTTGTCAGTGCACTTCCATACCACTATAAAGTGTGGCTCTTGTCTTTTATATACTGCTTTCATACCGCTTTCATAGTGGAATGTCTTGCTTGGTGTAGATGAGCCCTTAGTGCTTCCTTAGGAAAGCCCCAAAATGAGTGGAAACCCTCTGCCAACCTGCCTCCTTCCAGTAACGGGCATTTCTGATAAGAACATAAGAACATCAGAAGAGCCCTGATGGATCAGACCAAAGGTCCATCTAGTCCAACACTCTGTTCACACAGTGGCCAACCAGCTGTTGGCCAGGGACCCTCAAAGCAGGACATAGTGCAATGACATTTCCAGATAGGGCTAAGAAAGAACCCTTCTTGAAACCCTGGACAGCTGCTGCCAGCCAGTGTCAACAATAATGCACTAGATGAACCAAGGGTCCAACTCTATATAAAGCAGTTTCCTATGTTCTTAGTTCAGCATGGTCTGAAGCAGGGATGGGCAGAAAGCAAATCTCCACTTGTTTTGGACTTCAACTCCCAGAAGCCCCTGCCAGAATGGGCCAATGGTCAGGAGTTGAAGTCCAAATCACCTGGAGATCTACTTTCTGCTGACCCTTGGTCTAGAGTAGAGGTGAGCAGACTTCAGGCTTGTGGAATCTATGGTGTGTCTTCTAATTTGAACCCCGAGGTACACAAATCAGAGCCAGATGCAAAACTGTGAGAAGAAGCAGTAGAAAGGCTAATTTCCTATTGTAGCCCATGAGCCATATATACAAAGAGAAACCTGAGTTCCTGTAGATAAGAGATTCCAACACAAAACATTTCAATTTTTGCAGTAGATAACATGTTGAGCTTTGAAAACAGCAGCCTTCAACTCTCAGCCTTCATTTTACAAAAGCAAGTTTCTGGTCCTTAAGACTGTGGAGATTGTGTTTACATTTGTGGTGACCCTAATGATGGTGCACCAACCCACTTTTTTTAAAAAAAAAAATCCTTTGAATTTGAATTAAAGAAAACAAAACAGAAAAAACCGTGAGAACAAAAATAAAAAAGGAACAAAAATTACATGCATAGAAATATCAAAAATCCATCAAAGCACAACCTTTCTTTAAAAGAGAAGGAATCGTGCATAAGTTTCAAGTAAAGCACACCAAATATCCATATATTTAGAGGCACCTATATACCACCTGTTCAAATGTGGATCTTGTTGTTAGGTCCTCAGTCCATTGCATTATAGGAGGTGAACATTTATCCTTCAACATAGTGATATGTTGGCTGTCATAAGGGCTCAGTAAATCAATTTGCACTGACCGTACATTAGCTTCCAAGAGACTAGTAAATAGTTCAGGAGGACATGGACATCATTCAATATTAAAGACTGCTCCAATATGAAGTTTACCCTTATTATGACCTCCTCCCAAAAGAACGCGACTATTGGGCATTGCCAAAACTTGTGAATAAAAGAAGCAAGTCTAACAATTATGTGAATTACGTAAGCCCTTATTAAAAAGGAGTTGTGCAATAAACTTGAAACAATTTATTTTATTTTATTTTGTTGAATAAGGTATAGCTTAAGATCCATAGAAACTTCAGGTACATTCACTAATAAAACACTCCAGGCAAAATAGAATGCTCCAATTCTCTATTCCATTTCTGTCTTAGACCCTGAGTGTCATATTTATTTACTGATAATAGGTATTTATCTACATGGATCGTGGATCGATATGCCTGTTCAGCCACTATAAGTGTTTCCAATAATAATGAGGGCTGTGAAGCTGCTCTGACCCATCTATCTCGGTATAGTCAGCTCCAGCAGCCAGCAGATCACCAGCACAGTCATCCTCAACTTGGCTGCCTAATGTCATTGGGAATGGGAGATTATGGGGATTGAACTGGAGACCTCAAGAACAGAGGAAACTGCCTTATACTGAGGGCTTCACCACACCATACTGAAATCTGAAAGCATCCTTACCAAGGATTTCTGCTTCTGGTTACTCTGTGGGATTATGAGGGGCGCCTTTACATGGCGGACACGTGATTTGAATTGAAAACTTCCTTTCTCAGCAATGTTCTATTTAGTTTCTTTAGACAGCACCATCTAGTGGCTGTGTAACAGCACAACGCCATTGTTACACACTGCTGATATCTCACATTAATGTTTGTTATCGGCTTATCTCCGATCTTTTTAAAAGCAGGCTAAAGCTCAAAAAGTGCAGGAGACGCTCTGAAGGCTGACAATGTCATATAAACTTCCATGAGTGATCAATCACGAGCCTATAATTAGGGATGTGCTCCGCTTCTCCTCGGACCGGAGAAGCAGGAGCAGATTGGGGGGCTTCGCCTCCGCTTAAGGCGGAGGTGAAGAGGATCGGGGGAGCCGCGGAGCGTTGCAGAGCGGATCGAGGTGAAGGCAGATCCTTCGTCTCAATCTGGAGCTCCACAAAAAAGGTAAGGGGGGTTTACTTGGCCCTGCCGCTGTCACTGCCACCCGTGTGGCGACGGCGGCAGAGCCAGGTAAGGGGGCAAGGGGGAGGGGGTGTTACCTGCATCCGTCCACGGTCCTGCGGCTGCTTCAACGGAGCCTGAAGCAGCCGCAGGTCCGTGGATGGATGGAGGTAAGGGAGAGGAGGGAGGGGGGTTTACTTGGCCCTGCTGCTGCCGCCCGTGCAGCGATGGCAGCAGAGCCATGTAACGGGGACGGGGTCTTACCTGCGTCCGTCGCGGCCCATCCCAGCTTCACTAGAGCCCGCGGCTCAACCAGGAAGTGTAGGCCGCAATCAGGGCCTACAGTTCCTGGTTGAGCCGCGGGCTCTAGTGAAGGTGGGATGGGCCGCGACGGACATAGGTAAGGGGGAGGAGGGAGGGGGCCTTACCTGGCGCCATTCCCTGCCACTGCAGAGCTCCGATTCGGAGCCGGACCTCCGCAGCGGAGCGGAGCGGCTCCTAGGCGGATCGAGGCAGGGCGGAGCGGGCCTGATCCGCAATTTGCGGATCAGGTTCGAAGAGAATCAGGAGATCCGTGCACACCCCTACCTATAATAAAAGCTCTATGACAGATGCTTGGTCCATCTGCTAGATGCTGACTGGCAGCCGCTCTTCAGGGTTTCAGGCAAGACTCCTTCTGAGCCTTACAGCAGATAGTGGGAATTGAACCTGGGATCTTCTGCATGTGAAGTGGGGGCTGTACTGCTGAGCTATGGCCCCTCCCCACAGAGGTCGGGGCTGGGGCTTCTGGGCCCCAGATACCTCTTTGCTCCTCCTCATGGCTTGAGGAAGCAGGCTCGATTATGCCACTGTATCCAAGCTTGTGCCATTTTTTTCTTTTTCATTTGTACTACTTGCTAGTAGACACAAACACAGTACTTTGCCATCAATGAAACTGAGCTGGCATGAAGCTCAGTTTACCAAGCTGGTAAACAAAAGCATGCTTTTGATCTGCACGGGGGACTTTATTTAACGCAGGCGGCAAGTTCCAGACTGGCCTCCATTGGCTTTTGATTGGATTAACCTTCGGATCAAAGGCAATTACTGTGGGCTCATCTTCCTTTTACAGACAGATCCAATTATCTTGCATCCTTTGGAATTATCCATTTCCTCATCAAAAGATCTGCTTCCTGGTAGCCCATCTGCACCAAACATGCGTTCCCATTACTATTCTCGTCGCTTATGTCCCCACTGATATCATTAGCTCAGGAGGACAGGGTGAAAACAGGAGCTTTTTATGTTCTGATTTTTTCATCTTTTTTCGATAAATCCCTGGGGTGACATGCATTGCAAACCATGGCCAGTCTCATGGTTGCAATACAGGGTGTGGGCAGGGCCGGTGCTACCATAGAGGCCACTCAGGCGGCCGCCTAGAGCGCCAAGCTAAGAGGAGCGCCGGGCACAGCACAGCACTCACGCGCATTGTTGGCTGTGAGTCGGCCCGGCCTGAGGATTCAGCTGGGCCTGGGCGGGTGAGATGGCGCCCCATGCCCACCCAGCCGAAGCGAAGCCAGGGACGCTGGGGTGGGGGTGGGGCAGCTCCACGTTCGGACTTCTAGAACGTGCCCAGAAGAGAGAGAGAAAGAGAGAGAGAGAGAATGTATGGGTGAATGGGGTGCATGGGGTCTTTGAGTGAATGCATGTGTTCATGCGTGTGATTGTTTGGAGTGAGTGATGCTGAGTGTGTGTGTGTGCATGCATGTGTGAGTTGGGGGGGATGATTTGGAAGTGATATTCCTATTAAATTTATTTATTTGTTTATTTTTATTTATTACACTTACATACAGCTCCCGTAGCCAGGGCTCTCTGGGCGGTTTACAGAAATTCTATAATTTCTTTAATAATGCATTTTAGACCCATAGACGTTCCTTTCCAATTTGTTTGCTATAATTGGCAGGACGTATTTCTTGCACTTTAAAATAAATTTAGCAGTTTCAAGTTTTGTGCTTCTTATTTTTTCCAGGAAACAGATGTTCTTAAAAATCAAAGTTGGTATTTTTTTTTGGGGGGGGGGGGTGAAAGTAGCTCACCTTGCCTAGGGTGCAAAATAGTCTGGCACCGGCCCTGGGGGTGGGGGTGGCCTAGTCCTGACCCTGACATTGGCAGAAGAAAGCCGGTTCCTTTGCCAAGCCACGGAGCCACGTTCCCTTGTCTCACCGGAGATGGCAGTCATGAGCGAGCTGTGGGCGAAACAGGAAGTGAGTATCAGTTGGGAAGCATTTAAGATTAGGGTTGTGCACGGACCCCCCCCCAATCCTCTTCGTGGCCTGATCCGGAAAATCCAGATCGGGCCCAATCCTCTTCGCGCCGCTCCGCCCGTCTCCCGCTCCGCGTAGCGGAGATCCAGCTTCACCGCCGTCGCTACATGGACGGCGGCAGCAGCAGCGGCGCAAGATAAGCCACACACCTTCACCTCTGCCTTCAACCGGGGCCTCAATTGAAGCCCATGACGGACGCAGGTAAGCGTCCCTCCTCCCTGCTCCCTTACCTGGTGCCGCCGCCACCACCGCCACATGGATGGTGGCGCCGGTAGCGCCAGGTGAGTCCCCCTCCCCCCCCACTTACCTGCAGGCGAAGCTCCGGATTGAGGCGATCCTCTTCGCCTCGATCCGCAGCCCCCCTGACTCTCTTCGCCTCCGCCTTTTCCAGAGGCGAATTAGGCTGCCTCGCTCCTGCTTCTCTGAACTGAAGTGAAGCGGAGCACATCCCTATTTAAGAGCTTGAGATGGGCCAGGAACATTGTCCTCAGGGCTCAGTGGGTTGCATAGAAGCTGAGCCAGAGAGGAGAAGCATGTTGTTGAAACCTCTTCCCTCTGTTGGGGGTGCGAGAGCCCAGGGCCAATAATCTTGTGCTCCCTTGTTCTGTGATGGTCGTATGTACAGCATGTTCCAAGCTTTTTCCTCAATGGGGGGCAACTAAAATGATCAAGGGGCTGGAGCAACTCCCCTATAGAGAAGGTTACAGCACCTGGGATCGTTTAGCTTGAAGAAAAGGCAAATAAGAGGAGGCATAATAGAGGTGTACAAAATTGTGCATGGTGTGGACAGAGTGGATAGGGAGACATTTTTCTCCCTCTCTCATAATCCTAGAACTCTTTGGGGCCACCCCATGAAGCTGATGGGTGGGAGATTCAGGACAGATAAAAGGAATGACTTCAGAGCAGTACGACAATGGAACCAGTTACCTAGGGAGGTGGTGGGCTCTCCCACACTAGAGGCCTTCAAGAGGCAGCTGGACAACCCTCTGTCAGGGATGCTTTAGGGTGGATTCCTGCCTTGAGCAGGGCGTTGGACTCGTTGACCGTATAGGGCCCTTCCAACTGCAGTCCAGAATTTTTCAGGCAGAAATAAAATAAAATAAGTAGTTGGGTTTTTTCTCTAGTAATGTTTATAAATCAGGAAGGGACTCAAATTTGAGCTAAGCAAAGAATGAGTCGAGCTATTGGAGTCCTTGAGCCAAGTGGCTTTTGGTCACAGGTAAGCGTGGCTTTTGGTCTCGGTAAGTGTGGCCCCAAAAAAGCCAGTCTCATGGTTGTTGTGAAGGTCTGTTCATACTGTCTTCCACTACCCACTTCCAGACTAAAACACTCTTCAAGCAACAGCAGCCAGCCAAGGCTATCAGAATCATAGAATAGTAGCATTGGAAGGAGCCTCTAAGGCCATCCAGTCCAACCCCGTGCTCAGTGCAGGAATCCACCTAAAAGCATCCCTGACAGATGGCTGTCCAGCTGCCTCTTGAAGGCCTCAAGTGTGGGAGAGCCCACAACCTCCCTAGGTAACTGCTTCCATTGTCGTACTGCTCTAACAGTCAGGAAGTTTTTCCTGATGTCCAGCCGGAATCTGGCTTCCTGTAACTTGAGCCCATTATTCCGTGTCCTGCACTCCGGTATGATTGAGAAGAGATCCTGGCCCTCCTCTGTGAGACAACCTTTTAAGTCTTTGAAGAGTGCTCTCATGTCTCCCCTCCATCTTCTCTTCTCCAGGCTAAACCTGCCCAGTTCTTTCAGTCTCTCTTCATAGGACTTTGTTTCCAGACCCCTGATCATCCTGGTTGCCCTCCTCTGAACCTTATGTAGTGGTGTCTTCTGTTTTATATGGGTTGTGTGGGCAGCTTGAGCGCTTTCTGAGGAAGGGTGGGATAAGTCAAAGAAACAAACCACCATCAATAAAAATAAATGAAGATTGAAGTTTGAAACGGGAGTTGGGCTGTGAGAGGGAGCAGTAGGAGCACCTTAGTTGTGGCCCCAATATTGTTCCATGAGACTTGCTGGAGCTTTAGGACACGAGTTATGGCATTTCTTTCTGAAGGCCACCGGAAGCCACATCTGCAGCTGGACCTGGAAGGCATGCACTCAACCCTGTCCAAGTGAAGCCTCATCAGTCAGCCACAAAGCAAGCAAATTCTGAGAGGTTCATGCTTGACCCTTGTTTGGGATGGGCTTTTCTCATCACTGAAGTCTGCTCTGCTCTAGAATCATAGAAAAGTAGTGTTGAAAGGGCCCTATAAGGCCATCGAGTCCAACCCCCTGCTCAATGCAGGAATCCACCTCAAAGCATCCCTGACAGGTGGTTGTCCAGCTGCCTCTTGAAAGCCTCTAGTGTGGGAGATCCCACAACCTCCCTAGGTAACTGGTTCCATTGTCGTACTGCTCTAACATTCAGGAAGTTTTTCCTGATGTCCAGCTGGAATCTGGCTTCCTGTAACATGTATGGGGTTGACCCAGCTTCAAGTTCCTTTATACCCATGAACCTAATCAGTTGGCCTTGGTGTAAAGCCACTTCCTCTTAGCCAAAATAGAAGATCTGAAGAATCCTGGCCCTCCTTTGTGTGACAAGCTGTCAAGTACTTGAAGAGTGCTATCATGTCTCCCCTCAGTCTTCTCTTCTCCAGGCTAAACCTGCCCAGTTCTTTCAGTCTCTCCTCATAGGGCTTTGTTTCCACTTTCAAGTCCCTCGATCATCCTCGTTGCCCTCCTCTGAACCCCTTCCAGCTTGTCTGCATCCTTCTTCAAGTGGGGTGCCCAGAACTGGACACAATACTCAAATAGAGGGGAACCAGTACCTCGTGCAATTTAGAAGTTATACTTCTATTAATGCAGCCCAAAATGGTGTTTGCTTTTTTTGCAGCCACATCACACTGTTGGCTCATATTCAGCTTGCGATCTACAACAATTCCAAGATCCTTCTCACTTGTAGTATTGCTGAGCCAAGTATCCCCCATCTTGTAACTGCCTTTGGTTTCTATTTCCTAGGTGTAGAACTTGGCATTTATCCCTATTAAATTTCATTCTGTTATTTTTCATCCCAGCTCTCCAGCCTATCAAGATCACATTGAGGTTTGTTTCTGTCTTCCAGAGTATTAGCTATAAATTCAATGTATTTTCTTCTTCTTCTTCTTCTTCTTCTTCTTCTTCTTCTTCTTCTTCTTCTTCTTCTTCTTTTCTCTCTCTCTCTCTCCCTCTCTCTCTCTCTCTCTCGATTTAGTTTTGGGAACTAATAAAAACTTTAAGGGGGGGAAAATCCTTGTACTCATCCCTTAGCAAATTACGAGTGTTTCTCAAGGCATACGGGCACCTTGCAGTAAAACATGGACTACTTTCTCCCAATCCAGCTTAAAGATTTGTGTAATTTGATCTTAGAAGATGCTAACTTCCAAATCTATTGGGACCAACCTGTCAGTCCCGTCAAAACAGTAGATTCCAACAACCCAGTGGTAATATTTCTAGACCAAAACAACAACAACAATAATAGATACAGCTGTGCCTCTTAAATATACTATGGGGGGGGGAGATGGTGTACAGAAGCTGGGGGGGATACATCCAGAGATTAAATCCTCGCAATAGAAATAGGAAGGATATGAAAAAATTGGCTATGTGAAGACAATTCCTGTTGTTTAGCCTGCTGAGGCGTGGCTCCTATCTACCTGCTTATTTCTTTCATTGTTGTATTTTAGTTGCATTTTCTATTGGTTTGTTGTCATGGTATATTTTAATTAAGTTTTTGTTTGAACTGCTATATTATTATTATTATTATTATTATTATTATTATTATTATTATCTGCCTTGAACGCCATTTGGGGTAGAAAAGCAGGGTGTAAATTTAATAAACCAAGGAACAAATAAATGCCTTTGTGAACCGCCCAGAGAGCTTCGGCTATTGGACGGTATAAAAATGTAATAAATAAATAAATAAATAAAGGCATAAGGGCACTGGGCTTCAGACATTTTATTTACAAGAAACTTTTCTAGGCCCAAACTATGGAATAGCAAAGGGGTAAGGAAAATAATATCAGTGTGGTTTGAGAGATGTGTCTTTGCTGTAGCTGGTTAATTTCTTGTGAATGCTACTACTATTATGATTATGATTATTATTATTATTATTATTATTATTGTCATCATCATCAATAACAACAATAATATTATTAACAACAATTGCAAGTGATTTATTTATTTGTTCGATTTGTTTTTATAACGCTAAAAAAAGCAAAGAATCTCTCTTTAATCCGCCACTCCTTCAATCAAGACAAGGGTCTTGAACCTCTTTCAGAAGTTCTCATTGGACATATTCTAGTGGTGGATGAGATGCTAGAAGCAAAGGAGGGGGCAGCCCTTAAAACCCCAAATTCCAGCGTATCGTAGCCGAAAGCACTTATTGCCAGTAGCTCAGCTTTCGGAGAGGCATTTGAATCTTTTAGACTAGGGGAACATAAGAACATCAGAAGCGCCCTGCTGGATCAGACAGAGGGTCCATCTAGTCCAGCACTCTGTTCACACAGTGCCCAGGCAGCCGTTGGCCAGGGATGAACAAGCAGGACATGGTGTAACAGCACCCTCCCACCCATTTTCCCCAGCAACTGGTGCACACAGGCTTACTGCCTCAAACACTGGAGGTAGCACACAACCATCAGGGCTAGAAGCCATGGATAGCCTTTGCCTCCAGGAATTTATCCAACCCCCTGTTAAAGCCATCCAAATTGGTGGCCATCACTACATCTTGTGGGAGTGAGTTCCATCATTTAACTATATGCTGTGTGAATCTCGGCTTCATGGGATATGACCCTTTTGGGTTCTAGTATTTTGAGAGAGGGAGAAAAATGTCTCCCTGTCCACGTTCTCCACACCGTGCATAATTAGGTACACCTCTATCGTGTCTCCCCTTAGCCTCCTTTTCTCCAAGCTGAACAATCCCAGTTGATGTAACCTTCCCTCCTAGAGGAGATGCTCCAGCCTCTGTATAAAACTGTATAAAAGCCGGAAAACGATCCAATGATGTGCCGTTGGGAAAAGGGGCTGCAGCCAGAAAAAAGGGTGTACCAGAGGGCTGGATTGGGTCCAGAAGCCTGAAGTTCCCCTCCCGTCCTCTCTCTCTCCCGGCTGCCCTCTTCCCTTGATCTCTCCTACTTCCAAAAGGGAATATACATCCCGATGCTTCAACCTTGCCGACCACTATCACGGCCACTTTATTGAGTGCTGTGATTCAGCTGAGCACACATGAATTGTTCAGGGTCAATTAACTTCCATTTGCCATTCCCATGTCACCCTGTTCAGCACAATCCTTGTTTGTTTTTGTCCTAGAAAAGCCAGCTTTGCCCGCACTACGCAGGCCACGCATGTCCTGTTTTGTGTTCCTTCGTGCTCCCTTGAGCAGGAAAGGGAGATTAACCTTTGGGCCCTTGTTTTTCACAGTTTATCGCCTCAAGGAAGCTGTTTCTGCACAGAGTGCAGTGAATCGTTCCCAGAAGAGGCCCACAGCACGCAGAACTGACGTTGACACACGCCCCCGGCAATATGTCATCTCACCCGTTGAGGCCGACGGGCAGCAGAAATTGATCGCTTGGCACGGATTTGCTCAGTCAGCGGGGATCTCCTCCCCACGTGCTCGGCAGCATTAATAGATTAAGCCGTAATGTCTGCCTACGCTCCAGGCGTCCCGATTGGCCAAGAATAATTCTGTGCTTTGGGGACCTGCCTGTGCCTAGTTTGCCTTTGAGTGGAGCTATTAGGAAAGGGTTTTCTAAACTCAGTCCTGTAGGCTTGGGGAAAATGAGTGACTCTTAGGTTACATGTGGGCCCTGCTTGCCCCCACCCCACTGCTTTTCCCCAAAATTGTACAAAAAAGAAAGTAAGAAAGAAATTAACAAAAAAGTCACGCAGAGTGGACATTTTTATTTTTATTTTATTTATGTATTTATTTGGTCCTTTAAGTGCTCTGTAGCTATTACCCAAAGGGACACCATTTTTTAAAAAAAAATCCAGGGGGTGACAATAGCCCCACCCCTGTTGTACCCACAAGGATCATCTAGTGCAGCCTTTCTCAACCTGAGGCGCTCCAGATGTGTTGGACTACAACTCCCAGAATGCCCCAGCCAGCTGGCTGGGGCATTCTGGGAGATGCAGTCCAACACATCTGGAGCGCCCCAGGTTGAGAAAGGCTGTTCTAGTCCAACCCTCTGCGATGTGCAGGAAAACCAATTCAGCCATCCGTGTCTAGCCTCTTTTTAAAAACCTCCAGACATGGAGAACCCACAATCTCCATAGGAGACTGTTCCAACTCCACAATTCTGATTCTAGTGACTTTATGACAAAGGTGAGATTTAAACAAAGAGTGTGTTTATACACAGGCCAGTCTTTTAACCAGTATGCTGTGCCATACTAAATGGGTTATTTCTCCCCCCCCCTTCCCTCCCTCCTGGCTTAATTTATTTTGACAGGAGATGCCCCAGCACTGACTTTGGTTCCTTTCCAGAGCTGAAACCCATACCTGTTAAATCCCATAGATTTAGGCCCCTCCCTCTGACAGCCTCATGGTCCCGAGAGGGTAAGAATTCTGACTCATTTTACAGGATTGTAAGGATTACAGCAACACCGTATGTGTGAAACACTATATAAACGCTATCACAATTAGGGATGTGCTCCGCTTCTAATTGGACCGGCGAATTAGAAGCGGAGCAGGGGGCTTCGCCTGCCCTTAAGGCGGAGGCGAAGAGGATTGGGGGGCCGGCGGAGCGTGGCGAAGAGGATCGAGGTGAAGGCGGATCCTTCGCCTCGATCCGGAGCTCCGCCGGAAAGGAGCGGAGTATGAGCGGAGCGGAGCGGAGCGAGCCGATCCGAAATTTTTGGATCGGCCAGCGGGGCAGAGCGGGGGGTCCGTGCACACCCCTAATCACAATTATATTTGTGTTTGTTTGGGAAAACCTATTCAGCAACAGCAACAATAGAAACCACAGGGTTTAGATTACCCTTCCCCAGCCTGGTGCTACAAGTCCCATCATCCCCGGCCACCGTGGTTCACAGCCCACTTCAGATGCACTGAGAGTTATGTTTGTTTGTTTATTTATTTAGAGTATTTTTTATCCCGCACCTCATCCAAAAAGGCTCCCGGAGCGGCTTACAATTGATGAATAAAGAAGACAGTCCCTGCCCTCAGGCTTACATTCTAAAAAAAAGACATGACAAACAAGAAAAAGGGGATGGGGAGGGAAGAGGAAGAAAATAAAAAGAAATTAATAAGACTGTTCAGGCTGGTGGGAAGGCCCTGCTCCGTCCTCTCATCTCCCAATGGAAGGGCAGATCAACAGCTCCTTCTTCCCCACAGGGTGAAGATGACAGTTAGCCCTGTGGGGGGGGGGGGATCCAACTGCAGCAGGCTCCAATGGTCTCTACAGACCATTCTAGAATTATATTCAATGAACAAAAAACCTACGGTTTATAAAACAACGTTAAGGCCATACAGTTTCCCACCAAGCACCAAAAAGCGGGGAAATTGGGAGTTAAGGCTCGCCAGCCTTAACGCCACATCCTCCCTAAGGAGGCAGAAAGTACCAGTGAAATTCTCATTCTGCCAAAGCAGATAAACCATGAGGACAGGATGGAGAATAGGATATGCAGAGGTGACTGTGGGGTTGTGGAAAACTGATGACGAACAACTTAGAGCCACCTACTTCTTTTTTTGTTTAGAGCAGCCCTTCCCCAACCTGGTGCCCTCCAAAGGTGTTGGACTGCAACGATCTATCATTGCAAGTCAGTATGTCCCATGGTCAGGAATGCTGGGACAGCAGGATGGGGAACGTAGGGCGGCGCCTCCAGGCAAGCCCCCCCCCCCACCCCACCCCGCTTACCTGCTCTGTCACCGTTGGGCCCGGGCTTGAACTGAGCGCCCTGGTGCACCTGGAAGCAAGGCCACACTTGCAGCCTTGCTTCTGGGTGGACCCAGGGGCTCAATTCAAGTCAGGGCCAGCCGATGACAGAGCAGGTAAGAACACACACCCCACACACACCTGGCCCCTTACCTGGACCTGCTGCCACCGCTGCACAAAGTGTGGCAGCTCCAGCCAACCCCCCTCCTGCCTGGCCCCTTACCTGGAGCTGCCACTGCACAAACTGTTGCAGTGGCAGCTCCAGGCAAGCCCACCCCAGCCCACCCCACTTACCTTCTCCGTCATGGCCTGACCCGTGCTTGAATCAAGCCCCTGAGTCCAACCAGAAGCAAGGCTGCAGATGCGGACTTGCTTCCGGGTGGACCAGTGCACTCGATTCAAGCTGGGGCCCAGCAACAACGGAGCAGGTAAGTGGGGTGGGCTGGGGTGGGGGCTTGCCTGGAGCCGTTGCTGCAGTTTGCACAGCAGTGGCAGTGGGTCTAGGTAAGGGCCCAGGCAGGAGGGGGGTGCTTACCTGCTCCGTCGTCCCCGGGCCCAGGCTTGAATTGAGTTTCCTGATGGACCAGGGTGCTCAGTTCAAGCCCGGGCCCAGTGACGATGGAACACGTAAGTGGGTTGGGGCTTACCTGGCAGCAGGGCCAGGCAGGATGGGGTGGGGTTTCTTACCTGCTCCATCGTTGCAGTCCAACACCTTTGGAGGGCACCAGGTTGGGGAAGGGCTGCTCTAAACAAAAAAAGAAGTAGGTGGCTCTAAGTTGTTCGTCATCAGTTTTCCACAACCCCACAGTCACCTCTGCATATCCTATTCTCCATCCTGTCCTCATGGTTTATCTGCTTTGGCAGAATGAGAATTTCACTGGTACTTTCTGCCTCCTTAGGGAGGATGTGGCGTTAAGGCTGGCGAGCCTTAACTCCCAATTTCCCCGCTTTTTGGTGCTTGGTGGGAAACTGTACGGCCTTAACGTTGTTTTATAAACCGTAGGTTTTTTGTTCATTGAATTTCATGGCTTTTTGTAAAGGATGACGAAAGCCCTGCCCTCTTTTAAATGCGGTCACTGTAGTATGGCTCCTGCAGTTTTCACTGTTGTGATGAAAAGGAGATTTCACCAGGTTCTCCATATATACAAATGACACCTGGTGAAATTCCCTTTTCATCACAACAGTGCAAGCTGAATGAATCCATGGGTACGTAAATCCTACAATCCTATGCAAGGTTAGACATAAAATCCTACAATCCTATGTATATACCCACGGATTCATAGACCCACTGACATCGGAGTCACCAGCCCCACCTTGTGACCATATGCAAAGGAGTACAGGGCTCCTGCCTCTTTTACAGTTGCATAGAAAACGGAATTTCAGCAGGTGTCACTTGTATTCATACAGCACCAAGTGAAATTCCCTCTTCATCACAGCAGTGAAAGCTGCAGGAGCTGTACTAGAGTGACTCCATTTAAAAGGGGCAAGGCTCCTGCAGCTTTAACTGTTGTGACGAAGAGGGGATTTCACCAGGTTCTCCATATATACAAATGATATCTGCTGAAATTTATATTTATAAATATAACTGTAAAAAAATTATATTTTTTACTTAATTAACATTAAAGAATGCACAATGCACCATTGTGCATTCTTTAATGTTAATTAAGTAAAAAATATTTTTTTCTCCTGCACCTTTAACTGGTGTGATGAAGAGGGAACTTCACCAGGTTCCCCTCTGCTGAAATTCCCTTTTCTATGCAACTGTTAAAGATACAGGAGCCCTGTGCTCCTTTTCATATGGTCAAAGGGGCAGGGGGCTGGTGACTCCGATGTCGGTGGGGCTATGAATCTGTGGGTACATAAATCCTACAATCCTATGCAAGGTTAGACATAAAATCCTACAATTCTATGCAAATACCCACAGATTCATAGACCCACTGACATCGGAGTCACCAGCCCCACCTTGTGACCATATGCAAAGGAGTACAGGGCTCCTGTATTTTTAATAGTTGCATAGAAAAGGGAATTTCAGCAGGTGTCATTTGTATGCATGTAGCACCTGGTGAAATTCTCTCTTCATCACAATGTTTAAAGTCACAGGAGCCTTGCCTCTTTTGTATCTGGTCAAGATGGCAGGGTTCCTGCAGCTTTAACTGTTGTGACGAAGAGGGGATTTCACCAGGTTCTCCATATATACAAATGACACCTGCTGAAATCCCCTTTTCTAGGCAACTGTTAAAAATGCAGGAGCCCTGTCTTCCTTTTCATGTGGCTAGGGAGACCATATGCAAAAGAGTACAGGGCTCCTGTATCTTTAATAGTTGCATAGAAAAGGGAATTTCAGCAGCTGTCATTTGTATGCATGTAGCACCTGGTGAAATTCTCTCTTCATCACAACATTTAAAGTCGTAGGAGCCTTGCCTCTTTTGTATCTGGTCAAGATGGCAGGGTTCCCGCAACTTTAACTGTTGTGACGAAGAGGGAATTTCACCAGGTTCTCCATATATACAAATGACACCTGCTGAAATCCCCTTTTCTAGGCAACTGTTAAAAATGCAGGAGCCCTGTTTTCCTTTTCATGTGGCTAGGGAGACCATATGCAAAAGAGTACAGGGCTCCTGTATCTTTAACAGTTGCATAGAAAAGGGAATTTCAGCAGAGGGGAACCTGGTGAAGTTCCCTCTTCATCACACCAGTTAAAGGTGCAGGAGAAAAATATATTTTTTACTTAATTAACATTAAAGAATGCACAATGGTGCATTGTGCATTCTTTAATGTTAATTAAGTAAAAAATATAAATTTTTTACAGTTATATTTATAAATATAAATTTCAGCAGATATCATTTGTATATATGGAGAACCTGGTGAAATCCCCTCTTCGTCACAACAGTTAAAGCTGCAGGAACCCTGCCATCTTGACCAGATACAAAAGAGGCAAGGCTCCTGCGACTTTAAATGTTGTGATGAAGAGAGAATTTCACCAGGTGCTACATGCATACAAATGACACCTGCTGAAATTCCCTTTTCTATGCAACTATTAAGCATACAGGAGCCCTGTACTCTTTTGCATATGGCCTCCCTAGCCACATGAAAAGGAAGACAGGGCTCCTGCATTTTTAACAGTTGCCTAGAAAAGGGGATTTCAGCAGGTGTCATTTGTATATATGGAGAACCTGGTGAAATTCCCTCTTCGTCACAACAGTTAAAGCTGCAGGAACCCTGCCATCTTGACCAGATACAAAAGAGGCAAGGCTCCTGTGACTTTAAACATTGTGATGAAGAGAGAATTTCACCAGGTGCTACATGCATACAAATGACACCTGCTGAAATTCCCTTTTCTATGCAACTATTAAAAATATAGGAGCCCTGTACTCCTTTGCATATGGTCACAAGGTGGGGCTGGTGACTCCGATGTCAGTGGGTCTATGAATCTGTGGGTATTTGCATAGAATTGTAGGATTTTATGTCTAACCTTGCATAGGATTGTAGGATTTATGTACGCACAGATTCATAGCCCCACCCACATCGGAGTCACCAGCCCCCTGCCCCTGTGACCATATGAAAAGGAGCACAGGGCTCCTGTATCTTTAACAGTTGCATAGAAAAGGGAATTTCAGCAGAGGGGAACCTGGTGAAGTTCCCTCTTCATCACACCAGTTAAAGGTGCAGGAGAAAAAAATATTTTTTACTTAATTAACATTAAAGAATGCACAATGGTGCATTGTGCATTCTTTAATGTTAATTAAGTAAAAAATATAATTTTTTTACAGTTATATTTATAAATATAAATTTCAGCAGATATCATTTGTATATATGGAGAACCTGGTGAAATCCCCTCTTCGTCACAACAGTTAAAGCTGCAGGAACCCTGCCATCTTGACCAGATACAAAAGAGGCAAGGCTCCTGCGACTTTAAATGTTGTGATGAAGAGAGAATTTCACCAGGTGCTACATGCATACAAATGACAGCTGCTGAAATTCCCTTTTCTATGCAACTATTAAAGATACAGGAGCCCTGTACTCTTTTGCATATGGTCTCCCTAGCCACATGAAAAGGAACACAGGGCTCCTGCATTTTTAACAGTTGCCTAGAAAAGGGGATTTCAGCAGGTGTCATTTGTATATATGGAGAACCTGGTGAAATCCCCTCTTCGTCACAACAGTTAAAGCTGCAGGAACCCTGCCATCTTGACCAGATACAAAAGAGGCAAGGCTCCTGTGACTTTAAACATTGTGATGAAGAGAGAATTTCACCAGGTGCTACATGCATACAAATGACACCTGCTGAAATTCCCTTTTCTATGCAACTATTAAAAATACAGGAGCCCTGTACTCCTTTGCATATGGTCACAAGGTGGGGCTGGTGACTCCGATGTCAGTGGGTCTATGAATCTGTGGGTATTTGCATAGAATTGTAGGATTTTATGTCTAACCTTGCATAGGATTGTAGGATTTATGTACCCACAGATTCATAGCCCCACCGACATCGGAGTCACCAGCCCCCTGCCCCTGTGACCATATGAAAAGGAGCACAGGGCTCCTGTATCTTTAACAGTTGCATAGAAAAGGGAATTTCAGCAGAGGGGAACCTGGTGAAGTTCCCTCTTCATCACACCAGTTAAAGGTGCAGGAGAAAAATATTTTTTTTACTTAATTAACATTAAAGAATGCACAATGGTGCATTGTGCATTCTTTAATGTTAATTAAGTAAAAATATAATTTTTTTACAGTTATATTTATAAATATAAATTTCAGCAGATATCATTTGTATATATGGAGAACCTGGTGAAATCCCCTCTTCGTCACAACAGTTAAAGCTGCAGGAACCCTGCCATCTTGACCAGATACAAAAGAGGCAAGGCTCCTGCGACTTTAAATGTTGTGTTGAAGAGAGAATTTCACCAGGTGCTACATGCATACAAATGACACCTGCTGAAATTCCCTTTTCTATGCAACTATTAAGCATACAGGAGCCCTGTACTCTTTTGCATATGGCCTCCCTAGCCACATGAAAAGGAAGACAGGGCTCCTGCATTTTTAACAGTTGCCTAGAAAAGGGGATTTCAGCAGGTGTCATTTGTATATATGGAGAACCTGGTGAAATTCCCTCTTCGTCACAACAGTTAAAGCTGCAGGAACCCTGCCATCTTGACCAGATACAAAAGAGGCAAGGCTCCTGTGACTTTAAACATTGTGATGAAGAGAGAATTTCACCAGGTGCTACATGCATACAAATGACACCTGCTGAAATTCCCTTTTCTATGCAACTATTAAAAATATAGGAGCCCTGTACTCCTTTGCATATGGTCACAAGGTGGGGCTGGTGACTCCGATGTCAGTGGGTCTATGAATCTGTGGGTATTTGCATAGAATTGTAGGATTTTATGTCTAACCTTGCATAGGATTGTAGGATTTATGTACCCACAGATTCATAGCCCCACCGACATCGGAGTCACCAGCCCCCTGCCCCTGTGACCATATGAAAAGGAGCACAGGGCTCCTGTATCTTTAACAGTTGCATAGAAAAGGGAATTTCAGCAGGTGTCATTTGTATGCATGTAGCACCTGGTGAAATTCTCTCTTCATCACAATGTTTAAAGTCACAGGAGCCTTGCCTCTTTTGTATCTGGTCAAGATGGCAGGGTTCCTGCAGCTTTAACTGTTGTGACGAAGAGGGAATTTCACCAGGTTCTCCATATATACAAATGACACCTGCTGAAATCCCCTTTTCTAGGCAACTGTTAAAAATGCAGGAGCCCTGTCTTCCTTTTCATGTGGCTAGGGAGGCCATATGCAAAAGAGTACAGGGCTCCTGTTTGCTTAATAGTTGCATAGAAAAGGGAATTTCAGCAGGTGTCATTTGTATGCATGTAGCACCTGGTGAAATTCTCTCTTCAACACAACATTTAAAGTCGCAGGAGCCTTGCCTCTTTTGTACCTGGTCAAGATAGCAGGGTTCCTGCAGCTTTAACTGTTGTGAGGAAGAGGGGATTTCACCAGGTTCTCCACACACCCCACCCACACACACACTCCACACACACCCACACCCCACCCACCCACACACACACCTCCACCCACACACACCACACACACCACCCCCCCACATCCCCCACCCACACCCACACATCCACCCCCCCCACACCCCACCCCCCCCACACCCACCCCACCCACCCACACACACCCCACCCCCACCCCCCACACCCCCACCCACACACCCCACCCACCCACACACACACACACCCCACCCACACACACCACCCACCCACACACACACTCCACACACACACACACCCCACCCACGCACCCACCCACCTCCACCCACACACACACTCCACACACACACACACACCCCACCCACCCACCTCCACCCACACACACCACACACCCCACCCCCCCACATCCCCCACCCACACCCACACATCCACCCCCCCACACCACACCCCACACACACCTCCACCCACACACACACACACCCCACACCTCCCCAACCCCCACCCCCCCCACACCCCCCCCACACCCCCACCCCCACCCCACACCCACACCCCCCACACACACTCCACCCCACCCACCCACCCACACACACACACAACACCCCCAACACCCCCCCACCCCACCCCACACACACTCCACACACACACACCCCACACCACACCCACACCCCCCACCCACCCACACCCCACACCCCCCACCCACCCACACCCCACACCCACACACACACTCCACCCACACACACACCCCACCCACCCACACACCTCCACCCACACACACCACACACCCCACCCCCCCACATCCCCCACCCACATCCCCCCCACCCCCCCCACCCCCCCCACACACCTCCACCCACACACACACACCCCACACACCTCCCCACCCCCCCACACCCCCCCACACCCCCACACCCCACCCCCCCCCACACACACACTCCACCCCCCACCCACCCACACACACACACACAACACCCCCAACACCCCCCCACACCCCCCCCCACACACACTCCACACACACACACACACCCACACCCCACCCACCCACACCACCCCCACCCACACCCCCCACCCACACACACACTCCACACACACACACACCTCCACCCACCCACACACCTCCACCCACACACACCACACACCCCACCCCCCACATCCCCCACCCACACCCACACATCCACCCCCCCACACCCCACCCCACCCCACACACCCACACACCCACACCCACACCCCACCCCCACCCACACCCACCCCACCCACACACACCCACACACGCCACACACCCACCCCCACACCCCACCCACCCCCACACCCCACCCACACACACCCCCACACACCCCACCTACACACCCACTCCACACACACACACACACACCACCCACCCACACACACACCTCCACCCACACACACCACACACCCCACCCCCCCACATCCCCCACACACACCCACACATCCACCCCCCCCACCCCACACACACCTCCACCCACACACACCCCACACACCTCCCCACCCACACACCCCCCCACCCCCCACCCCCACCCCCACACACACTCCACCCCCCCCCACACACCCCACACACCCACCCACCCACACACACACAACACCCCCAACACCCCCAACACCCCCACACACACCCACACACACACACACACACACACACACACACACACACACGCGCGCGCGCGCGCCATGGGAGAGGAAGGACTTCCCTTACCTTCCTCTTGCTGCTCTGGTGGGGAAATGGGCTTCCCTGCCGGAAACAGAAGTGACGTCACTTCTGTTTCCGTCAGGGAAGCCCATTTCCCCACCAGAGCAGCAAGAGGAAGGTAAGGGAAGTCCTTCCTCTTCTTCCCCCTCTCCCCCGCCCAAGTCGGCTGCAAGCCGGCTGTGTGTGTGTGTGTGTGTGTGTGTGTGTGTGTGTGTGAGTGAGTGAGTGAGTGAGTGAGTGATTGACTCCCTAGCCTCCGGCCGCTGCCGCGGTTGGCAGCAGCAGAGACCAGGGAATCAATCTCTCTCTCTCTCTCTCTCTCTCACACACACACACACCAGCGGCGCGGCTCTTCCCTGCCCTCGCCGCCGCAGTTCGAGCTGCGGCGAGGCTAGGGAAGGTCCCCCCGCACCCCCACCCCAGCGACGCGGGCCCCCCTCTCCTCCCCCCCCTCCGCCCAAGTCGACTGCAGCCCGGGGTTTCAAGTGAGCGCCCGGCTTGCTTTCGGGTGCAGCCGGGCGCTCAATTGAAACCCCGGGCTGCAGCCGACGGACAAGGTGAAACCGGGGGGTGGGGGGCGACTTCCCCCCCCCCGATTTCCCCCCCCCCCGCTACGCCTGGGCCCGCCGCTGCACGAATGCAGCAGCGGCTCCAGGCAAGCTCCCCTAACCCCACTTACCTGGCCCGTCGCGCTCTCCCTGCTCTCCGTTTCCCTCTGGGGATTCTGGTGCTCACGCGCATGCGTGAGCTTATCAGATTCCCCATTGAGAAACATGGGGATTTTAAAAATTAATTAAAAATTGATGGAACGGTCTTTTGAAAAAAGAAAGGCCATTCCATCAATCGGATGGATAGGGGAATTTAATCCTGTTTTTGGATTCCACCGGGAGGCTTCCCCTTTTGCGCTACGAGTGCGCAAAAAAAAAGTCGCCACCCCCCCGAGAAAAACAAAGCAGATTGTGACGGACAGAGTTTCTCTCCCTTTTTCTCCTTTAAACTCCCACCCAGACCTCAATATTTCAGGAATCTCCCTGAAACGCGCAGGGAATGTAAAGCCAGCATTTCTTTCTGGCAGTACCCGCGTTTCAGAAAGATTCCTGAAATATTTTTCATTTTAGGGTCCTAGGTTCCCCTCCCCCCCCCCCGCTAAATAAATATAATGGTGGAATGCTCAACTTACTCATCAGCCTTAACAACAGGAATCACTGCAGTGATTCCTGTAATGATTCCTGTAATACATTCAGTGCATCTGATGACGTGGGCTTTAGTCCATGAAAGTTTATGCCAGAATGAATGTGTTCAGGGACAGCCCTGTGCACGTTTAGACAGAGAAACGTCCTACAACTCCCAGCATGATTGGCTTGGTCATCCTGGGAGTTGTAGGATTATTTTCTCTGTCTAAACATGCACAAGATTGCATCCTTTGTCTTTAAGGTGCCACAAGACTCTTTTCATATGGTCACCCTATATTAAAGAGCTTTCCAATACAAAGTTTATCCATATGCTGGCTTCCTCCCAAAAGGAGGCAGCTATTCGGCATTTCCCAAACATGACTAAAAGAAGCATTAATTGTATGACACCTCCAACAATTAAGGGCTAAATTCCCCATAGTTGCACATAGTTTAAATTGATTTAAATTGTTTTATTGCTTTTAAAAAAAATCTACCATTTTTAATTTGTTAACAATTTAATACATTTTTAGCTGTGTAAATTGTTTATATTGTTCTGATTTTATCTATATGCTGCCCTCATATCCCAGTGATAATAGGGCAGGATACAAATGTATCAGAAACCATATACATGTTGATGACTAAAACTCTGGCACAGAATCTGGATTCCCTGGTATTCCAATTAATTAATTCCTTTTCAATGAAAATTATTCCTTTTACTGGAAGCCCTGCTGCCTGAGCCATTAACTTCATAGAATATTTGTGAACCGCCCAGAGAGCTTCGGCTATTGGGCGGTATAAAAATGTAATTAATTAATAAATAGAATAGTAGAGTTGGAAGGGGCAATAAGGCCATGCAAGGATCCACCTTAAAGCATCCCTGACAGATGGCTGTCTAGCTGCCTCTTGAAGGCCTCTAGGCTGGGAGAGCCCACAACCTCCCTAGGTCATTGGTTCCATTGTCATACTGCTCTAACAGTCAGGACATTTTTCCTGATATCCAGCTGGAATCTGGCTTCCTTTAACTTGAGCCCATTATTCCTTGTCCTGCACTCTGGGAGGATTGAGAAGAGATCCTGGCCCTCCTCTGTGTGACAACCTTGCAAGTTTTTGAAGAGTGCTATCATGTCTCCCCTTAGTCTTCTCTTCTCCAGGCTAAACCTGCACAGTTCTTTCAGTCCTTCTTCATAGGGCTTTGTTTCCAGACACCTGATCATCATTGTTGCCTTTATCTGAACACGCTCCAGCTTGTCTGCATCTTTCTTCAAGTGTGGTGCCCTGAACTTAACACAATACTCAAATAGAGAGGAACCAGTACCTCGTGTGATTTGGAAGTCATACTTCCATTAATGCATCCCAAATTAGCATTTGCTTTTTTTGCAGCCACATCACACTGTTGGCTCATATTCAGCTTGTGATCTACAACAATTCCAGGGTCCTTCTCGCTCATAGTATTACTGAGCCAAGTGTCCCCATCCTGTAATTGTATTTGGTTTCTTTTTCCTAGGTATAGAACTTGGCATTTAACCCTATTAAATTTCATTCTGTTGTTTTCAGCCCAGCACTCCAGCCTATCAAGATCACTTTGAAGTTTGTTTCTGTCTTCCAGGGTATTAGCTATCCCACCCAATTTGGTGTCATCTGCAAATTTGATCAGCGTTCCCTGCACCTCCTTGTCCAAGTCATTAATAAAAATGTTGACGAGCACTGGGCCCAGGACTGAGCCCTACGGTACCCCACTTATTACCTCCCCCCAGTTTGAGAAGGTACCATTCATAAGCACTCTTTGAGTCCGATTCTGTAGCCAGCAGTGGATCCACCTAATAGTTGTTCCATCTAGGCTACTTTTAGCTAGTTTGCTGATCAGAATGTCATGGGGTACTTTGTGAAAAGCTTTGCTGAAGTCAAGATATGTTATGTCCACAGCATTCCCACAGTCCATAAGGGAGGTTACCTGTTCAAAGAATGAGATCGGATTAGTCTGGCAGGCTTTGTTCTTGATAAATCCATGCTGGCTTCTAGTAATCACTGCATTGTTTTCAAGGTGCTTACAGACTGACTTCTTTATAATGTGCTCCAAAAATTTCCCAGGGAACGATGTCTTACTAACTGGTCTGTAGTTCCCAGGTTCCTCTTTTTTGCCCTTTTTGAAGATAGGCCCTCCTCCAGTCGTCCGGCACCTCACCCATCTTCCATAACTTCACAAAGAAAAAAGACAGTGGTTCTGAGAGTTCTTATGCCAGCTCCTTTATTATTCTAGGATTGGGCCCTGGAGATTTGAACTCGTTCAAAGAAATTAGGTGTTCTTTGACCATTTAATTAGGATAAATTTCACAAACAGCCACTCCAAGACCTTTTCATTTGAGGGCCAATTTAAGGATTTGTAATTAGCAGGCTTGTGAAGGACACCAAGTCCCCGAATAGCATTTTTCTCTTTAAATGCTTGTTTGCAGAACCAGAAGGTCACCAGATCAGTCTGTTATTTCCCCAGGGTGTATTTAAGGAGACGTTCTGTTCTTCTTGAAGCAGATTAAACAACTGTCAAATTCCACCCGGTGCTGTTTGGAGATGTAAACAAGATGGGCATGAGAAAGAACCAATGGTCCTTTTGGCACATCCTCCATTTTCCAACATAGGCCAATGAGGTGCTGCCAGAAGCAAGTAAGAAGAGGGAGGGCATGTCTGCACCAGCCCTATATCCTGGGATCGTCCCGGGATCGTTGCCGTGCATCAAAATGCCACACAGGGGATCCTGGAAGCAGGCAGGGACGATCCATCCATTTTCCTGGGATAATCCTTAGGTGTAGAAAGGGCCGGAGATCCATTCTCTCTTGTTGCTATTGGAACCACCATATAGTGGGGTCAGACTAGAGATGGTGTTACTCTTGCGATTGCAATTGATTATATGCGGCAAGAGTAATGCCAATAACATACTCTATCTGGTGTGCAGGGTTCTTTTATTTTGTTAAAATGAAACGTTAAGCTAATAAATTAATAACTTATTGTGTAGCTGAGCAGAGAAA
Source organism: Elgaria multicarinata webbii (assembly GCF_023053635.1). Lineage (NCBI taxonomy): Eukaryota > Metazoa > Chordata > Lepidosauria > Squamata > Anguidae > Elgaria > Elgaria multicarinata. The sequence continues at coordinate 4,657,305 of NC_086171.1, read as the reverse complement.
ACCCTCCTTATACCAACTTTAAAATCACTCCACTGGCTGCCAATTAGTTTCCGGGCGAAGGATAAAGTGTTGGTTATCACCTTTAAAGCCCTACATGGTTTGGGTCCAGGTTACCTGCGGGATCGCCTTCTCCTGTACCATCTGCCTCGCACACTCAGGTCCTCTGGGAAGGGTTTCCTCCAGTCAGCTAAAACTAGGCTGGCGACCTTTACCCAGAGGACCTTTTCTTCTGCCGCCCCCAGACTGTGGAATGGCCTGCCGGAGGAGATTCGTCAGCGTAATGCTCTCTCTGAGTTTAAGACAGCTGTAAAGACCAGTCTCTTCCAGCAGGCCTACCCAGATGAATTTTAAACCTAAGAATTTTAAGATGCTGTGATCGTTATTTTAATATTTTATTGGTTTTTATATGCTCTTTTAACTAATTTTAGATATTATGTTTTATTTAGTGTTGTTCCCCACCCGAATCCAGAGGGAGAGGCAGGTAATAAATTATTATTATTATTATTATTATTATTATTATTATTATTATTATTATTCAAAATAATTAGCTGATACGATGTGAAGCAAGTCTAAAGAAATGCAGGTTCACCCCTACAGTTGTAGCTGCTAGCGATGTACAGCCTAGCCGCAAATCTATGAAAGAATAGTTGCAGAAACACTATTCTATGTTGGACGTTGAAGCCATTAAGTTATCCAGATTCTCCTCTAGTTCCCTTCCCCTAAAAAACACTCCATGGGGAAGCGAATTATCTGTCTGAGATCACAACCCCCTTCCTTCGCAAGTCCTTTACAGCCTTGCACTTTCAGACAATGAGAACCAATTTTAAAAAGGGAGATATAAGAACATTCCCAGAGAACAACGTCTATGTATTTGTGGTAGCAACGAGGTTGAAGATACTACACACAACGTGTTACATTGTAAATTATATAAAATCCCAAGAGACAAATACTTAATGAGATGTCTAGCACCACCAGTAACCGACTTCAATGATATGGATAGAATTATATATTTGCTGTCAAGTACATCCAAGTTCATTATGTTAAACACGGCTAGATTTGCAATAAAATCAGCCCAACTCAGAATAGCCCTAGAGGACAATTGTTTTGTCTAAGAAATGTGGTCCTTGCAATTACATCTTCTTGTAAGGCACTGTGTATTTGTATATCGAATTTTAACTTTGTGATAGTTTTTTTATATACTTTGTTGTACTGAAGGTTATCTGGTGTTGGATGTTTTGGCTATAACCTCCACTTGGTTGCCTAATAAATATGATGATGATGATGATGATGATGATGATGATGATGATGACGATTTTTCTTGGGTAAAAAGCAGCTACGGGAACACAAGAACAACCTTGGAAGCATAGAGCTGAGGAGAGGGGGGATGTGGATTTCAAGGCAAGCTCCCACTGACACCAATGAAAGTCAAAAGAGGGTGGGTTTTTTTTATTGAGAACATGGCAGGGCAAGAAAGAGTTAAACTTTCCTAGGCACAGATGAATCTGTCAATGTTCATTTCTCTCAGTTCCTCTTTTTTCCCCACTCTTAAATTTGATTTAAAGGTAATAATACATATAAATACATACATACATAAAATTGATAATACACACACACACACACACACACACACACTTGGATTATCTGTTGATCACTGCTCGGTTGTCCACTTATGAATCATCAGGCAGGTGGTGGTGGGATTGGAGTCCAAAACAACAGGTAGGTGCCAGGTAAGCTGGCCCAACATATAAAAATACTGGATTCAGAGCAAAGGCAAATGTTTCCCTCTTGTGGCTACCATGAAGTCACCGGAGGCCTCCGGTGTTTGTGTGTATGTGAGAAAAATAAATGTTTGAGAAGAAGAAGAAGAAGAAGAAGAAGAAGAAGAAGAAGAAGAAGAAGAAGAAGAAGAAGAGGAGGAGGAGGAGGAGGAGGAGGAGGAGGAGGAGGAGGAGGAGGAGGAGGAGGAGGAAGAAGAAGAAGAAGAAGAAGAAGAAGAAGAAGAAGAAGAAGAAGAAGAGGAAGAGGAAGAGGAAGAGGAAGAGGAAGAGGAAGAGGAAGAGGAAGAGGAAGAGGAAGAGGAAGAGGAAGAGGAAGAAGAAGAAGAAGAAGAAGAAGAAGAAAGGAAGTGGAGGGAGGGGTCCCTGAGCAGATGAATTTCTCAAAGAAACGAAGCACGATAGAGGCCCGAAGTCCAAACAAGACATCTTTGGCTTTGGCTAAGCCCACGTTTGAAATGCACATCCTCTTCCAAACCCACTGAGATCAAAAGAAAGGTCTGCTGTTCCCTCCAGCAAACGTTGGAGAAGGTGTTTGAGCGCAGCAGGAGACGCGAGGACAGCTTGACACCACCAGGCCTGTGGCTTCTGGAAGGCAACAGTTCAGCTCACCATACGCCTTGACTCTGTGCTTAGTAGCAGTGCCCTTGTGGTGCATTTCTGGGCCTCTGCAAGCCTGTAGCCATCGATTCTGGAACGGTTCCTTCGTTTGCTTAATACTGAGTTATTTACAGCGGCGATTGGCCGGCTTTTCTGGAAGAAAAAAACACCCGTCACAGTCACATCGCGAATGCAAGGTCAGAAAAACAACTGCAAAAGAAAAGGATTAAAATGCCCATCAGGTTCAACAACAACAACACTCGTCATTTCTCTCCCTGCCACCTTAGTTTGTATAACTTGACTGAGCACAAGGCGAACAGGGCCTTGATGGGGAGATGAGAGGCATGAACAGAAGGGACACCCATTTGCCGGATCACTGGGCTGGGAGGGACGGGAGACAGAAACAGAGAGCTCTGTGAGGCTAAAATTGCATCCCGGACACCCTGCCCTTGGAGATCTGCACTTGGAGATCTGCCAGAGAGAGCTCAGTTCAGGGGGTTCCTTTTCTCAGCGATGCTGGGTTTATTTTCTTTTTCACATTTAGATCCTACTACTCCACACTGGCTTCAAATACCTTTGCCCCTCAGCAGTGATTGCACCTGGCTGTGTCCGAGGGTGAGGAGAGACAGCATGGCCCATTCCCCCAGTTTGGCTGAGGCGAACTGCTCTTTGGCTCCTCCCCATCCCAGCATCGCACCTGGCTGTACCAGAAGGACACGAGAGACACTGATGTCACCTTCCTTGACTTGGCTTGGACTGGACTGGGGCCACATCTAGACCTAAGGTTTATCCTGGGATCATCCCGGGTTCGCCCCTGCCTGAGCACTGGATCCCCTGTGTGTCACCTAGATGAACAGGTTGGACCCCTGGACGATCCAGGGATAAACCTTAGGTCTAGCTATGGCCCGGAACAGCTGTCCGTTGGGTCCTCCTCCTCCTCCTCCTCTCCGAGAAGGTCTCCCTTGGTGAAGGATGGCGGAGAAATCTGCAATGGATTCAAATGAATTTAGATGTCTATGGGCCTGTTCAGACGACACGCTAAGCCACGCTTAGGTAGGGTGACCATATGAAAAGGAGGACATGGCTCCTGTATCTTTAACATATTGAAAAAGGAATTTCAGCATTTGTATATATGGAGAACCTGGTGAAATTCCCTCTTCATCACAACAGTTAAAGCTGCAGGTGCCCTGCCCTCTTTTAAATCTGGTCACAGTATAGCTCCCGCGGCTTTGTGATGGAGAGGGTATTTCACCAGGTGTGATATGCATACAAATGACACCTGCTGAAATTCCCTTTTCTATGCAACTGTTAAAGATACAGGAGCCCTGTCCTCCTTTTCGTATGGTCACCCTACGGTTACGCCGCTAACCCTTTTGCAGCAAATGGTTAGTGAGCCTATTTAAATTGTGCTTATGTAGCCACCATGGTTAGTAATGGTTCACATGACATGCTAACTCATGGTTTCACATGACACACTAAGCCATAATGTTTAGCTCAGAACGCTTAACCACCGTGGCTTAGCGTGTTGTCTGAACTGGGTCTTTGAATCTGATCTGTGGTTCCCACAGCAGAATGGTTTTTTCTGAGTTGAGTGGATTCGGTGGACTTGTGAACTGTTGTTGTTTTTCCTGGTGAAAATCCCTCTCCATCACCACAGTGAAAGCTGCAGGAGCCCTGCCCTCTTTTTGCATCTGGTCACTCTAGTACAGCTCCTGCAGCTTTAACTGTGGTGATGAAGAGGGAATTTCAGCAGGTGCTGCATGCATACAAATGACACCTGCTGAAATTCCCCTTTCTATGCAACTGTTAAAGTTACGGGAGCCCGGTCCTCCTTTTCATATGGTCACCCTACATCTGTGTAAATGACCTTCTGTTTGTTTTTAACCCTTGGTCCTTCCGGCTGTTAAGCAGCCATATAAATGAACTCTCCCTTCCTTGTTAATGTTTCTTTATCAGTGACTGCAGGCAATTGGAGTCACTGTGCTTGTGTTTTTAAAGAGGAAACAGGATCAATAATGTCATGCAGGAAGCATAAAAATCAATACAGGCTCAGACAGTAAGCCAGGATTGCCCACAATTTATCAGATCTTAAGGAAATACAGAAGCTCCCTAATTCTGGAGAATGAGCTCACTGGAACCTTGGCGGTGGGACAGTGGCTGGCTTCCTTTGTGCCTCGGTTGCCAAGCGATATTAATCTCTTTTAAAACCACAATTTGTTACCGAGAAGGTCCCTCCTAAAACAATAACACTATATCTTTAGGCTGTCTCCACAGCAGGGCCTGCATCATCATCATCATCAGCCCTTATTTTGATCTACAATGACCCAGAAATTAAGCTGCCTTCAGGGTCTTTATGGCAAAGAAAACGAAACACCCAACATTGCTGCCATCACGTCCTTGTGGCTGGCAGCCATGTTTTTTTCACCCCAATGACCCGAGACGTTGACTCAACGTTGGAGGCGTTGCAGGGGGAGGAACGCAGCCCACAGCTGCATCTATTGGTGCCGTGAAGGTAAGTCTCCCAGCCCCTTCCCACCAATCCCAAAGGGTCAGAGCCCAGCAGGGTCCTACTGGCAAGACCCCCCTGAAGCTGTTTGTCCTTACCCTTGCAACCTGCTTGTTCTCCTGCCTCTAGCTCTGACCCAGACCAACCATGGTGTTAAGAAGGAGAAGCAAAAGATGCCATCACCTACTTGCTCCCTGGCTCTCTGCCTGTCAAGCAAGCAAGTGGGAGCAATGAGGAGGAGGAGGAGGAGGAGGAGGAGGAGGAGGAGGAGGAGGAGGAGGAGGAGGAGGAGGAGCTGGTGAGTTGACTTTCTCACCACCATCGTCACCAGCTGCTCTTGGTCCTCCTCCTTAAGTAGGCTCACTGATGGTCCACCCCCATGGAGAGTGTCTTGCCCATGGTTCCTCAAAAACCTTTAGCCAGCACTACCTTAGATGACCCGGAAAACCCGGAGACCTCCGGAAAAATGGAGATCTCCGGGGCAACCAGGACTGGACCCCAATTTATTGGGGGAAAGGGCTGAAAGACCCGTTCCCGGACTTCCAGGAATGCATCCTCCAGCCCCCGCCCCCCAGCATTGATCTAGACTTCTCCTGTGCTGGTGCGATCGCCAGCCCAGGAGGAGGAGGAGAAGGAAGAAGGAAGAAGGAAGAAGGAGGAGGAGGGGGAGGAGCAGGAGAAGAAGAAGAAGAAGAAGAAGAAGAAGAAGAAGAAGAAGAAGAAGAAGAAGAAGAAGAAGAAGAAGAAGAAGAAGAAGAAGAAGAAGACCCAAAGATATCAACATAGGCATATGGGAAAAGAGGGAGCTCCTTATACTGAGTCAGGCCATTGGTCCATCTACCCAGTATTGTTGAAACTAACTGGCAGGGTTTCAGGCAGGTGTTTCTCCTAGCCCTACCTGGAGGTGCCAGGGATTGAACCTGAGGCCTTCTCCATGAACAGCAGGGGCTCTAACACTGAGCTGTGGCCCCTCCGCATGAGATGGGTTCCCTATCTCATGTAGCCACCCTCTGAGCTTCTGATTGAGGGGGCACTCAGAAAATGGATTCTGTTGATGGCCTTAAGGAGGAGACGGGAAAGGTGATCCTTTAGGTCCCAGGATCCCAAGCTCTGCAGGCCTTTATAGGTCAAAACCAACGTCTTTCTTAAATGCTTGGTCCCAGTGTTGTGAGAGAAATGTTTCTATCCAGCAACTTTCAGGACAGGGTCCATAATTTAATTTTAAAAAACGTAGCCTATCTCTCTTCAGTCATCTTGTTTCTCAATGCCCTGGAAACAAAGCCCTATGAAGAGACTGAAACAACTGAGAATGTTTAGCCTGGAGAAGAGAGGATTTAGGGGAGACATTATAGCACTCTTCAAATACTTGAAAGGTTGTCACACAGAGGAGGGCTAGGATCTCTTCTGGATCCTCCCAGAGTGCAGGACACGGAATAAGGGGCTCAAGTTAAAGGAAGCCAGATTCCAGCTGGACATCAGGAAAAACTTCCTGACGGTTAGAGCAGTACGGCAATGGAACCAGTTACCTAGGGAGGTTGTGGGCTCTCCCACACTAGAGGCCTTCAAGAGGCAGCTGGACAAGCATCTGTCAGGGATGCTTTAGGGTGGATTCCTGCATTGAGAAGGGGGTTGGACTCAATGGCCTTATAGGCCCCTTCCAACTCTACTGTTCTATGATTCCCAGCTGCCAGCCAAGATACCTTGGGCCTCTTGAAATGGCTCAGGCTTCATTTGGGGAGTTTTCTCAGTTTCCCAGCCACCAGCTGAAAACATCTTCTCCTTGACTCCAGCTTCTCCCAGAGGTGGCCCATGCTCTCCGTTCCAACTTGTCTTCGATGGAAGAACCACGCGGGAGGTGGAGTCACAAGACAGACTCCTAACTGTGAGCGCCATGGGCCCTGGCCAACGAGGCATCAATGCAGGTATTGGGGAAGGTTTTAACGAGACCTTCCTCCTAATTAAAAGGTCCCTGGAGAAGCTCTTTCTGGACCTTGTTCCTATACCCGAAGCCAGCGCTGACGCTGCCAAGGGCCGCACGTTACACCGCGGAGGGGAGAAATATATCAACAGCTCAGCTGGAACTCCTTCCACTTTTCTTTGGAGCCTAAATGAGCCTCTGTGCATGTAGTCCATATTATTTCAATTGTTCATACAAGGCAAAAATAATTTTAAAAAATGCTCTATCAATCCATGTTGTGGTTGTTTAATAATAATAATAATAATAATAATAATAATAATAATAATAATAATAATAACGGAGGATGTAAAATTCTGGCAGGAATGGACTATACAGACAGACACAATACAGCTGCAAAAATAATTCATCAACAACTAGCCATCAAATGCGACCTCATCAAAAAACATACACCATACTATACATATAAGAAACAATCTTGGAAAATGCAGATCATAAAATATACTGGGACAGAACAATTCATACAGACAAGACAATACCTTGCAATTGACCAGACATAATGGTCATAGACCAAAAAGAAAAACGCATGTACCTCATTGACATAGCGATACCTAATGACAAAAAAGGAAGAGGAAAAGAGAGAGAAATATACACCACCGGCCCTGGAAGTTAAAGAACTACGGCAACAGGAAAAGGTCACAATTATTCTATTAGCCACATCAGTCACCAGCATCACATCAAAAAACTATACAGAAAACCTTCAGAAACTGGGCTACCAAAATACATCCACACCAACATCTAGAAAGCAATCATATTTAAAACATGTTCAATAGTCAGGAAATTCCTGAATCAGTAAAAGACAGCGACTTGGCAAAGTCCATCATGTCCATCTAGAAAAACTGCCACGAGCAAGAAAAAATAATAATAATAATAATAATAATAATAATAGCTACAGAAAAGTATAGGTTCAATTGGGAAAGCAATTTACAACTGGATAAATCTGGAAATGATTGGCAATATTTGTATAGTATAGGCTTTTTCTTTTCTCTGAATTTAGGAATTAGGGTGAGTAGGTGTCCTAATTTACAGAGGAGGGTCCTCTATTTGAAGTAGGCATGTGCTCCGCTCCGATTAGAAGCGCAGAAGCAGGAGCGAATTGGCCTGCTCCGCCTTGCCCAGAGGCGGAGTAGAAGCGGACCGCGGACCCCTAGAAGCAAGGCGAAGAGAAGCGCCCATTTTCGGAGCGCTCCGGTTTCCGCGTTCCGCTTCTATCGCCATCTTGAAACATTTCGCCCATAGGATTGCATTGCGGAAAAGAAAGGGGGATAACTGTGTTGTTTTTGAAGCTATCTTTCTAAAAATTCTTGTGCTTGGAGAATCGTGGATGGGGGTCATTTTGAGACTACTCTCAGCTCTCTGCGTGGTGCGGGTCGCGCCGTAGAATTTTTTTAAAAACCGGCGGGAAAAATACCTTTTCCGAAGGGCTGAGGGGCAGAGTCAACTCCCGGTCATGATCACATGATCCCAAAGTTGGAGGAGGGGATAGGCAAAATGGGTAACTTGGGATTCTGGGAACTTCTCTTTCTTAGTCTGAACGGACTTTTCCCAGTGTTTTTTAAAACAGTAGCCCCACCAAATGCACAAACACAACCTGTGAAATCATATACTAAGCCAATAATAAGAGATAGAAACACAGCACTGCTATCCACCCTAACTTTGGGGAACAACTGAAAAGATGTGGTGCAAGGGGATGAGCTCCCCTAGGGCATCCCATGTGGACGTGCCCCCACTCTCTCCTGTACTTGGAGGGCCATTAGAGCCTTCCAAAGAGAGTAACCCGGTGGAGCAATGCCTATCATGAGTTGAAGTGAGAGCTCCACTTTTCAGAGCTCTCGTGGTGGAGCAATGGCTTTCATGAGTTGAACTGACAGCCTTGCTTCTTAAAAGACTGGTTGACCACCAGTCAAATTGGCAGCTGCTGCTTCTCCCTCCCCTGGGCACGTCCCCCTATTGCTGGTAAAAGACAGATATAGCCTTTTTAAAAAAGTTCTTCTTGTTGTTTATTCAGCAACACTGCTGCTTTTAATTCCACCCCTCCTTTGTTTATTTATTTATTTATTCCATTTTATATGCATTACTGGCTTATCCTTGGCTCACTTCCTTATGCCCCCAGAAACGTCTGCTGCCTGCCTGCCTTCCCTCTCTTCTCCCCTGCCCGCCTCGCAGGGATGTTGTGTGTGTCTGGCTTTGACTCAGGGGTGAAGTCCTTCCTGCGCTCACTTGGAGTTTTGGAAGTTCCAAATCCATTTTTCAAGTGTGGAAGAAGATTCATATTCCCCAATTCATGGCATGTTGGGATTTCCTTTGAAATTGCCCCATTGAGATGTCTGCAGGTTTAAGCCCCGCCAAAAAACAGGGGATGATGGGACTGCCTTGAGTCTGGGCGTGCATCTGTATCCTTGGATAAGCTATCATGGTGGCGAGTTTGAGATTTCTAACGTGCAAATTGACGGAGCTTTCGAAAGGGGTGTGAATGGGGTGTTGGATTTTCATAAATTCCCAAAAAATCAGGGGATGGGAATGCCTTGAGTCTTGGCGTGCATGTGTATCCCTGGATAAGCTGTCATGGTGGTGAGTTTGAGGTTTCTAACGTGCAAATTGACGGAGCTATGGAAAGGGGTGTGAATGGGGTGCCCGATTTTCATAAATTCCCCAAAAATCAGGGGATGATGGGACTGCCTTGAGTCTTGGCATGCATGTGTATCCCTGGATAAGCTGTCATGGTGGTGAGTTTGAGGTTTCTAACGTGCAAATTGACGGAGCTATGGAAAGGGGTGTGAATGGGGTGCCCGATTTTCATAAATTCCCCAAAAATCAGGGGATGATGGGATTGCCTTGAGTCTTGGTGTGCGTGTGTATACCTCCATGAGGTGTCATGGTGCCAAACTTGAGGTTTCTAACTTTCACAGAAAAAAAGTTGTATACTTTTTTAGCTTAATGCAAGCCTATGGGGGGGGGGGGAACGGAGCTCCGATCCAGATCCAGAGCTCCGCAGCGGAGCGGAGCGGACATGGGCGGAGCGAAGCGGCCCGATCCACAAATCGCGGATCTGGAAGTGAAGCGGAGCGGGGGGTCTGTGCACACCCCCTAATTTGAAGTCATCCTCTCATTTCAAACGTGAACGGTCATATTTTGACAAGATTTTTCATAGGACACTTTTAAACAAAATGAAGTATTTATTCTTAAAAGAACAATAAGGTTATATATTATTTCAGAAATTCAACTCTGCCTGAAGCTGATTGGTAGAAGATTCAGGACAAATAAAAGGAGGGCCTTCTTCACACAGTGCATAGTTAAATGATGGAACTCACTACCACAAGATGTGGTGATGGCCACCAATTTGGATGGCTTTAAAAGGGGGTTGGATAAATTCCTGGAGAAGAAGGCTATCAATGGCTACTAGCCGTGATGGTTGTGTGCTACCTCCAGTATCTGAGGCATTAAGCCTATATGCACCAGTTGCTGGGGAACCTGGGTGGGAGGGTGCTGTTGCACCATGTCCTGCCTAGCTGGTCCCTAGTCGACAGCTGGTTGGCCACTGTGTGAACAAAGTGCTGGGCTAGATGGACACTTGGTCTGATCCGGCATCAGGGCTCTTCTTATGTTCTTATGGGGATTGCTGGATCGATTCGGCTTGGCAGATAATTGCAAAAAGACAAGAATTTGACACCAAACAAAAAGCTAGAAAATATAAACTTTCCTATCTAAAGTGTCTGAGAGGACAAGCAAAGAATTACTTTCTGCCCTGTCCTTCAGTAATGAATGTTTTAAGGCCGCCGTAAATTAGCCCAGCAAAGGCAACCACCTTAGTATCATTCAGGTGGAGCGAAATTTATAGCTTTGATCTTCGCAGCAGAAGGCCCGAGGCTTTGAGCATTCCAAATGGAGTAAGTTAAAGCAACCCTGCAGGAAGAGGAATAACTGCATTGGCTCAAACAAACTCAACCATCGCAGCGCACGGGGATGAAACAGGTTTGTTTCTGTTGTTTCTTTATTAAAATATTCACAAAATATTTAATATTATTAAAATATTCACAAATATTCACAAAAGGGCCGGCCCTACCAGGAGGCAGAGTGAGGCAGTTGCCTCGAGCGGTAAATTCTGTGGGTGAGGAGGGGCAGCAAGTTGGTGGTGGACAGAGCTGTCTGTGTGCTTCACGGCCTGCCTTGCACCTCCTAAACTATCCTGCTGCCCTTGGGTGCTTCAAAGGCAGCCAACACGGCTATACGATTCAGTGGCCAGTCTGGTTGTCTTCTGTACATGGAATGGATGAAGGGGCACCAACTTGGATAGCACCTTCAGAGCACCTTGGATAGCAGATTCAACACCCCACTGAGATTGGAGCCACCAGCCTCCACTGGCTGTCCCTGATTTATATCCCGTCCACTGCTAAAATGGCAGGAATGGGCAGGTGAGACTTTTCCACACCGTTTATCCCAATGTCCGACATCATAGAATCACAGAATCATAGAACAGCAGAGTTGGAAGGGGCCTACAAGGCCATCGAGTCCAACCCCCTGCTCCATGCAGGAATCCACCCTAAAGCATCCCTGACAGATGGCTGTCCAGCTGCCTCTTGAAGGCCTCTAGGGTGGGAGAGCCCACCACCTCCCTTGGTAACTGATTCCATTGTCGTACTACTCTAACAGTCAGGACGTTTTCCCTGATGTCCAGCCGGAATCTGACTTCCTGTAACTTGAGCCTGTTATTCCGTGTCCTGCACTCTGGGAGGATCGAGAAGAGATCCTGGCCCTCCTCTGTGTGACAACCTTTTAAGTATTTGAAGAGTGTTCTCATGTCTCCCCTCAATTTTCTCTTCTCCAGGCTAAACTTGCCCAGTTCTTTCAGTCTCTCTTCATAGGGCTTTGTTTCCAGAGCCCTGATCATCCCTGCTGCCCTCCTCTGAACACGCTCCAGCTTGTCTGTGTCCCTCTTGAATTGTGGAGCCCAGAACTGGACACAATACTCTAGATGAGGCCTAACCAGGGCAAAATAGAGAGGAACCAGTACCTCCTGTGATTTGGAAGTTATACTTCTATTAATGCAGCCCCAAATAGCATTTGCCTTTCTTGCAGCCATATCGCACTGTTGGCTCATATTCAGCTTGCAATCTACAACAATTCCAAGAACCTTCTCGTTTGTAGTATTGCTGAGCCAAGTATCCCCCAAACCCTAAAATGGCAGGAATGGGCAGGTGAGATTTTTCCACACCGTTTATCCCAACGTCCGACATCAGAGATGGGCTCACTTCAGGCTTGCAGGACCTACTTTGTATTTTCGTAGCACCCTGCTATTCGCCAACGAGAGCCTGGTACAGGAGACGTACACTTAGAATTAAAGATCAATCAGCCCAGGAATATGTTTTGAGTACCAGAACTAACGGAGTTCACAGACCTGCCACACAAAAAAACCATTCCTGGTTAACCCAAGCATTCTTCTTTTCAGCAAAGCACTCATGTAGAGAAGAGGGAAATCATTTCATTGCTGCTGCTGTTAAACAGTTGGGAGCCAGAGATCCTTGATGATCTATTGCAATTCACCCAGAGATCTATCAGAACATCCAGATCTACCTCCTGCCCTCTCCTGTCCTGCACAGTTTAGCAATAGCAAACTCATTCTCCGAATGATGGTCCAGATGTGGCACATGGACAAGAGGGAAGTATCAAAAAACTTGGAAGAAATCCCAAAGTCTGCAGAAGTACCAAAAACAAAATCAGTTTTCAGGAAACCCCACCCCAATCTTTAGGGGAATCTTTAGGGAGGACCCCCAGCCCAGCCCCCAAAAAACCTAAAACAATGAGGACTGGGTATGTTCAGTGGGCTCAGAAAACTGACTGGTTTTTTGGGGTTAGGTGGAAACCAGAAGGAAGGATGGGCATGATGGCTTTGCTGGCTTGATGAGCAATCCAGATTGCAACTTTTTGTTGCAGGTCCCACTTCACCTACTGATTAGAGCTGGCATTAAGACTAGGCATGGTGGGGCAACTCCTGAGGGGCCCCAACCAAGCAGGGGCCCACTGACAAGAGCTTCCTGGAGTTGTTTCTTCTTGTCCCTGTGGCAACGGACAGCGGTGGCATCAAGAAGGAGGAGGAGCAGTTTCCGCGGCCTGCTTACTCACTGGATCTCTACCTGTCAAGCAAGGAAATGGGAGAGAGGAGGAGGAGGAAGAAGAGGAAGAGGAAGAGGAAGAGGAAGAGGAAGGGGGAGAGGGGAGGGGAGTGGGGAGAGGGGAGAGGGGAGAGGGGAGAAGGAGAAGGACAACCATCTGTCAAAGATGCTTTAGGGTGGATTCCTGCATTGAGCAGGGGGTTGGACTCGATGGCCTTGTAGGCCCCTTCCAACTCTGCTATTCTATGATTCTAAGGAGAAGGAGAAGGAGGAGAAGAAGGAGAAGGAGAAGGAGGAGGAGAAGAAGAAGAAGAAGAAGAAGAAGAAGAAGAAGAAGAAGAAGAAGAAGAAGAAGAAGAAGAAGAAGAAGAAGAAGAAGAAGAAGAAGCTACTTGACAACGCAACTCTCAATGGTGGTAAGAAGGTTGATTCACTGAGGACAGGAGCCCATGGAGGGCACCTTGGCCAAGGGACCCTCCCCAACCTGGAACCAGCACTTCTACCGATCCCTGCCAGCCAAGCCATTACAAAAGTCACAGCTACAGGGGCTGTTTGAAAAGTTGGCCACTTCAGTGGGACAAGTCTGCTGCTTAGTCACTTTCAGAGAGCAATTCTCTGTTCTCGGGTGACTCTCCCCCCCTCCCTCCCTGTTCACAGCTTATTTTTACTTCCTTCCCTTTTCAACAAGGCCACCATTTGCCAAAATAAATCTCTGCTCCGATGAGAGTGTTGATATTCCACAAATACACACCCTACCCTCTGGTTGGAAGTGTCGACACATCTCCTCCTCTCACTCTTGTTGTCTTTCGGTTTTGAAAGATACTCCGTTGGCTTGATGGGTGGCCCAATGGTCTTGCGGTGGTGCTTACCTTCTAAGGAACCTTGGAGGTGGTTTTTCCCTGCTCCTCATGTGTGGGATCTAGTCATAGAATCATAGAACTGTGGGATTAGAAGGGACCATGAGGATCATCTGGTCCAACCCTCTGCAATGTGCAGGAAAACCAATTAAACCATCCATGAGAGGTGGACGCTGCCGAACCTCTTCTTAAAAACCTCCAGAGGTGGAGAACCCACCATTTGTCATCTGAGACCTCTACAGAGTCCTGAAAAAGCTTGAGTTGACACATACCTTTGCTCCCGACCCTCCACAAACACCCCTGGGACCCATGGATCAGAGACGTTAATGAGCCAACGCCCAAGAATCAGTGTGCACCTGGCACAAAAACTGACACACATCTCAAAGCCTACTAGGAAGGACGAACCATGAACCAAACTGTACTCTGAAACAGGGCTCCAGCGATGCTCTAGGAATGGGTGGCAGCAAGGACCACAATAAAAACCCATCACTTGTTGCCTAACTGTTGCTGATGCAACATCTTATTCTGCCCAACTCCTAGGTCAATGGAGCTCCTCTGATGGACAGCTCCCCTACTGTTTCAGCAACCTGGCCATAGAATTGCTCCTTGCCCTGCTGGACAGCTCCCCAGCCATGCTTTCATAAAAAAGGATGGAAAATCCAAGCTACACAGAAGTAATGTAGAGGACTGTAAAAGCAGTCACCAACAAGGCTGTACCTTCTTCCATTACACAACCAACCACCATCCATGGTAAGAAAACGTCTCCAATTTCTTGAAGTCAAATCCGAGAGGTTGTGTTGATTTCACTTTCGGGTGTGAAACACTCAAAGTTCATGAGCCTAGCACCAGTATTTCCCAGTTGCCAAAGGGGAAATATGCAGAACCAAATGGGGACCAGCTTGGGTGGGTGGAATCAGTCCAGGACACTTGGGAGGCTTCACTAAGAAGCTGCCACAGATCCCAACAGGACTCAGTAATGCCCAACTTGCCTCTCCCCCTGCTCAAAATGTGCACACACATTGCCCTGAGTCACGACCAAAAACAGGAGGCCTCTATGAAGCTCCTCCTGTATCCCAATCTAGCCCTCCCTTCCAAGTAAGTACAGAGGATTTGAGCTCAGAGCTTGAGTGACCTACACCAATGATGGGTTGGGATACAAGAGGTAGACACAGGTCCCCAAACCCTGTAACGGAGGGGTGTAGAACCTCTTCCAGATAAGGAAGGAAAAAGGAAAGGAACCTCTCGTGCAAGCACTTGAGTCATTGCTGACTCCTAGAGGGACGCCTGCTTTCACTGACGTTTTCTTGGCAGACTTTGTAACAGGGTGGTTTGCCATTGCCTTCCCCAGTCGCGGTTACCTTTCCCCCAGCTAGCTGGGTACTCATTTTACCGACCTCAGAAGGATGGAAGGCTGAGTCGACCTGAGCCGTCTGCCTGAGAACCAGCTTCTACTGGGATCGAACTCAGGCCATGGGGAGAGTTTCAGCTGCAGTAACTGCTGCTTACCACTCTGCGCCACACGAGGCTCCAGATAAGGACCCATTTAAATTCCAGAGAAGCTCTCGGGGGCCACATTCCAGTGGTGGGCAGGGCTTAAAGCAGAAGGATTGGAGGCCAAAACACCATTATTATTATTATTATTATTATTATTATTATTATTATTATTTATATATATAGCACCATTTATTTATTTATTTATTTAATTACATTTATATACCGCCCCCAGCCGAAGCTCTCTGGGCGGTTTACAACATTTTAAAATAGTAAACATTAAAAGTATACAATTTAAAAACACACACACACACACACATAAAAACAGTATAAAAACAACAGTATCCATTTAAAAACAACAATTGTGGGGTCCATTAAAAACAAACTTAACGTTGTTAAATGCTGTTAAAATGCTGTTAAAAATGCCTGGGAGAAGAGAAAAGTCTTGACCTGGCGCCGAAAAGATAACAATGTTGGCGCCATCAATGTACCATCAATGTACATGGTGCTGTACAGATAACACAGTAAATAGCAAGACCCTGCCGCATTGTAGTAAACAATAAAGAGGGAAGGAGAATGCAAACAGGCACAGGGAAGTGTAAACAGGCACCGGGTACAGTGAAGCTAACAGTATAGAGTCAGAACAAACTCAATATTTGAAGGCTATAGGGAAAAGGAAAGTTTTTAGCTGAGTTTTAAAAGCAGTGATTGAGTTTGTAGTTCTCAAGTGTTCTGGAAGAGCGTTCCAGGCGTAAGGGGCAGCAGAAGAAAAAGGACGAAGCCGAGTAAGGGATATAAATAACTAGCATGTTTGAGCTTAAAGCTATTACTGCAAGTAATTAAGGCCTTAGGAAGGACTTTTCAATCATGCAAAGGGGCCAAGAAGCCATCAAACAACTGAGAAGTGGTTTGATAAGGGAAAGGGCACAAGACAGTAGAAGTGGATGGCTCCAATGTCAGCCAGTGGTGAATCTGCTATCGGTCACAACTAGCCAGAACTCTAAAGGAGCTTGTGAACCCCCTGGACAGTTCCTTTAGAGTTCAGACTTTTTGTGACTGAAACCCAGAGCTGCCCCACGAACATTGGAGGCGTGGTCTTCTGGGGAACTTCAAAGGGCCAGGCTGAGACACCAGGTAGACCGGGCTTAGGCCACAGACCTACTCGTGCCACAAAGGGTCAGCAGGCTGAGTGCATACAGACCCATGTACTTCTACCAAGGTGTGAGGTGTAGGCAGGGAGGAAGAGTTTATATCCATATGGTGATTGTTCTTGCAGGACTGGAACCCATGCCAAGTTGGATTGTCCTCATGCATCTTTTCAAGGGTAGCATGAAGTATGCCTCAAATGTTAATCCAGAATATTATTATTAATAATAATAATTATTATTATTCTACCAACAGTGCTCCAGATATGCAACCTTTGGGGAATAATGCTACAAATTCTCAACATCTACAGCTTCTGCTGATCTTCTGCACAAGTTCCCCTTTGAACACTATAAGAAGCTCAACTGGCTTAGTGAAGAAGTGACGGTGCAAATGTGCATGCAGTCAGCGCATGTGCTTCTTTGAAAACATATGACATGGTCCTGTTATTTAATTCAGGTTGGGCGACTTTTGGTCATCCAGATGCTTTGGCATATAGCTCTCATCAGTCCTAGCCACCATAGCCAATGGTGAAGGATCAAGGGAGTTAGAGGCAAAAATAACTGGAGGACCACAAGTTGCCCAGTTGGTTGACTTAGTCTAGCATGGATAATTTATCTTGCATCTTGACCTAATTGCCCAGATGGTTGACCAACCTTGATGGTCAACCAACTTGGTTGACCAACCCAACTTAGATGAGTTGACCAACTTGGTTGCCCAAGTTGCCCAGATGGCTGACCTTACCTAGGATGGGTATTGGGTAATCTTTTGCATCTTGAAGCTGTGAGAGCTGTCTTTGATATGTAGCATTTAATCAGGGGTCTGGAAACGAAGCCCTATGAAGAGAGACTGAAAAAACTGGGCATGTTTAGCCTGGAGAAGAGAAGATGGAGGGGAGACATGATAGCACTCTTCAAGTCCTTGAAAGGTTGTCCCACAGAGGAGGGCCAGGATCTCTTCTCGATCATCCCAGAGTGCAGGACATGGAATAACGGGCTCAAGTTACAGGAAACCAGACTCTGGCTGGACATCAGGAAAAACTTCCTGACTGTTAGAGCAGTACGACACTGGAACCAGTTACCTAGGGAGGTTGTGGGCTCTCCCACACTAGAGGCCTTCAAGAGGCAGCTGGACAACCATCTGTCAGGGATGCTTTAGGGTGGATTCCTGCATTGAGCAGGAAGTTGGACTCGATTTCCTTAAAGGCCCCTTCCAACTCTACTATTCTATGATTCTATGAATTAGGGATGCACCCAAAATTCACCTGTTTCATTTGGGGAGCTGAAAAGAATGCTTTCAGGTGGTGTTCCAGAAAAACTTCTAAATTATTACAACAATCACCTTATTAAATTCCTGTCTTTTTCTGTCTCTGCCGCTGCTGCTGCTTCACTTACGCCACACAGGTTCCTGGATCAGTGTTAGCTTACTGATTCTGAAGGAGCAAATACTTTCTCTCCCTTTCAGAGCAACCCCTGCCAAACAACCCAAAAAGAAAGAGCACTGTTCAACACTGCCCAAAAAGCATGTGAAAGCTCCGGGCCTTTCATCACAGCCCTAAATGAAATAACAGCATTCCCTTCTGAGATAGAGAACAATATTTATATGGGCTCCATCGATCAGTACTTCACAGGGTTTACGAGAAATTTGTACGGCCATAAAAACCCACATGGGTGGTTTTTGGTTGCAGCTGCGCTTCTAAAGGGGGAAAAATGCTCTTGATATTGAGACACTCGTTGAATAATAGTTATTAAATTGTTGCGGTTTGAAATGAGCGTCATGGTGGGAACAGACACAAATTGACGAGGAGTCTGGGCCAACTTTTGAAGGAAAAGCAACTTTCCTCAGATTCTTGTTTTTAGATGGTGGAGGCTGGTGGTGCCAATGTCAGTGGGGTGGTGAATGGGCTCTAGGTTTCGGTGAGAACCAGTCAGAACTCTGAACGAGCTCTCCAAGGTGACACTTCCCAAAATTTCTGTCCAGATGTGTTGCAACTCTCTGCCAGGAAGAGGAAAAATAAGGGTACTGAGCTCTGCTTCTCATAGAATCATAGAATAGCAGAGTTGGAAGGGGCCTACAAGGCCACTGAGTCCAACCCCCTGCTCAATGCAGGAATCCACCTTAAAGCATCCCTGACAGAGGGTTGTCCAGCTGCCTCTTGAAGGCCTCTAGTGTGGGAGAGCCCACCACCTCCCTAGGTAACTGGTTCCATTGTCGTACTGCTCAATCGAGAAATCCTTTAATTTCCTGTATGCCAAATGCCTTCTCCTGGATCAGATCACCTTGGAAATCCCCTCCAGTTTTATGGTTTTAGGGTCTGTCCATAGTCTGTCCAGCTGCCTCTTGAAGGCCTCTAGGGTGGGACAGCCCACAACCATGTCTCAAAGAAAGAGAAAGGCACTCTAGCTATACTAGAGTAACCAGATACAAAAGAGGGCAGGGCTCCTGCAGCTTTAACTATTGTGATGAAGAGGGAATTTCACCAGGTGCCGAGCGCATAAAAATGACACCTGCTGAAATTCCCTTTTCTATACAACTGTTAAAGATACAGGAGCCCTGTCCTCCTTTCCATGCGGTCACCCTAGGATATGGCCCATGGGCTTGAAGTTTTGCACGCCTGCATTACATAGGCTCTGAAATGAGGCTAAATAAAATGCACACCTCCCAGCTCCTTCCCATCTGTACTGAGATTCTTTGTATTCCATTCAAGCCCAAGGGATCTCGACATCGCTCCTACTGATTTTCATTTCACTTACAAGTTTGGGTTATTTGTCTATGACAAAGTACTGGGACACAGTGAAATTGGAACTCAAAACAAATTTGAGGGCCAAAGTGATTTTTTTTATTATTTAAAGGAAAATCTCTCTCTCTGTCTCTCTCCCTCTCTTTCTCGATGTGATCTCACCCAGCAAAATGTCAACGCCCTTTTCCCAGAGGCAGAGAAGTGGAATTGCAACATTGCCCAGGAATCCTTCGCTGCCTCCAGTTCAGTGAGTACATACCGGCCCCCCAGCTTGGCCCGCGGCCAACTGCCGACAAAGCGAAAGGAGAAGATGTCGACCCTGGCTGACCCAAATCAGTGCTTTCCATCGCAGCAGAGTGGATGGGTAAGAAAATTCAGCACGCAAACTGTTCGGGCAAAATGTGTCGCACTGGAGGCCGGCAGTTCTGTTGTGTGGTAGAGAACAATAAAATTGGAACGTCCTTAATCTGTAATCTGTTTAGAATTGCCAACAACGGCCAGAAAGAAAAACAGGTCGTCTCGATGGTCAAAGGTCTATTTGCATGCAGAAGGCCTCAAATTCAATCTCTGGCACCTCTCTTGATGCCTGCCAGACTCCCAGTTCTTTCTGATTTTTATTTCACTTCTTTTATAAAATTAAATTAAATTAAAAAAAAAAAACACTGGGAGGTTGGTATGTTACAAAGCAATGTGCTGCCCTCCAGAGCCATCTTTATTTAGTTTCCAAAGAATGGCTTTCTGTTTTGGAGCTCAGATGCCCATCTCTACCTTGGACTTCAGTTATGAACATAAAAACATAGAATCATAGACTCATAAAATGACAGAGTTGGAAGAGGCCTATAAGGCCATCAAGTCCAACCGCCTGCTCAATGGAGAAATCCACCTTAAAGCATACCTGACAGATGGTTGTCCAACTGCCTCTTGAAGGCCTCTAGTGTGGGAGAGCCCACCACCTCCCTAGGTAACTGATTCCATTGTCGTACTGCTCTAACAGTCA
Organism: Elgaria multicarinata webbii; assembly: GCF_023053635.1. NCBI lineage: Eukaryota > Metazoa > Chordata > Lepidosauria > Squamata > Anguidae > Elgaria > Elgaria multicarinata. Next base: position 4,637,111 of record NC_086171.1, on the reverse strand, counting down.
GGACGTTTTTCTTGATGTCCAGCTGGAATCTGGCTTCCTGTATCTTGAGCCCATTATTCCGTGTCCTGCACTCCGGGAGGATTGAGAAGAGTTCCTCGCCCTCCTCCCTGTGACAAACTTTCAAGTCCTTGAAGAGTGCTATCATGTCTCCCCTCAATTTTACCTTCTCCAGGCTAAACAGGCCCAGTTATTTCAGTCTCTCATAGAATCATAGAATCATAGAATAGCAGAGTTGGAAGTAGCCTACAAGGCCATTGAGTCCAACCCCCTGCTCAATGCAGGAATCCACCCTAAAGCATCCCTGAGAGATGGTTGTCCAGCTGCCTCTTGAAGGCTTCTAGTGTGGGAGAGCCCACAACCTCCCTAGGTAACTGATTCCGTTGTCGTACTGCTCTAACAGTCAGGACGTTTTTCTTGATGTCCAGCTGGAATCCGGCTTCCTTTAACTTGAGCCCGTTATTCCGTGTCCTGCACTCCGGAAGGATCGAGAAGAGATCCTGGCCCTCCTCTGTGTGACAACCTTTTAAGTCTTTGAAGAGTGCTATCATGTCTCCCCTCAAGCTTCTCTTCTCCAGGCTAAACATGCCCAGTTCTTTCAGCCTCTCTTCATAGGGCTTTGTTTCCAGACCCCTGATCATCCTGGTTGCCCTCCTCTGAACCCTCTCCAGCTTGGCTGCATCCTTCTCGAAGTGTGATGCCCAGAACTGGACGCAATACTCAAGATGAGGTCTAGCCAGTGCCGAATAGAGTGGAACCAGTACCTCACACAATTGGAAAGCTATAATTCTATTAATGCAGCCAAAAATATTTAGTCTCCAAAGAATGGCATTCTGTTTTGGAGCTCAGACCCCCATCTCTGCCTTGCACTTCAGTTATGAACATAAGAACATAACAAGAGCCCTGCTGGATCAGACCGAGGGTCCATGTAGTCCAGCACTCTGTTCACACACATGCCAACCAGCTGTTGACCAGGGATCCACAAGCAGGATGCGGTGGAACAATGCCATCTTGCCCATGTTCCCCAACAACTAGTGTATATAGACTGGACTAGATGGGCCTTTGGTTTGATCCAGCAGGGCTCTTCTTATGCTCTTGTGAGAGAAATGGCAGCCAACCTGGAGTAGTGGTTGGAGTATTGGGCTCAGACTCAGGAGACTGAGTTCTAGTCCCCGCTCAGCCATGAAATCCACTGGGTGACCTTGAGCCTGTCCCTGAGCCCACAGGGTGAAATGGAGACATTCCTGTACGCTGCCTTGGGCACCTCAGAGGAGAAGGTCGGATGGAAATGTAACAAATACATAAGCCTTGCAAGAGCCTTCTTGTAGATGTCACAAATGGCAAAAAGTGCAGGCAGATCCCACCATCCTGCCTTCATTCCCCAGGAGCCACATAGGCTGAATTTTCCTTTTACTCCTGTCGGAATATATTACCAGCACCACCACCACCACCACCACCAATGGCAGGTCTAAGCCGCAGCACCTGCAATGCAATTCTTCTTCATAATTCTTCTTCCAGAGTCTTTATGTTCTGCTTCCACGCCAGTGTGGGTGTTATTGATTTCATTTCCAACGCTGTGGTGGTGGTTGTTTTAAATTCTGTTTTTAACTTGCATTTTCACATTTTCACCATGGCCTCTAAGCTCTTTGATCTGACATTCTTGGAGTGTCTGGCTGATTTGTATTTCAGACGTTGCCTTCTCGAAATTTCCTCCGTCTTGAATTTTCAAGTGCGTTTTGTAGGAGCCACCCAAAGCTGACATTCTTGTCCCTGGATCCACTGGTTCAAGGGCTGAGGAGGAGGCTTCTGGAGTACACAGAACTGATACAAGAGAGGCACTAAGCATAGTGCAAAGCTGAACTGAGACTTTACCTTGAGCCCCAATTGTCTGAGGTTTGTACAGAGAAACAGGTGCTCCACATCTAAAAACTAGGGCTGTGCTCTGCTTCGGAGCGTAGAAGCAAGAGCGAGGCGGCCTGATTCACCTCCAGCAAAGGCGGAGACGAAGCAGATCAGGGGGCTGCGGATCAAGGCAAAGAGGATCAAGACCAAGCGGATCCTTCGCCTTGATCCAAAGCTCTGAAAGAAAGGTAAGTGGGGGCTTACCTGGTGCTGCCGCAGTCTGTGTGGCGACAGCGGCAGAGCCAGGTAAGGGGGCAGAGGGGAGGGGGCTTACCTGGCTCTGTCGCGGTCCAGCGGCGGCTTCAACTGAGGCTGAGGCTCAAACCAGAAGACCAGTCTGCAACCGCGGCCTGCCCTTCCGCTTTGAGCCTCGGCCTCAGGTGAAGCCGCTGCTGGAACGTGACAGATGCAGGTAAGGGGGGAGGAGGGAGGGGGCCTTACCTGGCAGCAGCAGCGGCACTGCGGAGCTCCAATTCGGATCCAGAGCTCTGCAGTGGAGCGGAGCGGACCATAGGTGGATCGACGCGGGGCAGAGCAGGCCTGATCCAGAATTTGCGGATCAGGGGGTCCGTGCACAGCCCTATTAAAATCATGGGGTGTATTTTCCATTTTCTCTTCAGTGCAGAGTTTCGAAAAACTCAATATGGCTTTGATAGTGGCGGATGAAATAAGGCCTGTCCCCTTGAGCCTTTGTGCATTTTGCACATGCGTTGCATGCAAAAGCTTCCAGGTTTTATCTCCGCCATGTCAGGAGCTGCTGGAACAGTGTGCAGCGCCCCCATGTGGCAATCCATTGAAGTACAGTTGGAAGCTTCTCGGTGAGATACCCTCAGGCCCTGGCCTGACTCCGCCCACCAAGAGGCCATTGGGCCCTTCCAGACAGGAAGGAGAATGAGAGTGCTTCCTGTTCCAGTTGAGTCTTGCTTGGTGTGTGCCTATATATTTTGGGCGTTTCTCTCCTCTTGCTTCCTGGTTTATCCTCCAGTTCAGATGTGCTCTTCGGTCCTAATGGCTCCATGGGATGAGAATTTTGTTTCTGTTTCCAAATCACATAAACAAATCCCATTTGCAACCCCAGATGTGAGCAGGAGTGCTTTTCTCACAGACATATTTGCAAATATTTGCGATTGGGTTCTTCAGACATTACAAGATGAGCCAAGATGTATTCCGATGTGATGTAGGGACCATTGGTTTGCAGAAGCCGCTGGACGTCCATGGCCTCCTGTAGGACTCCAAGTGCAACACTGGTGTGACACCAAGACACTACCTTTGGTAGACCTCGTTGGGCAGGGACAGCAACAAACACACCCTCAGGCTTAGGGTCAAACAGGTGCAGCTAGGCTCTGGCAGCTCCTTTCCCACATGTTCTTCCCAGGTTTTTGTATGCTTGCATTGAAAGCATTTGTATTCTTTGAAGATGCGCCCAGGCAGCCATGCCCCATATCCCTGGCCCCACACCCTTTCCACCAACTCCCTTTCCACCATGGAGGTGGCTTCCAGCTTTTGTGGGGTTATTTTCCCCATCCTAACAGATCAAAATGCCTCAGTAAAGCTTAGTTCCTGGCAGTAAGAGTGCTGGCATTTTGACCCCGCCCCTTTTAACTTTGGGACTGCCCCCTTGTTTGGGTCCCACTGCCACCAAAACGTGGCCCCTCCTGAGTGCTTCTCTGAAATGAACATTGGCCCTCGGCATAAAGGAAGTGTATACCCTGATATAGGTCAATTCCATCCTGCTCTGAAGCAAATCCCATTTCTTTCAGCGGCCTGGCTTTCCAAGTTATACCATGGCTCTACTTGACATGACAGCGGCACAAACCTACCAAGGGGACACCAAATCCCTATATGCCTGCAGCACTGGGTGACATCCCCTCTTCATCACAACAGTTACAGCTGCAGGAGCCCTGCCTTGCCTTCTTTTTTTTCTGGTCACTCTAGTATAGCTCCTGCAGCTTTAACCCTAGACAAGCTGGAGCGTGTTCAGAGGAGGGCAACCAGGATGATCAGGGTTCTGGAAACAAAGCCCTATGAAGAGAGACTGAAAGAACTGGGCATGTTTAGCCTGGAGAAGAGAAGATTGAGGGGAGTCATGATCGCACTGTTCAAATACTTAAAAGGTTGCCACACAGAGGAGGGCCAGGATCTCTTCTCGATCCTCCCAGAGTGCAGGACACGGAATAACGGGCTCAAGTGAAAGGAAGCCAGATTCCGGCTGGACATCAGGAAAAACTTCCTGACTGTTAGAGCAGTACGATTATGGAACCAGTGACCTAGGGAGGTTGTGGGCTCTCCCACACTAGAGGCCTTCAAGAGGCAGCTGGACAACCATCTGTCAGGGATGCTTTAGGGTGGATTCCTGCATTGAGCAGGGGATTGGACTCGATGGCCTTGTAGGCCCCTTCCAACTCTACTATTCTATGATTCTATGACTAGGAAAAATGGTGGTGGGAGAGAAATGGAAACTTTTTGTGTTCTTTTTAAAAGTTGTTTTCTTGTGGGAGGCACAATTTGGGGGCGGGGGAACCAGTTTGTTTGTTTGCTCATTTCTGAATGTTTCTCTTTTTTCCTCCATTCTTTTTCTGGTTCCCTGCCTTCCCCCACTCCCCACCCCCTGGCCTTCCCGTCTTTTGCCCCACCAGAGAGAAAATAGCTAACAGTTGCAAGTGGGAAAGTGTGGACTCATTGTGTGGTTTGCTCCATCAAATTCTTTGAACGTTACACTGAAAGCAGGTGGAGGCAAACAGAGCTCGGTTCCCCATTGGCAGTCCTCTTGAGAAGAACTACCTCACTGCTAGCCTTTGTCATAACGTCTTGTCAATGTAACCTGGCAGCTGGAAAGTGGGCAAAGCTCATTTCCAGGCTCGTCAACTAAATCTTGCCATTTCACGCTTTGCCGCTTCTCGTTATATATTATTTCCCCAAAATGAAATTACTTCCTGCTCCCATTTTCGGATTCCCAACTGTTCCGATCAAGAGAAACACACAATGAAGGAAACACAATGTCCAGTTCTGATCGCGTACAAGATGAAGGAAATGCAATAAGTATAATCAAGGCAATTTAGTTGGGTGAAACAAATGTGCCATTTCCCTGGATTGATTCACAAGGTCCTAAACCAACACTTGACACACATCACCAGCGACAGAAAGACATTGCATATGCTTTTCGTAAGCACATGATCCGATCCTGAACTGCACCAGCTTATACTGTGGAAGGGGCCATCATATATGTGTGTGTGTGTTTTTAAAAAAATATCTCCCCATTTAAAAATAAATAAATCACTGCATTAAATAACTAGCAGAAAACTAGCACAGAATCACTGCATGTAATAAGCTTTACTAACCCCTGATGTGCTCATTTACTACATGCAGGGTGGTGTTTGGGGGTTTTTGTAGGGTGACCATATTTGGGAAACCAAAAAAGAGTATGCCCAATCTGGGGGGGGGGGGAGCAGGGGAATGACAGGCTTTCTGGAGGCCCTGGAAAGCACGCTTTGCCCTCCTCCACTCTGGTCAGTGGGTCATTATCACCCACCCCACCTCCACCCCCACTGCTCCAATTTATATATTTATTTAATTAATTACATTTATATACCGCACCACACCCGAAGCTCTCTGGGCGGTTTACAACAATTAAAAATAGTAAACATTAAAAGTATACAAAAATTTAAAAAACATAAAAACAGTATAAAAACAACAGTATCCATTTAAAAACAACAAGGCCTTTTCTATAATGTCTGAAAATGACAACACTTTCCCCTTTCAGGCTCCGATTGGAGCAGTGGGGGGGGGATGATACACCTCCAGAAAGCACGCCATTCTCCCCTACCACACTAATAGCGGCCTTAACGGGGAAATCAAGCCATTCCAGGACAGAAAATCCCCCCCTGACACCCAGGATACCACAAAAAAAAACAGGACAAATCCAGGGAAATCCGGACAGTTGGTCACCCAGTTGTTGTTTTTTTACATGGGGAACGTTCAAAAAGATTATCAACCCGCACCCTAAAAGTGGTACAGTTCTGCCACCTTGGTGTACTATACAAAGGTTTGTGTGTTTCTTGTAATGTGTAGGATGACGATAAAATTGGGCCTTATTCTGGACAATTTAAAAATCCCACTTCTCTCTTGTATTACGTAACGGCCAGGCCAAGATTCTAGGCTGGCACTGAGGAGCAGATGCTCTCTGCGTTTATAAATGCCATACCTTTGGGGTTAAGCTGCTGCATCATGGAAACTTTACAATAGCCTCCCATTGTCATGAATCCAAGCCCTCCCGCTGAGATGTGAGTCAATAAAGAGGTCTATTTTGCAATCCACAAAGCTTTATTCAGTAAATAGACACCTCTTCACACCTGAAGGGAGTGTGAGTGCTAGGAGCTATCCTCTAAGCTTAATTAGCCTAACGAAGCAAGGCAGTTGCCTATCAACTAAATGGGAAGTTTCCCGCCATGTCCTGTAGGCCTTTACCAGACCCCTCCTTCAGGGAGGGTCTCCAAGTTGTAACTTCTGGTGAGTGGCTAGCCTAGCAGACTGCCTCCCACCTCCTCTCAACTCCGTTCACTTGACCCTGTAGCAGACTCTGAGATCTGTCAATTCCGAAGTTCCCTCCCAAGGGGAAGACTGAGTTCCCAGGGAAGGGAAGAATGACCTCTGAGTCTGGGCCTCCTGTCCGATAAACTCCTGCGAAGATTCCTCCTTGACTCCTGCAGAGTCTTAGACAATTTCCTCCCCCGCTTCCTGTCTTGACTGGTCTCTATATCTTCTTCTTCAGACTCCAGGTGCAATTCAGGGTACACACCAAGGAGACCAGGCCTGATCCTGACACCCATGTGGAGGCAGAAAATTTCAAATTGGCCCACAGTGGTGGCATGCTTTAAAACACACTGAATGGCTGGTCCCTATTTTCTGTTGCTGATGCCTGGGAAATTGCTGCCTGCAGTTTGTCTTTATTTGTTGGCCTTTGGGGGACACTTCATTAAAATATTGGTTCATGTGAGTTGCTAAAGTGATCAGTCTTCAGTTTATAGCTCCCTGCCTGCAAATTAACTTCTGAATTAATCTCTGGCCATGGCTAGACCAGGCCTATATCCCAAGATCGTCCCAGAATCATCCCTGTGCATCAAATGACACACAGGGGATCCCGGGAGCAGGCAGGGGAAACCCCTCCATCTGCCTGGGATAATCCTTCGGTCTAGCTAATGCCTCTGAGTGGGGAACAGATGTATATAGTCTTTAGCACACGTCCATGAAAATGGATGTGCACGTTTCCACGTATATTGTGCCTGGGGGTACAAAAATGTGCTGCACCTGCAGGGAGATACATTGAACTGTTGATAACATTTTGTAGGCATGCTATGTTTGTTTCTTAGGGTAACACAGGGGTCTTGAAGCTGAGGCCCACAGACCAAGCCTGGCCCTCAGGGCTTCCCTAGAGGGCTGCCCACCCTTTTCTTGGCCATATCTCCTTTCGCCCAACCTCTGAGAGTGTGGCAGCTTCCTGGCTTTTGTGCATTTTACTCCCCATTCTAAAAGGTCGAAATCCGTCTCCTACAGCTTACTTGATGGCAGACAGAGTTTTAGGCTCAAATAGGCTGGATTTTTGGCCCTGCTGTCTTTTGCCTTAGGCTCCATTCTTTTGCCTCTGGCACCACCTGTGGCGTTACACCCCACAAGTCAATTCCAAATGTATGTCTGCAGTTTGTAAGTCTGTGGTTTTTAGAATGTTGGCCTGAGTGGGCGGAGTTAGAATGTCTTGGGAGGGAGGAGGAGTGATATATAAGGGAAGGACGGAGGGGATTGAGAGTTCTTTTCAGGGAGACTTGTTAGGTACTCTTAGAGTCTGTAGTGCTCTCTGTGTTTAGGGTACTTAAGTTCTGGGAAATTTGAGAGTCAGTGTAGTGAGTGCTGTCTTTAGGGTGTGGTGTGCACGTAGTGGAAGTATATTAATCAATACTGATAATAAAGGAAGTTCAAGAGTGATTGTGTGAGAAAAAGGAAAGCATGAATGTGAGAGTGACAAGATTGTATGGAAGGTTTCAAAAAGGGTTTTAAATGTTATTTGAAACAAAGCTTATGAACTTTTAAAAATAAATTTTGATTGTTTGTTTTAAAACTACCACAAAAATCCCACGTGTCTGTTTGACGTTTATCATCTTAAGTTTACACATTCAGCACCCACTCTGACAATCATTCACCTAAGCAGATATAACTCACAGCGCATTATTATATATATTAAAATCCTTCTCCATTTTAAACCCCTTTCTCCACTTAGTTTGGAGGAAGGTGGTTTTTATCCCTCGCCTCAGGCGTATCAAGCGGTGGTGCTTGGCTTGAGCAGGGAGCAGCCGCGGCCGGGTCAGTTGTTCAGAGCCTGTGTCACCCCATAATAAGTGGTGGCAGCCGTGAGGTCTGGTGTTCAGGGCCTGTGTCGTGGCACCACCCACCACTGGAGAGTAGCCCTGGAGAGCTTCTCAGAAATTGAACTGAATTTGTCCCTTAACCTGAAGGAGGTTAGACACCCTGTTTTATCCCAAAGAACAAATGCCATCTTGGCTTTGATATTAGTGGAGGACGTGCCATTTGTTGAGGAACCCTAGAAAGGCAGGTCACCTCTAATTGGGATTGCTGAGTGGTGGTCAAGGACTTCCAACACACAATTTCTCTCTCTTTAGAAAGTTTATTATGAGCAGCTCTGCAAGGTGGTAGTTCTCTGAGGAACTGCTTGCTATTTTCAGGAAAAGCTAACATACTTATAGGCTAACATCCTCAGAAACAAAGGCAGAACTTCCAGATAAGGCCCCCCCTACCACCTCACAACTTACCTGCCTCTGTCGTGGTCTGGCGGCGGCTTCAACTGAGGCCGAGGACTTAAACAGGAAGACCAGGCCACAGCCGCGGCCTGGTCTTCCGGTTTGAATCCTCGGCCTCAGTTGAAGCCACTGCCGGACCACGACTGAGCCAGGTAAGCCGCCATCTCCCCTGCCCCTTACCTGTCTCTGCCGCCGTCACTTCACGGACTGCAGCAGTGCCAGGTAAGCCCTCACTTACCTTTTTCTCGGAGCTCCAGATCAAGGCAAAGGATCCTGTTGGTCTCGATTCGCTTTGTCTCAATCCGCAGCTCCCCTGACCCGATCCGTCTCTGCCTTTGTCGGAGGTGAATCAGGCTGCCTTGCTATCGCTTCTCCGATCTGAAGCGAAGCGGAGCACGACCCTACTCCATACCCCACAATAGCAGAGCCACCAGCCTCATTGTTAGGTGCCACGAAGACCTCTCTTGGGTGGAGTGTCCACAGCTGAAAGGGCTATTCCTGAAAAGACCCACTCTTCATACCCCAGCATGCAAGAGGACTTAGAAGAGGGCCTCTGCGGAAGAATGTAGTAACGTGTCGAGGAAATCAAGGAATTTAGCCTTTCACCTGTGCCCAACCTGTATCGAAAAATTGCTTTGGCCTCTTCTATTATAAATCAAAAGATTCATCCTTTCAGCATAACTAAAAATATATTAACCCCATGCCCACTTGCCCAACTAATGGACTATGTTGAAATATGTATCACAAGACTGTGTGCTTACAACATGAGGACAGTTAGAGGGTGTGGTGGCTATTCTAAAGGCAAGCTAACCACAAATAAAATGATTGTATTGTTTTTCTGGCCTTGGAACTATTTGCACTCTGCACATGCGTAAAATCCTTGCCTATCATTGGTTGAAAAGCTTACCTGTTACTGTATTATGATTGGTGTATTGTATCCGGAGTGGACCATAGGCAGATTGACATGTGGCGGAGAGGACTTGATCCGGAAGTTGCAGATCAGGATCCGGAGCGGATCGGGGGGTCCGTGCACAGCCCTAGTATGGAGCCATTCCAGGTTTGAGTCAGAATGAGCCAGAACTCCAAAGGAACTACCCAAGCTGGATAAGGGGATAAGGTCCAGTACCTTGGATAGCTCCTTTAGAGTTCCGACTAAAACCTGGAACAGATTTCCAGCCCCATCAAAACTGGAGCCTCCACTGGCACCTAGTTTATCCTTTCAGCACCAGCCAAAGGCCTTTTTATTCTCTCAGATCTTTAAATCCCTCATGTGTTTCTGCCTCTATCTTTCCTGCAGTTTTATCACCATGGTATTCTTTAGATCTTCTTGCAAGGCCAGATTTAGCCTCTGCTCCTTTTAATTGATTGCTGCTTTTAATTAATGGTTTTATTATGCTGCTGTTGATTTGATTTATTTGGATTTTAGATTTTATTTGTGTGTTTTTATTGTAGATTGCCCTGAAAGCTATTAGCCATAGGGGCAACTAAGCATCTGATAAATAAGTAGATAAATGTGTGAATTCAGCCAGCCGGTGAAAAGCTGTCAGCTATGTGTAATAGATTAAAGGGTTGAAGCTGGGAACGTTGGAGAAATCTGCAATGGATTCAAATGAGTTGCTGGACCAGCTTTTTCCAAGTCATAGAATAGTAGAGTCAGAAGGGGCCTATAAGGACATCTAGTCCAACCCCTACTCAATGCAGGGATCCACCTTAAAGCGTGGGAGGGTGCTGTTGCACCGCGTCTTTCTTAGTTGGTCCCTGGTCGACGGCTGGTGGTCCACTGTGTGAACAGAGTGCTGGACTACATGGACCCTTGGTCTAATCCAGCGGGGCACTTCTTATATTCTTAAGGTGGATTCTCTGGATTTGTGGACAGTTTTGTAACTTGGAGGCAGGGGGTTGCACAGTTGGAAACAGGAACAAAATAATTGTACATCCTTGAAAGAAATCAAATTCTGTCAAGGAGCCGACAGCTGAATGAAAGACATCTGACAATCCATGAAACACAAATGGAAGAGATTTAACAAAATCCATTTGTCCTCGTGTGAGGCTCATAACAACCCCAGATCAGCTCTGCTGGATCAGGACAAAGGGTCCAAGGCGATCTATCCCACACAGGCCAAGCGGATGACCCCAAGAGGCTCAAAGGTTTATCTTGGATACGGGAATAGGAACCTGTGGCGTTACCCACATTTCTATTCCCTTAGGTATGTCTGCGTGAGTATGTCTAGAGAGTGCGTAACGTTGGGCTGAGTGGGTGTGGCTAGAGAGTGCGGAATGTTGGGCTGAGTGGGTGTGGCTAGAGAGTGCAGAATGTTGGGCTGAGTGGGTGTGGCTAGTGATGCTGTGGAAAGGGGGAGGAGTCTATATATAGTGGGGAGCTGAGTTGTCTGAGGGGTTCGGTTGGTGATGGGGTTTGGAGGGTGGATGTGTTTAGCTGTGTGATTTCTTGTCAGGGGTTGTGTGAGGAGTGAGTGAAAATAAGATCTTAGGGACTACAGATTGTTATTATTAGATTGGTTACTACCAGTATTCTTAAGAATAGGCAGGAGTTGAATAGAATTTGAAGGAACTAAGAATTGCAAATGACAATAAACCTTTTCTTTATTTTGCTACCCTAAAACCACGTGTCAGTTTGGCTGTGTCTCCTGCTCTATTCGTTCATAAATAAACACATTACATTAAACCTTCAGCCTGCTATATTCACGGAAAAGCCTTTTCCAAATCTCCTTACCTTTTCCCTCTGCTATAAGGGAAAGGTTACCCTTTTCTTCTTACTCCTTCCTCAGGTATTTATGTGGTGGTGCTTAGCCTGAGGGAGGTGTGTGCGTCAAAGCCCTGTGTGTGAGGTGGGGGCGTCGCAGAACCTTACAAGCATATTCTTATTTTTCATGTGTGAAATCTTGAAGGTTAAGAACAAATAAGAACTAGAGCATGGAAGTTGAACCTCAAGCCTCCAGGACAAGTGAGACCCAACTGGGGTTCTGATCCGATTGAAATGCCTAAGCCTTAGTTTCTGGTAGTAAGTGCTTCAAGCGAAAATATGCCAGAGAATAAAAAAGTTGAATCTAAACAATTAATAGGATTTCTTTTAGTTGCTGCCAGATTGGTTATAGTCAGATATTGGAAAGATTTGGTTGGCGCTACGCTAACAAATTGGTATAGTAAGGTTTGGCATGTACTACAAACGAGAAGGATCTTGGAATTGTTGTAGATCGCAAGCTGAATATGAACCAACAGTGTGATATGGCTGCAAGAAAGGCCAATGCTATTTTGGGCTGCATTAATAGAAGTATGGCTTCCAAATCACGTGAGGTACTGGTTCCTCTCTATTCGGCCCTGGTTAGGCCTCCTCTAGAGTATTGCATCCAGTTCTGGGCTCCACAATTCAAGAAGGACGCAGACAAGCTGGAGCGTGTCCAGAGGAGGGCAACCAGGATGATCAGGGGTCTGGAAACAAAGCCCTATGAAGAGAGACTGAAAGAACTAGGCATGTTTAGCCTGGAGAAGAGAAGATTGAGGGGAGACATGAGAGCACTCTTCAAAAACTTAAAAGGTTGTCACACAGAGGAGGGCCAGGATCTCTTCTTGATCCCCCCAGAGTGCAGGACACGGAATAATGGGCTCAAGTTAAAGGAAGCCAGATTCCAGCTGGACATCAGGAAAAACTTCCTGACTGTTAGAGCAGTACGACAATGGAACCAGTTACCTAGGGAGGTGGTGGGCTCTCCCACACTAGAGGCCTTCAAGAGGCAGCTGGACAACCCTCTGTCAGGGATGCTTTAGGGTGGATTCCTGCATTGAGCAGGGGGTTGGACTCGATGGCCTTGTAGGCCCCTTCCAACTCTGCTATTCTATGATTCTATTTAGCCTTAATGGAGGAACTGTCAAAGAAATTGAGATTAGTAAGAGAAACAAGATTCAAAGATACATTTAATAAAGACTAGTATTGTTTCATAGTACACACGACCTTGCCGGAATGGGAGAATAAAATTCCAAAAGAATTCAAATCCTTTTGGTTGACATAATGAAAGATACATCTTTTGTGATGGGTTAACTTACCTTCTTTTTGATTTTTCTGACTTTCAAAAAAAGAAGAAAATGTTTAAGAGACGAAGAATGTTACATATCTGCTTGTATATGTATATATGCATATATTGTAATAGATATTGTAATAGATATAATAGTATCATTGATGCGATAATTATGACTGCATTTTTATTTCTATTTCTGTTTATTATTTCTGTATGTTATAAAAATAAAAAATTATATACAACAACAAAAAAGGAAAGAAGGTATGCCGGTACTTTTGGCTCCACCCCCACCACCCCCACTTGAATGCAGTCCATGAAAGTTTGTACAAAACTGAAATAGGCCCCTGAGTTGAAAGAGGTTCAACACCCCCTGGACGAGAAGGCCTGACCATCTCAAGAAGAAAGACGGAGGTGTCCGCATGGAACCGAGGGTGGAGAAAGTCACCGCGGGAGGTTTGCATCAACTGGCACAGCTGCTTGTCCTAGAACTGCAATTTTAAATCTCTGTCCCAGTGACTCTTGGAAGGTGCTCTCTCCCTGCTGCTACCTTTTGCTCACTTCACGGAAATGTTTGCAGGATGTCCAAGAGTGAGAGACTATCAAGTGTTTGTAGGGATTTCTGCCAGGAACGGAGCTCACTTGCTATACAAGGGCCTTGTTTGCCTTGCGCTGACTGGCCTGCTTTTTCGAGGCAAACCACCGTACTTCCGGCTGGATTCGGCTTTGCCTTGGAAGCCTTCGCCTGGGAAGATAGGCGAACAGAATGCGGCCCCTCTGCCAAGCGCGTCTGAGCCAAGAATGAAGCAGGGCTCTGCAAAGCAGCTGTGTAACTGTCCGCCGCTCTGGAAGAAGACAGGGCCCGCTCCGTTCACGTCCCGAGGTCTAACGCTGCCCCCTCCAACTGTGCTAAAATAAAGATTGCTTGATGCAACGGGTGCCAAGCGTACATTAAGCTGAGAACTGTAAATATGCGGCCTGAAGGCTGGCATGGGCTGGGAACCAAGCTTACAGAGATTCCTTGTGGCTGTGCCTCCTGCACACAAACACATCCAGTCCACAGTTACATCGAGCCGTGGACGCAAGCGGTTGGCGAGACCTTGAACTGGAGTCGTAAGCTTCCAGGTTACACAGAGATCTTCATCAGACAGAAAAGAAAAGCTTTGATGATCCCGCTATCAATCAATTGATCAAATTTTTATTTGCACCAAGCCACTGGCCATTGCAATTTAGAACAATTAACTGAACATAAGGCATAAAACAGATAATAAATGTCCAGAGTTCAAGAAAAAACAAAGTCCTTAACCTATGAAACTCAGTGTCTCCAAGCAAATAAAACATTAAATACAGTTAAGGCTAAAATTATATAATTTTAAACTCAGGGTGCAATTGCAGCCCTCATTTTAATAAAAGTGGCTTTAAAAAATGCAGTTTTTGCTGAACCATCCTGTTGCAATCCTCAAGAAGAAAGTTCACATAATAATCAGTTGAACGCCCTGGATAAGGCGATAATAAGGGGTTTATTAACTCTTCACGAGTATTTCTGTACAAAGAGCAAAAGAGCAGCACGTGGGCAATGGTTTCGATGTTACCATCTCCACAGATACATACTCGGTGATGGTATGGAGTTCTCCTAAAGTGGCCTTCTAGAGATGATCCAGCTACTTACACTGTAGATTCCAGCTTTAGACACAGTTAGGGTGACCCTATGAAAAGGAGGACAGGGCTCCTGTATCTTTAACAGTTGCATAGAAAAGGGAATTTCAGCAGGTGTCCTTTGTATAGATGGAGAACCTGGTGAAATTCCCACTTCATCACAACAGTTAAAGGTGCAGGAGCTGTACTAGAGTGACCAGATTTAAAAGAGGGCAGGACTCCAACAGCTTTAACTGCTGTGATGAAGAGGGAATTTCCCCAGGTGCTGTATGCATACAAAGGACACCTGCTGAAATTTCCTTTTCAATACAACTGTTAAAGATACAGGAGCCCTTTCCTCCTTTCCATAGGGTCACCCTAGACACAGTGTTTTGATCTCCTTGCATGGATCCCACCCCCGCTCCCTCCAGTCTCTGGGTTCAGGAGTCACTACGGCACGGTGTCAAACGTCTTTCCGACCGAGGGCTGAATTCAGTTTTGGAGAAGCTGTCATGGGCGACATTCCGTGAGCGAAGGCAAAATGGGTGGGGCCAAAGGAAAAAGGGGGCAGGGCAAAAATACCAGCATATTTTATAAGGCTGTGCAGCGCTGCGCTGCACCGCTTAGACTTGGGGTTCAATTTCTGAGCCGAAGCAAGCCGATTCAGACTGAATCGCTTCGGAACTGAAGCAGGCTAGCTCCAGGGCAATTCAGGTCAGATCAGGTCTGAAGCACTTCAGACCAATCTGGACTCCATCCCCCTCCCTTGCTCACCCCACCACCCACATGCAAGGCCAACTTTTTAAAATGGTGACCGCCTTCAAAAGGCGTCCACTGCCTCGGGCGCTCACGGCGAGTCCGGATACAGGGCAGGGGATTGCACCACAGGGGTAGGGCTCAGTGGGTGCCAGAGAAAGCCGGCTGCCATCCATCCATCTGGCCCATCAGATGTCCGAATAATTTAGACATCCAGACCTAGAGTGCGTCAGATCCAGGCCAAAGTGGATAAGGGCTGATTTGGAATCTCTGAAGCATAGAATCGTAGAATAGCAGAGTTGGAAGGGGCCCACAAGGCCATCAAGTCCAACCCCCTGCTCAATGCAGGAATCCACCCTAAAGCATCCGTGACAGATGGTAGAGGGGTCTCTGCACTATGGGCATAAGTCCTGTTTGTTTTTTTTAATTGTGAACTGTAAAGAAGGAGGAAAAGGAGGAATGATGCTTTCAGGATGTAAACATAACCTACCAGTGTTATCCCCTTTGTGATTTTTAGACACTCCTGTCCTGCTGATGTTTTCATGGTTTGAATGAATATAGTGATGGTCGTTACTCTATTCTAGTGATTTGATGGATAATATTATACCAGCAGGTCCTATCTCCAGTGCAGACTTCTGCTCCAAATGCACAGGGTGGGCTGAACAGGCCTAAGAGCTCAACCAGAAGTTTTATTACTTTAGCCTCCTCCTCGGGATCTTCAGGGTAAGGAATCAGGGTAAGGAAAAGAAGCAAGTCAAGGGAGAAGCCTATTTTCCACAGCGACCCACCTGAACACCGAGATCCTCTTTCCAGGGGTCCTTTTCCCTGTGGCCCTGCTTTCTGAGACAAGCTCAGTGGTGAAGAGAGAAAGAGCCTTTTCAGGGATGGCCCCCTGCCTGTGGAACTCCCTCACCAAAGAGCCACCCATAGCATGGAAGGGAGTTTCTCTTTCTGGCACCAGCAAAGACCTGTTGGTATCAGCACTGCTTTTTACTGGAAAGTGTTGCTCTTTCTTTGACTGCTCCGTTTGCTCTTCAGCTTTGATTTTAATGTTCTTCTGTGGTTTTCTTCTTTGGATCTTTGAACTGTTCAGTTGCCCTGAGGGCCTAGCTTTAAGCTACAGGGCAAAGATATAAAGTGTGTGTGTGTGTGTGTGTGTGTGTGTGTGTGTGTGTGTGTAGATATACTGTAGATATAATGGTTGTATCCAGGATCTGTTCATGGAAGGTCCTTCTGCCTGATTTTTGGAGGTCACCCTCACCCATACACCCCACAGTTCACCCCACCCAGCAGGGCCCACTGAGTTATGGTTTGTTAACCATGGCAGCAACACACCCTCGCTGGGTCCAGATGACACAGTAACTCAGGCCAGCAAGGGTAGTGGAGCAAATCAGGCTGGTATGTGAGCAGCATGCAGAGTGTGCTTCACAAACCAGCATGGCTTGTTAACTGCCTGGTGATTGTGTGGACCGGGTCTCTGTGGTGCATTTTCTAAGGGGTGGAATGGCTGCTGTGGAAAGGAGCGTGTGGGGAAATTCCACAGTTCCACATCACGCCAGTCCTTTTCCAGCTTCAATGGCTGCCAGTCCAGGTCCGGGCCCGATTCAAAGTGCTGGTATTAACATTTAAAGCCCTAAACGGCTTGGGGCCAGGCTATCTGAAGGAACGCCTCCTCCCATATGGACCTGCCCGGACCCTAAGGACATCCTCAGGGGTCCTTCTCCACGAGCCCCTGCCAAAGGAAGTGAGGCAGGTGGCTACCAGGAGGAGGGCCTTCTCTGCTCTGGCACCCCGGCTGTGGAACGAGCTCCCTAAGGAGGTTCGCTTGGCACCTACATTATATGCTTTTAGACACCAGACGAAGACCTTTTTATTCTCCCAGCATTTTAACAGTCTATAAATAAATTTTAACTTGGTGTTTTAAATTTGTAATTTTGCATTGCTGCTGTTTTTATCTGGTTGAGCTTTTATATTGTATTTTATATTATGGTTTTATACTGTTGTTTTATACTTTGAATGTTTTTAATTTTTGTGAACCGCCCAGAGAGCTCCGGCTATTGGGCGGTTTAGAAATGCAATAAATAAATAAATAAATAAATAAATATTAGAACTTCCAAAAGTGTAGTGATAATAGAGTCATTTCAAAGATGCATATATGTATATATCCTGTAATTTACATAGCATTCCCAAATAACAAGTAGAGAAATAAGTATGCTGAACTATTAAGTCAGGCTCAGCCTGACCAAACATGGACTATACCTGGTCTTCTTGTATAACTTCATCTCTTGAGTTGGCTTGACCAGAACCGTTAGCCCCCATCTCTTATGTAAGTAGCCATCCCTGCATTGCTGAAACAGTAAGCTTGTACACACCAATTGCTGGTGAACATGAGTGGGAGGCTGCTATTGCACGGTGTCCTGCTTGGACTCATAGAATCACAGAATAGTGGAGTTGGAAGGGGCCTATGAGGCCATCAAGTCCAACTCCCTGCTCAATCACAGAATCATAGAATCGCAGAATAGTAGAGTTGGAAGAGTCCTATAAGGCCATCGAGTCCAACCACCCATTCATTGCAGGAATCCACCCTAAAGCATCCCTGACAGATGGCTGTCCAGCTGCCTCTTGAAGGCCTCTATTGTGGGAGAGCCCACAACCTCCCTAGGTAACTGGTTCCATTGTCATACTGCTCTAACAGTCAGGGAGCTTTTCCTGATGGCCAGCTTGGATCTGACTTCCTGTAACTTGAGCCCATTATTCTGTGTCCTGCACTATGGGATGATGGAGAAGAGATCCTGGCCCTCCTCTGTGGGACAACCTTTCAAGTATCTCATGTCTCCCCTCAGTCTTCTCTTCTCCAAGCTAAACATGCCCAGTTCTTTCAGTCTCTCTTCATAGGGCTTTGTTTCCAGAACCCTGATCATCCTGGTTGCCCTCCTCTGAACGTGCTCCAGCATGTCTGCATCCTTCTTGAAGTGTGGTGCCCAGAACTGGATGCAATACTCAAGATGAGGCCTAACCAGGGCCGAATAGAGAGGAACCAGTACCTCACGCAATTTGGAAGCTACACTTCTATTAGTGCAGCCTAAAATAACATTTGCCTTTCTTGCAGCCACATCGCACTGTTGGCTCAGATTCAGCTTGCGATCTACAACAATTCCAAGATCCTTCTCTTTGTAGTATTGCAGGAATCCACTTCAAAGCATACCTGACAGATGGCTGTCCCTGGTCAACAGCTGGTTGGCCACTGTGTGCACAGAGTGCTGGATTAGGTGGATCCTTGGTCTGATCCAGAAGGACTCTTCTTATGTTCTTATGTTTATACTTCTCAGGTCTAGCAAAGGCCAGCCTTGCAGCTACCTTGCAGCTACCAATGTGTTCAGCAGGAAATCGTAAAATCATTTCGTTCCTAGCCTAGTGCACAAAGTCAAGCAGATCTATCAGTGAATATCAATCGATCAGTTTGTGATGTTGGAGTCAGCAGTGTGGATGTGATCTACGAGCAGCCCCAGCCTTTACTGTGTATACCAGCTCATACCACATGCTATAAAATTGCGCCTGACATTCAGTTCTTTCTCCTTTGAACACATCTCTCTCTTGATCCGTTCAAAATGTAGCAACGCCTCCGTATAACTGTCATTTCAAGAGGCATTTCTGAGTCTGAGCACACCCAGCCTGAAAAGCAAAAAGCTGGGGGTATCTCCTGTATCTTTGATTATAACTTCAAACCCTGCTTTGCCTCTGTGCCTGCGTTTTATGCTGGTGCAAACGGCTGTGTGTCATGGGCTTTATCAGCAATGTCTAAGATCACAGGATTTGCAATCACAGACGGAGACGGTCTTCACTTTGCTTTCTCTCACCCACCATCTTTCCTTAGCAGCTTCCCACCTCTTATGGCTACAGCTAAAAGGATGGATCCAGACGAGTAGACCCATTGAAATAATGAGACTATTATTGAAAGTATCTTTACCTCCCCCTGCTTCATCCTAAGATACAGGGCCAGTAAACAAAAGAGATGAGAACCAAAAATATGCCACACACGTAATACAATATGTTATATTAATTGCAATAAAATATAGTTCAAAGGTGTAAAAAAGCAGAGCAGAATAAATGCAAATGAGCATCACACTTTAAAATGCCGGGGGAAATAAGCTGGTTTTGATCTGATGCCAAAATGGTAGCCGTGCCGGCTTAGGGTTAGTCACACTTAACTTGTCTCATTAATTTCAATGAGGCTACTCTAAGCATGTCTAAAGAGTGCGAGCCAACATACGTTTGTCCGGAGGTCAGTCTAGGGATGTACGTGAATTTCGTTTCTGCTTGCAAAACATGCAACCATGCCCGGTTCTTAACCCTAAACACAGGAGCGAACAGGAAAATGTGTTCTCTGAAAATCTTTGCAGATTGTCAAACCCACGTTTGCATTTGAAAAATATGCATATTTTGGTGGAGAGGGGAATCAAAATTACATGAATTAGTCCATGGGGCGGGGGTAAAAGTGTGCAACTTCGGGGGGTTGCACAATTTTATTATTTATTTATTATTTATTTATTTATTTATTGGACTTATATACCGCTCCCATAGCCGGGGCTCTCTGGGCAGTTTACAGAAATTCTAAAATTAAGATAAAAACGAGTATACAAAATTTAAAATTCTAAAACACAGAACATACACACATAAAACATTAAAAACCGTTAAAAAAACTAAACATGTGGGTGATTAGGATGTGCCGCTATATGCCTGGGCAAAGAGGAAAGTCTTAACCTGGCGCTGGAAGGATAGCAGCATTGGTGCCAGGCGAACCTTGTCAGGGAGATCATTCCATAGTCTGGGGGCCACCACCGAAAAGGCCCTGTCCCTCGTTGCCACACTCCGAGCCTCTTTCAGAGTAGGCACCCGGAGGAGGACCTTAGATGTTGAACGTAGTGACCGGGTATATTCACGTCGGGAGAGGCATTCCATCAGGTATTGTGGTCCCAAGCCGTGTAAGGCTTTATAGGTCAAAACCAGCACCTTGAATTGGGCTCGGAAACATACAGGCAGCCAGTGCAAGTGGACCAGAGCAGGTGTTATATGGTCGAACCTTCTGGTTCCTGAAATCAATCTTGCCGCTGCATTTTGCATGAGCTGCAGCTTCCAAACCGTCTTCAAAGGCAGCCCTACATAGAGGGCATTGCAGTAATCTAACTTGGAGGTTACCAGAGCATGGATAACTGAAGCCAGGTTATCCCTGTCCAGATAGGGGCGTAGCTGGGCCACCAACCGGAGTTTGCAGAAGGCACTCTGTGCCAGTGAGGTCACCTGAGCCTCAATTTTCACATTCAATCACATTCGTTTCGTGCCATTTGCCCGTTTCCGCAAACCAAACAGTGATCACAAACGTGCGCAAGTTGAGGAGATGCAAGCATCAAACGAACATTCAGAGAATCTGGGTGAACTCAAACATTGCTTGTTTGCCCATCTCTAGGTCATGGGGCTTAAGTAAGCATGGATAGTATCGCAGCCTAAAAAAGCTTTACACTGCACAGCCTTATTCATGGAATTTCAGTAGAAGGGCAGATGACATCCTCTTCAGCTTATAACCCTCCTATGTTAGCTCTCTCTGAGGTGCACAGCCTGTGCCGGGACTGTGTCCCACTGGAGATGGAGGATAACGTGCTAGGATACCTCCCTCTCTCTCTCTCTCTCTCTCTCTCTCTCACACACACACACACACACACACACACACATCAAAACTAGACACCAGGAAGAAGGGTTCTAGCCCAGAGTCGCAAGGAATTGGACTTGGGAGCATGTCCACGCCAGGCATGTCCTCAATCGCTGAACAAAACCAATACTACCCTAGAAGAAAGTTGTCTGTAGAAAGGGAGAGATACTGGGGATCTCCCCTCACCCCACTTTGGAGGGAGGGTTATGGGGATGCAAATTTGGACCTACACTTTGAAGTTCTTCTAAGGATGACAAGAACATGCTAAAGCATATTTAGCATGTTGGGCCTGGGGGCTCCTATTTCATTGGGACAGCAAAGCCATTCTGGGTTTTAGTCAGAACTAGTCAGAATTAGGGATGTGCTCCGCTTCTCTTCGAACCGGAGAAGCAGGAGCAGAGCGGGGGGCTTCGCCTACCCTTAAGGCGGAGGCGAAGAGAGTCAGGGGGGCTGTGGATCGAGGTGAAGCGGATCGCCTCAATCCGGAGCTTCGCCTGCAGGTAAGTGGGGGGGAGGGGGACTCATCTGGCGCTGCCGCCACCGCCATCCATGCGGCGGTGGCAGCGGCGGCACCAGGTAAGGGAGCAGGGAGGAGGGACACTTACCTTTCTCCGTCGCAGGCTTCAATTGAGGCCCTGTTTGAAGGCGGAAGTGAAGGCCAAGGCCTCTTCCGGCTTCAACCGGGGCCTCAATTGAAGCCTGCAATGGAGGAAGGTAAGGGGCGGGGTGGGTGGGTGGCTTATCTTGCCCCGCCGCCGCCGTCCATGTAGTGACGGCGGCGAAGCCAGATCTCACTCTGCGGAGCGGAGCAGGAGATGGGTGGAGTGGCGTGAAGAGGATCAGGCCCGATCCGGATTTTCCAGATCGGGCCACAAAGCAGATTGGGGGGTCCGTGCACACCCCTAGTCAGAATTCTAAAGGAGCTGTTCAGGGTGCTGAACCCTATCCCCAAAAGGGTTTCAGTACCTTGGATAGCTCATTTAGCACTACGGCTGGTTCTCAGAGAAACCCAGAGAAGATTCACTGCCTCACTGACCATGTCTATGAGGATGAGGAGGACTGTTAACACGAAAGAGAATCCACACAAGGCAACATACACCTTAAATCAGGGGTGCAGCACCTCAGGCCCATGGCTCTCCATGGTTCCTCAGATGTCCATGCCTTCTTTGGCTTAGTAAGGCTTAGTTACCAGCTTATTTTCACTTAAAGCTCTTACCATCACTATGCCTAAAGAGAGGCATTTCAATGATTTAGAATGGGGAAAGTGGAGGAAAGTGCACTCCAGTCAGAAAACCATCAAACTATCAGTGCTCAGGGGAAGGGAGTGTGGCCATCTTAGGGACACCCCCAGGGGGTATATTAGGACCCCAGGTTGGCCACTTTGGGCCTACAGGCTCCAGGTTCAACATCCCTGCCGCAGAGGATCAGGGTTGCAGAAAGTAATTCGCAGATGAAGGACACAGCAAGATTAAGGTCAAATTGGTGAAAAGCAGGACTGTAACCCAAGTAGGGGCTCAGCAGGGATTACTGCCCAAGTCATCAGAAGAACAGGACTTGATTTATTTTATTTTTATTTATTTTATTTATTACATTTTTATACCGCCCAATAGCTGAAGCTCTCTGGGCAGTTGACAAAAATTAAAACCATGAAGAGCATAAAAACAACCAACACATTTGAAACACAAATACAAAATACAACATAAAAAGCACAACCAGAATAAAACCACACAGCAAAAATTAATATATGAGATTAAAATATGAGATCAAAACAGCAAAGTTTAAATTTAAGTTAAATTAGGTGTTAAAATGCTGAGAAAATAAAAAGGTCTTCACCTGGCATCTAAAAGCATATAATGTAGGTGCCAAGCAAATCTCCTTAGGGAGCTCGTTCCACGGCCGGGGTGCCGCAGCAGAGAAGGCCCTGCTCCTGGTAGCCACTTGCCTCACTTCCTTTGGCAGGGCTCACGGAGAAGGGCCCCTGTGGATGATCTTAAGGTCCGGGTAGGCACATATGGGAGGAGGCCATACGTTTTCCTGGTTCCTTTATACCTGTTACGCGCAACCGAAGGTGGGACAAGTCTCTGTTGAATAGCAGAGTGCAGAAGGTGAAATGAAACCTCTATATGTAAGGCTCTATCTGGGATGACCCACTCACACATGTATACCTACGTGTGAATTACCCCTTCATGGTGAGTGGCTGCATGTATGAACTGACTCCATTTTTTTAAAAAAAAAAAACACACACATTGCGTTTGAGGACATATAAGAGCCTATTCTATGGTGTGCAGGGCCGGCGCCAGACTATATTGCGCCCTAGGCAGGCGTGTTCTGAAGCCCACCCCCGCTCGCTCACTCACCGCCCCCTCACTCGCCTGCCCACCCACCCGCTCACTCACTCACTGCTCCCCCCGCCCGCTCGCTCACCCGCCCACTCACCCGCCGCCCCCGCCCGCTGCCGCTCGGGTCCCCCCTCGCTCACATGCTCCGGCTCCCCCCATCGCTCGCCCGCCGCCCCTGCTTGCTCGCTCACCGCTACGGCTCCCCCCTTGCTCGCCCACACACCGCCCGCTCCCTCCCGCTCCCGGCTTTGAAGCCAGGACGCTGGGGTTGGGAGGCGGGGCAGAGGCTTTGAAGTGGCGCACCTTGAAGTGGCTTCCTGGCGCGCCATACTGAAGCCTCCACCTCCAACCCCAGCATCCTGGCTTCGAAGGAGCCAGGACGCTGGGGTTGGGCGGAGGCTGGGGCGGCGGCTTTGGAACAGCACACCCGGAAGCCGCTCCAGGAGAGCAGCTTCCGGGTACGCTGTTCGGCGCCCTCGTTTGCTTGGCGCTCTAGGCGGCCGCCTGAGTTGCCTCTATGGCCGCACCGGGCCTGGTGGTGTGAGATTCATGACGGTTCTATCACACATGCAAGCAGGGCTGAACCCAAAGTTCTCACGGTTTGCTTTTTAGTTCCAAAGTAATTTGGGGGGGAGGGCTTTTTATGGCTGTTTGGTCTTGTTCGCAAACATGCTTTGCTGCTATTCCGACAGTCAACCTTGTTTCATTCCTCCTCAAGCAATCCCAGCCAATCCTGTACTGGTTGTTGTTGTTGTTGTTGTTGTTGTTGTTGTTGTTATTGTTGTTGTAATTCCAAGGAAGCGGTTTCTGTGCCAAACTGGTGTTTGTTGGCAGTAATGGATTGGATGAGGGCGAACAAATTGAAGCTTAATCCAGATAAGACAGAGGTGCTCCTGGTCAGTCGAAAGGCAGATCAGGGAAGAGGGATTCAGCTTGTGCTGGATGGGGTTACACTCCCCCTGAAGACGCAGGTCCGCAGCTTGGGTGTACTTCTGGACTCAGCCCTGAGCCTGGATGCCCAGGTTTCGGCGGTGGCCAGGAGTGCATTTCCGCAGTTAAAGCTAGTGCGCCAGCTGCACCCGTTCCTAGAGATGTCGGACCTGGCCCCGGTGACACGTGCCTTAGTTACATCCCGATTGGATTACTGTAACGCGCTCTACGTGGGGCTGCCTTTGAAGACTGTTTGGAAACTCCAGCTGGTTCAAAGAGCTGCAGCCAGATTGTTGACCGGGCTGGTTACAGGGAGCAGACAACTCCCCTGTTAAAACACCTCCGCTGGCTTCCAGTCTGTTTCCGGGCACAATTCAAAGTGCTGGTTATTTATTTATTTATTACATTTTTATACCGCCCAAAAGCTGAAGCTTTCTGGGTGGTTCACATGATCTATAAAGACCTATATGGCTCGGGTCCAGGTTATTTGAAAGACGGTATTCTCCCTTATGAGGCTGCCTGTGCTTTGAGATCTTCTGGAGAGGCCCTTCTTTCAGTCCCACCACCTTCACAGGCACGCTTGGTGGGTACATGGGGGAGGGCCTTCTCGTTGGCTGCTCCAGTGCTCTGGAACTCTCTTCCCGGGGAAGCTAGGCTGGCTCCCTCCTTGATGGGCTTTCGGAAGCAGGCTAAAACTTTTTTGTTCCAGCAGGCCTTTGGAGAATAATCTGGCCCTCCATCTATGTTGATGTTTTATAATTTTGTTGTGTATTTTAAATGTTTATTGGTTTTTCCCCCCCAATGTATGTTTTAAACTTTGTAAGGCCGCCTTGAGGCCCAGCATTGGGCAAAAGGCGGGATACAAATACAAAGTGCAGGACACGGAATAACGGGCTCAAGTTAAAGGAAGCCAGATTCCAGCTGGACATCAGGAAAAACTTCCTGACTGTTAGAGCAGTACGACAATGGAATCAGTGACCTAGGGAGGTTGTGGGCCACACTAGAGGCATTCAAGAGGCAGCTAGACAACCATCTGTCAGGGATGCTTTAGGGTGGATTCCTGCATTGAGCAGGGGGTTGGACTCGATGGCCTTGTAGGCCCCTTCCAACTCTGCTATTCTATGATTCTATGAAAATAATAATAATAATAATAATAATAATAATAATAATAATAATAATAATAATAATAATTCCATACCACCCCATAGCTGAAGCTCTCTGGGCAGTTTACAAAAGACTAAAAATTGATCTACAAAATATAAAACCACAAAAATATATTAGAATGTAAGCTTATGCAGCAGGGTCTTGCTATTTACTGTTTCACTCTGTACAGCACCATGTACATTGATGGTGCTAAATAACTAAAATAATAATAATAATAATAATAATAATAATAATAATAATAATAATAATAATAAAACAGCCAGCCTACAAAGACAATATACATTTAAAAACAACTTTGAGCTCTCAGGCAAACCTGAGAATAGATTTGGGATTGGTTAAAAACTCAACATTACACTGCTAAATGCCTGGAAGGAGAGAAAAGTCTTGACATGGCACCAAAAAGATAATAATGTTGGTGCTAGGGGGGACCTCATGAGGTGAAGCAGTCCATAACTGACATAGAAATACTATGTAGCCCATTGGATTTGGCTCTTTGGTGACATCGCTAATGGCAAATGAAGACATTTAAAGCTAGGGGAATGCTTACAATACTATGCACGTCACATGGATGAAACTAGAAATGCAATAAATAAATGAATAACCAATCAGGGATCACCCAAACAAAACTTTTGCAGCCCATGTACAATGATCCATGGAAAATTGCTGACAGGGGAGGAGGCATCTTTAAATCCTGACGTAGATCTTTGCAAAATGCCTCTCAGTTTTGGCTGAGCTCTGCTTGAAAGTCCTTGCGATACTGATGTCATTGAACTTGCATCTTTGAGGCAGCCCAAAGTCTCCTGGACTTTCTCAATAAACAAATGCAAGTAACTTCAAGTCAAACTAATGGCTCTCCTGGTGCAAGTCACAAAAGGCATTGTTCAAACCCAAAATAAAATCTGTTGTTTTGTCTTTTTACCTGCATTAACCGGGGGGGGGGGGGGGAAGCTCCATTAGGAAAAGCCGAAAGAACAAGTTGCGAAGAGAGAAAAGCGAAAACAACTTTACAAATAAGTGTCATGTGGAGCAGGAAAGCAGGAGCATTAATTGTGATCAGTCACGAAGACTGATGTCAAGCAGGCAAAACAAAAGTATACGATCAAAGTTTCACCAAGAAGAGAGAAAGAAATTGGGCTAGAAAATGGTTTAGAAGGCAGCTAATAGCCCCACTGCTTATGAAAAAGAAGTGGATGGGTGTGAGTGGGTGTTCTGTTGTTGTCTTGGAGGAAGTTAGAACATACTGTTTCCTTTTTGTAAATATATTCCCCAGAATGATTGTTCATGCATAAATTCCAGCAGCAGCACCTGCAGTGAGGCACCTGTGGTTGGTTACACAGGTGTTTGCTCTTGGCAGCAACAGGGATTTCTTTCGGCTCTTCAGCTTCTCTGTAGTTTTAATTCTTATTTCATGTTGGCTAATTAAGACTAGGGCTGTGCTCCGCTTCTCTTCGGGTCAGAGAAGCAGAAGCGGATCGGGACGCTTCGCCTCCCCTTAAGGCAGAGGCGAAGAGGATCGGGGGGGCAGTGGAGCGTTGCGGAGTGGATCGAGATGAAGGCGGATCCTTCGCCTCGATCCGGAGCTCTGAAAAAAAGGTAAGGGGCCTTACCTGGCTGTGCCACCGCCCGTGCAGCGACAGCAGCAGAGCCAGGTAAGGGGGCAGGAGGGAGGGGGGTCTTACCTGGCCCGTCGCTGGTTTCACTTGAGCTCGTGACTCAACCCGGAAGTGTAGGCCCCAAGCAAGGCCTACACTTCCGGGATGAGCCACAGGCTAAAGTGAAGCTGTGGACCAGGTAAGTGGTGTGCGCAAGGGGGGGTTACCTGGCCCTGCCGCCTCCGCTGCCTGTGTGGCAATGGCGGCAGAGCCAGGTAAGGGGGCAGGGGGGAGGGGGGTCTTACCTGGTCCATCGCGGCCTGTCGCCAGCTTCATTTCAGCCCACAGCTCAACCCGGAAGTGGGCCTACACTTCCAGGTTGAGCTGCGGGCTAAAGTGAAGCCGGCAATGGGTCACAACAAACCAGGTAAGTGGTGTGCACAAGGGGGAGCTATCCTGGCCCTGCCACCACCGCTGCAGTTCATGTGGAAATGGTGGCACAGCCAGGTAAGTCTATGGGTGGGGGGAAACGGAGCTCCGATTTGGATCCAGAGCTCCGTAACGAAGCGGACCGGGCCACAGGTGGATCATGGTGGGGCGGATTGGGCCACAAAGAGGATCAGGGCGTCTGTGCACAGCCCTAATTAAGACCCAAACAAGTTGGGCAGGTAGGCGAGTAGAAGGGAGGGATGTACGTTTGGTCCCTTTACCTGGATCTACTCCTCACCCATTCTTACTTCCATATTTCTTACCTTCCCATCCACCAGAGGCTGTGACCGTTGGCTGAGCAAATCAATGATCCGCTTCTATTACAGGTAGGGTGACCATATGGAAAGGATTCACAGATGGGCACCCTACAAAGGAAGCTGCAAACCTAGGGTGACCAGATACAAAAGAGGGCAGGGCTCCTGCAACTTTAACTGTTGTGATGAAGAGGGAATTCCACCAGGTGCCACATGCATACAAATGACCCCTGCTGAATTTCCCTTTTCTAGACAACTGTTAAAGATACAGGAGCCCGGTCCTCCTTTCCATAGGGTCACCCTATGCAAACCACCTGTGCCAGAAGTAATTCTAGCCAGGCCAGACTGAGAGGAAGGGTGGGATGATCCATGCTGAAGCGCACCACTGCCTCATTCTCTCTGTCGGTTCACCCAGCTCACCCTAAAGGGGTGTCGACGAGGAGGGTCGCACCTTGATCCTAATACTGGAGCAGCTAGGAAGAAGTTGCACTCCTGTTTTGTGGGCCACCGGATGGGGGAATTCAAATCGAAGACTGAAAAGCCACCCGCTGGAGGTCCCACCCAAAGCCCTTCCTAAGGAGCAACCTACCATTTGCTTTGGACCAGCCAGGTGCACCGAAAATGGCAGCCTCATCAGCGCTGACATTTGCAAACCAGTTCGAGAGAAGCATGACTTTATACTTGCAAAATGCCAAGCCATTATCTCTGACTCTCAGAGGTAGTGCAATTCATCTGAGACAAGCACAGGATAGATGGGGAGATTTACAGCTCAGGATTGACAGTAGCAACGGCTCTCAGTCAGGAAGCAAAATCTGTTATGAGCGGCAAATCCCCTCAAGGGCTGGTGGGAGCAGCATCCTCTAAAGAGCCTTTGTGTGTTTCTGGAAGAAAGTTGTTAAAAACAAGCCAGTCTTTATCGCGATCTTATCCGGTGCTCACGAGGATTTGTGGCATTTGTGGAAGACTGAGGGCAGAAAAGAACAGGGGTAGGGAACCTGTCGTTGCTGCTGGACTACAGTCCCCATCGTTCCAGACCATTAGCCATGCTGTCTAGGGCAGGATCTACACTATTCATTACACCGTTGTTTAAGTGCATTGTTGCGTCCTCCCTTGCTACGTTACAAAATGCAACTTGAGCCCAGTCAACCGAAATACCTTTTCTTCTATCGTTTTACCCCGGCACACTCTTCTTTAGAACGTTCTTCATTATGCTCATACCAGCTCTGAAGTAAACCTCCTTCTTCCGGTGACTCTGAGCTAGACCTGCCGGGATAAGCCGGCAGGGAGGCGGGGCGACGCGTAGGGACGAGGGAAGCCCTGCAGCGTCTTAAAGGGGCCACGTGCGCCCCGAAAGATAAGCGGTTTTTTAAAAAAATTAAGCCTCTGTCCCCTCTTTCACCGCCCTCCCTCCCCCTCCCCCTCCCCCTCGTCGCGTTGTGCCAGCTCTCCCTCCCCTAGAAAAGCCCTCACTTGTCCTAATCAGGAAGCAAAGACCATGGTCACGAGACATGACTTTGAAAGACGGCATTGAATACAACGAAAGGTTGGGGCACATTGTTAGTTTTAAAACGATTTTAACAGAAAGTGGAACGGTTTTAAAAGGCAGAAGAAACGTAACAACAACAGCATCACGTGACTGCTGACGTCATCTCTGCCAACTTGTTACGTTTCATCTAGACAAGTGTAGACGGGCTCTAGGGCTTACGGGAATTGGAGTCCAACATCATCTCAAGTGCCACCAGTCAAGAACATAAGAGCCCTGTTGGATCAAACCAAGGTCCACCTGGTCCAGCATTCTGTTCAAGCAGTGGCCCACCAGCTGCCCATAAGAAACCCACATAGGACATGAGTACAACAGCACCTTCCCACCCATGTTCCCCAGAAACTGGGCTGCCTAGATACTGAAGGTAGCAATCTAGCCATCAGGACTAATAACCACTAGTAAGCCTTCTCCTCCATGACCCGGAGTTCCCTGACCTTGGGTTACACAATTGTCCTCATACCGAGAATGGCTTCAAGGAGGGATGGTTGAACACTAAGCTAAGAAGTCACTGGAGAAATAAGAGAACAATGATCAAGTGAAAGAACCCACAAGCTGCAAAGGCACCTGTCCTGGTTGCCCAGGGTCAAGGATGGAGGGGATTTTAACACAGATGCAAAGGCAGTCCAGGGTCAGGCCAGCAGGGTTCACACAAGAAGAAGAGTCCAAACATGAAGACACAAGGCAATCCGGGAAGTATGGTGGGAAGACCAACTATAGGGTGACCCTATGAAAAGGAGGACCGGGCTCCTGTATCTTTAACAGTTGCATAGAAAAGGGGATTTCAGCAGGGGTCATTTGTATATATGGGGAACCTGGTGAAATTCCCTCTTCATCACAACAGTTAAAGCTGCAGGAGCTATACTAGAGTGACCAGATTTAAAAGAGGGCAGGGCACCTGCAGCTTTAACTGTTGTGATGAAGAGGGAATTTCACCAGGTTCTCCATATATACAAATGACACCTACTGAAATTCCCTTTTCAATGCAACTGTTAAAGATACAGGAGCCCGGTCCTCCCTTTCATATGGTCACCCTAACCAACTAGCAAAAGTAAGAAGATTAGAGACCAGCGCTGGTGCAAAGATGTTGTTCCTGCAGGCTTGCCTGTGATGCAATGCTGACACTTCAACCTGTGACAGTCCAACCATGCAGTTCAGCAAATGCCCTTGAGCACGTTGCTTTTTCCCTCCCCTGACTTACCTCTGCCTGTTTATTGTAATTTAAAAGCAGAACTGCAGAGGTCTTTGTAGGCTAGAAAATGCCTTGGAAATAATAAGGGGATACTTTATGCAAGCTTCTGTCCTTGTTCTGCCTAGTAATTTTCCCTCATTCAACAATCCCTTTCATTGCCTGGTCTTGTTGTTCTCCTGAATCCCAATTGCCTTTGTAAGGCATTTCATTGTTTTGCTGCTGAAGTGCTTGAATGGCACGTTGTCAGCTTTTATGCTGGTGGTATGGAAAGCGTTTGAAAGCCAAGTTATACATTAACAAAATTACGTATATGGTAGAGGCGTATAAGGATACGTATATGCCCACTGTAACATATTTGCTAGGCACTTGCAGCGATACAGCAGGTGAATCAGGTGAGGTACTATCCACAGCACAACCTGGTCCCATTTTCATGGATGAGTTTCAGTGGTACACCTCAAGCATGTTGACAAAGTGCTTAGACAGGTTCCAGCAATCACTTCTGTAATGAATCCTTCCCTCTCTTGGCTTATAAAAACCAACAGGGAGGAAACAGCCAGGTGGGACAGGTAAGTGATTTATGCCTCCTTGGAAGAGGGATTGGTCCTGCGCCATCCGGAAGAGGCGTGGTGAGACCATTCCTGAAGAAATCCTCCCTAGACCTGGGAAATCTGAACAACTTTAGGCCAGTGGCAAATGTTCATTTTTGGGGTAGGGTCATTGAGTGGGTGGTGGTTAACCAGCTCCACGCACTCTTGAATGAGATTGATTATCTACATCCATTTCAGTCAGGGTTCTGGCCAGATTTTGGCCCAGAAACAGACTTGGTCACCTTGTACAATGACCTATGTCTGGAGAGAGATGGGGGAGTGTGACTCTGTTGATATTCCTTTCGATACCATCAACCGTGACATCCTTCTTGGACGGTTGTCTGAGCTGGGAATGGGGAATACAATGTTACAGTGGTTCTGCTCCTACTTGGATGGATGGCTCAAAAAGGTGGTGCTTGAGGAATATTGCTCAGCCTCATGGATTCTCCAGCATGGGCTTCTTTAGGAGTCAGTTATGTTAAGAACGAGAACATAAGAAAAGCCATGCTGGATTAGACCAAGGGTCCATCTAGGCCAGCATTCTGTTCACACAGTGGCCAGCCAGCTGCCCAAATGGGAAACTCACAAGCAGGACATGAGTGCAACAGCACCCTCCCACCCATGTTCCCCAGCAACTGGTGTACATAGACATAGAATCATAGAATAGTAGGGTTGGAAGGGGCCTACAAGGCCATCGAGTCCAACCCCCTGCTCAGTGCAGGAATCCACCCTAAAGCATCCCTGACAGAGGGTTGTCCAGCTGCCTCTTGAAGGCCTCTAGTGTGGGAGAGCCCACAACCTCCCTAGGTAACTGATTCCATTGTCATACTGCTCTAACAGTCAGGACATTTTTCCTGATGTCCAGCTGGAATCTGGCTTCCTTTAACTTGAGCCCGTTATTCCGTGTCCTGCACTCTGGGAGGATCGAGAAGAGATCCTGGCCCTCCTCTGTGTGACAACCTTTCAAGTCCTTGAAGAGTGCTCTCATGTCTCCCCTCAATCTTCTCTTCTCCAGGCTAAACATGCCCAGTTCTTTCAGTCTCTCTTCATAGGGCTTTGTTTCCAGACCCCTGATCATCCTGGTTGCCCTCCTCTGAACACGCTCCAGATTGTCTGTGTCCTTCTTGAATTGTGGAGCCCAGAACTGCACAATTGCATCTGCATATTGCATCTGATACTGAAGGTAGCATATAGCCATCAGGACTAGTAGCCATCAATAGCCTTGTTTTCTATGAAATTTCTAATACATCTTGTGGTAGTGAATTCCATAGTTTAACTATGTGCTGGCCCCATTCAGAAGACACCTTAAACCACGGCTTTAACCATGATGGTTCAGCCAGAAAGCCTTATTCGCCTTGGTTAAAGCCATGGCTTAAGGTGTCTTCTGAACACGGCCTGGCTTTCTGGCTTAACCACCATGGTTAAAGCCATGGTTTAAGGTGTCTCCTGAACAGGGCCGCTGTGTAAAGAAGTCCTTCCTTTTAATCTGTCTTGAATCTCCAACCAGTCAGCTTCACTGGGTGACCCTACTGGGATTCTAGTATTATGAGAGAAGGAGAAAAGTGTCTCCCTATCCACCTTCTCCACCCCATGCATAATTTTGCATGCCTCTTAGGCTCTTTCTGCACCTAAGGATTATCCCAGGCAAATGGAGACATCATCCCTGCCTGCTCCCGGGATCCCCTGTGTGTCATTTCGATGCACAGGGATGATCCCGGGACGATCCCGGGGGAAAAGGCAGGTGTAGAAATGACCTTAATGTCTCCCATTATTTGCCTTTTTTTATTTGTCCCTCACAGTCCTTTTCTATCTGCAACACTCTCGCACACACACAAGCCACCCCAGCAGCAAAACAAAGTGTTTTCATCACTTTAGAACCTATTTACACATACGCACACCCCTGAGAAATTCCACATGTCTGGCTTTTCGACTTTCCATCAAAAACCTGATGTTTTGCTTGAAAGCAGAACATCATAATTGCTTTTTTTAAAAAAGACAGTGAAATGCAAAGACATAAATTTCAGAAATATTATTTTGAACAATAATGTTTATTCCAGTTCAATAAAATAAAGGAAAAAAGACAATTGCTTGAAATTATACCTTTTTGCCTGCCTTCTCTAGTCTTTATCAAGTCAGCTTGTCCAATCATTTGGACAGCAGACCAAAATTTCATCAACCGCCCTTCAGTCTCAATCATCCATGCGTGTTTTTCATTTTCTAAACCAGTCCATGCCTCTCTCTTATTAACTTATTTCAAATCAAATCCCAAAGTCGATCTCACGCAGTCATTTGTAAACCCCAAATCAATCAATAAAGAGCTCAAGAAAGCTCAAACCTTTGGTTTCATTTATACAGCTTAATGCTGATTAACAGGCCTGTATCAATGGCCACAAGCGAAAGCAATGAATTAAGTCCTCTCACCCAGTTGGGCAATAGCAGCGAATTCTTTGCAGAGATGTCAGCAAAGTTTTCTGGGATTAGGCCCAGAAATGTATTCGGGGGGCTTATCACACACCCCTCAAATCAAAATGAGACTCTCTACAACCTGTGAAATTCCCTCCAGTTTAGATCAAATTCCAATCTAGAGAAGAATTCTTTTTTTCCCCCTGCACCACACTTTCTCACCCTCCAAAACTCTCTTTGCTGTCCCCCACCCCAAAACACATCCCCCCTTCCCTTCATTGCATGGTTACAGTGGCTAGCCACAAGAGGAGAGTAAAATGTGCTACCTCGAGCAAGTCTGTGTGCATCAGGTGCTGGGGAACATGGGTGGGAGGGTGCTGTTGCACCATGCCCTGCTTTACTGGTCCCTGGCTGATGGCTGGTTGGCCACTGTGTGCACAGAGTGCTGGACTAGATGGACCCTTGGTCTGATCCAGCATCAGGGCTCTTCTGATGTTCTTAAGATGCCCTTCTATCTTCTTTGTCACCCCAGGGGATGTACTAGAAAGGAGAGAATGCCAGGGGATGGGGGTGGCTGGTGGCATATGTAAACAGTTGGTATGCTGATGACACCCAAATATATTTCTCTATGCCCTCGACAACAGCCTCAGCTAAGGACAGTGTGTCTCCTCTGAATGAATGCTTGGAGGTGATAATGGGCTGGATGAGGAAAAGCAAACTGAAGCCGAATCCAGACAAGACGGAGGTGCTCGCTGTCGAAGGCCAGAACCTGGGTTTGGAGGTGTGTCAACCGGTTCTGGATGGGGCTACACTCCCCCTGAAAGACCGTGTTCACAGCTTGGGGGTGCTCCTGGATCCATCGCTCCAAATGACAGCCCAGATAGATGCGACGGCCAAGAGTGCCCACTATCAGCTTCGGCTGATACGCCAGCGCGCCCCTTCTTAGAGTCAGAAGACCGAAAGACAGTAGTGCACGCACTGGTAACCTCAAGGCCCGACTTCTGCAATGCGCTCTACATAGGGCTACCATTGTGCCTAGTCTGGAAACTTCAATTAGTCCAAAATATGACAGCCAGGCTGGACACCGATACACCTAGGGGTGACCACATTAAAACAGTTTTAAAACTTCTTCACAGGCTGCCAATTAGTTTCCAGGTGAAGTATAAAATGTTGATTATCACCTTTAAAGCCCTACATGGTTTGGGTCCAGGCTACCTGCGGGATCGCCTTCTCCAGTACAACCTGCCCCACACACTCAGGTCCTCTGGGAAGAATCTACTTCAGATAGCAAAACCTAGATTAACAACTGTTACCCAGAGGACCTTCTCTTCTGCTGCTCCCAGACTGTGGAATGGCCTTCCAGAGGAGATCATAGAATCATAGAATCATAGAATAGCAGAGTTGGAAGGGGCCTACAAGGCCATCGAGTCCAACCCCCTGCTCAATGCAGGAATCCACCCTAAAGCATCCCTGACAGATGGTTGTCCAGCTGCCTCTTGAATGCCTCTAGTGTGGGAGAGCCCACAACCTCCCTAGGTAGCTGATTCCATTGTTGCACTGCTCTAACAGTCAGGAAGTTTTTCCTGATGTCCAGCTGGAATCTGGCTTCCTTTAACTTGAGCCCGTTATTCCGTGTCCTGCACTCTGGGAGGATCGAGAAGAGATCCTGGCCCTCCTCTGTGTGACAACCTTTTAAGTATTTGAAGACTGCTATCATGTCTCCCCTCAATCTTCTCTTCTCCAGGCTAAACATGCCCAGTTCTTTCAGTCTCTCTTCATAGGGCTTTGTTTCTAGACCTCTGATCATCCTGGTTGCCCTCTTCTGAACACGCTCCAGCTTGTCTGCGTCCTTCTTGAATTGTGGAGCCCAGAACTGGACGCAATACTCTAGATGAGGCCTAACCAGGGCCGAATAGAGAGGAACCAGTACCTCACGTGATTTCGAAGCTATACTTCTATTAATGCAGCCCAAAATAGCATTTGCCTTTCTTGCAGCCATATCGCACTGTTGGCTCATATTCAGCTTGTGATCTACAACAATTCCAAGATCTTTCTCGTTTGTAGTATTGCTGAGCCAAGTGTCCCCCATCTTGTAACTGTGCATTTGGTTTCTATTCCCTAAATGTAGAACTTGGCATTTATCCCTATTAAATTTCATTCTGTTGTTTTCAGCCCAGCGCTCCAGCCTATCAAGATCACTTTGAAGTTTGTTTCTGTCTTCCAGGGTATTAGCTATCCCACCCAATTTGGTGTCATCTGCAAATTTGATCAGCGTTCCCTGCACCTCCTCGTCCAAATCATTAATAAAAATGTTGAAGAGCACTGGGCCCAGGACTGAGCCCTGCGGCACCCCACTCGTTGCCTCTCCCCAGTTTGAGAAGGTTCCATTGATAAGTACTCTTTGAGTCCGATTCTGTAGCCAACTGTGGATCCACCTAATAGTTGTTCCATCTAGCCCACTTTTAGCTAGTTTGTTAATCAGAATGTCATGTGGTACTTTGTCAAAAGCTTTGCTGAAGTCAAGATATATGACGTCCACAGCATTCCCACAGTCCACAAGGGAGGTTATCCTATCAAAAAATGAGATCAAATTAGTCTGACAGGATTTGTTCCTGACAAATCCATGTTGGCTTCTAGTAATCACTGCATTGATTTCAAGGTGTTTACAGATTGACTTCTTTATAATCTGCTCCAGAATTTTCCCAGGGATGGATGTCAGACTGACTGGTCTGTAGTTCCCAGGTTCCTCCTTTTTGCCCTTTTTGAAGATAGGGACAACGTTAGCCCTCCTCCAGTCATCCGGCACCTCACCCGTCTTCCATGATTTTGCAAAGATAATAGACAAAGGTTCTGAGAGTTCTTCCGCTAGCTCCTTCATTACTCTTGGATGCAGTTCATCGGGCCCTGGAGATTTGAACTCATTCAAGGAAATTAGGTGTTCTTTGACCATTTGTTTATCAATCTCAAACTGCAATCCTGCCCCCTCAACTTCTGCTTCACTTTTTCCAGGGGGGTCATAGACCCGCTTTTGGGAGAAGACCGAGGCAAAGTAGGAATTGAGCACTTCAGCCTTTTCTTTGTCATCTGTTATCAATTTGCCATCCTCATTAAGCAACTTGACAGTCTAGTGGCATTTAAAAAAGCAATAAAGACTGATCTATTCTGGCAGGCCTATCCAGTGGAATTTTAGGATGTTTTTAGGATGTTTTAAGGATGTTTTAATCATGTATGCTATGTTTTTAATCAGTTTTAATGTGTTTTATATTCACTGTTGTTTCCTGCCTCAATCCAAGTGGAGAGGCGGGTAAGATGATGATGATGATGATGATGATGATGATGATGATGATGATTGTTGTTGGAAATAATCCTTGGCTGGGTTATTGTTCTTTCAATCTCCCCCCCCCCCCCCAATCTCTAGGGCCTTTGCTAGACCAGGCTATATCACGGGGTGATACCTGGGATCATCCCTGTGCATCCACATGATGCACAGGGGATCCCAGGCTCAGGGAGGGATCAACCCTCCCTGGCCCCGGGATATAACCTACCCCTTCGGTCCTGTTTTTTTCCGTGTAGCCCGGAGCGTGTAGCCCGTTTTCGCGGCTTGACCCCGGCTCCACACGATTACTCGTGCATAGCCGGGAGCCACGCATGGGGGCAGCGCTCCCCAGGAGTGCTGCGCCCATAGGGGGCAGGGCAGAGGGAGCAGGGAATCCGGGATTTTTTTTTTAAAAAAAAAAAGCTTACCTGGTCGCATGAGCGTTCGTACGCATCGTCCCTTTAAAAAATAAAAAATAAATGGTGGGCACGACAGCTGTCTTCGTGAGCTCGTCACGCCTGACATATAGACTAGCGCGAGAGCCCGCGATAGTTGCATCGCGGGCTCTTCCCTCCTCCGTCGCGCTTTTTAAAGTAGGTCTAGCAAAGGTCTTGGTCTTTTGAAATCAGTCCTTATACAAAATCACAGTCACCTTCTGTTTATTGCATTCTGATTTTTTTTTTTCCTATGTTGGGATGATACCTAGAAAGTCCTGTGTTGGGAGCGGACGGTGATGGGAGTTTCCCTTAAAGCCACTCTGTTAGTAAGTATTTTGATTCCAAGTTGTTTTCTATGAAAAATGAAGGTTTCTCCCCATTAGGTATTTTCATTTGAAGATGATTCCTAAAATCACCTAGTGATTTCCTACGGCCATTCGGAATGATCCAAGGCATTTCAAAGGCCGCTCGGTGTCCTATTTAGTATGTCGTCCCGTCGCCCCGTCGCTCTGGCTAATAGCGTGCTGGAGTGAAGAAGGCTGTGTGTGATGTAGGGCATGTCTAGACCAGGGGTGGAAGGAGGGAGGATCTCACGATATGCGGATCGCGAGATCCTCCCCCTGGGTTCACATGCGGCGTGTGACGTCCAGGGAGGAAGCAGGACATCGCACCCGCCATTTTTTAAAAAAAAGACAGGAGGTGGAGCTGTGCGCACCTGCGCTCCAGCACACCTGTGCTCCAGTGAAAAAGTAAGTGTTAAAAAAATAATGACCCTGCTCCTCCCCAAGCTCCAATGGCCCTAGACTCCCCCCCCCCAGGCCCCAGCTAATCAAACCTGCTCCCCTTCCCTTTAAATCGGCAGTGATACAGGGATGACAGCAGCACAGACTGAGAGGAGAGAAATGGGAGGTTCCCCCTCTCTCTCTTGCCTTTCTCGCCCTTTTATTTATTTATTTATTTATTTATTTATTTATTACACTTATATATCGCTCCCATAGCCAGGGCTCTCCGGGCGGTTTACAGAAATTCTAAAATTGAGGTAAAAACAAGTATACAAAATTTAAAACTCTAAAACACAGAACATACACACATAAAGCATTAAAAACCGATTAAAAACTAAACATGTTGAACAGCATGTGGGGAGGCTATGGGAAAACTACGGGCATGTCTAGACCATGCGTTATCCCAAGGATCATCCCAGGATTGTCCCTATGCTTCCAGATGACGCACAGGTGATCCTGGGAGCAGAGAGAGATGATCCCTCCATTTCCCCGGGATATCAGCATACACTTTTTTCACGTTTTCCCCCTGCGGTCCAGGAACGATCCTGAGGACCGCAGGTGGTGTGGCTGCCCATCCTGTCTTCTTCCCTCTTCCCCACGAGTAGCCAGAGAGTGGCGTGACAGTTTTCCAGACCCTCAGAAGAGTGACTTGCAAAATTTACCATCAGATCCCCCTGAAAGATCTCGGAAAATTACCAAAATTTTAGCAGGTGCTATTGACGTCACCAAATTTCGTGAAAAGTCAACTCACCAATCAAGCTTCACCCATTTGTAATCCTCACCTTTTTAACGAGCCTGGGCCAGCATTTAATGAATTTGTTATCAACTTCAGAATTGATCACAAGCTCCTGAGCATGAACATAAGAATATAAGAAGAGCCCTGATGCTGGATCAGACCAAGGGTCCATCTAGTCCTGGAGGGACTCTACACATCGTACTGAAGGCGCTTGCGTGCACCTCCAGTGCGTCCTCAAAACGATGGTGTAGACGGAGAAAGAAGAGACGGAGGAAGAGGCGGTGGAGGAGGCGGCTGGGGAACCGGCTGCGTCCTTGCCGCCGCCGCCTCCCCGCCGGCCTCCTGCTGCCGGGGTAAGAGCCACCCAGGTCGGAGAGCTCGAGCTCGCCGACCTGGGTGGCTCTTACCCCGGCAGCAGGAGGCCGGCGGGCAGGCGACGGCGGCGACGGCAGCAAGGACGCGGCCGGTTCCCCAGCCGCCTCCTCCACCGCCTCTTCCTCCGTCTCTTCTTTCTCCGTCTACACCATCGTTTTGAGGATGCACTGGAGGTGCACGCAAGCGCCTTCAGTACGATGTGTAGAGTCCCTCCAGGACTCTGTTCACACAGTGGCCAACCAGCCATCGGCCAGGGACCCACATGGCAGGACATGGTGCAACAGCACCCTCCCACCCATGTTCCCCAGCAACTGGTGCACACAGGTTTATTGCCTCGAATACTGGAGATAGCACACAACCATCAGGGCTAGTAGCCATGGATAGCCTTCACCTCCAGGAATTTATCCAACCCCCTTTTAAAGCCATCCAAATTGGTGGCCATCACTACATCTTGTGGGAGTGAGTTCCATAAATTAACTATTTTTAACTAAAGAAGTACTTCCTTTTATTTGTCCTGAATCTCCCACCAATCAGTTTCATGGGATGTCCCCTGGTTCTAATATTTTGAGAGAGGGAGAAAAATGTGTCCTTATCCACATTCTCCACGCCATGCACACTTTTGTACCCCTCTATCATGTCTCCCCTTAGCCTCCTCCTTTCCAAGCTAAACAATCCCAGTTGGTGTCACCTTCCCTCCTACGGGAGATGCTCCAACCCCTTAATCATTTTAGTTGCCCTTTTCTGCACTTTTTCCAGCTCCATAATATCCTTTTTTAGGTGTGGCGTATGGGCTACAGCTAAACAACACCATTTCTGTGCGTGTGACGAATTGGTTGCATTATGGTAAACTGTGGTGATGTCACATCTCTCTCTCTCTTACGCTCGTCGAATCAGATTTGGGTCACCATTTGTTTGTGCAAGACTTCCTTTTATTTTGTTCGGTGAGTAAATGGGTCCCCTACCTACGACTGGTGGTGGGTGGAAAATTTCTGTGAGAGGTCGCACAAAAACAACCATTCAGAACGGGGGTACATAACACGGTGATGCATAATACCATGACTCACTTTGTGTTTCCAACTCCAGCTTCCAAGATGCACCTTCATATTGTGCATGCGCAAAAGCTTATTTACGTGGAACGAGCATTTGTTTGAAGGGGAAATTCTTGTCCAAGCGCACAGTTACATTTCTTACTATCCGAGGAAAAAACAAATTTACCAGGGTAAGTTTGACCAATAATAATAATTACTTAATCACATCTTTATTCATTCCGTTGACCTATGGATTCCCTCTTTTTCGTTATTATTTTGATTTCTTTTTTCTTTCCTTTAGTATTTGCTCGTCTGCTCTTTAGTGCGTTATTTGACTATGTTATTGTGTTCTGAAATTTTCATAAACATTTTTAGTGAGAAAATTCCCCAGCCAATCTGTGGGTTCCATTTAGGAGGGCTCGTCCACCGCTAGCTTTTTCTTTTAAAGCATCCAATAAAGAATTCCTCGGCCATTTGGACCCAAATCGTGGAAAGACTTTTAATGAGAGTGGCAAACGCAACCTTCACAGAATGCCAGCACTGGAAAGAAACCAGTTTTCAACATGAAAAACCTCAATAAATTTTACTGGACCAAAGTCCTGGAGTTGCAAGGAGAACTTGAACTGAAGAGAGAAAGGAAATGTGAATAATTCTTGACTCAACCAAACCCCCAAACCCTCAAGAAAACACTAAAAGCCATGATTAATAGGACGACTGGGCACATTTCCCCGTAGACATGAATTCCCATTCGGTGAATCAAACCTGTCTTTAAAATTGATGAATGGCGCAACCCGCTAAGTTTTAAAATATCCTTAACGGCCCATGTTCCCCACATACAGGTTGCTTCATTGTTGACCCCCACAAAAATGAAATAAATAAAATAATATGAGACAAAACCCACAGAGTCTACTCAGAAGTTTATTTTTTCAAAGTTACCTCAGTCTATTTTGGCTGTCCGGCCTCACTCCCTGGTGTCCAGGTGTAAATAATTCCTCAAAAAGAAATATCTTCATCCACCAGGGTCTAGAAGACATCTTCTTTGTCCCCTTCCAAAGGGCCATTTTTACACTGAGGCGCTTTCCAAACCGTTGGCTCTTTTGATTCTACACACACACACACCCCTCTATCGGCTTTTCTGAACACAGTTCACTTTGTGGCCATTTCTTCCGTGAAGGTATTTCCTAATTGCGTCCCGATTTTTCCAGGGTTGCTTTTCAATCTCGTTTCGGTTCTTCGTTCCCCCACCCTCAAAGCATACCTGTTTCAAAGTCAACATCTTATCCCAAGCCAACTGGGACTGGTAAGGCGCACCAGCATTTGTGGCCTTCAACCAAAAATCAAGTCATGGGATTTACACTTGTAAGCCACTACCTAGGACAGCACTCTGAGAAAAGCACCAACTTTATACGTGGACCTCATGTATCATTTTCAGTTCGCTATAGAATTCACAGAGTCCTGTGTATATTATGAGAGCGTTCTTGCAATTTAGGATTTTGGTTTAGTCATAAGGTGGACTACAATGTAGTAATAATCAAGTCCTGATCTCTAACTAATTTAAACTGATCAGGACTTTATGGCTGTTTTCTTTTATCAGCTTCCGTTTCTTTTTGAACATTTATATAGATCCAAGACAAATATATTTTGATACTAGCTGTACCCGGCATAACATACGCCGTTGTAGCATATCTTAAAGTTTATTAATTAAATATCATCATGGGGACGCGGGCTGCTTGGAGACCTGGGGGGCAGGGAGGAGGGGGAGGAGGTGTTTCCCTTTCCCTGGGGTTCCTGTCAGCCTTGGGCCGCCCGCCCAGCTCGCATGAGATCAGGCCAGGGCCTGGGCTCGCAGTAGGTGAGCGGCCCCCCACCCAGCCACCAAGGGCCCCGGCCGTGCCTCGCTCATGCTCCGGACCATGGCGCTGCCCCCTTCATGGGGGGGAGCGAAGAAGCAGAAATGGGGGTAGGATTACCTTGGAAAGCCCAGAGGAGTCAGGCGAGGGGCTTAGCAACCTGCATCAGCTGACATTACACGTTGTTACTGTTGCTTAGCAACCTGTATCAGCTGAAGCCTTTACGGAAACATACTTAAGCGTTTTATATAGATAGATAGATACATCTAGAAAAATTCTCTGGACCTCAGCCATACATATCATATGAACCAATGATGGTGTCCAATAT
Source organism: Elgaria multicarinata webbii (assembly GCF_023053635.1). Taxonomy (NCBI): domain Eukaryota; kingdom Metazoa; phylum Chordata; class Lepidosauria; order Squamata; family Anguidae; genus Elgaria; species Elgaria multicarinata. The sequence goes on along the minus strand of NC_086171.1, from coordinate 4,594,938 downwards.
TGAGTCAGGCAATTGGCCCGTCAGGGTTCCTTCTATGTCCTGAACCCCCTGAGCAACTCCTGAAGGGTCTCTGCCTCCTTCAGAGCCCCACCATCTGTCTTTTTATCTTCCCCTTCCCAGTAACGTGAGGTTTAGGCTGTAGATGTGGGGTGAGTGACACTCCAGGCCCTTTAGGTTGAACACAACACTTTACTAGAATATTAAAACAACCAAATTACAAGCAAAGCTATTTAGGCCTTTTCTACACCTAAGGATTATCCTAGGCAAATGTGAGGGATCATCCCTGCCTGCTCCCAGGATCCCCGGTACGCCATTTAGATGCACAGGGATGATCCCAGGGGGAAAGGCAGGTGTAGAAACGGCCTTAGTCAATAGAGCTGAATGATTCAAAGGCATTAAAAGAAAATAAAAGTTGCAAAAAACGTTCTTTTACCCTAGCTGCATTAGGCTTTCCCAGCTGCTGCTTCCCCAAGCTCTCACCTTTTTTCTGCCCTGCCTCTCTGGCTCTTTCTACACCTAAAGATTATCCCAGGCAAATGGAGGGCTCATAGCTGCCTGCTCCCAGGATCCCCTGCGTGTCATTTGGATGCACAGAGATGATCCCGGGGCAATCCCCGGGGGAAAAGACAGGTGTAGAAACGGCCCTAGTCTGGATCTCTCCTTTTATCTCCTGTTCTCCTCAAAACTGGAAGTGCTGTTTCAAACCTGAAGAAATGAAACTTAACTCAGGAACTGAAACTTAAATGGAGAAAATGAAACTGCTCCTCTCAGGGATACCCCTCCCAACAGAAAGAAGAAGGAAAAACCAGGGCTTTAAGGCCTGACTCTTTTTCTTTGCTTCTGTAGGCCTCAAATCTTCACAGGCCCCATTTAGACAAAAACTCTCTGCTCCAGCCTTCCCACACCAGGCACCCTGCAGGATGAGAGAAATGATAGGCATTGTGATCCAACGCATTAGCAGAGCACAAGGTTGGGGAAAGGTGATCCAAGAATCCTAGAATCATAGAATAGTAGAATTGGAAGGGGCCTATAAGGCCATCGAGTCCAACCCCTGCTCAATGCAGGAAGCATCCCTGACAGATGGCTGTCCAGCTGCCTCTTGAATGCCTCTAGTGTGGGAGAGCCCACAACCTCCCTAGGTAACTGGTTCCACTGTCGTACTGCTCTAACAGTCAGGAAGCTTTTCCTGATGTCCAGCCGGAATCTGCCTTCCTGTCACTTGAGCCCGTTATTCCGTGTCCTGCACTCTGGGATGATCGAGAAGAGATCCTGGCCCTCCTCTGTGGGACAACCTTTTAAGTCTTTGAAGATTCTCTATCTGAAGATTATTATTATTATTATTATTATTATTATTATTATTATTATTATTATTATTTATATAGCACCATCAATGTACATGGTGCTGTACAGAGTAAAACAATAAAATAGCAAGGCCCTGCCGCATAGGCTTACATTCTAGTAAAATCATAATAAAACAATAAGAAGGGGAAGAGAATGCACCAAACAGGCACAGGGTAGAGTAAAACTAATAGTATAAAAGATTCCATGGATCAGACTTGAACACATGAAAGCAATGTGCTCAGCTATTGAGCTCCAGGGCCTTGCCATGCGCCGGGTAGCCGGTGATTCCTATGACAAGCTGTTTTCATTCGGGAGGTATTGCGCCATTTCTCAAGCGTTCCCAACATCTCCGCAAACGTATTTGCGACAAATGTTCCAGAAGGCCAGGCCAATAAATCACCCCCAAAGAAAATGACCCTTATTCGGAATGGAAAATGAAATGAATTAACTTTATTTGTCCATCAGCGACAGAGCCTGATGGATCAGAGGCGGCGAGAAAGAATAATACTCGTGACAGCCAAGGAAATAAACCGCTTCCTCCTCAGCAAACTTTGGTGAGTTCTCTTCAGCACTTTCAAAGGCCATTCATAATTCTAGATTGTTGCAAAGCATCGGGGTGTCAGGTGAAGGTGAAATAAATAAGAAGAGTTGGATCAATTACCCAGGATCGGGGAGGCGAGGCGATACATAAAAATATATTCGCACGAAAGCTCCGTTTACATTCCAAACGAGAGCAAAGTCATCTCGGGACTCACACAATCTGTCACGGCTGAATAGGGTGGGTCCTCGTGTTCTTTGGAATCCCCCTGAATGCTTGAACCAGTGTGGTGTAGTGGTTAGAGCGAGAGTGTTGAACACAGGCCTGCGGGCCAAATCTGCTGGCCAAATTCGGTCTGCTGCGGCTCCGTCAATGGCCATGCCCTTAGAATCATAGAATCATAGAATAGCAGAGTTGGAAGGGGCCTACAAGGCCATCGAGTCCAACCCCCTGCTCAAGGCAGGAATCCACCCTAAAGCATCCCTGACAGATGGTTGTCCATCTCCCTTTCCCCCGTATAGCAATCATTTGCTAGTTTCCCCCACCACCATCCTAAAAGGTTGAAATGCCTGCCCTAAGGCTTAGGTACTGGTAGTAAAAGTTAAATTACACTGGCATTTGGGGGACTTCTTGCCTTGCCCTATCTTGCCTTTGGCCCCACCCACTACTGGAATGCAGCCACCACCACTACTCAGAGCTTCTGGGCTGGAAGTGATGCTGCACTCCTGGGTCTGAGCGTCATCATCTTACAGAATCCACAATCAAATGATGTGTCGATGCCTGTGAGCTTGGATTACTTTTGCCAGATTGATAACTGGAACAGGGAGGTTTGAACATATAACACCGATTCTGGCCCGCTTGCATTGGCTGCCTATATGTTTCCAAGCCCAATTCAAGGTGCTGGTTTTAACCTATAAAGCCCTACATGGCTTGGGACCACAAAAGGCAGCAGGACAACCATCTGTGAGGGATGCTTTAGGGTGGATTCCTGCCTTGAGCAGGGGGTTGGACTCGATGGCCTCGTAGGTCCCTTCCAACTCTGCTATTCTATGATTCAATGATTCTATACCTGATGGAACGCCTCTCCCAGCATGAACCTACCCGTACACTGCGCTCAACATCTAAAGTCCTCCTCCGAGTGCCTACGCCGAGGGAAGCTTGGAGGATGGCAACAAGGGAGAGGGCCTTTTCAGTGGTGGCCCCCGACTGTGGGATGATCTCCCCAATGAGGCTCACCTGTTATCTTTCAGGCGCCAAATCAAGACTTTTCTCTTCTCCCAGGCATTTAACAGCATTTAACAACACTAAGTCTGTTTTTTAACGGACTCCAGTACTGTTGTTTTTATACTGTTGTTCTCATGTTTTTGATGGTTTTAAATTTTGTATACTTTTTTTAATGTTTACTGTTTTAAACTTTTGTAAACCATCCAGAGAGCTTCGGCTATGGGGCGGTATATAAATGTAATAAATAAATTAAATAAATAAATAAAAAGGTAGGATTCAAGCCACACAGGGCAGGCCTATTGATGGCCATTTGCTATGGCTAAGGCCTAATCTACACCTACCGCCCTTTCGCAAAGGAGGAGGGATAATGGCGGGATTTCCCACTTCCGCGATCATCGCTCCTGGGGCACACGCAAGGGAGGTTTCCCGCAAGTCAAGGAGCTGTAGCCCCTGTAACCATGTTTCCGCATGTGCATCGGCTGAAGTGGGCAGGACTGCACAGATGGGTATGGGATTTTGTTTATTTTTAAAAACTCCTCCCAGTTGCGCACCAGCACAAATACACAGAAATGCAGGGGGGATAGGTACTGTGTCGGAGATGCGCTCCTGCACATCAATACGTTGATGTTAAAAAAAGATACACGTTTGGCATCAAAAGACACCGATAGCCAATCAAAAACTGTGCTGAAAATGGTGTTGGATCCTGGATTGGATCTGGTTTTTCTTTTTCCACTATTTTTACAATTACCTGGAGACCTGAAGAAAATGAGGAGTCAGCAGAACGTGCAATTCCCTTAAATGTCAAGGTCTCAGCTGGACACTTATTGAACTATTGAATTATTGTGTGGAAGCATTTTTCTGCAATTAATCAATTAGTGATTGCATCATTGTACAGGACTGCCTATATAAGTAGCTGTGTTTTTCATGCATTTATTATTCCTTCATCTTACCCCATCTTGATGTATGCTGCTGTGTATTGATCGTCTGTGAGTATTTGTATATGTGCTGCCATAACTAAATTATTTCAACTGTCAGTAAAGGATTTTCTTTTAACTTACAAAGAATCCTTTGCCTCATCGAGTCTTTGCTGCGTCCTAAACTGAGAGCCGCTGCTACTTCTGCTCAACTCTGGTTCAGAGTGTGATTTCCCAACAAATGGCAGCCACCCACTCCCGCACATGTCCAAAACCGCTGGGCACACCCCTGACAACGGATTGGCTGTTCGCCAAGTCAGGAGCTTTGGGAAGGGGGGGACACACCAGCCACGGACTTCGGGATTGGAGCGAGAGAGCCAGGGAAATCATGACAAAAGCAGTCAGCGATATTCCAGGAAAACTGAGTGGTTGACCCGAGATCGCTGCAGGAGTAGGTGAACGTCATGTGGTGCGGTTGGGATGACCTCGATGCTATTCTAAAATAAATGGCTGGTGTAGACAAGAATCGGACCCCCATCTCTGGAGGCAGTGTACTTCTGAGTGGCAAGCGTTGGGGACAATCAGGATGGCATAATCCCTACTCTACTCTGACTGGGGTGCTTCCAGCTCTATCCAGCTGTCCACTGTCGGAAACAGAATGCTAGTCTAGGTGGGCCCTTGGCCTGATCACACAGGGTTCTTGTTCAGCTTCAGATGAGAGCGCCTTTCCCTCCAGTTTGCAATGGGCATTCCAGAGGCCTCCAGGTGGAGAGGTGGCAGCAGTCAAGACAACCCTCCATCATGCCTGGCTATAGCCGCCCTGAGAGCACCAACCACAAGAAAGAGCAGAAGAAGAAGCCTTTCCATTGTGCTTAGATCTAGCTCCACAGTCTGCTGAACTCTACCATGGTGAATCTCGTCCCTGAGTTTGCTTTTTTCCTCTTCCCTCCCAATTGCTTTTCCTTTCGTGCTCTGTCTTTACCGCCCTTTGCAAGGCATTCTGGGAACCTTTTCTGGCGAAAGGGGAAGGTAAAATAGCTAGAAACGAAAGAAGGAAGAAAGGGAGCAAACGAGAGATAGAGAAAGGGCTTAGGCTGAAAAACCCTCTTCGCCGATTCACATCGAAGTTGTGACCATGTGTGCCCCGTTCCAATTTTTGTTCATTATATTTGGAACATCCATTAAAGACTTTTTAAAAACAACGCAACGATATTCATTTGCTCAACAACACCCAGGAGGGGAATATCTGAGTCTGCCAACGGAGGTGTTCGAGGCTGGGCCCGGCCAGCTGTTCCGCCAGCAGCCGGCCAACCCAGCGGCCGGTGGCTGAAAGTGCGAAAGGACAGCGAGGGCCAAAGCCATCCTGGTTGCGTCAACGGGAGCTCTGTCCCACCCCACAATGAAGTCGACAGAGAGGAGGGAGGCCAGCCAAGCAGGGACAGGGAGGGAAGGGGCCAAGGCAAAAGGAAAATAAATATATATTTGGCTCTAATGAATCAAAGCCTGTTACAATCAAAACAACTCGCCATCGGAGCAAATGCCTGGGGGCCTCGTTCGTCAAAAATTATACACACGCTGGAAAGCCGCAAAGGACGCATAATTGCTAGGTTGCCACAAGGAAAGTCTTCTTCCTGCCTGGCAGTCAGGGCTTTTCCAGCAGCGAGGGACGCTCCCCGCGATCGGTCAATGCCTTTCCTATCCACCGTTCCTATTAATAATAATTAATGGGAATCGTAATTGACAAGTCGGGACCTGGGAGGTGTTGCAGTGGGGGAGGACGGGAGACCCGTGTCTTTCCTCTCGCGACCTCTCTTGCAGCCGTCTGTGCAAGCAATGGGGTTCCTCCGCCTTGATGCTAAGCTGGCAGGAGCACCCAAGCCAGACGTCCAGGCGTGTCGGACCTCAAGGCTGCCGGGCGAATCCGGCCTTCCTGAGATCCAAATCCTCGAGCTGGCCATGCACCCATTATCTGTGGGCTCCCATCTTCTGCACAATTTCTCACCCTTCCTATTCAGCAAGGCTTTGTTACTGGCAGTCAGAGCTGTAAGCTACCATATACTGGTATTTTGGACTCCACCCCATTTGTTTTTGGAATACGGCTTCCGGGAGCTTCTCCGACATGGAAATTGGCCCTTGGGCTGAAAGAGGTTCTGCACCGCTGTCAACAGCCAGCCTCTGCTCTCGGGCTGTTGGAAGCTGTGTGGGCCAGAACTGGCAGCCCACAAATGTGTGGTTTTTCTGGTGTTTGTGATAAAAGCCATTCAGGGCTATAGGTAGGGTGACCATATGAAAGGAGGACAGGGCTCCTGTATCTTTAACAGTTGTATTGAAAAGGGAATTTCAGCAGGTGTCCTTTGTATGCATGCAGCACCTGGTGAAATGCCCTCTTCATCATAACAGTTAAAGCTGCAGGTGCCCGGCCCTCTTTTAAGTCCGGTCACTCTAGTATAGCTCCTACAGCTTTAACTGTTGTGATGAAGAGGGAATTTCACCAGGTTCTCCATATATACAAATGACACCTGCTGAAATTCCCTTTTCTATGCAACCGTTAAAGGTGCAAGAGCCCTGTCCTCCTTTTTATATGGTCACCTTACTATAGGACACAAAGTTCCCAGGCCTATAAAGTCCTCCCAGGAAGCCTTCTCCAAACTGCGGCCCTCCAAATGTGTTGGGCTACACATCCCATCATCTCCAGTCATGACAGGCTGTCTGGGGATAATGGGAGTTGTCGCAAAATACCTCTGGAGTTTGCCACCTTGGAGAAGACTACTGCTACATATCAGGGTGATTTACTCCACTCACCCAGGAACATATACTTAGCTCTATTGGATCAGACCAGAACTTCATCTATTCCGGCATTCGGCTTCCTTGGATTAATAGGACAAGATATTAACATCAGTAATAAATAAATAGGTCATAAATTAATAACCATTATTATTAATAATAATAATATTATCTCTCTTTTCTCGCTTACGTTGTTTTTTTTCTAGATGGACATGATTAGCTTTGCCAAGTCATACTGTCTTTTACTGATTCAGGAATTTCCTGATATTGAGCATGTTTTAAGTATGACTTCTTTCTGGATGTTGGTGTGGATGTATTTTGGTAGGCCCAGTTTCCGAAAGTTTTCTGTATAGTTTTTTGATGTGGAGCCGGTGATTGGCTACATGGCACCACGACATCATCACATTGGCTATGTGGTCCTTTATGGGCTATGGTCATGTCATGTAGCCAGCATGTTGTAAGAGGAGTGTGCCTTTTAAGAAAGAAAAAGATAAATCAGTACTTAAAGGTGCCACAAAATGGAAAATAATTAATAGGGCGCTGAAACTAGGGTGACCATCTGAAACAGAGGACTTGGCTCCTGTATCTTTAACAGTTACATAGAAAGGGGAATTTCAGCAGGTGTCCTTTGTATATATGGAGAACCTGGTTTAACTCCATCTTCATCACAACAATTCAAGCTGCAGGAGCTATACTAGAGTGACCAGATACAAAAGAGGGCAGGGCTCCTGCAGTTTTAACTGTTGTGATGAAGATGGATCCAAAACAAGTTTGGAACACAAGAAAAGTGTAAACTTGCCAAGCCTAGATAAAAATAGAAAACAGTTTTGCTGTGTGTGTGACTACTCCAAAACATGCAAAAGAAATCAATAAGATTGATGTGAGATTTCCAACCATAGTCATTTTTCAAATTATGTATGCAGCTTCCACCTGATGAGAGGACCACAGTGTGTGGCAGAAGCACCACTATGCTGCAAGAAGTGCGTTTCTGAGCACAATTCAAAGTGCTGGTTTTGACTTTTGAACCCTAAAAGGTTTAGGGATGAAGTTACGTGAAGACCGCCTTAACCCATGTCAGCCTGCCCAGACTTGAAGATCAGAAAGAAAGGCCCTTCTCATTAGCCCACCTGTGAGAGCAATTAAGTCAGTGATCACATGTGAGAGGGCCTTCTGTGCAATGGCCCCACACCTCTGGAATAAGCTCCCACTGGAGGTCCACCATGCACCATATTTTCAGGCTTTAAAGAAAGTCTTGAAAACATTTTATTTTACCATGACCTTCTCATGATATGACTGTGTAAATAGAAGTATAGCTTCCAAATCATGTGACGTACTGGTTCCCCTCGATTCGGCCCTGGTTAGGACTCATCTTGAGTACTGTATCCAGTTCTGGGCTCCACAATTCAAGAAGGATGCAGATAAGCTGGAGCGTGTTCAGAGGAGAGCAACCAGGATGATCAGGGGTCTGGAAACAAAGCCCTATGAGGAGAAACTGAAAGATCTGGGCAGGTTTAGCCTGGAGAAGAGGAGATGGAGGGGAGACATGATAGCCCTCTTCAAATACTTAAAAGGTTGCCACCCAGAGGAGGGCCAGGATCTCTTCTCGATCCTCCCAGAGTGCAGGACACGGAATAACAGGCTCAAGTGACAGGAAGGCAGATTCCGGATGGACATCAGGAAAAACTTCCTGACTGTTAAAGCAGTAAGACAATGGAACCAATGACCTAGGGAGGTGGTGGGCTCTCCCACCCTAGAGGCATTCAAGATGCAGCTGAACAGCCATCTGTTGGGGATGCTTTAAGATGGATTCCTGCATTGAGCAGGGGGGTTGGACTGGATGGCCTTAGAAGCCCCTTCCAACTCTACTCTTCTAGGATACTATTGTTGTTGCTGCTATTGCCATTGTTTTTCTTGCTGGTTTTATTGTTGGTGTTTATCGTTTTTAATTGCTATTTTATTGTGTTTATGTTTTTATTGCTTTTAATACTTTAATGGTTTTTTATGTATTTTATTGTCGTAAGCCACCTTGGGAGAGCATCTGCTCTGAAAGTCGGCTAAGAATTTTTTCAAATTAATAAAATCAGAAGCCAAAATATGCCATCATTACAGAGACAGCAGCAGAACATTCCATTAGCAAAACAGCACACTCTTACACTGTCTCCTCTCCTCCTCCAGACCTCAGCCATGCCGCCATCTAATGCATAACCTTCGCCCAGCACCAGCCCTGGCATACGAAACGTCCCTCCCATTGAGGTCAAAATATATGATGAATGCCGCCCTTACATCGGCAACTGCGACATCTGCATTGTATGACAGAGCATCAGATATGTGATAACACAGCCGCCAGCCACAGTACGCCACCACCAGTATATGAGCCCCACGTAGGGTCTGAACAGTGGAGGCTGGTGGGTCCAATTTCGGTGGGGTTGCCAATCCATTGCGGGTTACAGCCAGAATCGGCTCAAACTCTTAAGGACCTGTCCAAGGTGCGGAACCTATTTGGGGCTATTTACAGCCCCAGTGACGTCGGAGTCACCAGCCTCCACTGGTTCTACTTAAGAACGACCCAAGATGGAAGCTGATCACGACATCGCTCAATGCTTGTAAAATGAAGAGATGCGCCCACCCACCCCCAGCCCTGCATCCATGCTTATATGGAAGGTTTGTGGTGTATTTGTGAGACTGCCTCTGGTGGAATAGGCCAAACGCTCTTATGGCCAGTAACAAAGCCTGAGTAGAGGTTCAACCATTTAGAATGGGGTAGGGGGGTGTCAGAAAAGCAGGGGAAACAAGCAATGGGTTGGGAGAAGGAGAATTCCATAGGACCAGATTAAGGCCATAGGCCTGAAGTTCCACAGCCATGTTGAGCACACCTAGGGTTACCATATGAATCCACAAAACCGGGACAATTTTTTTGGGTGGGGAGGGGCTAGGTTTTTTTTAAAAAAAAAAAAAACCTGAGCAATATGTAAAGGTCTAGGGCAGGCTTCCTCAACCTGGGGCACTCCAGATGTGTTGGACTGCATCTCCCAGAATGCCCCAGCCAGATGGCTGGGGCATTCTGGGAGTTGTAGTCCAACACATCTGGAGCGCCCCAGGTTGAGGAAGGCTGGTCTAGACGGAAAAAAGCTATCTAAGCTTTAGTTATCTGACACTGCAATCCTATGTGTGTCTACTCAGAAACAAATCCTATTAAGTTAAATAGGACTTATTCCCAGGTAAGTATGCATAGGATTGCAGCCTAAAGTACTTAAACACCTGCAAATAAATAATAGGCAAAGAACAGTTTAAGCAAACAAACAGAAAAAAATATTGATTGATTGATTGATTGATTACATTTTTATATTGCCCAATTATTATTATTATTATTATTATTATTATTATTATTATTTATTTATATAGCACCATCAATGTACATGGTGCTGTACAGATAACACAGTAAATAGCAAGACCCTGCCGCATAGGCTTACAATCCAATAGCCGAAGCTCTCTGGGCGGTTCATAAAAATTAAAACCATAATAAAACAACCAACAGGTTAAAAGCACAAATACAAAATACAGTATAAAAAGCACAGCCAGGACAAAACTACGCAGCAAAATTGATATAAGATTAAAATACAGAATTAGAACAGTAAAAATTAAATTTAAGTTAAAATTAAGTGTTAAAATACTGAGAGAATAAAAAGGTCTTCAGCTGGCGATGAAAGGAGTACAGTGTAGGTGCCAGGCGGACCTCTCTGGGGAGCTCATTCCACAACCGGGGTGCCACAGCGGAGAAAGCCCTCCTCCTAGTAGCCACCTGCCTGTATGACACTAAATTACATTTCTCTACTAGTTCTCAAAAGCTAAAGGAGACTTCAATATGGAGACTTAGGCCGTAGCTAGACCTAAGGTTTATCCCAGGATTGTCCTGGGGTCAAACCTGTTCATCTAAGTGCCACACAGGGCATCCAGCGCTCAGGCAGGGACGAACCCGGGATGATCCTGGGATAAACCTTAGGTCTAGCTATGGCCTTACACTCCACTGAGCAGGCTCAAGGCACCATTTCGGAGGTTGGAATTTCTCCGACCAGCTGGAAGAGGAATCCGGGATTGTTGACTGACTCCCTGGGACATTTTGGAAATGCTTGGAAACCATGACATTCCTGGTTTTCCAGGATGTATGGCAACCCTTACCACACCTGGAGAACTTTGAAGGGAACGGTTTGCCTACAGAACACACATTCGTACCTGAACACACTGCTAACGCTCCTCTGCCTGGAACCAACAGGGCTGTGAATCCATTCTGGGTTGCAGTCTGAATCAACTAGAATTCTAAATGACCTATCCAAGGTACTGAAGCTAATTTAGGGCTCAGATTCAGCACCTTGGATAGCTTCTGTAGAATAGATTCTCAGGCCCACTGAAATGGGGGTCACCAGGGACCTCATCTTGGGATTCCAAGCAGACACAAATTGTCTTCACTTGGATCAGCCTGCCAGCACTTTAAGATCAGCAAGTGAGGTTCTTCTCATTTGCCCACCTGTGAGGGCACTTTTGTGTACACACTCACCTAAGCGCCCTCACAGGTGGGCAAATGAGAAGGACCTCACTGTGGGTCTTTTCCACAGTGGCCCCATGCTTCTGGAATAAGTTGCCATCGAGGGTCCACCCGGCCCCATCACTGCAGGCTTTCAGGAAGGCCTTGAAAACTTACTTTTTTACTTTGGTCATCCTGGGATTATATTTTATCAGACTGGGTATTATTATTATTATTATTATTATTATTATTATTATTATTATTATTATTATTGCATTTATATCCCAAGGCAGCGTACATAATCCTCCTCTTCCTCTCCATTTTACCCTCACAACAACAACCCTGTTAGGTGGGTTGGGCTGAGAGTGTGTGACTAGCCCAAAACTCTCCCAGTGGGTTTCTGTGGCTGAGTCGGGACTAGAACCCAGATCTCCCAACTCCCAGTCCAACACTTTAGCCACTATGCCACACTGGCTGCTAGGGCTGTGCACGGACACCCCCCCCCGATCCGATCCAGATCCTAATCTGCAACTTTCAGTGGGTCCGCTCCGCTTTCAGCTGATCCACCTATGGTCCACTCCATTCTACAGCGGTGCTCCGGATCCGGATCAATGCTCCGTGTTTTCCCTCATAGACTTGCATTGAACATGTTAAGCGCCTATAACTTTTTTAGTTTTCAAGTTAGAAACATCAAAATGGGCACCATGAGAGTGTCTAAATGTATCCAGATTCATGCTCATTTTGAAGGAAATCCGAGCATGCCCTGAATTTTGGGGAATATTTTTAAAAAAATCCATTTTCAGAAATGCAGCGATCTCCATCATTTTTCCAGATACAGACCTCTAACTGGGCACCATCACAGCTTCCACCTAGATCCTTATTCTTGCCTCTTTTGGAGGAAATCTGAGCATGTCCTGATTTTGGAGGAATTTTTAAAGTTTTAACCCTCAACCCTAACCCCAGTTAACAAAAGTGCATACATCTCCGTCACTTTTAAAATTAGAAACATCAAAATGGGCACCATGAGAGCTTCTAAATGTCTCCAGATTCATGCCCATTTTGAAGGAAATCTGAGCATGCCCTGAATTTGGGGGAATATTTTAAAAAAAAACCATTTTCAGAAATGCAGTGATCTCCGTCATTTTTTCAGATACAGACCTCCAACTGGCCACCAGGACAGCTTATAAATATATCCAGATACATGCCCATTTTGAAGGAAATCTGAGCATCCCCTGATTTTGGGGGGTGTTATTTAAAGTTAAACCTCAATCAGAATCTTCCTCTCAGGAAACCACGTAAAAAATGAGCACAGGGAACTTCAAGATAAACGGGGTGAGCGTACAGACCTTGCGTTGCCATGCTTGGGTCGCAATACATAAAAACATAAATTCTTTCATGCCATGCACTCATTTCAAAGTGCTATTACGTGTTGGTTTTTGAAGATGCACACACAAACACACACCTCCATCCCAGTTCACACTCTCCAGGGTATGCCCAGCCAATAATTGTAATACAACAAGAAGAAGAATTAGAACAAAAATGCTGTCTGTCTTTATTACCAGTAAGGGGAAAGTGGACGTGCCCAGTGGGACTGTCATTTGGCCAGTCCTGACTAGGTACCTGCCTTTGAGAAGCCACATCACACATCAACTTGTGCAAATCATTGGCTTCTTTTCACTGTTACCCTTTGGAGGGTTCTGATGACCCTCAAGGGCAGTGGGCACTGGGCACGTCCACATGCCATACAGCACATCATCCACTTGCACCACATCTATTCAGTTGTCCACCAAGGTTATGGTGGGTACCTTGCAGTGCTGTGTTGCCTATCTGTTATTTTACTTTTTATATTATTTAAGGTTGTGTGTGTGAGTTTGATGGGGCTACTGCTTCACCAATGCACTCAAAAAGTGACAAAAGTCCTACAAAAGACAAAGAAAGAAAAGTAAGTATCCCATTTTGCTTATTTCCCACCCACCCACCCAACATTGGGATTGGAGGATGCTTTGCATAGGCTGATCAATTATCACGATTGGGAGACGAACTTGTCAATCAATGTTTTTTAAAAAATAGGTTTCCCCTTCCTGCTTTACCCATTCTATAAAAATTAATAGCAAGCAAACCGCATGATGAAAAATTCTGAAAGTCAACACAAGTGACCCCCAATCATCACTCTCTAAGCACAGTACGTTTCAGAGATGTAGCTTTAAAAACAAAGAAGTTATAAGCATTCTTTCAGCCAATGCAATCCTATGCGGAAAAAGTTCCAAAATGGCGGGTGGAGCATCGCGACTAAGTGGATCGCTACGCAAATGGGTGACCCACTTCATGACGGTTCGCCTTGCCCCTGACCCAATCCATCTCCGCCCCTGACCCAATCCATCTCTGTGGAAGCGAAGCAGGCCGATCCGATATTGCTTCTACGAACCGAAGCGAAGCGGAGCGGAGCCCTACTGGCTGCTATTGTAGCTGCAATTGTATGCCGTAGGTTTTGTCTTATGCTGGTGTTTGTTGCCTATGTACACCAGTTGCTGGGGAACATGGGTGGGAGGGTTCTGTTGCATTCATGTCCTGCTTGTTCATCCCTGGCTGATGGCTGATTGGCCACCGTGTGAACAGAGTGCTGGACTAGATGGACCCTTGGTCTGATCCAGCATCAGGGCTCTTCTTATGTTCTTAGGTTCTTAAGGCTAAAACAACTTTCAGGCAGCAGTAGTGGATCAAGGCAGAAGTTGACAAGGACGCCAGCTGCCAACGCCAGCCCTGCAGAGACGACTGCTAGAGGGGAGAGAGGGAGAGAAACTCAGGAAACTGCAGCTGACTGCAACCTCAGCTTATAGCAGGATGTCTATCGTTCTTTATTTGTCTCCGCAGCTGCGGATTCAGGCAGGGCGGTCCCTCGTCCCCTGATCCAGCATTTGGCTCTCAGGTGTGTACTTCCTTTCAACAGCGACATTCCTTTCCACTGCTGTTGCTAATAGCTGTTGATAGATCTGTCCTCCGTGAAGAATCCGTCTATTTATTATTTGGTGGTTAATTAAAACTGGCATCCTGGAAGCATCGGTACATACAAGTGGTCCCTACCAGAATGCTGTGGAAGGCTGATTCAGGTGTGCAAAAGGACGGTAGCATTCCCACAGAGACACATTCTGTACCAAATTCAGGTTGACTTAAGACTGGTAGCCTTTCATTCTGTGGTGAACTTTCCATCCCAAGTTTTGATCTTCAGATGTCTAAATAAAAAAGACATATTCAGACAATCCTTTAATTTCCTGTATGCCAAATGCCTTCTCCTGGATCAGATCACCTTGGAAATCCCCTCCAGTTTTATGGTTTTAGGGTCTGTCCATAGTCATAAGAACATAAGAAGAGTCCTATTCATAGAATCATAGAATAGCAGAGTTGGAAGGGGCCTACAAGGCCATCAAGTCCAACCCCCTGCTCAAGGCAGGAATCCACCCTAAAGCATCCCTGACAGATGGTTGTCCAGCTGCCTCTTGAAGGCCTCTAGTGTGGGAGAGCCCACAACCTCCCTAGGTAACTGGTTCCATTGTCGTACTGCTCTAACAGTCAGGACATTTTTCCTGATGTCCAGTTGGAATCTGCCTTCCTGTCACTTCAGCCCGTTATTCCATGTCCTGCACTCTGGGAGGATCAAGAAGAGATCCTGGCCCTCCTCTGTGTGACAACCTTTTAAGTATTTGAGGAGTGCTATCATGTCTCCCCTCAATCTTCCCTTCTCCAGGCTAAACCTGCCCAGTTCTTTCAGTCTCTCTTCATAGGACTTTGTTTCCATACCCCTGATCATCCTGGTTGCCCTCCTCTGAACACGCTCCAGCTTGTCTGAGTCCTTCTTGAATTGTGGAGCCCAGAACTGGACGCAATACTCTAGATGAGGCCCAACCAAGGCCGAAGAGAGAGGAACCAGTACCTCACGTGATTTGGAAGCTATATTGGATCAGACAAGGGACCATATAGTCCAACATTCTGTTCAACCAGCTGCCCTTGGGAAACTCACAAGTGGTACATGAAGGCAATAGCACCCTCCCACCCATGTTCCCCAGCAACTGGTGTACAGAGTCATACTGGCTCTGATACTGGAGGTAGCACATAGCCATCAGGGCTAGTAGCCATTGATAGCCTTCCCCTCCAGGAATTCATCCAACCCCCTTTAAACCTATCCAAATTGGTGGCCAACACTACATCTTGTGGTAGTGAATTCCATAGTTTAACTATGTGCTGTGTGTTTTACCTGTCCTAAAACTCCCACAAATCAGCTTCATGGAATGACCCTGTTGGGTTCTAGTATCATAAGATAAGGAGAAAAAATGACTCTCTAACCACATTCTCCACCCCATGATTTTTGAACACCTCTCTCATGTGTCCAAAATTATGTCCAAAATTATCAATAGGGGCTGGCAAAGTGTAATGTCACTCTTTCCTATACACACATCTGCTTTTTTCCCAATGGTGAAAAAAGCTATGACCTTGCATTTTTTTCATCCATCTTTAGAAAAGTACCCAAGGATGGATTAAATTTCAGCATACAAGTGACTGGAGGGAGAAGGGTTAAGCGCCTTCCCCTTCCATAAGAACATAAGAAGAGCCCTGATGCTGGATCAGACCAAGGGCCCATCTAGTCCAGCACTCTGTTCACTCAGTGGCCGACCAGCTGTCGACCAGGGACCAACAAAGCAGGACATGGACCCTCCCGCTCATGTTCCCCAGCAACTGGTGCACACTGGCTTACTTCCTTGAATACTGGAAATAGCACAGAACCATCAGGGCTAGAAGCCATGGATAGCCTTCGCCTCCAGGAACTTATCCAACCCCTTTTTAAAGCCATCCAAATTGGTGGCCATCACTACATCTTGTGGTGGTGAGTTCCGTAGTTTAACTATGCACGGTGTGAAGTACTTCATATTATTTGTCTTGAATCTCCCACCAATCAGCTTCATGGGATTATGGGAGAGGGAGAAATGTCTCCTTATCCACCTTATTGTGTCCACCTCTATCAGGTCTCCCCTGAGCCTCCTTTTTTCCTAGCCGAACTATCTCAGTTGTAACCTTCCCTCCTAGGGGAGATGCTCCAGCCCCTTAATCATTTGAGTTGCTTTTTTCTGCACTTTTTCCAGCTCTATAATACCTTCTTCTTTTTTTTAGGTGTGGTGACCAGAACTTACCACATCTGCTCTCCATTCTAGCCTTCAAGGTTGCTTTTCATTTTAAAAAAACAAAGGTGGGGGGGAGACACCATGGTACTGAGTGCCCATTTCTCCTGCTGTCCCCAAGCTGCTACAGTTTCCTATCCTGTTTTTTTCTGTGACAAATAATGCTTTGGAAAACGGTCATTTCAACGCCGGTCTTTCAGTAATATTGCAGCATTGCGGGTTTCCAGCCCTTATCCGGCTCAGCTGTTTGATGTCGTTCACACATTAATCTCTCTCCGATAAAAATAAAAGCATGCCTTGCTATGTGAATTATTTTTGATAATAATAATAATAATAATAATAATAATAATAATAATAATAATAATACACATTGGGGAGGGATTGAATTTGCTGCCTGAATCAGGAGTAGCCCATTTGAAGAAACCTGATTATAGCAGGGTGCCACATTTTTGGTGTTACATAGCAGAATGGGAGAGAAAAGTATGGGACACTTACAGTGACAAAAACAGTCAATAAACAACACGGGGACAAAGGTGAAGCTGCCATTTTCCGCAGTCCGAAATTGTCAGGCATTTTGGAAAAGGGGGAGTATCCTGGCATGGGGTTGGTGCAGAGAGGAATTGGGAAGCTGGTGTGGTGTAGTGGCTAAGGTGTTGGACTGGGAGATCCGAGTTCTAGTCCCCACTCGGCCATGGAAACCCACTGGGTGACTTTGGGCCAGTCACAGGCTCTCAGCCCAGCCTACTTCACAGGGTTGTTGTTGTGAGGATAACATGGAGAGGAGGGGGATTATGTACGCCGCCTTGGGTTCCTTGGAGGAAAAAAGGCGGGATATAAATGTAATAAATAAATAAATAAATAAGTCGGAAAGCTTAGGGGAAACGGAAGTGAACGCGTGAAGGAAGTTTCTTTTCTTTTCTTGCTAAACCTCTGAACTGCCCCTGAACCCAAGGTCTCTGGGTGGTGTACAAGACAATAAAAAATGAGCGCTGTGCTTCAGAGGCTGATGTGGAGCATCTGAATTGGCCCCGATCCACCTCGGTCCGTTTCGGATCCGGATGCAAGGCAGGATTTGGACATCCAAAGCAGGCTGGATGGTGAGGTTTCTCAGGCTCCCACCCAGCACCTGGAAAGCCAGGCGTGAGGCCGGCCGAGAATCTGTTGGACTCCCCTCCCACCTTTCCCTCGAACCCGGTGAGCCGCTGCCCCTGCCCACTGAGCCACGCCTTACTTACCTGGCTGGGACTTACCTGACACATCCACCGGCTCCTCCTTGTGAGCTGCCATTTTTAAGGAAGATGGGAGCGCTGTATTTACCTAGATCTCATGTTGCACACAACGGCGGACAGAAAGAAGACCTCAATGGCCAACCTGTGCTGAAAATAATGTAATGCCACGGTTCACCACATGGGGCAGTAGTCAGCAGTTTCTGATACTGGCAGACTGAGCTTTGTGCTTGGCGGGTGCCATCTAGGTGGCCATGCTAGCCTACCCATGCTGTCAGTCAGCTGACCCAAACAGCCAATCCCAGCCCAACAGACCCTATAAAACCTTAGCCTCAGAGCGTGCTCCCTAATCTATGCAATTGTTTCTTGTAGGGGGACACTGCCTATGCCTGTCCATGCGAACATACATCCACTTCTGACCCATTTGGATAGACAGATAGATGATAGATAGACTCAAAAGCAGCCATTCCAGCAGGCTGTACCTAAGAAGAAGAGAAAGTGAAATGAGGGGGGAAGCAGGACTATTCTGCCAGCCCTGCTGAAAGACCACTTGATTTTTTTTTCCTCTTCCCTCCCCGTTGCATTTTCCTTTGGTGTTGTGTCTTTTGTGCTAGCAGGGACTGCCTTATTTCACTGATTGATTTAAGACACTCAGGAACCCCCTTTTTGGCTGAGGAGGAGAAAAATACTAGTGCTATGCCAAAAAATTTGACCATTCCATTTTTGGCATTTTGTGGGGGATAGGGGGGAAAAAGGAAAACTCAGGTGAAAGAGACTGGGAAGTTGAAAATTTCAAAGAATTTTCTCCTTGGGGAGGGGACAGGATTTCCACATAACTTTTTAAATGTAGCCAGCTATTGAGGGGGTCTTCTTTCTTTCTTTTTATTTATTTTAAAACATCCCCAGCATTTTCAGAAGCCCAGGAGTTCTTCCTGATTGCTTATTGGAGAAGGAGAGGTCACATGGTCTTCAATAGGCATTCACTAAGAACTGCTGGGCTCCTCCAAATGCCAGGGGGAGGGGAGTGATTTTTTAAAAAAAAACTAAAAAAAATGGAGGAAGGTCCATCAGCAACCGGCTACACTTAAAAAGGGTATGTGAAAACTAGGGCTGT
This sequence comes from Elgaria multicarinata webbii, assembly GCF_023053635.1. NCBI lineage: Eukaryota > Metazoa > Chordata > Lepidosauria > Squamata > Anguidae > Elgaria > Elgaria multicarinata. The sequence goes on along the minus strand of NC_086171.1, from coordinate 4,576,110 downwards.
GCTCCGCTTCGCTTCGGAGTGTAGAAGCAATAGCGAGGAGGCCTGATTCGCCTCTGACAAAGGTGGAGATAAAGCAGGTCGGAGGGGCTGCAGATCAAGGCGAAGAGGATTGAGACCAAGCGGATCCTTTGCCTCGATCTGGAGCTCTGAATAAAAAGGTAAGTGAGGGCTTACCTGGTTCTGCCGCCATCTGTGCGGTGACAGCAGCGGAGCCAGGTAAGGGGGCAAGGCGGAAGGGTCTTACCTGCGTCTGTCATGTTCTGGCAGCGGCTTCACCTGAGCCCGAGGACTCGGGCTCAGGTGAAGCCACTGCCGGAACATGACGGACGCGGATAAGGGGGGAGGAGGAAGGGGGTCTTACCTGCCACCTCCGCCGCTGCGGATCTCCGATTCGGATCTGGAGCTCCACAGCGGAGCAGAGCGGACCATAGGCAGATCGACATGAGGCGGAGCAGACCTGATCCGGAATTTGCGGATCGGGTGCAGAGTGGATCGGGGCAGGGGTCCGTGCACAGCTCTAGTGAAAACGCTGTCCCCCCTTGCCAAGGAGAAAAATCTCTGAATTCCCCCTTCCCTGTGAAAGAGGCAGAAAAAACAATGTCTCTTTCACAGTTCCCAAAAATGGGGGGCAGGATTCGGCCAAGCACTAAAAAACACTGAAAGGAAAGGAAAGAGTTTGGTCCTCTGATTCCGCTGTCGCTGCAACTTCACACCAAATATTTTTGAACAAATGTTCCCACCAAATAAGGCAGGTGCAAAGGAGTCCTCTCTCTCTCTCTCTCTCTCTCTCTCTCTCTCTCTCTCTCTCTCTGAACTCCATAAGGTGTCAGGCAAACCATTTGACTGCTTAATGGGAACTGTCACTCGTTCGGTACCTGAACATGCACTGTGCGTGTAATACGTCCCATGCTCCTGGGGAGGCAGCTGCTGACAAAATCAGCAGGGTAGACTCTCAATGAGCGTGCTTCGGCGGGGTGGAAATAGAGCTGCAAGAGGCGCTGTGCTGCCCTCTGTTGGCATCGTGGTGGCATGACATGCAATTGAGAAAGAGATGCTACGTGAAGCCAAACATACAAATCTCGACTGAAAAACCAGAGACCACCGTCCTGCGCAAGTCCCTTTGAAAGGAAGGGGAGCTGCACAGCCCCTGTTCATGTTTGCTTTGCTTCTATTCTTGGCAAAGAACTTTTCAAAATGTGCAAATATCGTCATACACAGGAGATTTTGAAAATGCAGGTACAGGAGAAAGTGCAAATGACAGATTCCTCTATCCAAACGGGGCCGAGTGATTAAAAGTCTGCGTATTCAACCGTGTTTAGAAGTTGCCACTTTTTCCCCCCTGACAGAATCTCCATCTTCAACAGCTACATGGTCCTCCACTCCATGCAGGGAATTGCTGTACCTGTTGAATTTGGCTGGCACAGATGGGTGGAAGTTCCATTCAGAATTTTAGCAGATAACTGTGTTTAACGGTTTTCGATTTCGGACGTTTTGATTTTGTGGTAAGTTGCCTTGGGTCTTTTTTTGAGAAAGATGTCAACAACAACAACAACAACAACAACAACAATAATAATAATTATATCAGTAGGCATCTTATCAAAAAACAGTACAGAAAACCTTCAGAAACTGGGCCTACCAAAATACATCCACACCAACATCCGGAAAGCAGTCATATTTAAAATAGGTGCAATAGTCAGGAAATTCCTGGATTATAAAATCATAGAATCATAGAATAGCAGAGTTGGAAGGGGCCTACAAGGCCATCGAGTCCAACCCCCTGCTCAATGCAGGAATCCACCCTAAAGCATCCCTGGCAGATGGGTGTCCAGCTGCCTCTTGAAGGCCTCTAGTGTGGGAAAGCCCACCACCTCCCTAGGTCACTGATTCCATTGTCGTACTGCTCTAACAGTCAGGAAGTTTTTCCTGATGTCCAGCTGGAATCTGGCTTCCTTTAACTTGAGCCCGTTATTCCGTGTCCTGCACTCTGGGAGGATCAAGAAGAGATCCTGGCCCTCCTCTGTGTGACAACCTTTTAAGTATTTGAGGAGTGCTATCATGTCTCCCCTCAATCTTCTCTTCTCCAGGCTAAACATGCCCAGTTCTTTCAGTCTCTCTTCATAGGGCTTTGTTTCCAGACCCCTGATCGTCCTGGTTGCCCTCCTCTGAACACGCTCCAGCTTGTCTGCATCCTTCTTGAATTGTGGAGCCCAGAACTGGACGCAATACTCTAGAGGAGGCCTAACCAGGGCCGAATAGAGAGGAACCAGTACCTCATGTGATTTGGAAGCTATACTTCTATTAATGCAGCCCAAAATAGCATTTGCCTTTCTTGCAGCCACATCGCACTGTTGGCTCATATTCAGCTTGCGATCTACAACCATTCCAAGGTCCTTAAAAGGTCGAGATCAGTAAAATAGGGTGACCATATTTGGGAAACCAAAAAAGAGGACACCGTGTGTGTGTGTGGTGAAGCAGCTTTCTGAGTCCTGCAGAAAGTACGTTATTCCCCCGCCACCTTAAAGAACCCGATTGGAGTGGAGGAGGGGAAAGGATTTCATTCTGTACCACCACCATCCACTCCAATTGGGGCCTTTTCTATAATGTCCACGAATGACCCACTTTCCCCTTTAAGACCTCAATTGGAGCTCAGGGTAGGGGAATGATGTGCCTCAAGAAAGCATGTCATTCCCTCCTGCCATGCTAATGGCAGCCTTAAAGGGGAAGGTGTGTCATTCCAGGACATTATTGAAAATGATAGAAAATCCCCCCTGACACCATGGAAAGAACAAAAACCAGGACAAATCCGGGAAAATCCTGACAGTTGGTCACCCTAAGTAAAAGATCAGTAAAAGACGGCTGGGCAAAGCCCGTCTAGAAAAACCTCCATGAGTGAGAAAGGAGAGATCATAATGATGATGATGATGATGATGATGATGATGATGATGATGATGATGATGATGATAGCAAAATGAATTAGAGAGCTTCGGCTATTGGGCAGTATAAACATGTAATAAATAAATAAATGAAAAGGAAAAACAAGAATCTGCACAGATTAGAGGGTTCTGCTTTGCCTTGCTTAGGGCCAAACTAAACGTTCTGCGAATGACGCAAAGGTCAGGATCATACGATCCCTGTGGCTTAAGCCACAGAGGGCTGTGGTGCAGTTTTGGCACATCCTGGGCAGCTTTTGAACATTCAAACTGCAACTGCGACTTATCGCATCATCTGAACCCGGCAGGGTAAATTGTGCAAGGCAAGATTCCGGGGGGGGGGGGGGCGAGGCGACTTGAGCTTGTGGGTCCCTGGGTGCCAGCCGTGCAGCCGGCACCCAGGAAAGCCGGTAGCAAGGCTGGGCAGGAGTCCATTGGACTGCTGACTTCCTGATCCTTCCCTCACTGCTCCTCCGTCACCCCCTCGCCTTGCGATGGAGGAAGGGAGTGCCCAGTGCCACTCCGAAGTGTCCCGAGGTGCCCCGAAGCTTCAGTCCTGATCAGCTTTGGCTTCGGGGCGCCTTGGGCCAACCTGGAACTGATTCAGAACAGAGGCGAAGCGGGCCGAATCAGCCCACCTCGCTTCAGTTTCAGGGATTCGGCTCAAGGCGGTGCACAGCCCTAGCCCTGGGCCCCAACAGTTGTCAATACTATTATAAACCATTATAAAGCAGTCATGTTTATCCTGCCTTGGTGATGCATTTCCAGCTATTTTGCTGATGCGTAAATGGCCGTCCTGCAACACCCACCCTGTTTTCCCACAGCCCCTGCTCTTCCGTACGGACACCAGGGCTCCAAACTTCTTTACAAGCTGCAGAGATAGACCACAAGCCCAGGATGACGCCTCACATCCTGCATTTTGAAGCCATTACACATCGAATCGCATCAAATCTTCCTTCCTGCTGTTTTCATCCAATGATGGGATGAGCAAAACCAAAGCAGGAAGAGCCATGCGCTCAAACGTACATAATAGAAAAGTTTCTGCACGCACATTCAGGAACCAGCTGTTCCAAAGCTGGGTAAGCCGCTAATTGTGCCTGTTAAATCTCAGGGTACCTCTGACGAGCTCACAGCAGGAGATGCGATGTCTGTGGCCGTTTTCCTCCAAAGTCCCTTGTCATTAAGTTTACACGCTGATCTAATTTGTGAAAGTCTTCGATTAGCTACAATTGCCTTTTGATTGGATAACTCTCAGCTCATTGAGTCTGTCAAGGGCTGTGGGTAAGGGGGGTTGTTTAGGTCTTAGGAGGAAAAGGAAGGAAGAAGGAAAGGATTGGGGAGAGAAAGGTGGCAAAGAGGGAAAGCTGAGCCAGGGACAAGGTTAGATTTCAAGTCCCATTCCTGTGCTAGGAGTTTGGGCTATATCATTTTACAACAGTGGGTCTCAGTTTAAGCCAGGGATCCACACCTTTTTGGGTCGGTGGACGCATTTGGAATTTTGAGAGCGTGTCATGGGCACTCTCACAAAATGGCTGCCACCACAGGTGTGGCCAACCACAAAACGCCCATTTCCCAGAAGGCTAAAAGAAAAGTCAACCGCACTTTAGGCCAGGGATCCACACCTTTTTGGGTCGGTGGACGCATTTGGAATTTTGAGAGCATGTCATGGATGCTCTCACAAAATGGCTGCCACCACAGGTGTGGCCAGCCACAAAACGCCCATTTCCCAGAAGGCTAAAAGAAAAGTCGACCCCACTTTAGGCCAGGGATCCACACCTTTTTGGGTCGTTGGACGCATTTGGAATTTTGAGAGCGTGTCATGGGCGCTCTCACAAAATGGCTGCCATGGTAGGCATAGCCAGTCACAAAACACCCATTTCCCAGAAGGCTAAAAGAAAAGTAACTTACTCAAGAGCCTAAATACAAGGTAGAGGGGAGGCCTGAGCTCCAAAACACAAAGCCGTTGTTTTGAACCCACCGTTTTCTGCTACCACACAAATTTGACAGAAAGCAAACTGATGAGGCTCGGAGACAAGTAACTTGGCCAAGAATGACTCCCACAGGCATGTTGGCTACCAGTTTTAAAAAACAATCTATCAATAATGAAAATCAGGAGGGACCAAGAGTGTCCCCCCATGGCTAACATGTTGCGGATACCAGCTTTTTACTCTTGCCAATGAAGGAAACCATGAGCCCTAATGGGCAAAGGGCCATAGAATCCTGTATATCAGCCTTATGCCCTCCAGATAATACCCAAAACATGTTCATCGTTTCCCATAATAATGAGGGGCGGATCTATGCGGTTTTCAAAACATTTTGGCTTCTTTCTTTTAAAAAATGAATCAATAAATAAGACTATAAAAATATAACAGAGCATGACTTGTTTATTTATCTGTTCGGATGAATTGTAGGCCGACTTTTAAAGTCACTTTGCAAACCATGGTACAAAGATTAAAAGTGAACCGGTCACATCAAATGTTGTAAAAGAACAATTTCAACCTATTTATTTATTTCATTTCATTTCATTTCATTTCATTTCATTTCTATACCACCCAATAGCTGAAGCTCTCTGGGTGGTTCACAAAAGTCAAAACCATAAGTATAGCATGGCTTGGCACCATTGAAGTGGAGGAGGAGGAGGAGGAGAAAGAGGAGGAAGAAGAAGAAGAAGAAGAAGAAGAAGAAGAAGAAGAGGAGGAGGAGGAGGAGGAGGAGGAGGAGGAGGAGGAGGGGAGGAGGAGGAGGAGGAGGAGGAGGAGGAGGAGGAGGCGAGGAGGAGAAGAAGAAGAAGAGGAGGAGGAGGAGGAGGAGGAGGAGAGGAGGAGGAGGAGGAGGAGGAGGAGGAGGAGAAAGAGGAAGAAGAAGAAGAAGAAGACGAAGAAGAAGAAGAGGAGGAGGAGGAGGAGGAGGAGGAGGAGGAGGAGGGGAGGAGGAGGAGGAGGAGGAGGAGGAGGAGGAGGAGGAGGAGGAGGAGAAGAGGAGGAGGAGAAGAGGAGGAGGAGGAGGAAGAGGAGGAGGAGGAGGAAGAGGAGAAGAAGAGGAGGAGGAGGAGGAGGAGGAGGAGGAGGAGGAGGAGAAGAGGAGGAGGAGGAGGAGGAGGAGAAGAAGAGGAGGAGGAGGAGGGGAGGAGGGGGAGGAGGGGAAGGAGGAGAAAGAGGAGGAAGAAGAAGAAGAAGAAGAAGAAGAAGAAGAAGAGGAGGAGGAGGAGGAGGAGGAGGAGGAGGAGGAGGAGGAGGAGGAGGAGGAGGAGGAGGAGGAGGAGGCTGGCTAAATTACTGAAATTACTGTTGTGGAACTTAGAACGAGAAAATGTCCCACTCCTGACATCACATTTCATGAACGCCAGACACAGCAGGATCCTAACAATAAATATTTTATTAACTCTGAATTAGAGAATAGTTCTAGCAAGCTCACAAGGGCAGGCTTCTCTTTATGCCTTTGGAAGTCACTTTTCCATGGAAGGCATTGTCTCTCAATTTCTACTGAGGATCACGTTTCTCTCCACTCTCACTCTCCACTCTTGGAATTTTAGAATGATAGAGCTGGAAGGCGCCTCAAAGGTCATCCAGTCCACCACCACCACCCCCTACCAAAGCAGAAAATCTGTTGCTATGGCATCCCCCTGACACAGCCTTTGTATGCTTCTCAGCTTCTAATGAAGGACAGCCCACCACCTTCTGAGGAAGTCTGTCAACCAGCTTGTACCATGAGCCATACCCAGACATGCAGTGATCCATGGTGTAATAATTCCGAAACGGCATTTTCATTCTAACACAACGTTCAGAAAGGCTAATAGTTATGATCTTCGCCCCCTGACTTCTAAGCCAATGTTTGCTGTTTTTCACATTGCTGTTTCCCCGGCAAATTAATGAATTGTACCTCGTTATTTTATCGTTGCAAAAAAGAACCCAGCTGTTGATCACAAGAGCGAGGCCTTGTTTGCTTTCCGCTGCTGGATTCCTGGGACCTGGTCCAGTAAGCCAAGTCAGTCAAGCGTTTCCTGCTTCTTTGGGAAAATGCCTCTGTTTGCAACGACCAGGCTCTGCTTCACCCGTGGTTATAGGGTTACACTCCCTCTTCTTTCTTTATCCCTACTTTGTACTGTTTTATATAATGGTGTATCTTCTTGTTTTACATTGGTCTGTTGACTGTAAATAAAGAAATACAAATAGAAGTTGAACTTGAATCTCAGAGATCTTGAGAAGGAATGAATTCTGGAGGTTAGAATTCTCAGGCAGCTTCTGCTAGGTCAGCCTTCCTCAACCTGGGGTGCTCCAGATGTGTTGGACTACAACTCCCAGAATGCCCCAGCCTGCTGGCTGGGGCATTCTGGGAGATGCAGTCCAACACATCTGGAGTGCCCCAGGTTGAGGAAGGCTGTACTAGGTCTAATTATGGGGTGGGGGAGACCGAACGTATTTTTAATTCTTTCCAACATTCAGGGGCTGTCTGTATGCTTTGAAATCTCTGGGGTGGCTTTGCACTGGGGCTGCATCGGTTATATGACGCAGCAGCCACGTCGCAGCCACCACACAGCTGTTCTTGCGAAGCTGCGGATTTAAAAAGTAGAGGATTAACCCCAACCTTTTCGCTGGACCAAGGCGGCTATCGTGCATCAGCCGTCTAACCTTGCTACAGCGTCGAGGCACAGGCGTTCCTGGGGAGGTGGCAATCCCTGACTGATTGCCGTCTGCCCAGGCAGAGGGAAATAGGTTTGACTGGTAAGCAGAATGGCTGTGGGAAAACCTACACCCTCTCTCTGTGTTGGCATTATCCGCTGCCACTAGGGTGACCATATGAAAAAGAGGACAGGGCTCCTGTATCTTTAACAGTTGTATTGAAAAGGGATTTTTTAAAAATATTTTTTATTAAACTTAAACATACATCAGTACCATAACACAAAAAAACCAAAAAAAATTACAAATTAAAATCATAATACATAGAATTGAATAACCTTATAACATTTCTAATTTAATATTTTGACATCATCTCATAACATAAAGTGCACCCCGCCACACCCAAAATCTCATTGTTTCCAAAATCTCATTGTTTCTTCTGGAGGTGGTTTTCCACTCCCCTTAGAAAATGCATATTCTAGGAACTGATTCCAAATTCCCTCAAAATCATTCATTTTTGTTATCCCTCTTTTACATTACATGTCAATTTATCATTTATAGCAATATCCCAAATCTCTTTATACCAATCTTCGACATGATAATCTCTAGGGGTGTGCACGGACCCCCCGCTCCGCTTCACTTGCAGATCCGCCATTTCCCGGATCGGGCCGCTCTACCCCGCCCCCGCTCCGCCCACTTCCGCTCCGCTCCGCTCGGAGCTCTGGATCCAGATCGGAGCTCCGTTTTTCCCCCCCCATAGGCTTGCATTGAAAGCTAAAAAATTATACAACTTTTTTTCTGTTCAAGTTAGAAACCTCACGTTTGGCACCATGACACCTCATGGGGGTATACACACGCACGCCAAGTTTCAAAGCAATCCCATCATCCCCTGATTTTTGGGGAATTTTTGAAAATCGGGCACCCCATTCACACCCCTTTCCATAGCTCCGTCAATTTGCACGTTAGAAACCTCAAACACGCCACCATGAAAGCTTATCCAGGGATACACACGCACGCCGAGACTCAAGGCAGTCCCATCATCCCCTGATTTTTGGGGAATTTATGAAAATCCAACACCCCTTTCCATAGCTCCGTCAATTTTGCACGTTAAAAAAACCCCTCAAACTCACCACCATGACAGCTTATCCAGGGATACATACGCCGCACGCCGAGACTCAAGGCAGTCCCATCATCCCCTGTTTTTTGGCGGGGCTTAAACCTGCAAAATTTGGAACTTCCAAAACTCCAAGTGAGCGCAGGAAGGACTTCTCCCCTGAGTCAAAGCCACACACACACAACATCCCTGCGAGGTGGGCAGGGGAGGAGGGAGGGAAGGCAGGCAGGCAGGCATGCAGCTGGCATTTCTGGGGGTATAAGGAAGTGAGCCAAGGATAAGCCAGTAATGCATATAAAATGGAATAAATAAATAAATAAACAAAGGAGGGGTGGAATTAAAAGCAGCAGTGTTGCTCAATAAACAGCAAGAAGAATTTTTTTAAAAAGGCTATATCTGTCTTTTACGAGCAATAGGGGGACGTGCCCGGGGGAGGGGGAAATAGCTGCCAGTTCAACTCAAGACAGCCATTGCTTCACCAACAGCTCTGAGCTTGAGAAGTAAACGCTCACTTCAACTCATAATAGGCATCGCTCCACCACTAAGAAATGAACGCTCACTTCGACTCATGATAGGCATTGCTTCACCGTTTTACTCTCTTTGGAAGGCTCTAATGGCCTTCCAGTGCAGGAGAGAGTGGGGGCACGTCCACGATGAGATGCCCTAGGGGAGCTCATCCCCTTGCACCACATCTTTTCAGTTGTTCCCCAAAGTTAGGGTGGGGAGCAGTGCTGTGTTTCTATCTCTTATTCTTGGCTTAGTATATGATTTCAGGTTGTGTTTGTGCATTTGGTGGGGCTACTGTGTTAAAAAACACTGGGAAAAGTCTGTTCAGAAGAAGAAAGAGAAGTTTCCCAGAATCCCAAGTTACCCGTTTTGCCTATGCCCTCTTCTAACTTTGGGATCATGTGATCATGACCGGGAGCTGACTCTGCCCCTCAGCCCTTTGAAAAAGGTATTTTTCCCACCGATTTTTAAAAAAATTCTAGCGCGCGACCCACACGATGCAGAGAGGTGAGAGTAGTCTCAAAATTACCCCCATCCACGACTCTCTGTGCACAAGAATTTTCTGAACAATAGCTTAAAAACCAACCCAGTTATGCCCGAGTCTTTCCCGCAATGCAATCCTATGGGCGAAAAGCCAAAAACGCCGTTTGAGCCGCGCGGTTGACCCGATTTTCAAAAAAATATAGCACGCGACCTGCACGACGCAGAGAGGTGAGAGTGGTCTCAAAATGACCCCCATCCACGACTCTCTGAGCACAAGAATTTCCAGAACGATAGCTTCAAAAAGAATGTAGTTATCCACGATTATTTGCCGCAATGCAATCCTATGGCGAAATGTTTTCAAGATGGCGATCGGAGCGCTCTGCGGAAACCAGAGCGCTCCGAAAATGGGCGCTTCTCTTCACCTTGCTTCTAGGGGTCCGTGGTCCGCTCCTACTCCGCCTCTGGGTAAGGCGGAGCAGTCCAATCCGCTACTGCTTCTACGCTCCTAATCGGAGCGGATCACACCCCTAATAATCTCCTTGTACCTTCCAGTTCCTAGATATGATCAACCTTGCTGCTGTCATTTGTATAGATGGAGAACCTGGGGAAATTTCCTCTTCATCACAACAGTTAAAACTGCAGGTGCCCTGCCCCCTTTTAAATCTGGTCACTCTAGTATAGCTCCTGCAGCTTTAACTGTGGTGATGAAGAGGAAATTTCACCAGGTTATCCATATATACAAATGACACCTGCTGAAATTCCCCTTTCTATGCAACTGTTAAAGATACAGGAGCCCTGTCCTCCTTTTCATAGGGTCACCCTAGCTGCCACCCAACGGCAGAGAAAGCATGGGGTTCCCTAAACGTGACGGCAACCCGGCGCATTCAAGAACAGCCCCTCAATTGTAGGTGGTGTTTCTATTCCAGGGCATAGCACTGAGGAACCAGTAGGGTGTAATGGTTAGCGCGCATTTAAGTCTTCATCACAGTGGGAGGGGGCTTAAGTGTTTTCCCCAGAGCTCTTGAGATGACCTGATCTAGTTCTTTCTGATAGGGTGAGCCTGTGACTGAACTGGACTGTTTGGGACTGCAGGTGAGTGAGTGATAGCACAATCCTTAGTTTCAAGTGACACCAGTGAGGCTGGTGACTCCGATGTCAGTGGGGTGGTGATTCCACACTAGGTTTCAGTGCAAACGAATCAGAATTCCACACTTTGGATAACTCCTTTAGAGTTCTGACTGGCTCAGGCTGAAACCCGGAGCGGATTCTCGGAGCCTCCAGGGGTTGAAACACTTGTCAGGGATTGCAAACAATCTGAGCTCGGAGAAAAACTATTAGAAGCTACTGACTTCTCCTCTCTGGCTCAACACAGCTCAGTTGAAAGCAAAGCCTGTAGATAGCAGAGTTTCAGCAGATGTTTCCAGGATACTGAGTTAGCTTTATAGCAGGAATAATATGAATGCTCCACAGGATTAGGAATAATACACTGCAACAGGTTCAGTAAACACGAATATAACATTTACTTTGAGGTAGATATTTGCAGGATCAAGACATTCAATCAATACTCACGAAACGTAACACGTTCAGAAATACATCACACAGGAGAGAGTTTACAAACTGTACAGACACTCTTTATATACAGATATAGCAGATCACATGATTCAATCAATCAATTAACACCATATCCCAATTGTCAATTAACCCTTGACATTGGCTGATGCAATGACTTAGCCTGATGCAATCTTCCTCAAGACTTGCCTCAGCTCTGGTTGTCACAAAAATCTGGACAATAAAAATCCAACCCTGACAACACTGGCCTTCAAGCCAAAGCCAACTGCAACGCCCGGCTATTGGGCGGTATAGAAATGTAATAAATAAACAAACAAACGCCCCCACCTCACACACAAAGGCTTTGACGCACACACCTCCCTCGGCCTAAGCACCAACACTTAAATACCTGAGGAAGGAGTAAAAAGGAAAGTATACCCTTTCCCTTATAGCAGAGGGAAAAGGTAAGGAGATTTGGAAAAGGCTTCTCTGTGAATATAGCAGGCTGAAGGTTTAATGTAATGTGTTTATTTATGAACCAATAGAGCAGGAGACACAGCCAAACTGACACGTGGTTTTAGGGTAGCAAAATAAAGAAAATGTTTATTTAGTTTACAGTTCTTAGTTCCTTTGAATTATATTCCAATCCTGCCTATTCTTAAGAATACTGGTAGTAACCGATCTAATAATCACAATCCTTAGTCCCTAAGATCTTATTTTCACTCACTCCTCACACAACTCCTGACAAGAAATCACACAGCTAAATACATCTACCCTCCAAACCCCATCACCAACCGAACCCCTCAGACCACTCAGCTCCCCCCTATATAGACTCCTCCCCCTTTCCACAGCATCACTAGCCACACCCACTCAGCCCAACATTCCGCACTCTCCAGCCACACCCACTCAGCCCAACATTCCGCACTCTCCAGCCACACCCACTCAGCCCAACATTCCGCACTCTCCAGCCACACCCACTCAGCCCAACATTCCGCACTTTCTAGCCACACCCACTCAGCCCAACATTCCGCACTCTCCAGCCACACCCACTCAGCCCAACATTCCGCACTCTCCAGCCACACCCACTCAGCCCAACATTCCGCACTTTCTAGCCACACCCACTCAGCCCAACATTCCACACTCTCCAGCCACACCCACTCAGCCCAACATTCTGCACTCTCCAGCCACACCCACTCAGCCCAACATTCCGCGCTCTCCAGCCACACCCACTCAGCCCAACATTCCGCACTCTCCAGCCACACCCACTCAGCCCAACATTCCGCACTCTCTAGACATACTCACGCAGACATACCTAAGGGAAGATAAATGTGGGTAACGTCACACCAAACCTCTGAAGTTCCCCCAAATGACCATGCACCATTCCCTGGCTCCACCACTTTCCCCCTGGCCACCCGCCATTCTGTGGTGCTCCAGCTTTTGTGTCATCTCTCTCCCTCATCCTAAATGGTTGAAATCCCTCTCCTATAGCTTGCTTACTGGGAGTAAGCACTTTAAACTAAAATATGCAGGGAGACAGAGATAGATAGATAGATAGATAGATAGATAATCATAGAATCATAGAATAGCAGTGCTGGAAGGGGCCTACAAGGCCATCAAGTCCAACCCCCTGCTCAATGCAGGAATCCACCCTAAAGCATCCCCGACAGAAGGTTGTCCAGCTGCCTCTTGAACGCCTCTAGTGTGGGAGAGCCCACCACCTCCCTAGGTAACTGATTCCATTGTCGTACTGCTCTAACGGCCAGGAAGTTTTTCCTGATGTCCAGCCAGAATCTGGCTTCCTTTAACTTGAGCCCGTTATTCCATGTCCTGCACGCTGGGAGGATCGAGAAGAGAGAGAGAGAGAGAGAAAGATATTACATTTATATCCCACCTTTTTCCCTCCAAGGAACCCAAGGCAGCGTACATAATCCTCCTCCTCTCCATTTTATCCTCACAACAACAACCCTCTGAGGTGGGTTGGGCTGGGAGTCTATGACTGGCCCAAAGTCACCCAGTGGGTTTCCATGGCTGAGGGGGGACTAGAACCCCAATCTCCCGACACCCAGTCTGACACTTTAGCCACTACGCCACGCTGGCTCCCCAGTGGCCCTGATCCTTTTGCCTTTAGCCTCACCCACCCCCAGGGAGTGATAGGAATTGTAGCCCAGCACCTCCGGAGGACACCAGTTTGGGGAAAGCTGGTGCAAGTTATGCCAATGAACTCAACAACCTAGGTTCCGCCCTGCCCTCACCCATCATACACACACCCCTGTACGCTACCCTGAGATCCCAGTGATATAGGGTGGGATATAAATGTCTTAATAAAAATAAGGAAATAAATAAATAGGCTGCAGGATGGTGATAGCTGTTTTGCTCCATACAATATAAAGGGTCTTAACCTAGACGTCTACCAGACATGCTGGATATCTATGTGCAGAGAACTGTTGTTTTCATCATGAGGAGCATTCAGTCATGTGATCTTTCTACCTAATGCAAGGATCCCTGAGTCAGCACCTGAGGGCACCATGGCGTCCTCAGTCATAAGAACATACAAACATCAGAAGAGCCCTAATGCTGGATCAGACCGAGGGTCCATCTAGTCCAGCACTCTGTTCACACGGTGGTCAACCAGCTGTTGGCCAGGGACCAACAAAGCAGGACATGGTGCAACAGCACCCTCCCACCCATGTTCCCCAGCAACTAGTGTATACAGGCTTACCACCTCTGATACTGGAGATAGCACACAGCCATCAGGGCTAGTAGCCCTTGATAGCCTTCTTCTCCAGGGATTGATCCAACCCCCTTTTAAAGCCATCCAAATTGGTGGCCATCACCACATCTTGCGGAAGTAAATTCCATAGTTTAACTATGCGCTGTGTGAAGAAGTCCTTCCTTTTATTTGTCCTGAGGTCATCTCCAATAACACCCACACAGCTCTTCACTCCCTGTCCCCTTCGAAAACAAAACAAAAAGTGAAAACTGTTAGGGCACCAGGGTCTCCTTCCAGGACACGGAATAACGGGCTCAAGTTAAAGGAAGCCAGATTCTGGCTAGACATCAGGAAAAACTTCCTGACTGTTAGAGCAGTACGACAATGGAACCAGTGACCTAGGGAGGTTGTGGGCTCTCCCACCCTAGAGGCCTTCAAGAGGCAGCTGGACAACCACCTGTGGATTCCTGCATTGAGCAGGGAGTTGGACTCAATGGCCTTGTAGGCCCCTTCCAACTCTGCTATTCTATGATTCCATGATTCTATGATACCTGAACCTGCTGCTGATCAGGTGATCAGCGGGCAAGAACAGAAAGCAAGGCTAAGGGGTGGAGGAGAGAGAAAGAGCAAAGCTAAAGGTAGGATGGGAAAAAGAGCAAGGGGAACAGGTGGCTGGGAGAGAAATAGCAAGGCTAGAGGCTGGAAGTGGAGAGAAACAGCAAGATGAAGGGATGAGAGGGAGAGAAAGGGCAAGGCTGGGGGCTGGGAAAGGAGCGAAAGAAGAAGGCAAAGGACAGGGAAGGGAGAGAAATAGGAAGGCCAGAGGCTGGGAGGGGGGGTAGAGAGCAAAGGGGCAAGGTCAGTGTGGATGGATGATCAGGGGTCTGGAAACAAAGCCCTATGAAGAGAGACTGAAAGAACTGGGCCAGTTTAGCCTGGAGAAGAGAAGATTGAGGGGAGACATGAGAGCACTCTTCAAATACTTGAAAGGTTGTCACACAGAGGAGGGCCAGGATCCCTTCTCGATCCTCCCAGAGTGCAGGACACGGAATAACGGGCTCAAGTTAAAGGAAGCCAGATTCTGGCTGGACATCAGGAAAAACTTCCTGACTGTTAGAGCAGTACGACAATGGAACCAGTTACCTAGGGAGGTTGTGGGCTCTCCACCCTAGAGGCCTTCAAGAGGCAGCTGGACAAGCATCTGTCAGGGATGCTTTAGGGTGGATTCCTGCAAGAGGTTGGACTCGAAGGCCTTTTGGGTCCCTTCCAATTCTAGTATTCTATGATTCTATGGATGAAGACTGGGCAGGCCAGGAAGCAACTCTTTCCTTTCTCCCCTCCCCTCCCCTCCCCTCCCAGCCTCTAGCGTCGCTATTTCTCTCCCTGCCACCACCTTTTGATTAACCAGGCCCCCACGGCAGGGATTATAAGACTAGCCACATCCTCCATGGGAGCCACTTTGCGGTGGTGCCCACAGCAGTTCCTCAGGTTCCTAAATGTGCCCACGGGTCCAAAAAGGTTGCGCCATGTCCTGCTTGTTCACCCCTGGCCGATGGCTGGTTGGCCACTGTGTGAACAGAGTGCTGGACTAGATGGACCCTTGGTCTGATCCAGCAGGGCTCTTCTTGTGTTCTTAAGGGTTTGGGGGGGGGGGGTGGCTGACCTAATGCTTGAAGTAGCCCAGTAGTCCACACGCAAGTTATGCACCTCACTGAAAACTACACCAAGGATTCCTGGAGCAACGCTTCATTTCCCTTTGACTCTTCCCCCATCCCTGTTTCTTGCTCAGCTTCTTGCTTTTCCTTCATTTATTTTCTCCTCCTGCTGGATCCAAGCCGAGCCTCATCTGATAGAGATGTACGATATATATCAAGGTGGGGGTTTGTGGGGGGAGGGATGCACGACTGCGGTGAGGCAAAACACTCTGAGAACAGCTGCAGCTATAAAAACAGACGCCTGGAAAAAGATGGATTTTGGCTTCCTGATGGATTACCTGCCAAAACCTCGTGGGTTTGGATTGATTAAGGCGCCTCCGTGTGTTAATTGGCAAATTAAGCCCAGGGAGAGTGTCAGATTCACAGTCAACAACAGCCAATCACTTATTAGCCTCCTCGTACGGAGGAACGTGGAATCATGGCCCGTTCTGCCTGTGCTAGCTGGTGGCTGATGCAGGAAGATGGAAAAACAGTTGGGTCACATTTATTTATTTATTACATTTCTATACAGCCCAATAGCCGAAGCTCTCTGGGCGGTTCACAAAAATTAAAACCATTCAAAGTATAAAACAACAGTATAAAACCATACTATAAAATACAATATAAAAGCTCAACCAGATAAAAACAGCAGCAATGCAAAATTACAAACTTAAAACACCAAGTTAAAATTTATTTATAGACTGTTAAAATGCTGGGAGAATAAAAAGGTCTTCACCTGGCGTCTGAAAGCATATAATGTAGGTGTCAAGCGAACCTCCTTAGGGAGCTCATTCCACAGCCGGGGTGCCACAGCAGAGAAGGCCCTCCTTCTGGTAGCAACCTGCCTCACTTCCTTTGGCAGGGGCTCGTGGAGAAGGACCCCTGAGGCCTCCAAGGGGAGGGCATTCCACAGTTGTGGGGCCACCACAGAAAAAGCCCTAACTACAATGTGGATTCCTGCATTGAGCAGGGAGTTGGACTCGATGGCCTTGTAGGCCCCTTCCAACTCTGCTATTCTATGATTCTATACAATGGTAGATGCTCAAATGCCTTCCACGTGCTCAAATGCCTGGATAACCCTTCCTCTGAGTGAGTGAGTGAGTGAGTGTGTGTGTGTGTGTGTGTGTGTGTGTCCTATGGGACTTTGCTGGAATAAAACTGGCAAAGATTTAAAATGAACAAAACGCCTTCAGTTAGAGCCACGGTTACGTGGACAGGTGCAGCAATCGCCTGCCTAGAGCTGAGTGCAGAAGCAGTCTGATTATTGTTTTGCTGTGGCAAGAGGAGAATGGGGGTGCGGGTTGAGAAATGGGTATGAGCAGTTGGAGGGTCATATTTCAGCGGGGTGGCGAATCCGCTCCAGGTTTCAGTCACAACCACCCAGACCTCTAAAGGAGCTACCCACAGTGCTGACCCAATTTGAACGGTAGGGTTTGGGACTTTGGAAGATTCGAGTTCTGACGAGTTCTGGCTAAAACCAGGAGCAGACCGTCTCTCAGGGATGCTTTAGGGTGGATTCCTGCATTGAGCAGGGGGTTGGACTCGATGGCCTTGTAGGCCCCTTCCAACTCTGCTATTCTATGATTCTATGATTCTATGTTCCGCTGACATGGGTGCCACCAG
This sequence comes from Elgaria multicarinata webbii, assembly GCF_023053635.1. Classification (NCBI taxonomy): domain Eukaryota; kingdom Metazoa; phylum Chordata; class Lepidosauria; order Squamata; family Anguidae; genus Elgaria; species Elgaria multicarinata. Next base: position 4,558,885 of record NC_086171.1, on the reverse strand, counting down.
CCCCACCAGCCCCAGTCCTTGAACAGGACCAGTGTCTGCCCTGCTAATCAGCCTCCGTTCGTGCTCAGTTGCATTCTCAGACTTGGACTATGATGTCTCTCCACAACATATGCACACCTTAGAACATCTTTTAAGCCCCGTCTGCTTTCACAGGGGAACAGGTGTCCAATGCACACCGCTTAAAAATGGCTGCTTCCCACATGTGGTGTTGCTTGCTAGTTTTTCTCTTCCTTTAATGAAGGGGTGAAGAACCTCAGGCCCGGGGGCCAAATTCCCCCCCCCCAAAAAAAAAGTCCCAACCCAGCCCTCGGAGATGCCCCAGGTGGCCACACACCCCTTCCCCTGGCTTTTGTGCATTTTCCCCCATTCTAAAAGGTTTAAATGCCTCTCCTAAGGCTTAGTTACCGGCAGGAAAATTACAATATGCTGGTATCTGGGGTATTTTTTAGTCCCACCTCTTTTGCCTTCAGCCCCACCCATCACTGGCAAGCAAAAATGTCCTTCTGTCCCTAAGCAGTGCTGGGAAGCCTGAGCATCTTCATTGTAGTTAGGGCTTTCTCTGTGGTGGCCCCGCGACTGTGGAATGCCCTCCCCCACGGAGGCCCAACTGGCACCAACACTGAGTATATTCCGGCGCCAAGTAAAAACATGGCTTTTTAACAAAGCCTTTGGTGGCTTACATTCACCAAGCTTGCACATTGTTTTAACTGTTTTAATTGGTTTCTACTGGTTTTAAATTCTATACTGGTTTTAGCTTGAGTCATGCTTTAATTTGTTTTTAGCTGGGTATATTTATTCTTTTATATTGTATAATTGTATCTGTATGCCACCTTGAGATCCTAGTGATATAGGGTGGGATACAAATGAATGAATGAATGAATGAATGAATGAATGAATGAATGAATGAAAGAATGAATTAAAAATCAGCCATCCTCAGTCTTAGACTATGAGATTTCCCCCAATAGCTACTTCAGAAGGGTACCGATGTACTATCTCATACACTTCCAAGAAAAGACTGGGGTGCTATTTCAGCATAGGGTACAGTCTCTTCTGCCTCAATGATTCAGCATCGATGCTTTCCCTAGGAGGAACTTGATGTTGTGCGGACTTTATACTGTTAGTTTTACCCTACCCTGTGCCTGTTTACCCTACCCTGTGCCTGTTTACCCTACCCTGTGCCTGTTTACCCTATCCTGTGCCTGTTGGCATTCTCTTCCCCTCCTTATTGTTTTATTATGATTTTATTAGAATGTAAGCCTATGCGGCAGGGTCTTGCTATTTACTGTTTTACTCTGTACAGCACCATGTACATTGATGGTGCTATATAAATAAATTAATAATAATAATAATAATAATAATAATAATAATAATAATAGGCACCACCTCCTTTCCAAGTTGCACCACCGGCTTGGGGTAGGCTGGGCTTGAACTTAGAACGCTTGACAAGGAATTGTTGACTACTGCCCCATGTGGTGAAGCGCATAACTGCACCCTCTTGGCAAAGAACCTTCCAGGCCTGCAATGGCTCCACCCACCCTCTCTAATCATTGGATCCTTCTGGACAGGAAGGAATATAAATAGTTTCCTGTTGCTCGAGCAACAGGGTCTGTCCAGTGAAGGCTGGTGGCTCCAATGTCAGCGGGGCAGTGAATCCGCTCCAGGTTTCAGTCAGTACTCTAAAGGAACTATATCCAAGCCACCATCTTGTTTGAAGCACCTGGGGTGGCTCTTTTAAAGTTCTTACTGGTTCTGACTGAAACCCGGAGCGGATTCACCGCCCACTGGCATCAGAGCCGCCAGCCTCCACTGTTTCTACCTCCGCTCTGGTTTTTCTTTTCTTTTTCTGGCCTTGCTTTCTGAGTCCTGGCTTGCTCCTCCGGGTCCTGGCTCACTTCAGACAGCTGCCCACAGCCTAGCGCTGACAGCTGTTTAGCAAAGAGGCTGGATTTAAAAGAAAGGATCAAGAGGGAGGTTGGACCACTTTAAACAGGACAAAGAATGAAAAGAGCCGTAGGAAAGAAGTTAAAATCATTTCAATTTCCATCACAAGTGCACATGGTTGCCAGTCAGTGGTCAACATCAGCTATTATCAAGGGGAGGGAAGGAGCAGCTTTTGTTTGACTTGGCAAAAGAAGCCAGGAGTTTTATGCGATGAAGAAGCCGTTGCTGGGCTTCACACTCAATGGAAGGCTTGCTCTCCTGGAACTTTTCAACCTAACACACCACAGCCAGAAAAGCTCCAAGCTACAATTGTTCCCATTTCTTTGTTCTTGGTTCTCCGCTCTGAAATGTTTGCCACGTGACCGTTGTAGCCATTATGATGTGATTTGTAGGGGATAGAGAACTCGCAGAGCCCGGCCAAGTGCTCGGCAATTTGCCAAAAGCCACAAATGTTTGGGGCAGAGGGTCTTTCCCTGTCGATCCTAAGACAGCGAGACAGCTCAACTATGAAAGCAATAGGAGCTGCCGCTTAGGGTGCTAGACTTTAGCGCAGGGGTCCCCCTGCCTTTTTTTCCCCAGAAGGCTAAAAGAAAAGCGGTCCTCACTTTAGGCCAGGGGTCCACGCCTTTTCGGGTCGGTGGACACATTTGTAATTTTAAGAGAGTGTCATGGGCACTCTCACAAAATGGCTGCCACAAAATGGCTGCAAGATGGGGCACTGCACCTCTGGGTATGGACCGTTATCTGGACATGCTACCACCTCTGTTCTTGGGGGGGGGGGGGGTCCTAGTAGGCCGGGATTGGGGAAGGTGGAACCATTCCAGTCATTTCCACAATGCCACAGGCTTCTCCAGGGGCAGCCACTGGATGGTGATCTCAGGAGAGCTATACGCATCTTCTGGCTCTCCTTGACTCCCGCAAACACTACAGTCAAGGGTAGGATCTTCTCCTGGTATCTCAACTACTTCTGGATTAGTCCTTCCAGGAAAGTGGTAGGACATGACAGTAGAGCTGTGGAGGAGATTGATTGGTGCATTTTAGCATTCCTGACATCTCTGAACTGAGTCCGGCTATAATTCGAAAAGGGAAAATGTACTTTACAAAGATCAATGAGTTTGGCAGGAAGAAATGCAATAGGGGAGAAGCCAGGCTTGCAGAGATGTGTTGAAGTGCAGAGACAGAGGCTATATAATGCAGTCATCTGGCCAGGCATAAAGTCAATGCAGACTGAAATAAGGCACAAGCAAGAAAGGACCAGAGTCATCCAATAAACTTGAGTTTTATTCTATGCCAGAGTTCAGTTGAGTTTTGGAGCGAGTGATCAGAGAGAAGAAAGTGGCTGGTTTCCATCAAGCAAAAGAACTATCACTTTCCAGAGGTCAGAAAACTCATTGGCCAGTGAGCCAACCTCCCCCTGTATTCGGCACTGCTTAGGCCTCATCTAGAGTATTGCATCCAGTTCCAGGCTCCACACTTCAAGAAGGACGCAGACAAGCTGGAGCGTGTTCAGAGGAGGGCAACCAGGATGATCAGGGGTCTGGAAACAAAGCCCTATGAAGAGAGACTGAAAGAACTGGGCAGGTTTAGCCTGGAGAAGAGAAGATGGAGGGGAGACATGAGAGCACTCTTCAAAGATTTAAAAGGTGTCACACAGAGGAGGGCCAGGATCTCTTCTCGATCCTCCCAGAGTGCAGGACACGGAATAACGGGCTCAAGTTACAGGAAGCCAGATTCCGGCTAGACATCAGGAAAAACGTTCTGACTGTAAGAGCAGTATGACAATGGAGCCAATGACCTAGGGAGGTGGTGGGCTCTCCCACACGAGAGGCCTTCAAGAGGCAGCTGGACAGTCAGGGATACTTTAGGATGGATCCCTGCATTGAGCAGAGGGTTGGACTTGATGGCCTATAATTCTATGATATGTTTATATTATTCTTTCCCCACACACACACTCCCTGCTTCCTTCCCATTGTTCACCTAGCTCTGGAGTTTCTTCTCCCGGTCACTCACTTCTGCTTCTTTGGCTTTGCTCAGCACCAGCACAAAACCATAAAGGCGGTGCAGTCAGCTGGGTGGCCCCGCTATGGGCCTCAAGGCCCCAGCATTTGCCCAATTCTGCCCGCACTGAAACAGACCGTGAAAGCGACGAGGCTAAGAAATGGAGCCAGAGAAAAGCAATGAAGAAAGATGAGAACTGAGCTGTGAGGGGGTGGGCGGGGGGGTGGGAGAGAACCAGCAGGTAGGAACAAGCAGGCATTCTCTGTTTCACCTGCACTTTTCCGGGCTCATTGCTACCCCAGCTCCATCAACCTTTTCTGCGGAAGCATTAAACTAATCCAATAAAACACAAAGCAATTCAGAGGAACTAACGGAGCTCCAGATGCGACGTATTAAAAGTGAGATTTGGAGAGGTGCAGAGGCAGATGGCATTTACGAGGGAGGGAGCCGAGCGCGGACAGCACCAGGCGCAACAGGGAAGGGAGAACCGTCGACGGCGCTGGTCATAAAGCGAGAATATTGAGAAGCGAAAGGGGGGGCGAATGGGCTGCGGGGCAAACAGGTGGGCACCCCGTAAATGACAGCTTTCTCTTGGGTTTGCAGGACAGGCGGCATCTGTCAGATCCACCAGCAAGGCTGCCATTACCCAACAGCCTTCCTGAGATTTTACAGCTGCCTTCCCAAAGAGGGCGCTCTGCGGGCTGTGTTGCACTACAGTCGGAGCAACTTCCAGAGGTACAGGGAGCATCTTTATACACACACACACACACACACCCCAGCGCAGGCTGCCAATCGCACACACACTCCAAAAAACTCAAAAAGTGACGAAATTGCTGTATTGTAGGGCAGAGTAATTGACCGTATAGCCCACATCTGCCCACTCCAAGCCATTAAAAACCTTATGACATGCTGTTTCCCAGCTGATATGCCTGGCTCTCCTACTGAAAGCCTGATTACGGGTGGTTCTCCTATTGATCTGTGGAATGTAGAAATGACCCGGCCAATTGACATGGCAATATAATGCTACTTATTATTCAAAGCATCCATGTACATTAACTTGATCTAATGCCACTTCATCTTCACAACAATCCTGTGACTCAGAAGACACACACACGCACCCCAAGAAGTCCTCATCGCCTCCATGTTGGAGGAACCAGCTGTGGCAGAATGAAGCAATGGGCCTTTAAGAAACTGACAACTGCTCAAAGCGGGTTGGGTTGACAGTGGATCCAGATCAACCACTCTTCATAAAGCCTCTGTGTCTTGCTGAGACAACAGCTCTTCCTGAGTGAGTTCCAGCCAGCATAGATCTGTCCAGGGTCCTGACAAGCCATTTCTGGTCTGACCTTTCCTTACCATCTTGCATATCTGAGCTTGACTCTGGACTTCACTCCACATTGCCCTTCTAGTAAGTGCAACTGCTTCAGGTTGGCTCACCTAGGAACCTTTGAGCTGGACTAAAGAGAACAATGCACTCCTAAATTTTGCACTTGCATCCCATCCCTGTGGCTCCAATCATTTGTATCAGTCATGATCAAACTTTTGTATGGGCAATCATCCTATTCTTTGCTCCTTCCTTTCTCCACTGTCATGGTTACTGGGTGGCCCTTATTTTGTTAGCCAAATTGCCTGTTAATAGTTGAGGATGGTCAGCCTATGATTAGGGTGGGGGGGAGTTAGGGAACCCTTCTGCATGTTGGAAGGATCTTTGGGGAGGTCACACACACACACACACACACACACACACTGTCCCAGCTGAAGGGAGGAGTGTGCATGTAGTGCTTGGCCTGGCCCATGAGTGGAAGGGAAAGTAGGTCAAATAGGGTGCTCCATGCCCTTGCCTTTCAATGAATTATGGAACTCACTGCCACAAGATGTAGTGAGGGCCACCAATTTGGATGGCTTTAAAAGGGGGTTGGATAAATTCCTGGAGGTGAAGGCTATCCATGGCTACTAGCCCTGATGGCTGTGTGCTACCTCCAGTATTCAAGGCAGTAAGCCTGTGTGCACCAGTTGCTGGGGAACATGGGTGGGAGGGTGCTGTTGTCCCTGGCCGATGGCTGCCTGGCCACTGTGTGAACAGAGTGCTGGACTAGATTGACCCTTGGTCTGATCCAGCATCAGGGCTCTTCTGCTGTTATGTTCTTAAGTTCTTATTACCTTTCTTCTGCCACCAGGCGGAATTTATTTATTTATTTATTGCATTTATATACCGCCCCATAGCCGAAGCTCTCTGGGCGGTTTATAAAAGTTAAAAACAGTAAACGTTAAAAACAAATATACAAAGTTTAAGAACATAAAAAGCATAAAAACACAGTATCCTTATAAAAACAGCTATTCTGGGGTCCATTAAAAACAAGTGAACTCCGCATATGTTGTTAAATGCTGTTAAATGCCTGGGAGAAGAGAAAGGTCTTAATCTGGCACCGAAAAGATAACAATGTTG